>NC_136057.1:385789005-386482338 GCF_964261635.1 Lissotriton helveticus
TTAATCACTCACTTATACAGTCAGTCATGCACCCACTAAACCATCCATTCAGGCAATCATACACCCACTCATTCTTCAATACAACTTGGCATTTATATATATAAAGCATATTTCAACTTTACAGAAACACACAGTCACTGGATGATGTCATCAGTGATGTCATTTTTTCCCTTTTTTTGTGAATATATAAATATATACATATATATATATATATACATATATATAAATATATATATATATATATATATATATAAATAATGGTATATATATATTGTAATATAAAATATAATATATTATATTCAGCCCCGGGGACCCCATACCCTGGGGCCCAGCCTATTTATAATAGGGGAGGAGGGCACACAGCCCCCCTCCCCAGGCTGATTTTAGCCCTAGTGACCCCATCCCTGGGGTCCGGCCTTTTATTCTCTATATTATTTTTTAAGGAAGGATCAGCACCCCCCCTCCATTGACGAATTTTAGCCCCGGGCACCCCCACTCCCTGAGGTCTGGCCAAGTCTATCTGGGTGCCCCCACAACACCCAGTCTCTACTGGAATTGCGGGGAAGCCTGAAGGCCCCACTGTCCCTGCCGGCTCCCCGCCTCCTGTAGAAATCGGCATTGCTTTCAGAAACAGGGAGCTGCTAAATCTGCAGCTCCCTGTGTCTCAAAGCAATTCTGTTCTGCTTCCAGGAAGCAAGAGCATTTCTGGGCTCTCATTTGCTGTAAGCGGAGCATTTGCTATGGCTTGGTGGGAGTGATAAAGCTCCCACCAAGTCACAGCAAAAAGCTATGTACAGGGGTGGGCACCCAAGGACATAGCAGGAGCTGGGCCTGGGGGTGTTGGCGGTCCCCAGGGCCACCTAAGGTTCTGGGGGGCAGCCCCTCTCCATTGCAATACAAAGCCCCGGGGAGGCGGTAGTTCACAGGCTACGGGATGGCTGCAAACACTTCCTGGTTGAAGTGTTGACAGTCAATCATAGCTCTGCATTTCCCTGCACGAGCTCATCTTTTTTTGCGAAGTCATCGCGGCCACAGATATCACTAACTTATATATTTTTTTATTTCTCAACAACTACTGAATGGATTTACACCAAATACCTGAAAGCGTTATCTGCATAACCAAATCTACCTTTCTGCCAAATTTGGTGCAATTACGTCCAGTGCTTCGGGCTGCAGCTTTGACTAAAGGTAGTATGGGAATTTCTATGGGAAATGCATCTTTTTTTTACCCTCCTTTTTCTTGCCCTCTGCTTGATGGATCACCCCGGGAACAAGAATCACTGGCACACTCTTTTTGGAAAATTTCATGAAGATTCGTGAAATGATGCCAAAGATATAGGCAAGTCAAAAAACACTTTTGCTATGAAAACATGGTCCTAACTATAACTGCCTACTGATTACCACCAGTAGGTGAAATATATATATATATATATATATATATATATATATATCATTAGAGAGTGAGAGAAAGAGAGAGAGAGAGTGAGAGAGAGATAGATAGATTGATAGATATGTATATTTAACATGGTTTCAAATGACTTTACATGTCTGCATTTCAAATGTGTTTCAAGATTATATACATTCTGTTTATTCACACAATTATCCTAGTTGATTTATTGTAATGAAAGTATTGAAGGAAGGTCATTTGTTAGCAATTAATCTCCAGAGGAGCTTTTTCAAAAGAGATGTCAGGTGATTGGTCGCTCTAGCCAAAGCTGAACGCCCCCAGATGCCAACATCTGTGACTCATGATGGTTTGTATAAATAAAGGAAAACTTTTTAATAGATTTACTACGAATCTGTCAAGGAAACTGTTTTTCATTACAGTTAACCGAGCAGTGCCTGTTTTACAGTCTGCGCCAGAGGATGCCGAGCCTGGGATGTGCCTGCCAACAGACAAGTCTACAGAGACATTTATGGGCAACATTGTGTTTTACTTCTTCAAGGCTGGGGGCAGCTATTAACACTTGTCAAAGGTGCTATAATTTCTTCCTCAGCTTCTTTTAGGAGGTGGTGGGGAGACAAGATAGTGCATCAGCCACCGGCTCCACACAGCTCCACACAGGATGTGGGGAACACAGTGTGAGTCTGTGAATGTGCATGGGCTATTTCTAGACACAGGCCATATTAATGGTCCTCTATGCTGCCATCTCCTGGGCATTGCTAAGAATTAATTCAATTTGCAGGTGGGGTTGGATACTTTGATGCAAAAAAAGCTCCATAACATTTGCTATTTGTTGTAAATTTGTTCGATGATTCTTGACTTGCAAAAACCACTCCTTCGTACTTGTTTTTACTAAAATCCAAGACCATTCGATCACATGTTCTTTCTCTGATGTGTCTGATACAAATGACTTTCTTTCACTAGCTGGACCTTTACTGTGAGGTTGAGCATGACCCCTGTATCCTTAGCAGAAGGTGTCCAGTGCAGAATTACATGTTTTAAATTGGCCATCCAATGGAGAGGAAAGAGCAGTTTTATTTACTCAGTCCGGCATATCTAAAAATCACCAACCATAGGTATTCCGTAATGCTGCCTTGTTTGATGAGGTCTTCTGGGGTTTTGAGATGTATTGTGACAAAAGTTCCTGGATGGGGTCTTTAACCCTTCTTGTGGCATGATTGATTTGCGGATTGTTGTTGTTGGCTCTAAAGAGCAACCACTGCCTCCATAGTAGGGGAGAGGGTTGTTAGATAGGATTTTTTAGGGGTTCCAGTATGCCACTACAGGTTCATTCTTACATTTGCAGAGCTCTTACTCTTGTTTGAAGCTGCTATTCTTTATTCGTCTGTTGCTGGCAATGCTTTTGGTACCAGCAGATGGTCCTCATCCATGTCTGATGCTGTTTTTCTTACATTCATGAGCCATTTGTTACTTGATATTTGCAACTGGGTTTCCTCCAAGATTGGGTCCATCAGTGTATTGCGAGTATTGAAAATCTTTTTAGCGCATTACCGATAAAGACGCAGGAGTTGCTCGTGTTGTGTGCTCAGATACTAGCCGAGGTCCAATATGAGTTATAATAACAAGGACCATCTCTCTCTGTTTTATAGTGTTTACACTCCCTGTTGAATTGTAGGGTGTCTGAGAGTGGGGGCAGGGCTAACATGATCCTGCTTCTAGTGCGACCTTAGGATGGGATACGGAGGTGCTCGTCCACATCTGAATGTCTGAGTGGAATGATGCTGCTGTACAGTTTATGCATGGAATGGGACACCCATGCCCTCATTTAACGTTAGAAAAAATAGAGGTTTTATATGGCAATAGGAAGAAAAATTGCATGTAGGCTTCACACTTTTCCCTTTTATTTTGGCTTTGACTGCAGTGGCAACGTAACCTCAGGGAATGCATTAAACGATACAGACATTAAGTGGCCATTATGCGGTGATACTGTATTGAATGTGCAGTGAAATGACAGTTCTTCAGACTGCAATTTTATCAGAGCATTCACCTTCTGCCAGTTTAAGGCTTGAGGGATTCATTGACTTCTGCCCTGGCAGCATATTATTTTTTACTACCACTCTAAGGTGGGGGGTTTAATGAAAAGAACCATTTGATGGGGCATAGCATTATTATAATATTTTAACTGATCTGTGGCATGTATTCCGGGGGTTGACCAAAGTACCACAGACCAGACCATCCAACACCAGAGGGTATACACAACTGTAGTTGATGCATGACTGGTCCATTACATTTTCCAGATGTGAGAAGAGGGTCAGGTAAGTGCTTTGTCTCCTATGAGTTGCAGCCACAATGCCAATTACGGATTTTTAAAATATTTGTTATGGTATTTTACAATTAGAAAAGTACATTTGTCAAGACCATCTGTGGATCATCCTCTTCCATAATATAACCATGTTGGATATTTCACTGTGCATCAGTCAAGGACAAGGAAAATAAAATGAAATAACAAAAAGGTAGAAATACAACAACGATAGTGTGAAGTTTTCCTAGGTCTAGAATATAACTTTCTGATAGGACCAGCAGGATTCTCACACCAATCACTGCTATAGGAAAATGCCTTTCAGGGATGAAAGGACTATCCTATTCCCATATTTTTATTAGCACCAAGTTCACCCTTATCACAAGAAATGGTCATCATCTGTCAGAAAGTGGATGGGGTTCAAAAACGTCCTGCTCAACAACTCCTTCTGTATGGTGCTCTGCTAGCCATTTGTCGTAATCAAGACTCTTGAAATCAAACAAGGTTCTTGATTGCGGCGCAGTGGTTAGGCTGCATCACAGTACTACCATCAGTGGTGGTAGTAGGCTCAAGAATGCAGTTCCCAAAGGAAGAGGTCATAAGCCCTAATGCAAACCAAGAAAATGTCTCTCCTGCCCATTCATGTCGCTGTAAATTACATCCATACTTGGAATGTGAAAGGTCCCCCATATCCCTTGGCCTGGTGCCACTGCACCTACGTCAGTTTGAAATGTACTACCTAGAATGTCAGGTCAGGCCTACTGTCGTGAATATTATGTAATTTCTCTTCTGGGCATTCCCCTTCTTGAGTTGTATGGTGAATCAATCAATCAAGAGTCAATACATGTCATTGTTAGAATGCACATTTTTATGATATTTTGCTGTTTTGCAATAGTTATCATGTTGACTTGAACATATTCACAGTATTTGATCTAAGCAATGAATGTTCTGTTTCAAATTATTTGGTATTGATTTTTTAAGAGTTTCTAGAAGATTGATCATTTAGGGGCTGCTTTAGATTTTGGTCGCAGGTGTACTCTGCTGCAACGGCATATGAGTATCGTCTCCGCCAAATTGAGAACCTGTCTGCCTCATGGGTAGACCTTCAGTATGTCAGCACCGGAAACTACGCCATCAGGCCATCTGAGGTGTGGCCATTTGACTGCCTGTCTGATTTATAGTGGGGAGTCAAATTGCCAGTTTCACTATCCTTCACCACTGGGTAAAGTCTGGGGCTATGGGCAGTGAAACTGTAAAGTTACCTCTACACCATGGCAGACATCTCTCATGGTTTTGGGTCATTCGTTTTTTAATTTTTAAAAACAAAATCGTGTGTTCACATTTTAATTTTGAAAATACAAAGATATGTTAAAGATTTAACGGACAGTATCGTCTTGTTGAGAGAGCCATCTGTCAAACTGTTAATGCAATGACAGGAACTGCAGTGACAGCAGTTCCTGCCAATGTTAAGAGATGTCCAGTAGGCTAGGGACCATCTCTAAATTTGGCAGGTGGAGCACCCTCAGTATGGGAGAAGAAAATTAATCCACCATGCCGACAGTTTCACCTCCATCTGCCAAACTCTAAATAAGGCCCTAAGGGGCTCATTACGATGGCGGGCGAACATTAATCCGCCCGCCATTGTTGCGGTGCTGGGACCACCCGCAAGATGTGCGGCGGTCCCACCACTGCAATTAGGATGCGCTTGCCATACTGGCGGTCGCATTCAGGGCATTTAACATTGCGGACGGTGCTGCTGGCTGCAGCACCGTACACAATGCTAAAATGCCATGCTGTGCTGTGCATTTCCTTGAACTACGTGGCAGGCACAACGCGGTGCCTGCCAAGCAGTGCAAGGAAATGCACCCCCACAACACAGCGGGGACCAGCATTGGGCCCCCGAATCCTGCCTCCGCCTGTGTTTTAGTGGTGGGATGACCGCCGCGAAAAGACAGGCGGAAAAGGATATCCTAATCCCTATGGCGGTGCCTGCAAGGAACCATGGCAATGCTGGCCTGTGTTTTGGTTCCGCAAGGTGGGCGGAAAAGGACCGCCTTGCGGACCCGTTGGCTATCCACTGGGGACAGATTGGGATTCCCACCGCCATCCTAATTCGGCGATGGGAATATCCTGTGTGATGGCCGAAGGAGCGCCACCGCCGGCACAGCAGTGGCGGTCCTTCCGCCATCCTAATGACCCCCTAATTGTCTTGTGTATAGTTGTTCTTCAAATGAACACAGTCTTGCAGAATGAAAATAAGTGAAAGGGCATCTGGTCACTCAGATAAATATTTATGTTTAGTGTTTCAATAACAGTGAAATAATGTTATCAAAGGTGAATACAAACAGTGAGGGGCTAGAGAGGAATCTTCATGCCAGGTGACAATGGAACAGGGCATGCAGAACATATCACTGATTCTGACTAAAGCGTACTGGAAAGAGAGACACCTAGCCTTTTCTTGCTGAACTTATCAGTGCAGCTGGCCTCGCATGACAAGAATAGTAGGCCATGCTGTTAGATCGATCACAAGTTGTACTGTTCAAACAGGTATGCAGTTGTGAATTATCTCTGAAGCACAAAATAGGTTTTTATTTTCTGCTGTGTTAGAATTAGATTAGTACTTCTAAGTAGCAGATTGATCCAGTACAGGGGAGAAGTGATACTGGAGAAAAATCTACTTCTATTCCTGTAAATGAATCGGATAATAATGCAACTGTGGATTGTATGACTTTGGGGGGAGTGGAGGATAATTCTATTCACATAGAGCTTTTAAATTTAGATGTTAACATGTCCGTAATTAGTGACAAAATGCCTATCGTCAATCATGATAGGGATAGGGAAACCTACTATATCGCTAGCTGGAATATTGCAGGGGTGATGGCCAAGGTGGAAAAACTGGGATGGAAAGACTTCATTGATTTATTTGATATCATCTGCCTACAAGAAACTTGGTGTAAAAATTTTAAAGGCATTGATGGTTTTGTAACATACGAGCTTTCCGCCGTGGCTTCACCACATGGTAGATCCAAAGGAGGGTTGCTAGTGTTGATCTCTGTCAAATTACCATTTTTAGTGAAAAAATATGTAAAAGTAGGGGTCCATTCACAAATTCTATGGCTATCACAAGAAGCGGGTAGAAATATACTTTTGATTAATTTCTACAATAACATATTTGATGGCACTAGGCATATAGTCATTAATGAGTTAGATAATGCTGTGTGTAATATTGTGAAAAATTTTAATGGTGTTTTCTGATATATTTTTGTGGGGGATTTTAACGTAGCGGTTTGCCCTTTGTCGTCCCAGAAATTATGTGGTGTGTATAATTATTCAGGGGAGGCCGAGGCTCATTTTCCTCATCATATATATGGTGAAACTCTGAATAATTTTTTAATAGATCATGACATGGAAATCATGGAAAATGCAAAAAATGATCTAGGAGAAAGTATGCCAACGTTCAAAGGGAGGGGGGCAAACACGGTCATTGATTTTATATGCATGTCTTCTAACCTAATCCCCATGTGCTCTGAGCCCAAGGTGGTTGATGTAATGCTTAGTGACCACAATTGTTTAATCACCGAAACTAGAATTTGGAAACCTCCCAAGATTACCAATATGGGTACTGTCGCTGTCAACATCGAGCCCCATAGGGTAAATGGTGTTAGGTTGAGGTGGAAAGGAGAAAATGCCGTTGTAACATCAGATTCCATCATTAGTAGTTGCTTGATGGATATTTCGGCAATTCTCGAACAAGAGGAAACAGTGGGTGCCAGTATTGTTCACTTTGATAGTATTAACTCAACCATCAATAAGATGTTCACAAAAAAGATAGGGCACAAGGCTAAATTGAACAGGGGGTGGTTTGACCATGCTTGCTCGGAAGCCCGGAGAAATCTTAAAGAAGGTTTAGCAGTTAAACCGAGAGACAAGAGTCTAGTGATCCGACTTAGGCAGGATTTTAATCAAGTCCTGAAACGCAGAAAGGTGGAATTACAACAGGAAGCATGGGACAAGTTAAGCCAAGCCGCAGAATTAAAAGATTGCACTTTGTTTTGGTCTACGGTTAATAGCCCATTCCTCAAGGACGAGAAAGCTCCTGAGCTCACATCCAATGTGAGCATGGAGCTATGGATCCAGCATTTTTCTAATATATTTGATTCCAGTAAAAGACTAGTTTATGCTGAAAATGACTGGCCTATCGTTGCTTTAAATATCACTGTGAACGAGGTCATGGCCAGCATAAAAGCTAGTAAGGGAGGGAAGGCACAAGGCCCTGATGGGGTACCCATAGACGTATATAAGACTGCCCCGGAGATCTGGGGGCCACTGCTGGTCAAGATTTTTAATACAGCAGTTAGTTCTAAAATACCTTCTACCTGGGTAGAATCAATAATTATCCCTATCTATAAAAAAGGAGACCGGGGCGATGCAAAAAATTATCGTCCAATATCCCTACTGGACTCATCGGTTAAAGTTATGAGCCGGGTCCTTTTAGTAAGATTAGAGGAATGGGCAGAGTCTAATGAGATTTTAACTAACAGTCAGTTTGGGTTCAGAAAAGGACGTGGCACAATCGAGCAGTGTCTGAATTTGGAACTTTTGGTTGGAAAATATACCCAGGCTCAGAAAGGGTCTCTATATCTTTGCTTTGCTGACCTAAGCAGTGCTTTCGATATGGTAGACCATGCTATACTATGGGCTAAACTGATCGAAATAGGAGCCCCCGCTGGTATAGTTTATTTTTTGGCCCGCTTGTATGCAAAACTTAGTACCAGTGTTCGGTATGGACCAAATGGGGAATGTACGAGTAGATTTGACATTGGGAGAGGAATCAGGCAGGGGTGCGTTTTAGCACCCCTACTTTTTACACTCTTCATCAACGAGGTGGATTCAGTCCTGAAGACAGTTAAGGCTGACGCACCTAGAGTTAACAACCTGAACATCCCGGTGTTACTCTACGCGGACGACGCTGTGTTGCTGTCCAGGACCCCGTTGGGTCTTCAACGCCTGATAGATAAGTTTGTGCACTTCATCAAAAACAGGAAGTTGGTGATTAACAGGTCTAAAACCTATGTGATGGAGTGTAGGTCAGGTCGAGCCAAACCGAAAGTTAATTCTCACTATTATATCGAAGGCGAACAAGTTTTAAAAGTTGATAATTTCTGCTATCTAGGCATTAACTTCTCAAAAAATGGTAGCTGGGATACTGAACATAAAGCAGTTAAAACCAAGATGATTAGGAGTGCCAACGGGGTTTTTGTATTTGCCAGGAAGTTGGGGAACAGACGCATCTTGGATATGTTAAAAATCTTTCAATCCAGATACTTATCTGCTGCCCTGTATGGTGCAGGAGTTTGGGGTGTGACATCAGCCGGGTGCCTCCAGGTGGAGGAGAACAATTTTCTGAAAAGGCTCCTGTGCTTACCCAAATCTACCTCTAACATCTTGGCTCATAAAGAAACAGGGATCCCCTTTTTGAGTGATCTAATTTTGTTAAGACCCCTATTATTGTGGCGCTCCATCTGGCTGAATGAAGGTACCTCATTGAATAGAGCCATCATAGAGGATTGCCTTTCTTTGGACCAGCACCTGATGATCCCGTGGATCAAATATAACATTGATAATTTTCAAAATGTTTTTGGTTTCAATGTGTTTAATGATCGGTATTGCGCCTCTGTTATCTCCAAGTCTACCTTGAAAACGGTGTTTTTGAATTTTTGTGAGGAGAAGCGTGCTTTAGTAGAACTAAATCAATTCACTTGTAAACTGTACAATAGCTTGAATGAGTTCACTGGATTTCATCCATACTTGAAAGAGGTGACCAGAGCCTCGCACCAGTTTGTACTAACCAGAATAAGGATGGGAACTGCACACTATCTGGTTGCGTGCCCAATTGTAAAAGTACGTCCCACTGGTCCATGTGCTTGTGACAACAAATCAGAACAGAGCACTATGCACTTTATCTTGTCTTGCCAATTGTACAGTGAATTACGGAAATTCTATCTCAAGCCCATCCTAATAAGATTTGGAGTAAGAACAATCATGGACTCTATGAAACTGCTTTTTAATTTGCATCATCCGGACATTTGCTTCTTCACAGCTACCTTTGTACTTAAGGCCATAAGTGCTAGGAAAAGCATGTGCTTTTAATCATTCTTAATTATTTATTCCATCCCGCACTGGAGAATTAATGTATCATGTGTTTATGTTTTTATCTTATTGTGAAATGTATGTATGAAATTGTTTGTGCTTTTATGGACATGTTTTTTTTTAATGATCCGAATAAAGCTTTATGAAATGAAATGAAATGGGATAGCATTTCTACAAATAGATAACAGCAATTTTGTTGACAGTTTCTTTTTATTCACACTTTTAGTAAACATGGCTCCTGCCATTTTTCCCATCTTTTTTGTAGTTACAATCCATAATGTGTGAGCCAGAATGGAGGTTTGATTTTTTTAAGTAAGTGTTTAAAATATATTCCTCTTTTTCTAGTGCTCATAAATCTATTTTTCATTATCGAAAGAGGGCTTGGGGTTCCCCTAACTATCCTTGTATTATCTTATGGAATAGATTGTTACCTGAAACACATCTAGATATTGTTCAGTGGGTTGTGGGGTGGTTGCAGTACAACTGGTTTTCTGTCTCAAGTTGACACATTGAATCCTTGGCGACAGGTAGTCTCTGCATTCTAGAACAATCTAAAAAATGTATCACTAGCACCAAATTACAAATTACCCACTCTCTTTCACACCTAAGTTTACAGAAAGTTCAGCTGAGGCTTCAGAGATGGAGAACTAGACAGAGCATACGGCGATAACACCCTGATCTCATCCAATCTCGGAAGCTAAGCAGGTTCGGGCCTGGTTGGTACTTGGATGGGAGAACAAGAGAGGGACAGAGAGAGAGAGAGAAGGAGCAAGAGAAAGAGTGTTTTGGCGTGTTTCTTTTGTTAAAATCTTAAATACCTGTGATTTCGAAGATAATACCTCACAACCTTGTACTTTTCACCTTCTCTCCCTGTACTTATTTACATATATATATCGATGTATTAATCCCATATGGGTATATAAGAAAGATAGAAGGGATCATGCACATTTATTCCAAGGGTTTGCAATCGAAAATAAAGTTAGACATTTGTCAGGCTGTGAATGTGACTAGTTAAACAGCTAGAACAGCTCACATTTGAAGTCAGGAGCCTCCCTCTAAATTCAGGAAAACTTGGTTTGTACAAGAGGAGGAGGCAAGGGAAGGGGGTGCATGCTACTTTAGAAAAGTTGTGGTGCTGCTGGAAAGACACTTACACTACTGACTTGCTATTATACGGCCAGAAAACTGTAGAGAGAAGCCAAAACCCCTGCAGTACTACATCACTGCCAAAAACCTCTAGAAGAAAGCCTATATTCATGGCCAGTGCTCCTATTAAAAGACGCAAGGTGTTAAGCAAATGGCCCTAAGATTTGCCTTTTCCGATGATGAAAGTGAGTGCTACAGTGGTAACCTGCTAATTTGCCAAAAGCGCTGAAAATCCTTGACACATTCAAGGAGGTTAAAAATCCCCTTTTTTTTAAAACTCCCTTTTTTTCGCGTGCTTTTATTGCAATAAATCGTTTTTAGCAACAGTTCGAGAACAACATTACTAAACCCTTTTGGTCTGTAAATCCTTTTTAAAAAAATGTATACCAAAATGCTGATATACCAGGACTCCATAAAATTATTTCACTAAAGTAGGAGCAAATGATGCCCCAAAAAAAGGAGCCTGACTGCTTAGCATAACTGACATTCTCATTTTCACGTTGCTCTTTAGGCAAATGAAACATTCCTATACCAGTTTCCCTTTGCCCCATCCGTAAGGCATCATAGACATGGCATTAATTTTCAACATGGCACCCGTGTGTAAAGCACCACTACCACGCCAGTTGCCTCATTACCCTATATGGGGAGGAACATTACGATGTTAGTTTCCACATCACCATTTACATAGAGAAGAACTGCAGGCCACCTTACACATTACGCCATATGCTTATAAATGGAATGTTGAGTGTTCCATTGAAGACAGTTGAGTGGCAGAATACCTTCTGCTCCAACATTCTAATTCTTGTCTTTCTATTGGACTAGGCCTGGGTGTGAAATTCTGCTCCGCTCGTGGAGTTTGAAGAGTTTTTCCCACACCGCACTCCACTTAGCACGAGGATTCCACGTAGTGAAGCAGAGTTTTTTCATTGTTTGCACCTCCCAATACAGAGTCAGCCTTACTAGAAGTGTCTGAGTCAGTTCGCGAGTGTGTGGATAGGGGAGAGGAGGCCATGTTGGTCCTCCTCGACCTATCCGCAGCATTCGACACCATCTCGCCTGATATCCTGCTGGTTCGCCTTCGTGAGGTGGGCATAGGAGGGATCCCGCTGGCCTGGGTGAAATCCTTCTTGACGGATAGAACTCAACAGGTGTTCCTCAGGCCATTTGTCTCCACGGAGAAACCATTGACATGGGGTGTTCCGCAGGGATCTGCTCTCAGCCCTCTTCTATTTAATGTGTACCTGACGCCGTAGGCGAAAGTGGTTGAATCCTGGGGCATCAGAGTGGTCTTTTATGCTGATGATACTCAGCTTGTGTTCTCTTTCAAAGACCACTCTGAAAGTTCCTTGGCTAATTTCCGCCATTGCCTGGTGAACATCGCCTCCTGGATGTCCTCTAACAATTTAAAATTGAACACTGATAAGACGGAGGTCTTATTTTTTAACCAGAAATCTCCAATTCCTGCTAATGTTTGGTGGCCGTCTGAACTCAACCCCCCCCACCCCCGGCACCAGTTCAAGCTGCCCGTAATTTGGGTTTCCAATTTGATACAGCTTTATCCTGTAAAACTCAAATCAATAAAGTTTCAGCATCTTGCTTTGGAAAGCTTCGAATGATTAAAAAAATTATCCCTTTTCTTCCACTTGAGTCATATAGGACGGTAGTCCATGCCCTCATAACGTCCCATTTGGACTACGCAAATAGTCTGTATGTAGGAGCCCCGGCGTATGTCATTAACCGTCTTCAGACAGTGCAGAACTCAGCGGCCAGGCTGATCTGTAATATTCCTTATCGCCACTCCATTTCACCTTATTTGGCCAAACTGCACTGGCTACCAGTGAGATACCGTATACAGTTCAAGGCCCTGGTCCTTGCCTTTAGAGCTCTTAATGGACGAGGCCCTGCTTACTTGAGGCACAGACTTAAGATTACACAAGCGACACGTGACCTCAAATCTAATCACCTCCATCCAATGTATGCCCCACGATTCCGTCTTGCATGCACTGGAGGCCGAGCCTTTGCTGTGGCCACTTCCAAACTCTGGAATCAACTACCGATGGAACTCAGATTTCTCACATCAGAGCCTTTGTTTCGGAGGAAACTTAAGGCCTGGCTCTTTTCTCTGATCTAGCCCTCACTGAACTTCTCTGGCTGCCGCATGTCTACAGCGCCGGGACACCCCCATTGGGGGTAGCTGAGAGCTTTACAAACTTCTAAATAAATAAAATAAATAAATATTAAGTTGGCATGCGGGGAAAATTGTACTCCAGGCCCCCTCCCGGCAACATTTCTAAATGCGGATAGTCGTGCATGCCCGCTACCGCTCACATCGAGAAAACTACATTCACGTTGAGGAAGCTGCTGCTCGAATAGAACATATAGTCAAGCAGCAGAAAGAAGCAGCACCCTCTTGAGCTTCGCATGGTGCAGTTCGCACTGGTTTTCCAGTGCATAACAAACATCCGGCACCAAAAATCAGCATGAACGGTGCGGCTGAACACACTCCTCCGCTTGCAGCTGACTTTTTGGGTCATTTTGTTGAGTCAAAAACTGCGCCAAGCCTATGTTTGACTCCGGCTATACCAGTTGTTAGAGGTCCTAAGCCTTGTATAGGCCCTGCCTGCAGTTCAGGCCTATATCTCAAGTTCTAGTGCCATGACTTTTCGGAAGCAGGTTATAATTTTGACATTTTGCTTGATTGCACATTCAGTAAAAAGTGTGTCTACCTGGCTTTACACATTGTTTTGAATGCATGCCCTGTGATCCAAGCCTCATTATTAACAAGGTAAACTCCCTAAAAGTCATGTAGAACGTTACACCACATAGGTCTCTGAAAATGTGCCCTTCCAATTAGTATTGTGACAGCTGGGTTGACTTCTTGTAATACTGCTATCTGTAATGGAAACTAGAGGTATCTGTCCATGAAATCTGCGTTGTACTTTGTGATCAATGTACCAATGCTCTTTTCTGGGTAGTGCGCTACATAAAAATGCAAATTTGTGGACACACTATTTAAAGCCCTTTTTCGCTGCCTTGTGATTTGGCTTCTTTATGCCAGGAAATATAGCACACTGTATCTCATCTCGCTTCAACCAGGTAAGATTATGCAGTCTACAGCTGCATATGGAAAAGGTTGAACTGATTATTCTACAGCTCCCTCGATTCAATTTCTTATTCAACAATCTTGATTTCAGCTGACATTTTCTTATCTGCTCAGAGTGTCTGTGAAATGTGTGATTTGTTCCCTTCTGTGCAGTGTGGAGAGCATTCTACCCACTGTTCACATCACTCTCGTACCACATTATTATATATATATATATACCTTCAGTCACCATCGTACTGTTCTCACCACTAATCTGGGATAACCAGTGTATGATGTCACAATGGACTCAAAACCCAAGCTGGGTTTTGAGTCCATTGTGTCCATCCTTTCTATATGCCCATTTATTCTTAGAGATGCATATCTGGGTAAAGAGTACTCATTTGTTTTTCTATACCAAGGTTAGTAGTTGGTATGGTAACACAGTTGCCTTACGGTACTTTGCACCTAATGCTTCATAAGTGACGGCAGAGTTTAGCAGCATGGACAGATTAAGACAAAGATGTAGAGACATTGTAGAATAAAAGCGTGTTTAACGGTTAAGAAAATGCCTTTGTCTACTTACACATTGAAGAGGTTCAGTCCAATGCGGTAGAGGCGTTTCCTCATGGTGTCTGTGGAAAGCGTGGGTGATTTGCAGCTGGCTGGATTCTCACAGTGGTACCTGGGGAGACTCAAGATCATGGCTTGAAGGGCCTCTTTAGAGGACACCTCAGATGCTGACTTGGCCGAGGTGGAGGTGCTGCTGCTGCTCATTTGTTCCGAGTTGTCCGCTGTTTCTGACTCCAAGCCTTTGCTGTGTCCCATTTCATTATTGGAGTCGAACATTTGCTGCACCATCATTTGTCCCTGTTCCACCAGCCCTCCCGCCAAACCATTGGTGTTGACATTAACCTCTGTAAATGTGTGGCTGTTCTGGATGATTCTGGTATCTACCAGTCCTTCTAGAGCATTGGTGGATTCTATGCTATTGTCTCCAGTGCCTTTGCTCTCTGTGGGCTTGGAACTTTGGCCTGGACCAGCCTGGGCACTGCTTAGGCAGTTAGACATTGACACAGAGGTAGAAGATGAGACAGAAATGTTCTTGTTATCAATCTGAACAGTGACATCCCGGAAGGCCATCATGAGGGTGCTGCTACTTTTAGGTAGTACGTCTTGCAAGCCCTCATCTTTCACTTGATCTTGCAGCTCAGCTTTGTCCATTTCCTGGTTCTGCTGCATTGCACTAAAAGTCTCTCGTATCTGGTACGAGCTGCCATCTTGAAGTGAACACATGGTCTTCAGGCTCCATGTGCTGAGGGCATCATCAATGGACTTCGCCAGAGACTGAACTTGTTCTGTGAAAGAGTCCTCCAGTTCTGTCAGGGCTCCACTGATTGTGGCTGGCAAAGATGGTGACCTCACCAGTGGAATCCCAACAAAGTTGTACCCTTCAACCAGGGCTTTCTCAGCAGAGAAACTTTCAGAGTTCTGGACTCTAACCTTTCGTAGGGATATTCGCCTGGGCATGCGGCTCTCAAGAAGTGAGTTTCGTATCTTTTCAAAGTTTTTACTGAGCTGGTACTGGCGAAAGGCCGTCTGGATTGTACATGCAGCCCTGCGCGAGACCAGGTGTCCCCCATATTTCTGCTCTAACATTTCGACCTGCAATACAAAACAAGTACTAATTAACAATAACATTAATGAGGTCAAGTGTATGCATACTTAAATCACACATGTATATTATACTAAAGACCTAATGCTAGAGAAAGTCTAGTTCAATATTTTTTGTTTTCTGTAGAGCACTATACTCCTAGGGAACCCAGGTACTCTGATCTGGGTCACAAGGCCAAACTTCACTTTGATAAACTACTAGGACACTATCAAGACACATTTCAGAAGTCCTGCGATTCTACCAAGCTATACATCTTTTTAGAGAGGTCTGTAAAAAGGTAGGCTAACATTGCATAGTGCCTAGTCCATGTATATTTTTGGATGGTTTAACAACAGAAGTCCTACTCATAGGAGATGAGGATTCACAGTGATCGCTTGTCAATTGACACTTCAACCTTTTGCCTTCTGACTACCGCATCCCAGCAGGTCAGAAGCCTTAAGATAATTATTGACATGGCCCTCAACTTCTTTTATTTAGATTTAAATCATTTTTATGAAAGATAAACCCATATGATTGTTCAACCAAGAAAGGAGAGGGGGGGGCGCTCGGCCCCCATGCACGCATGACTGGGCCCGGCCCCCCTTGCTCCTATGGATTGGTCGGTCCCGCCTTTGGCCCAGAAGCGGTGTGAGTGTTTCCGGGTCAAGGGGCGGGACCAGAAGGGGGGTTTAAGAGCCTGGGGCACGCGGGAAGCACCCTCTTTGTGCCCGCGCTTCCCAGGCTCGCTCCTCGCCCCGCTGTGGGGTTGTTAATTTTCTTTATTTTTTATTTTTACAGGTTGTCGCATGCGGAGCGGGAGTGACTGTCGACGTTTTTCGTGGTGAACAGAGGGGCCTGTAGCCCACAATCGTGTTTTGCACAGGGATTGCATTGGCACTGGAGGAGCAAGGACACGAGGGAAGCTGAGCGGGTGTACGCTAGGCCGGAACCTGCGGGGAGGATATCCGCTTCGGCCGGGGGGGTTACAAAGCCAGTCGGGCACGAGGTACTGTGCGGGCTCTTCGGGCGGCGGTAGAGCGAGGATCGGCTCAACGGAGCGTGGGGGAGGTTGTTGCTCTGCACAAAGTGAAGGTATTGTGACAAAGCGAAGCAGGGCGGCCTGGGCAACAGCTGGATGGGAGACCACAGGGGTTTTTAAAGAAAAACAGATCGCTGAGTCTTATGTGCTGGCAGACTCTGTTACATTTTAGTTTAAGGGATTAAACAGCCCTGTTTTTTAAGCGGGGCAGTCCTGAATAATTTGCTAAAGCTCACATTATTTCAGATACTGCGTTTGCATACTGATTGGCACAGCCCAGCTGCAGCAACTGATAAAAGTGACCAATAAGAAGGTGTTTTGTATGAAAGACAGGCTGTATACATAATTCGCAATTGCAGCAAAGTACTTTTGGATCTATTGTACATTTTGAGGACTAGGGGGTTAGTAGGGGGGCTGTGTAAGTTAGGGGTGATTTAAGGGGGCAAGCTTTCACCCCCCCCATTTGCATTTGTTAGATAACTGAACAGGCGAGAAGTGAAAGTGTTATCCAACTGCACAGGAATGTTTGGTGTCGTGGGGCCAAGATTTGGTTTTAACATTTCTTTCATCGTAGGCTAACAGACAAGGGCTGCTGCGGACTGAGTAGCTGAGGAGCTCACAGTGGACGGCGGAATCCGAGGACATGGGCAGGCCTGCATTTCACTGCTTCTGGCGGGCCACGGGGCTAGAGTTCACTCGCCCAAACACTCCAGGCTAGCTGGTGTGTGCAGTCACAGTTGCGTGGTGCTTACGGCCAGCCTGTGAGCCTCCAACTTGGGACAGGTACAAGGCACATTGTGCCCATAATTGACGTATTGAGTAGTGCAGGTGCTAGTAGTAAAAATGTCGGGTAAACGGGGTGCAGGGAATTCGCGCATGGAGCTAATGTTTCAGACCATGATGCGCAGAATGTCAGCAATGGACAAGAGGTTGGGAAAGGTGGATACATTGGGAAAGACCGTGGCAGAATTGGGTGAGAGGGTTAATGCACAGGCAGGGCCATCAGCGAGGCCCAAGCGGATAATAGTGCCACCAAAACCGAGGGGGGAATTTGAGGCCCCACCTAAACGTGGCAGAGCTAAGAAGGCTTGTAGTCGCCCCCCCAAATCCCCGTGTAGGAGGGGGTTCCCCGGGGCCAGTACCTAACGGAGCGCCCCGGCACAGCACCTGAAACGCCCACGGCAGCCCCACCTATCCCGATAAGTGCACCGGTAGCACCGGCTCCAGCCACGCCACCTATAGACTTAGTCCCGACAGTGGTCCCACCAGATATTCCGGCCAGCCCATCCCCCGGGGTGGGTCAGGTACCCCCAGAATTAGCAGCACAGATAGCGGCAGTACTTCCGTGCTTGGGGATTGGGGGAATGTTACCTTCCGCAGCTGACCCCACCGCAGAGGCATAGAGAATGGTCGCGAAAATCATGGTGGCTAGGGGCGAAGGTAGCATGCCAAGCACACCAGTTTCTCCCCAAACAGGTCCGGCGAGGAATGCGGGGACAGTCAAGACCGAAGAACCAATGCAACTTGCTGAAAGTAGTAAGGAGGTTGCCTTGCCAGTATTAGGCAAAGGCACGATACCCTCCAGGGGGGAGAATTTGGCACAACATGTGAAAGAATTGATTTGGGCAGACAAATACGTAAATATTTTCTCATTGCTGATTGACAACAGGGAATGGGAATATGCCAAGTCGCAGAAAGATATGATGTTGCCTAGTGAATGGCGGTCTCAGTTGTATAAATTCAGGGTGGAGGAGACGCTCATCAATTGGATCAGGGCTTTTTCTGTGTTTGCGGCGGTTACCGCTGAACGTTCCCCTTCAATGCAGGCGGAGATGGCTTGTTATCAGACTAGGATTACAATGTTCAGTGAGAATCATGGAGGAGATTCATGGAAAGAATATGACATAGCGTTCAGAAAAGCTAGGGAATTTAACAAATCTTTAGCCTGGGACAAAGTTGACTCAATTTCCTGGCATTCTCAGTTTGAAAGGGGGCAATCTGCAGGCGCTAGCACTAGCTGGAACAAAGGATATTCGCCCAAGCCCCAGTAGCCCTTTCAGCAGCCCTTTCGGTCTGCGCAAGGGGGGGAAGTGGCCAATAAGGGCAGAGGTAATGCAGGCGGGAAGGGCGTTTGCTGGGATTTCAACAGGTGAACATGCACCAGGGCACCGGGCACGTGCAAATTCAGACAAGCGTGTTTCATATGCGGCCACCCTTCCCACCCAGAAACAACATGCCGGTCAAAGGGTAGTACCTCAGGTAACAGGGGGAGAAAGAAACCAGAATAGCGGGGAACAACCCCAGGTCGCACACTCTCCCATTGACGTGTTGGCTATGATCCCTTGGCTCAATAGATACCCAGACCATACCTCCGCTAGGACGCTGCAAGAAGGTTTCACACACGGTTTTCGGATTCCAGCTGGGGGTTATACCGGGACACCGCAGTGTAGGAACCAGTTGTCAGTTAAACACAATCCCGGGGTGGTAGCAAAAAAGATCGAGAAAGAACTGCGCCTAGGTAGAATAGCGGGTCCTTTCCTTGACATCCCAGTACCAAATTTTGTCTGCTCACCCCTGGGAGTGGTCCCGAAGAAAGAAAAGGGCGAATTTAGACTCATACACAATCTTTCAGCACCTAGAGGTTTATCATTGAATGATGCGATTGACGAGAACATTTGTAGTGTAAAATATGCGTCTTTTGACCAGCCAGTAGAGATGTTGAGAGTTTTGGGCCCCGGGGAATTGATGGCGAAATCAGATATTGAGTCAGCGTTTAGACTACTGCCAGTGCATCCATCTGACCAACACCGGCTGGGCTTTTCCTTCGAAGGCAAATATTATATGGACATGTGTATGCCCATGGGTTGCTCCATTTCATGTGCTTACTTTGAAACATTCAGTTCTTTCCTGGAATGGGTTCTGAGACAATCTACGGGCCACCAGCATGTGATGCATTACCTTGACGACTTTCTCTTGCTGGGGGTGGCGGGCTCAAAGGAGTGCGCGTGGGCATTGCGTGAGTTTTGCGTGCTCATGCGTGCTTTTGGGGTCCCGCTGGCGCCAGGAAAAACAGTGGGGCCATCTACATGCCTAGAATTCTTAGGCATTGAACATCACTCCGTTGAGGGTTGTTTCAGGTAACCCAAGGAAAAAATTGCGAAGTTCACGGCAGCCCTTCAACAATGTTTGGTGAAGGAGAAAGTCACATTACAGCAGTTGCAGCAGACTGTTGGCCAGCTGAATTTTGCATTAAGGGTCATCACTATGGCACGCCCATTTTCCCGCTCAATTGCGCAGGCCATGAGATAAGCACCATCACACGAGACTGTCAGTCGAGGTTCGCCAGGACATGCGGATATGGATTGCATTTCTGGGGGATTTCAATGGCAATGCCCCCACTGTGACCTCAGCAGAGTTAGGACTATGGACTGACGCTGCTGGCAGTGTAGGGTTTGGCGCCATACTTGGCAACAAGTGGGTGGCACAAAGGTGTCCCAATTGGTGGGAGGAAAGTGGTTTGACAACAAACATAGGGTTCCTAGAACTGTTCCCACTATGGGTTGCTTTAAGGGTCTGGCCTGATCAATTGTCTAATCGATCCGTCATTTTCTGGTCGGATAACATGACTGTAGTGGAATGCATCAATCAACAGGAAGCACGGTGTAACTTGATACTCCGCCTTATAAAGGAGATTGTGCTAAGATGCATGAAGTTGAACGTGCAATTCAGGGCCAAACATGTTCCAGGGGTCTTGAATAATGCAGCTGACGCCCCTTCTCGCTTTAAGATGCAGGTATTCAGGGAACACCTACCAGCTGCAGAGGCCTCCCCAGCTCACTTCCCATCAACACTTTGGCAGATTGGTGCCCCGAACTACAGGACCTCGTGGCAGACAGCCTGGCTCCCAGGACCAGGCGAGCTTACGAAGGGGCGTTCAGGTCTTACTGTAATTTTCAGGGATAGGATTGGGAGGCCAAATGGGATCGGGAGGCAAATTTTACTGGGTACATGGACACACTGCACAAGGAGGGGCGCTCAGCTGTGACAGCTAGCAGACACAAGGCAGCTGTTTCCTTTTTTGCACAGACAAAGGGGGTCAGGGATCCTACGGAAAGCTTCTTAGTACAAAAAGCGATGAAGGGGTGGCAGCGCCTACAGGCAAACACCGCTGATGGCAGAAGGTCAGTAGGTCTAGAAAGGTTGGCAGCGGTATTGCTCGCCCTGCCTGACACATGCAGCTCTTCGGTAGAAGTACTCCTCTTCAAAGCCGCTTTTTCCCTGGCATTTTACGGGGCATTGCGGGTAAGTGAACTAGTGGCTAGCAACAAACTAGACAGGCTAGGTGGCCTACAGCTGACAGATACTACTATCCGGGGCGACTCAATGTGGGTTACCATTCGGAAATCCAAGACTGATCAAGAGGCCTTGGGGGAGAGTTTGGTGCTACACCGGGCACCGAACAACCCGTGCTGCCCAGTGTCGCATGTGGAGGTGTTCATCAGACAACGGGCGGATGAGGCAATGGGAGCATTGTTAATACATGCGGATGGTACCCCATTGACCAGGTTTCAGTTCCAAAGAGTGTTAGCAATGGCTATCGCCAGAGCAGGTTTGAACCCCAAGCAATTTGGAACACATTCTTTCCGGATAGGGGTGGCCACCGAGGCCACTGCAAGAGGATTGCATGCAGACAGTGTGAAGAGGATTGGGAGATGGTCTTCCAATGCCTATAAGCGTTATGTGCGGCTGCACATGTTGTAAGGGTCAGTTCATCCCCCCCTGACACCTGCCTTGTTTATGTTTATCTTTCAGTTTCTAGACGGAAACTACTAAAGGGTCAGCAAATGCAACCATCAACATCTCGACAACGGCAAGAAGACGAGAGGAGGACGCATGTAGTATGGGTGGTTGATCATTCTTATGTGAAGCGTGCTAAACCATTTTTTCTTTCAGGAGGGGGTAGATGGAGGGTGGAGTGCGGGGGGTTCAATGTTTCCTTTCATGGCAGAGGGGGGCTCCGCCTTAGTCAGCTTAGGGGCTACATCTCTGACTTACTCGAAAGACACACCCCACCGCCCTCAGTGGTCATCCTGCATCTGGGGGGGAATGATTTAGTGACGCTAGGCAGAAGGGTCTTGTTGGAAGAGATTATCTCAGCGGCAGGTTGGCTGGTGAAGTTGTTACCAGGTTGCACCACAGTGTGGTCGCATTTGATACCTAGACTTCAGTGGAGGGGGGGAATCAGTTAGGGCGTTGAATCACTCGGTAAAGAGGGTCAACAATAAGATGGAGAAACTGTTTCGAACACCTCACCTACAGAGTATCCCACATGGGTGCATTTGGGGGGATCAGTTCTACTTACGGGATGGGGTCTACTTGACAGAAGCAGGTAATGACCTACTGGTAATGAACATACTGGCATGGGTAGAAGGTTTTGCTAGGAAGGTATGACCTTTCAGTGTAGGCATTTTGGGGGGGCCAGATAGTCGGTCAACTATGCTGGCCTGTGGCGGTAAGGTCATAATCGGTGAGCAGCAATTTAAGGTCCTTAGGGGGCGCACCATTATCGAATGGGGTTGCCCAAGGGGAGAGGCCACTGGTCTCTCCTAGAACTTCAGGGGCAGGATATCCGCTTGCTTGGAAGGGTGCGGGGGAGGGAGTCACGCTTTCCTCGGGCTGGTAGCCACCCCGCACATACACTATGACGTCAGCAAATGGCGCGAGTGTAAGGGCCCTCCTTTTTTGGTTAAATGGAGTTCACGGAGCGTACGAGGGTAACCAGGAGAGGGATGAACTCTCCCGGTAACCGGGCCCTTGTTGCGCATGCGCACTCAGGCGTGAGGGCGTAGCTGGGGAAAGGATCTGACACCGGTTAACGACCTTGCCGTAGGCCCAGAAATTATTAGAATGCAAAATTGATATGTAGGATGTTAGATTCGGTTAGGAAACACGCTGTATTAGACATTTGTTAAGGTTAGCCCTTCATACCTGTCTACCTTGCTGTAAATCTAATGTCTGAATTTTTTGCATTTAATAATTGTGTAAATAATGTTTATTTTACTCATTTTTAATTTGTTTTCATATTTTAATAAATACGGCCGGGGGGTTGTGAGACCCCCTGCCTTCCAAAGAATTCTCTCACCTGACTGATTACTACGTTGATGGTAAATATTGTTTGCATGAAGAGGGGGGGGTGGTCGGTAGTCCCAGACCATGTGTGAAAAACCATTGTCATAAACAACATATCCAACAAGAAACACTGCCAAAATGATATTATTAATTGTTTTTCTTTTCCTTGACCCAGTAATGCCTCCTTTCCTTCCCACCCACACCCCATTCCCTCAAAGGGGAGCCACAGTCCATTCTGATCGAAGCCCATCAACCCCATATTATCCAGAAGACCCGGACAGAAGAGTTTTCTAGCCTGATTGAAGCGATATTGAGAATCCCAGCAATGCTCTCAGCCCTCTCGCCACCATCTCATTTTTAAGTAATGAAAGGATGCTTTATATGCAAGCATCTTGAGGGGCATGTCTGGAAAAGAAGAACATAGAACCCTCCTATTCTGAATTTCCAACCTCAAAATCTCCCCCCTCTACTGTAGAAAATTCATGAAGATCAGTACAATATCAATGCTGTAAGATCTTTGAAACTTTTGGAGACCCAGTGGTGATCGGTGATCTCTGTACCTTGCCGTCATGGCAATTCCTGAAAAGGTACAAAAAGCATGGTGGACGAATGCAGTGGCTTTTGATGGTCATTCACCAAACTCTTACAAACACTTTGTTTCACAAAAACAAACTCCTGGGAGTTTTTCACTGGATTTGAAGGCTGTTGTCAGGTCTCACAAACCTGAGCAGGATTCACATGCTTGCTGTTCCAGGGATTGTCTCCAGATTGTAAATGTTTCTTGCCCCTGCCTTATCTTACCCCTACCTTACTCTCTTCACTCTGCCTCCATGCCACTCAGCTTCCCTTCCACTGCATTCATTGTATTCTCAAGAGCAGTGAGTCTCTCTGCAGAATTTGCGTGCAACGTAACGAAGTTCAGTAGCTACCCACTGTCCCACTGACTTTTATTGTGGGGCACTCAATGGGGACAAAAAGAGTCCTCTTTATACTTTTTCTATCTGACATGGCATTTCTTAGCAAGATGAGTTGGAATGAAAATAGTTTCACAAGCTGCCAAATCATGGCCTGGTTTGTTGCACGTTTACACCGCAGACCCGACGTTTGTGAGCCATGAGCTTCGGCCTGTCAATATAATATGGGTTTTATCATCTAATTTCGTTATGCTATGAATGATTGTAGATTTGTGATGTTTCATCAGGTTTGGAAAGTTTATATTTCGTTAATGATGCTTTACTTAGCCATAGCATCATTCAGCCTTTTTTAGAACAGGAGTTTCATTGCTTCCTAGTGTGCCCTACATGTGTATAGTTGTCATGCCATATTCTCACAAGCATCTTGGGAAGCAATCACTGACTACTACATTTTTGATTAGTGGAGAATAGTGCAATAAACCCATAATTTCGTTTCCAGCTAGAGAGGATAAAACGTGGGGATATTTCGTCAGCATGTCAGAAAATGATAAAAAAGAATGTGTTAGACTGCTTTTATACAATGTTAGCTAGTTTCTTGCATTCGTTTTTTATTATTCACCGGTGCTAATGCTCTCATAACCTTTCTAATAACCGCTTGCTATTTAGTAGTGTACACTAAAATGCTGTAGGAAGCATATTGTTATTTTCCTTCACTCATTTGAATCAAAGTGAGGGCCACACCTAAACATAGCATTCTAGTACCTCTGTGCAATAACCCACAGGTAAGTCACTCAGACTCATGCCAGTTCTCCTCCCTCTGCAGACGCACAGGTTGTCCCCACACAACTTGTGGCCAAGAGAGATCTACCTGGAGGTCCCAAACCCAAAGCTCCAATCAGTGGCCTTGAGGAAAGTCAGAGACTCTCAAGGGTCACAACCCTGAGATTAGTAAAAATGTAGTAAAATAGAGAAGTCCGCGCAGTATATATACAATGTTCATTCTTTGGCTAGGAAAAGTGTCCCCTCTTCTTGCCATGTATAATCTGTCAGCACTTAGCTGGATTAAACATAAGGGTAAATGTGCACCAGCTGCTTACTGCCCAGATCACCAGACCATGCATACCCCTCGTGAGAGGCGACATATATTTGTGGTAGACGCATATACACCACATAGCATGAAGACATTTTTCATGGCTAACCTTACCCCATGTTCACCTCAATACATGGAACTGTACTGAGTATAATGAAGTCAACTCACCTGTGCCGTGAGTTCCCTCTAGCACCTAGATGAACCATTAACTTCCCAGTAACACATGCAGTGATTTCAGGGCAAAAGCCACATGTCAATGATCCTGCTAAACTAGGTCCACTCATGTTTCCGGGGCAATTCTGGGCTACATTGTCAGGCTACCCCCTTCATCTGGAACAGACCCAACAAACTCAGCAAGTCAGATGAGCAATGCTAGGGTATTTAATAGCTGTTTATAGGTAGCGCAGACAGAACATCCTACAGACAATGGGCAGAGGACCCCATTCACCCACTCCTCAGAGCCTGCCTTTACTCATCAACAATGTGATACCTTGGGAAGGATTTGCTTATCTCTACACTGCTATGCACAAAACGCTATCTATTGCTGTCTTACCGGCTATCTTAAAACAAATCCAGTGATGGAACAAGGACTCGTAGAAAAGAGACTTGCTCAGATGCAATCCTCTCAAGCAACCTTTAACCCTGTATTAACCTCGCATTGTGAAAATTAATATGCACAACATTACATTTACAAGAAAAGAGAAGCTTGCCTATGTGTCTTACTTACCAGTAACTCGAGTGTGATTCTAAAATGGCCGCTAACTGAAAATCTTTAGTACGCATGCGTCAACTGCATCTACGTGGTAAGTCGTACTTTTGCTTGGAGGGAATTTCTAGCACTTGCGCAGTTGCTAACAAGATGGCTGTTATGAAACTCACATTTTTGGCAGCTACTTTGCTGAAAACGAAAGCAAATTATTTAACGAATGCTAATGTGGGGAAAGCATTAATAAGTAAATGGAGTAAGAATAGAGATAGGTGGTATACAGTGAAACCATTTAATTTTGATTTTAACATTTGTCTTTTTGACTCTTTTCAATAGTGCTTATTAGGGGTCTTTTTATGTGAACAATAGTACGTTTCCCTCCTGTTTTCCTGCACATGTATAGTACAATTGAGCTGGAAGAAGCGATGTCATCTTGAACAACGTCCAAGGTTAAGAAGGGATACTTTTCCTGGGAACTGGAAAGACAGTCCACTGACATGGATGGGAACCTGTGAACTTTTATAATTTGTGACAATTATGATGTGAATGTGGGTGGGAATAAAGACTTATGAATAAAGTTTGAATAAAGAATTAAGGGGATGTGTTTATTAACAAAATGCTGAAAAGAGTAATATGTAAGTATGGTGTGATGATCACCTCCCCTTGCCTGTCCAATCAGAGTTAGGTGTTTCATGATATTGAAACATTTTTGGGAGGTACGTGAATATTGTAGGGTATAATGGAGGTAGTTCTTAGTTAGTTAGAGAGACGTCGATGCTGGAGGCTTCAGAGACCGAGATGCTGTCCGAGTGACGAGAGATGCTGAAGAAGAATCGAATTGCAGAACCATAAATCTTAAGCTAATTAATTTAGAAGAAGATCGCAGAGGAATCTCGAGGAGGAAGAGAGTGTCAGAGAGGGGTGTTACGCAAGCGTCGTGATAGAGAGGTTATCTGTCCTGTCCTGATTCCTGTCCTGAAGCCTTTGGTCGCAGATCTTTCCTTGGGGACCCTTCTCAGCCCCTTGGCCAGGGGGTTGGTTTTCTCACCATACTTGGTAAATATAAATATATGTCCATTTATGTGCCTATGTCCTTCCCCTCTATACTCTCCTGTCATGCATCAACATTGCGTGGTAAAATTAAATGTATTTAATTTTTGATTTATTGATTCATCCTCCATGAGTAGACGGAGACTGTTCTGTACTTTGTAAGTGATTCACAAGAAATTAATTTCTTAGATAAAGATTTAAAACTCTTCCCGACTCTGTGATCATTTAACATTTACAGGTAAATTGATCTATGTCATTTCACCATCAACTAGTTCAACTAATGGTCCACCGATTGAGGAAAGAACTTTATGATCAAGTGAAAGATTAGTTAGGAGCCAGTAAGAATAGTATGGTAAGAAATTCATAAAACATGACCCCAGCGGTTAATGCCAGGTTGTTGTGAATAGTGTGTATGGGCCCAGGTGAGTATATAGTGTTGGATTACTTGTTGCTGGTAAGCCACTGGATCACCAGGAATCCCTCTCTCTCCCCTTTTCCGACTTTACCCCCTCTTTTTTCTTTTTCTGTTTTATATTTAAAAAAACCAAAATTCAATTATATGTAATTTATGTGTTTTGATTAGCATTTTCCCTTTTTTCATATTTATTGTAATCATACTATTGATAGATGTAATTGTTACTACTATGGATCCTTTATGTATTACTATTTCTGTTATATCTTCTTTTGCATTCTCAATAAAAATTATTAAACAAAAAACAAATCAAGGACAAACGCGGGCATACCCCGTCCTGTTCTTAGGAATGCAGTTTGTCAGGTGCTATGAAACAGTTTCTGAAATAACTGTAGGCCATATAAAAAAGGAAGCAGAGGTGCTGTCCTTTAGACTCATGGGTGCACCTCTTACACACACATTAATACCTCAGATCTCAGCACCTGGATACAATCAAGGGTGACAAGTAGTGTTCTACAAATCTACGGATTGATTGATTGAAATCTACACTCCTATAGGAAAAGATACTCTTGAGAAACAACCACCCAAACGTAAGTTTAAATAAAACAATGAAGCTTAGGGCGAGTCTAAACAAACAGGCCAACAGCAGCATAAGTACAGAAAAGACACAGCCATAAATGGGAGACAAGTTGGCTGGCAAGCCCCTCGCATGTAAACTGCTCCAACAACACGCTGCTGCTGGTCTGCGGTTCAGGCAGCGGCCGTTGATTGTCTCCCTTTACGCGGAGAACTTGCTGCTATATGTCCGCGAGCCCGCTGTGCACCTATCTGCGTTACTTACGGAGTATGTACAGTCTGAGAGATTTTCTGGCCTTGGGATAAATTGGTCCAACTCTGTAGTGTTTCCTCTAACAGCGCTCACGAAAGAAGTGGAGTTGGACTTCCCACTGTCTGGCCATCTGACCCTGTGAACTATCTTGGGGCTTGGGTACATAGGGATCCCGATATAGTTGTTTCTGAGAACTACGATTGCATGGTTACGTGCATTTCTGAACAAGCTGCGAGATGGGTGCACCTACCCCTCTCTTTGGCGGATAGGATAGCGGTAGTAAAAATGGTCTTTTTGCCTAAATTATTGTATTTTTTTGTCAACATCCCTATAAAATTGAACATAGTGCTGTACCGCACTATGCAATCTGTGCTAGTAACATTTGTGTGAGGTGGTAAGAAGCCCAGATGCAGGTGGGATCTGTTAGTGCAGCTTTTTGACCGAGGGGAATTCGAGGCTCCTGATTTTCGCCTTTACTACTTGTGCGCGCAGGTTCAATTTGCGCATTATTGGCATTTCACCCAGCGTATTCAGCCCCATGTGGCTATTGAATCAGATGCTCTTCTTTCTGTCCCGTTGCAGGCAGTGGTCCTCTCAGGGGGATCGGGAGGCCCACGGACCAAGATCAACCCTACACATTGCATGGCGTGGGCATGGCGAATGCTTGGGTCACGGGCTCAGCTATCCTATTTATATGCCCCACTGCTGCCACTAGCTTCACACCCTGATAGCTCTGCGGCACAGGAGGCGTCTGCCCTACGAGAACTGGCCACAGCGGGTATCTCTCGGCTGGGCGACTTATACAAGGGTGGACAATTTAAAACACTACATGAGGCACAGAATGGTACAGATCGTAGTTTTATGTTCACGTCCGGGTTCGTCAAGCTGTCCAAGCTGCATATCCAAAATACCCTGCTGAGCCCACTACTCTACGGGTGTTGCAGGCAATGCTGATGGGAGAGGGTCGCAAGGGTCTAATCACAAAACTCCACAATGCCTCTTTACGTGAACAGGAACAGGAGGAGCATCCCTCTTGCTTACGATGGCAAGCAGCGTTGGGCATCCCTATTGCACCAGAGGTCTGGACGGCGTGCTGCCAACTTACGGATCACCTCACAGTCAACTGTAATCTTAGAATTATTCATTTCAAATTCCTGCATCAGGTATATTACTTCCCCTTACAGTTACACAAGTAAGGTCTGAGAGAGACTGCTTTCTGTGTGAGATGTGGAGCAGCGGATGCGGATTTTCTCCATGTTGCTTGGATGTGTACGGGTGTGTTTGCGTTTTGGACTGCAGTGGCGACCATTCTCACTGATATTCTGTTGGAGTCTGTGTGCTGTACCCCTGAGATATGATTGCTGGGCTTCGTTAAACGTCTTAAGCCATGTAACAGGCGCATCAGTGCAGTTCTACCCTCTTCGCAAAAAGGGCGGTTGCGCAGTGCTGGGGAGCCAAGACAACACTCACTGTAAAAAAATGGCTCCATGACTTGATTTACTGTAGAGATCAGCTACAGATATATGAGGAGGAGGTACCTGAGTCATCCCGCCCCAAAGATTTCTGGGCCCTCCTTGCGGCATTTTTGGTGTCCCACCATGACCTATTGTGAATGTTATGTGCTACAACCCCCCTCTTTTTCCATCTACAGCTCGATGGCCCTGTGCAGGTGCTTGCTCAACGCCATGACATTTGTAGCTCCCAAACAGATACCCTGGAATTGGTGTGTTCACATTTCCTCACCCATAGTGGTGGACTATATGTAAGAACTTTTTTTCATAAATGCCCTTGCTATCGTCTTACATAAGAGAATTTATTACTGTGTTCGAACTGTTCTGAAATTAAGATATTGCTCTGCCTGGGAGGGAATGGGGGAGAGGGGGTTTGTGGTGTTTGTATGACCTTCTCGCTCTTTATCACTTTGTACTATTGAATGTTTACCTCACTTTGAAATCGATAAATACATCAATAAAAATAAAAAAGTTGGCTGCCACCACTCTTCATATGCAGGTGCAGCGGTAAGACAACAATTCAGTGCCGGGAGGCAGCCTGAAGGGCATGTGAGCGACAATTCCATGGACTTGGATCCCTGGCAATATGAGGGTTGTGCTCACCTAAGGCTCAATTCAGGAATGCATTGTGGGTTTTTGTACATTTATTCAGACTAGCAGAAAAAAGTATGGAGAAATCTGTGAGCTCAGTTAAAAAATATTAGGAGGTGTACTATTTCGCATTCTGTGCAAATATGTAATTATGTATAATTTTCCTGTTCCAAGTGCGGGCCCAACTAAACAAATCACCCTACTTGTATCTCCAGCAGGTTGACAGCAGTCCCCATATGTACCTGTATTGGTAACTGTTTGGGTGAAAATCTCTGGACTTTGGTGCTACAATTGTCAGGGCCCAATTGTGTTGTGGCACATTCCTCGCAAAAGGCTTCACCCAAGAGCCATTGTGGGGGTAAGTGTGGAGGGAGATGGAGGATTGTGCCCTCTCGATTTGTTAACATTAGTACAAAATGATTATCAAACATTCCTTGATGGTTTTACGTGTGTGGTCTTTATTTGTTATTCCATACACTAAAAAGGCAGCCGACACATGTTTCGCCTTAGTGGCCTATTGGTTGTGGGCTTTTTCAAGGCAGAATTTAATTATGTAGGCAGGTAAAGTTTGTGATTCTCTGGATGGAAGGTATTCAGTCACTGAGGTCCCGGTACAAAACTGCCTTGGAAAAAGCCCACGGCCTATAGGCCACTAGGGCGAAACATGTGCCGGCTGCCTTTTTAGTGTATGGAATAACAAATAAAGACCACGCACGTAAAACCATCAAGGAACGTTTGATAATCATTTTGTACTAACGTTAACAAATCGAGAGGGCACAATCCACCATCTCTCTCTCCATATGTACCTGTGACATAGCCCACAGGTATTCCAGAGTGACCATTGTGTGTTTTCGCCACATTGTGGGCCTTTAGATCTATGTGCAGAGCTAAAGAAAAATCTACCTATGGGGCCATAAACCATCTGCCTGGCTTCAAGCCCCAGGATGCTTGCTTTACGATCCAGGGAGGAACAACAGTTCAGGTTGGACTGTTTCCATGTGGAGCAGGGTCAAGACTGATTTGCAGATGGCTGGGTCCAAACTGGTGTGGAATGGTGAGCAAATGAACAATGGATTTAGCCCGGATCTTTGACTGGGGGTGAATTTTTGACAATGTTCAGCATTTCGTACCTCTACTTTTTGTGTTGCTAAAAGTTACCCTTAGTGGGAAGGGTCCGGTGCCCAATACACCACTGGATTTAAGCTAGCCTGGCTGATGAAGAGTAATACCCAGAAACTGGTTATGGGATGCTTGTTTTCCAGTACAGGGAGGACCTGGCCTGGCATTTTGGGCTGGACTGATCCCATGGGGAGCAAGGTCAAGACTGATTTTCATATGGCTGGGTCCAAAATGGGGTCGCGAACTGAGCAAAAGAACAAAGGTTTTAACCCAGATCTGTGACTTGGGTGAATGCTTGAAAATATTCAGCCTTCTGTCCATCTTCTTTTTGTATTACTTCAAGACACTCTAGTTGGTTTAAGGGACATGTGGGGTGTCTCAAAATAACAATAATTAAATAGACAAATAGTGGGGCCCTGCACCACGCTCTTTAATAGATGTATGCTTCTGGTGGCTGTGGTCTTCACAGAATGCAACTGCATTTTCAGACGTATGCCATTGTCAATGACTTCTCACTAATGCTGCAAATTGAGAGAGAGGAGCTGTGACTGTACACCTTGCATGAACTCTTCACTGAACTCAATGAGCAAGTTAGCACTGAATATAGCAAAGACTGAGCTGACTGGGCAACTGCCATAGCTAAATATGCTGGTTAAAGGTCAGTTTATCTCTATAGTAGTCAAGAATTATAAAGTTTAATTCATCAAGGACTTCTTAGTGATCAAGCATATGTCTTAGGCATTGAAAGTAACTGACTACCAACTCTTGATGGCACCAACCATTCAGCACTCTTGGAGGCTTCCTAAGAATGGGTTTTGGTGAGAAATGTACTGCAGGTGTGATTACTGTAGCTAAGCTAACTCTGGGCTCTCTTCTTGCACAACACCGAGGTCCCAACAGGTGCAAAGGTGTGGCACGAGTCATATTTAAGTCAAGAAAAGTCTCAATTTCTCACCAACAATGGAAAACTCCATTGGTTGCCAGTATATAGTAGAATATTTTTTACATTTATACAAATGGCTAACTAGGCCATCTGGAGTCATGGGCAATACTCGGGAGATTTGTGGCTGCAGTGTTTTCCCCATATATGTACCGCATTTGCCACATAAACCATCAACTGCTGCATAATCTTAAATTTTAATAAAATATTGTTTTTAGCTCAAAGGCATCAAAGGTTACAAAAAAACGGGCAACACATGTTGCTGATAATGGAAGGCTGTTGCAAAGTCATCCTGTGCCCTGGGCACTCCCCCACGTTGTGCTGACTGGTACTGATAGTAACTGACTCTGAGTGATCCTGGGCTCTGCCTAACCAGGCCCAGGGCCAGTGCTATTCAGAAAGAGACACTTAGAATACAGTGAAAACACCTACATGCACAATGGTACACTACAGGTTGGGGTACCCCTGTGATTGGCATGACCTACCCTATAAGGGCCTAGTATATAATAGGGCAGGGGATTGAAACTACATCTAAGTCCCTAGAATATAATAGGGCAGTTTAGAGGCCAGCAACCTTTCTTCACTTGCATGTGTGCACTGCTGAGTCTGAGGTCCGTTTAAAAGTAGCCCTGTGTTGCAGGACTTCTTTTATAAAGTAAATTGCGCCCAAACTCGACTTTGGTGTTTTGGGCACTTAAAAATGGATGACCTACACTGTTTGGGCATATTAGGTACCCCCAGGGTCTCCCCTGGGACACCTAGCCAGCAGTGCAGGGGTCAGGTAATTATAAGGAGGACCCTTATAAAATTAGTTTTATATGCCCTGGGTTAAGTGAAATTGCACATTTCACTCCCCACATTGTGATACAATGCTTCACAAACTCGACTTTGGTACTAGGAGCACTGTGGAGGGAGGCTTTGCAATATTTCTACATATTCAGAACGCCTAAAGTCTCCCCTAGGTGTTCTATGGGTGGAGTCCTGTAGATAAAGGCAGAGTACCCATAAAATATGTTTTTATAAACCCTGGTAGTGGAAAAATGGCCAAAGTCATTTTTCCCAGTGCAAATCCCCTGCCACATAGGTTAACATGGCAAGAAGTTATTAACTAATAGATCCTGATAGGAGAATGATAAAAATAGCATTAAAAGACTTCCCAGAATGATATAGATAAATCCAACAATATGATATTGTTGAATTTCTCCTAAAATGTACAGACAAGAAGTTATAAGACGTTCTTGTTTGTAAGCCCAGATTCAGGCTTCCAGTGGTCTGTCCTGATTGGTTAGAGTTAAGTGGATTAGCCAGGCTTCTTTTGAAGAGGTGATAAAGAGCCCCTAGGGTTAACCAGCTCTGCTGGGAGGGCAGTGTTCTGTTACACAAGAATGCGAGAGCACAGGTAGGAGTCGTAAACAATGGACTTCAATGGAAAGGGAAGACACTAGTGTCATTAACAACTCCACTCTTTTGAACCCATCCAGATGCTAGGCTTAAGGAAGGAATGAGCAGATACCTGGGCGCGAGACTATAGAGAGTAGCCCTCCTAGGGCTGTGTTTAGCCAGCTCTTCTCCTCCTGCTGGAAAATCAGCCATTATGAATTTGGAAGAATTGGTGCACTCTGGGACAAAATAGCGCGATACTCTGCTGGATATGGTCATATCTTGGGACATTACCCTTCTCCCCATTGAACAGAAGTGCCCTCCTGCTTGACCCAGAGAACTTGGAATAAGTATCTGAGAGGGGCAGAGCGCTCTCTGATCTGCTGCTTGAAACCTAAGAGAGCAAGAAGGGCCATGCTGAGAAGTTTGATGTGCAGTCACTAAGGCCTGAACTCTGAAGATTGCGCCTTCTGCACCATCTGGAAGTACAGCCCTTTGGACTACCTTGCTGTAAAAGGACTAAAATATGAACTCTATGAAAGCTACAGGTTAACAGAGCTCACCTGGAATCCTCAACCTGGAGCATCACCAGTGGATTTGTAAGGGTTTTGTACAAGTAGATTGTGGGAACTGAAGTCCTCAACTTTCAAGGACCATCTTGGAGCTTCCAGGCCCTTGGGGAAAGTTTGAGACACGTTGGGACCCTTTGGGGAACTTCAGGTAGAAGTTCCAGAAGTTTGGAGAACGTTGGAGTAACTTTAGAAAAAAGCTCCATAAGAGGACTGACTCAACCTGGCCAGCCAAGCCTTCAACCGCGAGTCGACCTGCCGTCCAGGTCCGTCCTGCTGAAAAACTCTATAGGTCTGACTTCCAGGGTTTGACTGGGAGTAGGCAAAATCTGAGGCCTGGAACCCTCCCCGAATCTGGACTGGTGAAGAGCATCGAGGGACCCGCAAGAAAAAGCTCAGTAAAAGTTTCTAAGTCCGAACAAAGGAAAGGTGACCGGGAGCAACCGCGAGAGTCAAGCCTTCAACCACGAGTCAGCCTGGATCCTTGCTTTGTCCCGCTGGAACGTTAGGGAGGTTGGACTTCAATAAGTTCGAACAAGAGCTCGTCGCAAGGCCATCCGGCGAACTCTCGCCAAATCTAGACTGTCTGAGAGCTTCGAGAGACCCCAGGAAGAAAATCTCCAGAAAAAATTCTAAGGCAGAAGGTAAAAACCTTGGACCAACACCTACTGCGAGGGTTAGCCGTGCATGGCTCCATCACAGTCAGCCTGAAACTTTGACTTTGACCCGGTCTATGCGACCAGATTTCCTGATAAGGCGCAATAGGTTTCTATGTGCTATATAATACTAAATCTTTAAAAATTCATATTTCCGGTTCCCTACTTTGGATTTTTGTCATTTTGGTAAAGATACAAATGATTCCTATTTTTATAACTTGGTGTTGGATTTTTATTGTACATTGTGTCTTAATTATTTACTGAATTGGTGTTTTTAAATGCTTTCATTCCTGTCTTTGAAGTTAAGCCTGCCTGCTTGCAGTCAAGCTGCCAAAGATTGAGCATGGGAATACTTTTCTAAGACCTATTCTGAGCCCTGTACTGTGTTAGTGGCCTTATTGCCAGCGGCAGACATACATTTGCCCCTACTAATAATCCACTTTCTAACAAAGGCCCTTCACAAAGGCTGACTGGTCATTTTGACATAGCCCACTTAAATGTCAGACTGGTTCTGATGCTGTGAATCTTTTGCCCGGATAGTGTTAGCATGTATAACAATTACAAACTAATGAAGCAATACTTTCCTTTGCACATAATTTAGTAAACCCTGCCGCAAAAGTTATTCCTACCCTGCAGCATAATTCCAGTGGCCTAAGAAATACTGCCGGACATTCTCACTTGCTTGTTGCTGCCAAATCAGAAGCCATAATTCTATATATGTTTCCAATGTTCATGCCTAAATACCAAAAGGCTAGTGGAAGTGCTGTGGGCTGTTGACTGTGGGCTGTCGGCTTGGGGCTGCGAGATGTGAGCTATGGACTGTGGGCTGTGGGCTGTGGGTTGTGGACTGTGGGCTGTGGGCTTTGGGCTGTGGGCTGTGATCTGTGATGTGTGATCTGTGGGCCCCGGAGGAATAGGTGGACAAGGTACATGACTGAAAATCCTACAGTCACAGGAATGCAAAAGCTCACGAGGATGCAATTAGAACTTGAGTATTAAAACCTGAGAATGTAATAGATAACCTTGCGGTGACCCTGTGGCCTCGTCATGCATTGATAGCATCACATTCTGTACAGCAGACTCACCAATCTGTGTACATGCAAGACTCAGATAACATTATCATCCTTAAGTAGGCCAGGCATTGCCACTAAAGACAATATTCAAGGTGTTGTACCACGGTAGATACACTGCATTGTAACAGTTATTAAGCATTAATACTCCTTAACATAACATGACAAAACATAACATTTAACATAAAAGCATAACATACAGTATCTTAGCATACATAACACAGAGAAACGTTACAAGACAAAGGATAGCATGACAAAGATTAGCATAGTATGACAGATGTCAAGTAGATGTGACATAGAATGGCGTGAAATGACACAGAATGGCGTGAAATGACACAGAATGGCGTGACATGACATAGAATGGCGTGACATGACACAAAATGACGTGACATGAATACAGAATAGTGAAGCAACCATATATTGCTCCTTGTTCCATTCTGGGACGATAGTCCTGCGCAGGCAAAGCGGTGTTAGGCTACATGCCCTAAATAGGGTGGGTCATCCAATGCAATTAAGATCACAGCTCTGCAGTAGCTGGTCCACTTCAAAGCGGTTTCTGTTATCAGAGCTGGTTGAGGCTTCACAGTCAGAAGTTAAATGGTTACTCCATGCAAAATGAGGCAGCACAACTACAGAGAAGGGGGAGGAAAGATTCATCCACTGATATTTGGACGATGCCTTGAGATTTCCCTCTAAATGATCCCCTCAGGTGACTACTACTGCCTCAATAAAAAAGTTATGTATATTTGCCTCTTTTGTTGTCAGCTATCTTTTCCTATTCGTCGAAACTGAGTCAGCCGGATGCAGTGACTTGCATTTGTAATGTGTAACCCAAATTATGCGACTTTCACCACACAAGGCTCATCTCATCAGTCAGAGACCCCTGACTTTCCAGAGGTTCACCATATTTTATGTATTTGCCCTTTTCTTATTTCAGGAGTGGTACAACACCACAAATTAAATCAAAGTATTTTTAGGTCTGGCCTGATACCTCAGCAGTCTGCACAACATATTGCTACTAATTCTGCTGCATACAATAGCATGACAAGACAAGGGGCATAGCTAGCAATGGTGAATCAGATGCAGTGGCACCGGTGACCATGAATTTGTGGGACCCAAGACACCCTTATTATTGCTGTCCTTTTCCACCAAACTGGAGGTCAAGCCATTTTCCTTCTTTACAGTAGGGCTCATGACACCCCTACTGTGTAGCCCCAGCCATACCTTAAATTAAGATTCTTCAATATGGGAGTAAATGTCAGCCATGAAACTGTATGTAGAGCCAGGCTAAAAATCCAAGGGATATTAAAGCCCGGCAGATGTCTATCCTTTCACGCCCTTCATATCAAATAGCAAGATTTGTTCTAAATGTATCAAGCTGTCCAAATGGGCACACCTGCTTCATTTATTGTTGCTTCTAAACGAAAAGCAAAGTGGCTGACGGCCATTTTGGAATAAAGAAATTATCAGTGAAAGGTCAGAAATCATACCCGGGATGGTGATGGAAACTTCCGTCCTCCTTTCGTTGGCTATGAATGTGACTCTTAAGAGTCGCAGTGGTTCTGTCTCCAGAGGGGGCACAACATACCACACAGAGGGAGCATGCTTTACTTGGCTTCACAGAAGCTCATAACTGTGACGACCGCCTGGTTCCTCGCCTCTCTGTGTTTTCAAAACATATTCTCAAAGTACCCACATGCTCCCTTCCCTGTAGGCTCAAGTGGGCAACTATTTACCTATCGTTATCCAGTGCATTTGAAGAAGCTACAATGTTTTAATTTATTTTGTCTATTTTTTCTGGTCTCTCCCTTTATGTGGTGGAAGCTTTATGGGGTGTACTTTTCAGCAGGTCTCAGATGGTCAGAAAAAGGTCTAACGTTTGGTGAAAGTCTTCAACCTCGCACGGCCACTCAATCATTTTTTGTGGGATCATATCCCTTCCAGAGGATTTCAGAAGACACCCTTTAATATCCATTTCTCCATAGTTTAGCTCTCTCTGCCTGTCATATCCTTCCACCTACCCTCCCCCCAGGTCTATCAACCAATCAGGATTTTTAGAGCAAGGCTGCTTCACCCATGAGGGTATCGAGGCGCTATCGAACCATTGCTACATAGAGTAGCCTTCCAGTCTTCACCACTAGCTTATTACCGGCACAGATAAGTAAGAAAATTAGCATTATAATGGTGTGGGGTCATATGTGAGCGATCTCGGCTCCCTTTCAGAGATTGGTTGGAGGAAAAACTATTATTGTGTCTTCTATAGCATGACATCTACATAATACTAGAAGAGCTGATGTGAGGGTTTTAAAGAAAAAGGCACTGAAACAGTTTGCCTATTCTTTGCTGCCCTGTGCAGCCACAAACATACCTGGCTGTGAAGGTGAGGATAATAGAACATCATAAAGTGCTAGAGGCCTCATTTCTAGGTTGTCTGACTCGTTACTTTCTCACATGCCTGACAGATATCCGATGGACCTTATTGTGAGGGAATACAGGGGGAAGGATGTGTCGTTAGGGCCAGAGATGCAGATTTTGGGAGTGGGAACCCTGCTTTGAGTCTTGGCGTCCGCTCAGCATCCTGTGATTCTGGGCAAATCACTTTATCTCCCTGTGTCTAAAAAATAAATGTGACTTTATGTAATGCAACTGGTGCTCATATAAACTACCTTCGGGTCAAGTTCATTCTATGTAACACTGAAATAAAAAATAAATTGCCATATTATATAATCCACCTGTAATAAGGCAGACAGGATATCTGTCACCTGTGTGACAGAGTAACCCATCCACCAAGCTCTAAATCAGACCTTAAGTCCAGTTACGTCTTTTTAAATCCTCCATACATCAGCTATGCAAGCATTTTTGGCACTCTGTAAACTTTTTGGAGAAACCTGATCAGCAAATGTATTATGCAGCAAGATGCCTGGTTCCCGCTTCTTCTAATGGGAACAGCAAGAATTTGATTAGGAATTAATCCATGAAGGAAGCTTTAAAAACAAAAAAAGTTGTAAATGTGTTGTAATGTAGAGCGGGCGGTGGTAGATGTCAGCCTATTAATCATGATTCTCAGGTTGCAAGTAACCATCTGAAAACACTGGAGCGTATGCATCCATGGAAAAGTCCATCACAGCCTAATCCGTCCATCTAAAGGCAAGATCCGCCTCTAGGAGCGCTCCCTGAGATGCATGCCCAGCCTCCCCGCACTCTTCCCTCATAACCAGAAAAAACACGGTCTGCTTGAACTTTGCGCTGAGAATCAATAACTGAGTCCCCTGCTGGCTGCAGGAACACCACTCCCCCTCCCCCTTTTGTGAAGCGTGAAAGGACAAGCGCATTCTGCCGTCTCGCTGCTCTAATAAAACCTTACAATCGCAAGTAATTGCCTACTTGAAACTACGTCTCTCTGGGGAACAATCCTGCGGCAAATGACAAATATGGAAGGAGAACATGATTTCAGTGAGCAATTATTTTGTTATGTGTTTTTTTACTGCTGCAAAAAGCAGTTGTTGGGAGCAGAAGGGAAGACCAGGCAGCTCTAAACTGAATCCGTAGCCGCTTGGAGCCGCTTAAGGTGTGGGGGTTATGCTGCCTTCCGCAAGCAGATGTCATCGGGCAGTTGGCGTAGCAACAGTTACACCATGATTAGGTTCTTCTTTCTTTCATTTGCAGCATCCAACAACACAACATGCAGCAAATTGTTTATCCCATGCTTCTCTAAGATCCTTAATCTCTACAAAGACCCATGGTGCATTGTCTAATTGCTCACAAGAATTGCCCTGACTAACCCAACTTGCTGACACACAAGAGTCCCACAGAGGAGGTGCAGCTGCAAGTGTTGGTTACCTCCATGCAATGCCTGTGAGGTAAGGTAATCGGTGGGTTAATGTCAGTCCTATGTTTAGAACTGGGTACATCTATTTATCCAGATAACTACTGCATGTGCACTCATTTCTGATACATTTCTTGCTATAAGAATTGTAACAGATGTTCAGTAGGCATAACACTCAATGGTGAGAGACAGAACATCACGCAGACAGGAAGGCAGACAGGAGGACAGACCGAAAGTCAGACAGACCAAAGGACAGACAATGAGACTGTTGGTCAGGCAGTTTTCCCTTAGATTAAAGAGTCTTCAAAATCAAGTATGAAACATTTCAAAAATGTTATTTTTCTGTGACCAAAGATTGTTTGACCCATGACAATATCGTCAGAACTACATGACTTTTTCAAACAATTTTTAACTATAGGATTACAATTTTCTGTATGACTATAGCTTTTTAGAAATACGCATGTGGACACCCTTGTGTGGAAGATCAATTGATGAACCATTTCTAAAGAGAGATTAAAAAGGAAATATTGAGAAGTTGAAGTTTCTTCCCTAAATTTTCAGCTTCTGTCTTCCTACTTCTTCACACTGAAAGATTAACTGCTCACACAAACTGAGTACTAGCCCCAGCTACCCTGCTCATTCATCCATGATTGTGATGTCCGTGCCCTGTTCCAGTAATTAACATTAAATGCTTTCTACTTGGGCTCTAAAGCAACAATGCTAATGAGAGAGCGCAAACTGACTTAAATGTATGAGTACATCACACTTATCTGTAGTAAGCACAAATCATGAGGAGAAATGCCATGAGTGCTAATAGTATCTGTAATTATATTCTGAATGTATAGCTAATGTAGAGATTTAAGTAGAAGTGGAACTAATACAGAAATGTGTGACATTATATGATTTTAGTAGATGTGATTATTTCTGAATCTATGTCGTGTAGCTGTTAAAATGTAAGATGGTATGTGGTTAAACGCAGAATGTGGTAGGCCTCAGGGCCAGAGCTAAGAGGGAAGGTGTTTCTTTTCACGACACAGATTGTATTAATGTTTTGGTCATTGCATTAAATGGGCCAGGATTTATAAACATGTTTACTGAATAATAGAATAAGAGTATTAACATGCTTTAGTTAATGAAGAAGTTGAATGCCATAATCATTATGAGAAATATTGTAGGCCTGAAATGTTTTAACGTTGGTTTACACGTACATGTCTGGGCCAAGAAATGTTGCAAGCCTTTCTTTTTTGGAAGTCTATGAGAGTTGGGTTCTTGGCTGCAGATGGCTGTCTGCAAGAGAAAAGGGGGAATCCAATTATAAATAATATGAATAGAGGTCTGTTCAGTAGACAGCCCAGACATGGAGGAGGGTTCCGGAATGTTTAAGGGGTATCAGCGGGCCGGAGAAGAGTTTGAGAAGCAAGGTCAACTCTAACGTATGAGGCCCAATACAAAGCATCATGGAAAAAGCCAGAAGCTACACCACGTGAGGGGCGTCTCGCAAGGGGCGTCTCAAATGTTGTTGACTGTTTTGTATTAGGGACAGCACCCCTGGGTGGAGTTGGAGCAGATACCTGAGGACCCTTTTAGAGAGCGGATGGGTAGGCAGAGAGGGGTCATGACTGGAGAACTATAGGGTTTCACCAAGAGACTTAGAGTGAGTGACTTCCCTTGGGGGTCATTCACTGCTGACACCTTTGTTAGGTTGGGACTTGGTTAAGTAGGGATACCATCTAGAGCAGGGTAGGGACAGCTTAACCTGTGCGTTTTTCCTCCAACTTAAATGAAGGAGAGATATGCGTCAATGCTGATAGCTTTATTATTCTTAGAACTTGTGTTAGTGATTTCCGTTGCTCGTCTGAGGGCTTTCCGAGAGCACATGTATGTAATTGGACCTGTGTATCTCGTGAATCTCATTCTGAGATGCCTGTATTTGCAGCTTATCATATCTTTACAATAAACTTTTGAAAGCTAGAAGTTGTTTGTGATCTTTGGGAGCAGAGTCCTTTATTGGGTGAACTAACTTGCAGAGAGGTGCACTTTCTTTCCTCACAGACAGGCAACAAAGGTTCAGTCGACCAGATCGAGGTTTAGATCAATAGTGGTAAAGTATCGATCAAAATCTCGCCCTTCCAGTTGGTAGCTATAGAGGATGGTTGCCTTCTTGAGGACGGTGACCTAGGCCAGGTTAGCTTACCCCAAGGCCCCTAGACATCGATGATCGGAAGAACAGCCCGCCGAAGAAGATCCGGATGACGTGAGACAGAAAAAGCAGCAGTATCGGTCGAGAGTGAGTATAAAGGGTTATGCGTGTTAGATTGCGGTGTTTTGTATTGTATCTATGTTGTAATGTCTGGCGGAGTTGAATGTCTGTAGAGTGACTGTGGAACAGGTTGTGAGCGCGCGCAACCGGTGGAAATCTTAAGTTCAAGGAGAGCTTAAGTGGTTCGGGTGTATCGGACACCCAGAGTAATTGTCAACTAGTGTGAAGGGGGTCATGAGGTACCATTGATCACCCGAAAGACCGAGATAGGGGGAACGTAAGAGTGAGTGCGTGAGTAACGGACGCTGGTCGGAAGTTACTGTGTGTGTAAGCAACCTATCAGAGAGACGATAGACATTTCGTCAGTTGTGTTGATAATTACAGATAGACTGTGGACGTACAGTCGAGAGAAGTGACCGCTTGGTCGGAAGTAGTCATTTTTCGGTGTATGAATGGGACGCATGCATAACCGGGAGACGAGTTGAGAAAGGAGGGGTGCTGCTGCGAAGCGGAGAAAAGTGACGTCAGAAAGTGTCGCGACGTGATTGGCCGACCGGAGAAAGACCGCGCTGTGATAGGCCAGCTAGCAAAGACGTCAGACAGGGTCGCGACGTGATTGGCCGACCGGAGAAAGACCGCGCTGCGATAGGCCAAGTCAGCAAAGCCGCGACAGGATTGGTGGATTGTCATCAGGAAGTAAACAGAGTAGCGAGGCTGGATATTGTGCGCATAATTATGAAGTGTTTTAAATGGTTGAAAGCGGTGTTTAAAAAAGAGAAGCGGGGATCGTATGAAGGGGAAGAAGCCCCGCCGGAGGGTACGCCAGCTCGTTACATGGCAGTGAATGTTGGGTTGCATACGATCCTCTGGATATCAGAGTGGAGTAAGATTACGGAAGGAAATGAGGAACTGACGTTCCCGAAGTACGGGACGTTCAGATTAGAGGTGTTACATCGATTAAAATCAGTCATGACCTCAATGAGACCCTTGCCTAGACCGACCCAGTTTGAAGCCCTTGAAGCATGGATTAGGGCAGCGCATGAAAAGAATATGAACAGACGACAAGAAAGGGTGAAACGATCGGTAAGGGCAGTGCAGGATGCCAGGTGGGATGCGGATGCTAAAAGATGGAGAGTGCATAACTTGGAAGTAAATAAACTGTACCCAGTGTTAGAGGTGCCAGTAAATAAAAGTCCCCTGGAAGAAGATGATGAGAGCGAAACAGAGGATAGCTTGATAAACAGATTATTGACAGACAGGCCACCCCCGTATAATAGAGCAGGGGGAGAGGTCGAGCATACAGAAGGAGAAAAGGGGGGCAATGCAGGAGAGCATAGACCGCTTCCCAGTTCAGAGTGGGATCCTGAGGCAAAGAAAGAGCTGTCCCAGCCTAGTCAGGTGCAACAGGTGGTCGGGAGGTTTGTGGTACAAAGAGCGCCGGAAACGGAGAGCGCCACATCCTACGCATTACCAGATGCACTACAGGTACCTGTTACCATAGGTCCTATAATATCGATATATGACCAAGAGAGAGCAAGAGGGGAAGAACGGGTACGGAAAGACAGAGAAAGAGCAGGGACGGCAAGGAGGAACGATACGATTAATTCCCCAAGTCAGATGCCGATACCCAGAGAGTGGAGCACCCCGATGCACACAGCAGGGGACCCAGGAGGAGATCCTGTGGGCCCTAGATGGCCAGTAGATCTGAGGGGATCTGGACGAAAATCCTTTCAAGAGCTAAATGAGTACATGAAGCAGTGGGATGAGGCAGTGAAGGCTCAAAAGAGCATCATAGCTGCGGAAGCTGAAAGGGAAAGTCAGGACAGCCGAGCTCGGACTCACTGCGGGGCTGGGGAGAGCAGCCCGGAATGGGACTGTAGAGAGAGAGATAGTAGGGGAGTCACCCATTGGGCCCGGAGAGGAGATAGAACAGACCTGGAAAACGGGGGCCCCGGGAGTGGAGGGGTGGCGCGCCCAATACTCAGTGAAGGGGAGAGGAGAGCGCAAGAGTACAGAAACAGCTTTAAGTGTCCACACTGTGTGCCCGGCACCAGAGAACAGAATGGGAGCTGTGAGAGGTCGCACCATAGTCCCTGTGATGACGGAAATGAGCGCAGCCCAGGGAATATGGGGAACCAGGAAGGAGCGTATCGGATACTGAGCGATACTAGGCAAAGGGAGAGTAGCGAACAGAGGGAAAATAACAGAGAGGCGCACGGTGAAAGGAGAGAAGAAGAAGAGAGTGGGCAGAGAAAGAGTGGGGGTAACAGGCCCGTGTTCCATCACCTTCCAAGATCGGATGGCCGAGCATGGGACCTGGAGAGATGGGAGCAAGGGAGGGCACCCATTAACTCTCCCGAGCCCAAACGTAGAGCTCGAAGTTGGGATGGTAGGGAGACCAGTGAGCCCCCTTCGAAAGACATATTGCGAGCTGAGATAAAAGCCAAGAGACTCGATGTCGCCAGTTTAAGGTCAGACCTGGATGACATGGTAGATGGTACCCTGCCTTTAGAAAGAATGGAAATGTATGAACAGGATGAAATACTGTATATGGCAAAGGACATTACTCGGAAAGCGAGAGCAGTCCATGAGAAGTTAGTCGAACTAGCAGGCAAATATATGGTGGACTTGTCAAGAACCAAAGCATTACAGGGTAACCACAGGCTACATTATACAGATCGAGACCTAGATGAGAGGAGAACGATTGGGCTGAAAACGCACATAAGGGAACTGATCGCTGGAATAAGGACATGGAGGGCACTAGATAAGTGGGAAGAGAGGTGGTCCAAGAAAGGGACCGGCAGGAGAAGCACGCTTGGTATGACACCAGGAGGACAGCAGGGAATAGAAGCTTACCCTTTGCGTGAAGTCGCAAATGGGAACTATGTACATGTCCCTTGGAGTAGGGGAGATTTAGCTGCTTTTACCACCTCCTTCCCCAAACTACGGGAAAACCCAGTGGAGTGGTACAAGCAAGTGGAGAGATTTGTAAAAATCTCAAAGGTCTTATGGATAGATCTGAACACGCTGTTTGACATTGTAGTACCAGGAGATCTGTGGACAGCATGCAAGGTTAGCGCTGAGTGGCCCACAACGGAGCCAGAGAGAGATGCTAAGACTAATGGGCCGTCCGAGATTGTGATGGCAAAATTCGAGAGAGTGATGACTTGGCTGAAAGAGAAAGTGCCAATGCAAGACATAGATTGGGTCAGAATAGACCGAACAAGACAGGAACCCAAAGAGACAGTCCACGAATATTACGAGAGATTGCTGAAGGCGTTTAAACAATATAGCGGCTTGGATGTAATGGATCCAAAAGACATAGGACAATTTGTGTCCAAGTTCGTCCTGGGATTGAGACCGGATATTAGTTTAATGATTCAGCAACACTCGATTTGTTGGCAAAGTAAACCCCTAGATGAAATACTGAGATATGCCAGGTACTGCTGTGATGAGATAGACTCCAAGGCTAAGAAACTAAAAGAAAAGTTGATGGTGGTACAGATGCAGGCAGCAGGAAAGGGGGGACCGCAGCAACAGCAGCAAGGAACAGGTACAGGAGGAAAGAAGCAGTACAGTCAGAACAAGGGCAATGAGGAGAGTTCCACCTTTAGACCCAGAATAGATATAGCTGCCTTGAAGAAAACGACTAGGTGCCACCAGTGTAACGAGGTGGGGCATTGGAAACGCGAGTGTCCCTACAATGTAGAGATAGGAGAACAAGAGATAGAGGAGGAAGAGGTCCAGAGCGCGCCTACAAGAGGGGTGACGCCATACCAAGGAAAGGTGCTCAAAGGGGGGGGGGCTCCTCCCCGAGCCCAGTTCCCGCAACCTCCTCGAGTAGGGACTATGGGTAAGACCTACAGACAAATGCCCCTGTTTGTGGAAGGTGAAGAGTGCTATTATGTGGACCCATTAACCGGACAGAGAGTGGAAAGAGAAGACTGCACCCTTGGGGCAGCCTTAGAGGTGGATCAGAGGGGACCCTATGTCGAAGCAGAAGTAGCAGGGTGCCCTACGACATTTCTAGTGGACACAGGAGCCACTAGGTCCACGATCAGATCAGCTGCAGTTCCAGACCTGCCCATGTCTGGAGAGACCATACAAGTGGTAGGGGTCGCAAATAGGAGAATAACCAGCCAATTGACAGAACCGGTACAGGTGAAAATAGGGAAGTACAGCGATGAACACCAATTTGTGGTTTGCGATTCAAGCCCTGTGTGTCTGCTAGGGAGAGACCTGTTGTGTAAATTGAATTGTACAATATACTGTACACCTCAGGGAGTGGAGGTGTTGACCAATGATGATGACGCAGATTTCAAAGTTGCAAACTCAAGGATATGCGTGGAGCTGTACCCTACTTTGACAGTAGATGAGCTCCCCTGGGACTTGAGGGAGACAGTGGCACCAGAAGTATGGGATTTCATTGGGGAAGAGATAGGTTTGGTCAAAGGGGTGGACCCAGTGAAAATTGTAGTGAAACCGCATGCTGAGTTCCCAAGAACACCCCAATATAAATTGACTCCAGAAACGATTGCAGGCATAAAACCCGTGATCGAGTCCATGATTAAACAGGGAATACTGAAAGAAATCGTGGGTAGTCCATGCAACTCCCCGATTATGGGTCTGCAGAAACCAAATGGGAAATTTCGGATAGTGCAGGATCTTCGAAAGATTAATAACATAGTCGTTTCGTGTTGTCCAGTGGTACCGAATCCATCAGTGATACTGTTTCAGATTCCATTCCAAGCTGAGTGGTTCACTGTGATCGATCTTTGTCAGGCTTTCTTTTCGATCCCTCTGGACGAAGAAAGCCATTTTCTTTTCGCATTTAAGCTGGAAAATCGCGTCCTAACATGGTGTCGTATCCCTCAGGGGTATACAGAGAGCCCATCGATCTTTAACCAGCTTTTGAAGAAAAATCTTGAAAGTCTAGTGCTGCCCCAGAAGTCAGTTCTGGTCCAGTACATAGACGACCTCCTTGTGGCGTCAGAAACAGAAGAAGCTTGCAGGGAGGACTCCATTGCTTTGTTAAATCACCTAGCTGCCAATGGGCACAAGGTGTCCCCGGGAAAATTGCAGTACTGCCTGACAGAAGTGCAGTACTTAGGACACAGAATAGAGAAAGGCAAACGAAAGGTGTCACCAGACAGGATAGAGGCGATCATGAAAATGAATGCGCCTAAGACACAGAGAGAGGTCAGGATGTTTCTAGGGATGGTGGGTTATTGCCGACAGTGGATCGCGAACTTTTCACTGAAAGCAAAACCCTTGCAAAAACTGACGCACAAGGAGGTGAGCGATCCGGTACCATGGGACAAAGACTGTTTGATGGCATTCTTACAGCTGCGAGAGGACCTGTGTCGTGCTCCGGCATTGGGAATGCCTGATTACAATAAACAATTTTTTCTTTACTGTTGTGAGAGAGAAGGTTGTGCGTTGTCTGTGTTAGTCCAAATCCATGGGAATGCCCGTAGACCAGTTGCTTATTTCTCGGCTACTTTAGACCCAGTAGCCGCAGCGTTGCCCGGATGTCTCAAATCCGTTGCTGCAACGGGTGTCAGCATTGAAAGATGTGAAAATATCGTCATGGGGCACCCGTTAGAGGTGTGCGTGCCCCATTCTGTTGAACTGTTGATGACCAGGACCAAAACACAGCATCTGACCAACAGCAGGCTCACGCGCTATGAGCAAGTTATTCTTGCTGCAGAGAATGTGACCCTCAAGAGATGCTCTGTTTTGAACCCTGCCACCTTGATGCCACTTCCAAATGATATCGAGGATGATGATGAATGTACAGACCATGACTGCCTCGATGTGACTGAACTATGCACCAAACCCAGACCCGACATCGTAGATGAGCCACTGACCGACCCAGACGAAATTTTCTTTGTCGATGGCTCATGTGTAAGAGACGAAGTTGGGCAGTTGAGAGCAGCTTACGCTGTTTGTACAATTGCTGGAGTTGTGGAAGCTGGGTGCCTGGAAGGAGTACACTCCGCTCAGGTAGCCGAGATTATTGCCCTGACACGTGCTTGCTTAGCAAGCAATCAAATTCGAGTCACCATATACACCGACAGCCAATATGGTTATGGGGTAGTTCATGATTACGGGCAGTTATGGTCTCAAAGAGGGTTCATGACCTCTTCAGGCTCTCCCATTCGCAATGGAGAGTTTGTGCGCCTGTTGTTAGAGGCGTTGCAATGCCCAGCAGGAATCGCAGTTGTAAAGTGCACCGCACATACCAGAAATGAGGACTTTGTTTCAAAAGGCAATAGATATGCAGATGAAGTTGCGCGGTATTGCGCGGAGCAAGGGTACTCTTTCACAGAGGTGGAAGTGGGCGGAATAAATGTAAGAACTGAATTAGCCATGATATTGGAAACTGTTGATACTTGGGATGAACTGTCAAACATGCAAGAAAATGCTCCTGATATTGAAAAGGAAACATGGGAAAAGGCAGGATGTGTAATGGGTGAGTCCCATTTTTGGGTCTCAGCAGACGGCAGAGCAGTGTTGCCCAATGAGATGGTGAGTCCAATGGCCAGACTCATACATGGTCCCGTGCACTTAGGGAGAGATGCTATGCTGAGAGTGTTTAGACAGACTTGGTACAATCCTAAGTTTAGAATAGCAGCAGAAGCAGTGTGCCAGCGTTGTGTGACCTGTCAGCAGCTGAACGTAGGAAAAAGAACACCAGTTACACTGAGTCACATAGGAAGGTCTGGAGGTCCATTCAACCGAATGCAGATAGATTTCATTGAAATGCCAAGGTGTAACCGCCTCCGCTATGTCCTGGTGGTTGTTTGTGTGTTCTCCAGATGGGTTGAGGCATACCCTACACGTAGGTGCGACACCCTCACCGTGGCCAAGTTACTGCTTAGGGAACTCATTCCGCGCTTCGGGGTGCCGGCCTTTTTGGAATCAGATAGGGGAACGCATTTTAACAGCGAGCTGGTGAAGATGATTTGTGTAGCGCTAAATATTGATCAGAAGTTGCATTGCAGTTACCGACCAGAAGCCTCAGGGATTGTGGAGCAGATCAATGGCACGATCAAGGCCAGGATAGCCAAAGTTTGTTCCTCAACGACCCTGAGTTGGCCTGACGCCCTGCCATTGGTTCTCATGAGCCTTCGTAGTACCCCAGACAGAAGAACGGGATTAACACCACATGAGGTGTTAATGGGGAGAGCAATGAGGCTGCCATCTGTCCCAACTGCTGCACTGTTAAATATCACAGATGATATGATCCTGGACTATTGTAAGGGGCTGTCTGACGCCATTCGTTCTGTGTCCCTTCAGGTGCAGGCTGCCGAGGTTCCATCGTGCCAGGGCCCGTGCCATGACCTGTATCCTGGGGACTGGGTCCTGGTGAAAAAACATGTGAGAAGAAGCTGTCTGGATGTTCGTTGGCGTGGGCCCTTCCAGATCATCCTGATCACGAACACAGCTGTGAAGGTGGGAGGCCTGCCCAATTGGATCCACGCGTCACATACGCGAAGGGTTCCAGCACCCCTGGAAGAAACAGCTCCTCTCTCGGATAGACGTCCAGCAGAGGACCGAGAAGCCATAGAGGGGGCTAGCCAAGCTGTAGAGGTGCCAGCGGAAGCAGGGGAAGAGTCTGACCAAGCTGAGGACGGTCAGTACAACAGTGAAACAGACGACGCTACAGAAGGAGAAAGTAGCTGGGAGTACGAGTCAGACACTGACAGGTCTGAGAGAGAGAGAGAACAGACAAGAAGGAGAAGGAGTAGAAGGGCACGTGGAGAAGCAAATTGGCCGCAAAGAAGGAGCTCTAGCCTGAGGTCAACTCCAGAAGTAACCCTTCCTCCGATATCAGAAGACTCAGATCCGGAAGAAGGTGCTCAGGGCGCTGAAGCACCAGACCGAAGAAGGTCAAGAAGAGTGCGTGTGCCTAACAGAAGATACTCCACACCTGAGTGGACATATCTGGCGACAAATGTCTGTGAAACCGGAGACAGGGAGGATCCGAGCGGTGGTGGTGTCCAGTTCTGAGCCCATTATCACCGTGGAAATACGACTGATGGTACCCGGTGTCGAACAAGAAGGGTCACTAACATTCATGCTCCCCAGACCTCCCCGCCTCAGCAAGTTAAAACACATGTTTCTTTCAGAATTGCAATTCCCCGACTTTGGTACAACGATAACAGCACATGAAGAGCACAATCTTCGCTTGGAAATATTGAACTATGCTATTGAAGCTGCAAGCACAAACCTGATAGTAGACTGTTAAGGACTTTGTAAATAAAGCAAGCAGAAAAAGAAGATTACCTAGCGCCCAGGAAGCAGAGAATATTAGGGAACTTCCCTTGAGTTGACGGAGAAGGGCTAGGGTTGTCTTTTTGAACTGTTAAAGGACTTTTGCGAAGAAGGTTGTCAGCTTCCAGTTGTGTGGATTCTAAAGACAAAAGGATTAAAAAGAGACTGTAAAGGAACGAGAGGAAAAGAACTTTTTGCTAAGATAAGAGAGAGCCATATTGTCTGACGAAATGGAGGCCGGCACCCAGAACCGCAGAGCTAAATGTATAATAGGTACACTAATAGTAGGAGTGATAATATTAATAGCTTTAGTGGTAACAATTTCTTATGTACAGGGACATGAGGAAGAGGCAAAGGTAACTGATGTGAATTCTGTAGAAACGCTTACACCTACTGTTGCTGGTGAAAAAGGAGAAAACACTCAAGAGAAAGCGTTATTAGCTGCAGAAGCCCGCAGGTTACACGTAGATGAGTCCCAAGGAGACTTTAGGTCAAATGCTTATGCTAAACTCTTATATGAATACGTGGATGCCATGGAGGTTAAGGATTGTTACGTCTGCATGCAGTTGCCGGCGTCTGTAGATGAAGGAATTCGATATCATCACCTCCCGCTGACATATGGCATTACATGTAGCTTATTGCTTAGTATATTTTATGAGAGAGATAGTTTCGAATACTATTTCTCCAATTATGATTCAGTGTTGCCAGAAGTCCCAAATTATAAGCAGATGAACAAATGGGACTACTGGAAGAGTGAAGACAGATTGGCCAAGTTCTTCATTCCTTGGATTACCTTAGATACTTCACATGCCCGTAGAAATAACCTGACATGCAAGGTGTCAGAAGTTGAGAAGAAGTTCATAGGGCAGGTGGATGATCGTTACAGGAGACAAAAGATTTTGAAAAAATCAGGACAATGGAAAACAGATTGGACCGAGGAAGAAAAGGCACACAAGAGAAAGGGTAGTAGTGGTCCAATAGCTTTAGATAAAACGCAGAGAGGAAAGCTATGTCTTCACCGAGCCAAACGTATTATGAAAATGTATACGTTGGAGAAGTCGACTGTGAACATGCTTTCAATATAGAGTACTATACTAAAGATTTCCTGAAGGGAATGCAAGTGATTCCAAATGTGTATTTTGTATGTGGAAGAAATGCCTACGTGAGACTACCTGACAACTGGTATGGATCATGTTACTTAGCAATTGTCTTCCCCAAAATATATCATGCACAAGACTTAGTGATCATTGAGGGCAAGACATCTTCGAGGGGAAGGAGAGATGTAGGAGATGCCGAAATGGTTGGAGATGTCTTCGGAGCTATGTTCCCTCTTTTAGGTCTAATCCTTAATGATGTTAAAATTAGACGGCTGGCAACAGTCGTCGACAGGTTGTCTGCCAGCACTGCTCAGTCCTTAATGCTGGTAGAAGGAGAGATGCAATCGATAAGGGCTATGGTTCTTCAGAACCGTCTTGCGTTAGATGTCCTACTAGCAAAAGAGGGCGGAGTCTGTAAGGCTTTGAAGGTCCAGGAATGTTGTACTTACATTCCAGACAATTCGAAGCCCCTTGAGAAAGTTATTAGGAACATAACTAATATTCACAAGGAGATCGAAGACTTGAGTAGAGAAAATGTCTGGGAAAAGGTGGGCCACGGAATGAGTGAAGTTGGAGGGTGGATTTCCACCTTAGGCAAAAGCTTTGTTTGGTATATACTAAAACCTGTCATCATAATATTGATCTGTGGGATCATATTGTGGGGATTGGTGAGGGTATTCAAATGGTACAGAGCAAGAAGGTCTGAAAGGGCCCAAAGAGAGCAGCTGCAGAGATTGGCTGCCATACAAGATAATCAGTACAGGAGTCTGAGGGCTCTGGAAGCGCAGAGGCAAGTTATGCTACCAATAACTGCAGTTTAAATGTTAGTGATGACCCCGAGAGGTCATCAAAGGGGGGAACTGAGAGAGCGCAAACTGACTTAAATGTATGAGTACATCACACTTATCTGTAGTAAGCACAAATCATGAGGAGAAATGCCATGAGTGCTAATAGTATCTGTAATTATATTCTGAATGTATAGCTAATGTAGAGATTTAAGTAGAAGTGGAACTAATACAGAAATGTGTGACATTATATGATTTTAGTAGATGTGATTATTTCTGAATCTATGTCGTGTAGCTGTTAAAATGTAAGATGGTATGTGGTTAAACGCAGAATGTGGTAGGCCTCAGGGCCAGAGCTAAGAGGGAAGGTGTTTCTTTTCACGACACAGATTGTATTAATGTTTTGGTCATTGCATTAAATGGGCCAGGATTTATAAACATGTTTACTGAATAATAGAATAAGAGTATTAACATGCTTTAGTTAATGAAGAAGTTGAATGCCATAATCATTATGAGAAATATTGTAGGCCTGAAATGTTTTAACGTTGGTTTACACGTACATGTCTGGGCCAAGAAATGTTGCAAGCCTTTCTTTTTTGGAAGTCTATGAGAGTTGGGTTCTTGGCTGCAGATGGCTGTCTGCAAGAGAAAAGGGGGAATCCAATTATAAATAATATGAATAGAGGTCTGTTCAGTAGACAGCCCAGACATGGAGGAGGGTTCCGGAATGTTTAAGGGGTATCAGCGGGCCGGAGAAGAGTTTGAGAAGCAAGGTCAACTCTAACGTATGAGGCCCAATACAAAGCATCATGGAAAAAGCCAGAAGCTACACCACGTGAGGGGCGTCTCGCAAGGGGCGTCTCAAATGTTGTTGACTGTTTTGTATTAGGGACAGCACCCCTGGGTGGAGTTGGAGCAGATACCTGAGGACCCTTTTAGAGAGCGGATGGGTAGGCAGAGAGGGGTCATGACTGGAGAACTATAGGGTTTCACCAAGAGACTTAGAGTGAGTGACTTCCCTTGGGGGTCATTCACTGCTGACACCTTTGTTAGGTTGGGACTTGGTTAAGTAGGGATACCATCTAGAGCAGGGTAGGGACAGCTTAACCTGTGCGTTTTTCCTCCAACTTAAATGAAGGAGAGATATGCGTCAATGCTGATAGCTTTATTATTCTTAGAACTTGTGTTAGTGATTTCCGTTGCTCGTCTGAGGGCTTTCCGAGAGCACATGTATGTAATTGGACCTGTGTATCTCGTGAATCTCATTCTGAGATGCCTGTATTTGCAGCTTATCATATCTTTACAATAAACTTTTGAAAGCTAGAAGTTGTTTGTGATCTTTGGGAGCAGAGTCCTTTATTGGGTGAACTAACTTGCAGAGAGGTGCACTTTCTTTCCTCACAGACAGGCAACAAAGGTTCAGTCGACCAGATCGAGGTTTAGATCAATAGTGGTAAAGTATCGATCAAAATCTCGCCCTTCCAGTAACTTTAAGCAGAAAGATGGCACAGCGAGAGATCTGCAAGAAATCACCTTGATCATCAACTCACGCCCTCAATAAACAGCACTAAGTGGGTGTATTCTGGAGCTAAAATGCAAACCAGAAGCTAAGCATCACTTAATGGATTCCAATGCTAAAAGTCATGTCAGGTACTAAACATCAATCAGTGGATTTTGATGCTAAATGCTAAAACCTCTTGCAGGTCTGACAGAGTAGCCAAGTATCTCATCTATTAGAACACAACTGCATACATCTGTGCAGCCACTTTTCTCTATGCTCATACATCCATAGTCCCCAATGAAGATGGTATATCTTATAGTGAAGGCTCAAGTTTCTCACTTGCAAGTGTGATTGTGTTCTGCACCCACAGTCTGCATCACTTTTATAGCCACAACCCTGCTACCCCAGGTCTGGGGTTCCAATGAAACCTCAAGATACCTCTTGTAAGGATGGGATGAGGTCCACCTGCTTCCCCTCATGTCATAGCTCAAACTATTTACAGAGTCAGAAAGCTTTTGATGTGATAGAACAATACAAAATGTAAGCGTCTCACTACAAAGGCACATTCTAAAAGGGTAGACTGAACGTATTATCTAAAGGGATGAACAATGCAAACAATTGAAACAAGTAAAAGTAGATATAGCAACTTTTTCTCTTCACTTCTAGACATATATCAGAGATTCTTATATTACTTTATCCTCATTACATTATATCAGTCACTGTTATACTCCTTCATATTATTTGAAGGATTAAAAGTACAATTCTTTCTAGCGCCAAATTAAGTAAATCGGGCTAAAGAGCACACAGGAGAATCAGAACCAACAGACTAACCCAATAAAAAAACATAAAATCAGCCCTGTTCAGAAGTACAAGTGCCTAACCAAGAAGAAGTAGGACCTGCAAGTGGTCAGAGAAGTGTCTTCCCATTGAAAGCACACCGCACAAGACATACGTGTGGGATGCTTACAAAAGCTAAAATCAGGACACATACAGAGGCTGGGAATCAAACCACAGATCAGGCCAGACAAAGGAACATTAGAAGCGCATTGGTGGACTTGAAGTGGGCAGGATCACTGGTGACACTTTCAGAAAGAGTTTTACCACAGGCCCACATAACATGACAAGTTCACTGCTGGATCTCATACTGTGATTGTTTAACACTCCTATGGCCCAATCTCATGCTGTGGCACATCTCACTCAACAAATCACTTGTATCCCACTAGAAAACTCAATAAACTCCGAGAATTGCATGATTCTTGAATGTGAATTGATAGTTTCTTTGTATGGGCTTGATTTTGTTTATCAGGAGCACAAGCAATTCCTTGTAGTGGAGGATTGAAAATAATCTAGGGGGGCTATTCACAGAGGTAAAGATACAAGTGTGTTTACTCGTGTGTATATATGCACCTATTCCTAGGTGTAACTCTACAATTTTTAGTATTCACCATTCCAAGTGTAGATGTACACTTAAGTGTAAATGTATATGTCTCCACTACCTCAAATGAGGGGGTGGAGCTTCCTCCAACAGGATTTATGAGTGTAGAGTTACTATGAGTAACTTTGCACACTGATGTGGAGAACTCCACTACTGTGTAGCCCTCACAAAGGGAAAGAACATAGAAAATTGTTAAAGTTTATCTTTTTTTTTTTAATGATTAAAATATTTTAATGTAAAATATCAATGTAAATTAACTTTAAATATTCGTTTTAACTTGGAACTAATGTAACAAAAAAAGCAATGGTGCAGCACACCAACGTATCAAATTAAAGCAGTATTAAATAATGTATTCATTTGAATATATTCATGTAAATTATAAATAATCCTTTGTAATCAATAAGGTAAAAAATCCTACCCTCATTATTTTTGTATTTCTTAAATGTAGTATTTGTTGTTAAAATGGTGTATTTACAACTTTTTTTAGTAATAACATTTTAAAAACGCATTGTTTAAGTTTAATATTAATTTTTAAAACAATAAAAGAATGAACTAATTGTATATATGCTTTTTAACATTGAATATATATCTACATACATATGTACATGCAGATATGCAGATATGCAGATACATATATACACATATCTGTATATATATTTCTGTACGTATGTATATGCACACAGACCCATACCCGTGTGTGTTTGTATATATATATATTTTTTTTTCTTTTTCTTTTGCAAAGGACGCAGCACTCCAGAACAGAGTTTTAAGAGATTTTTGCAAATAAAATCTCTTAAAACTCTGCTCTGGAGTGCTGAGTCCTTTTCAACTAAAATTGAATTCAGAGCCAGTATCCGGCCCCTACAATGTGCATCCGCTGTTGAGCGCACTGAACTTTTTGGATCCCTTTGTGGCTATCTATATATATCTATATATCCATATATATATATATATATATATATATATATATATATATATATATATATATATATTTTTTTATAGATAGATAGACATGTTTGTTTGTCTATGTATATGTATATCATTTAAATGATGACATTTGTTTTATTAATGTATTAATTTTCATTTGTTCCTATAGAGTGTTACTTTATTTCCCTGCCTCGAATGTTTTCTATGGAGGTGAGTTGTACCAGTAGTGGGCAATGAGTGGTGCTTACTCCAAGGCTGGGTTGGAGTACCTTTGGATGCTTCTTTGAGATGTAGTTTTTTGCCTCTATAGCAGTAGACAATCTTTTCCTCATTGAGAGTTATTTTTTTTCTTCTTTATTGATTTATGGCCTCATTTGAGGTTTAGTGGGCTAGACACCAAACAACCCTAGAATCCAGTGCCCTAGAGAATAATAATCCACATTTGTAAAGCGCACAATCACCCGTAAGGGTCTCTAGGCGCTGGGGGCCGTCGGGAAGATTAAGCAAGCTATTGCCCAGAGTCACATGGTGCTGGGCTAACCTGCCGCCGGAGCCGGGGATCGAACCCTGATCCCCAGATTCCAGCGTCAGTCGCCCTGGCCGCGGCGCCACACCTCTCCCTAGACAGTCAGTCAGCCCATCAAATATAAAGTTAAGTTTGCTGCAGGTGCAGAGGCCCTTTTCTCTCAAAGTGTTTTTGCTAACCTGGCGCTACTACATTCAGCAAAACTGCAAAATAGTGAATGGTCCTCCATGGGTTGGCGGGCCAGGCCGCATTTCTTTTTTGTTTCAAAGGCAAACCCTCAAATCAGTGTCCCTGGTGCACTGGAAGGTTTCTCCATTTGCGTCATGGACATTATTCTTTTTTCCTTCCAGGAACCACAGTCCTGTGCCCTAGATAGTGTGGGTCATCAATCCAATCAAGATCACAGCTCTGCAGTGGCTGGTCCACTGCAAAGAGGTTTCTGTTACCAGAGCTGGTTGAGGCTCCACAGTCAGAAATTAAATGGTCCCATGAGGCAGGGCAACTACAGAGAAGGGGGGAGGTAAGATTAATCCACTGATTTTTGGACAATGCCTTTAGATTTCCCGCTAAATGATCCAATTAGTTGTCTATGGCTGCCCCAATGAGAAGTTATGTATTCTAGCCTCTTTTGGTGTCAGCTGTCTTCGCCTCCTCATCGAGACTGAGTCAGCCCTATACGGCGACTTGCATTTGTAATGTGTAACCCAAATTATGAGCCTTTCACAAGACAAGACTCATGTCTCACCAGCCAGACTCCTACTGACTTTTCATGGGTTCACCAAATTTTACGTATGCCCTTTTCTCATTACAGGAGTGGAACAACACCACAAATTAAATCAGAGTATTTTTAGGTCTGACATGATAACTCAGAATGCTGCACGACATATTCTTATGAATTCTTTACAATATATATATATAGAGTGAGCTGTGGCTCACCCCAGAGGAGTATTCAACTCACAGCTCATGCTACTGCCTAGTTGGTGTATCATTCCGCCTTCTTGGAAGCACTTCCATTCGAATGCATGAAGGACTATTTTACATCTGAAAAGTACGCTAAATCCCAATGTTGTTTGTCATATCCTCTTTTTATTTTCTTTATTTACTATGGACTGAATACAGAAGGGAATCGTTTTTGCTACTTTTTCATAACAATGGTAAAGACAATTGAGCAAGTTTTAATGTGGTAAGCTGTATTTGTGCCTGCAATGCATGTAAACCACATGTTTGAACGCATGTGTTTACATAGGTTAGCACATTAAATCCACGTTGGCTCGACATCCTTAGATTCTGGGCAAATCACTTAATCTACCCGGGCCCATGGACAGTGCCTGTATACCCTCACGGGTGATAAGCTGCGCTATATAAATCTACAAATGTTAACTTGAACTTTTAACTTTGCCATTGCTTGGTATTACAGTATCCGAGAATCATGTCTGCGGGAAGCATCCTTGCAAAAGCGACCAACCTCGCAGGTCATTTCCCCAATGCTGTCCTTTGGTGCAGCAGAGTTTGTGTCTGGACTCAACAATGAACAGTCCGATGCTGGGCACGTGACCGGGGGGCGGGGCTTCATGCTGAGACGAACACAGGAGAGGAAGAGAGCTACACTTAAACACACTGGGACAGATTTACGACTTCTGGCGCATCTCTGTTAATCAGCAGAGATGCGCCAGAAGAGTTGCGACGCATCTGCCCACCCGTGCGCCACCACTGATGTGCCGCATTTACAATGCGGCGCACCGTGGCGCTCGGATAGGCAGATGTGTGACGCATCCCCAGTGGAAATGCGGTGTATTGCTGGAGTTGCGTCGCAAGCGCAACACAGCTCTAGCAAGGCTCGGGGGTCCCCTATCTGTAACATGCTGCGTCAATCCTTACGCCTGCTTCAAGCAGGCGTAGGGTTTTGACGCGGCATGGCCCTAAAAGTGACGGAGTGGAATCTTGTAGATTTCACTCAGCCACTTTTAGAAGGCGTTCCTGCATCGGAACGCCCCCCCCCCCACGCCTTCTTGTGGCGCAGGGCTTTACAACGTGACGCATCTCCCAGATGCGTCACGTTGTAAGTACCCTTTACCATGGCGCTGAATTTGTGCCGCCGCTGCGTCACAAAAGTGACCCAACGGCGGCGTAAAAGAGGCGTAAGGGGCTTGTATATCTGCCCCGCTGTGCGGCGCTTTAAGGAGCCAAGCGGAGATGTCGAGTCGAGGGAATGGAAAGGAGGGGTCGGGCTGCCTTTTTTCTGCCTAGGAGGCTCGTGCAGTTGAGTGATAATTCGCCAGATATTCACCCACTCTGCGCTTCAGAAGCTATGTGGCTTCCGGAAAGCGCTCAGCTTGAGAACACTGTCTGAAAACACACACACCACACACACACATATCCTTTCTTAACTAAACCTCTCATAGTCTGTTGCAGACCGCATTTTTATAGTAGCTATATATCTACATTGTCAGACATGCATTAAAAGGCTACCAAATTGGAGCCGTTGTTATCCCCTCGTTTTCAGCTTCCTGGAGCCTGCATCTTACCCACTTATTTTCACGCTAAACAGAGTATAATCTTCAGACTTAACCAAAACAACATTGTAAGGCTATTCCCTAAAATACTGAGATTCGGAAGAACTAGGACAGCCCTAAATTGTATTCCAAATTAATCCTTTCCCTCTCCCAATCCTCAGTATTGCTCTAAATACTGCTGAACGCCTTTGAAGAAAAAACAAAAATGGCGGCCCCCCACGACCTGTTTTCCCACATCATTCCTTACTGTTCAAAATGTCCCTTCTCTTACACCCTCACCAAGCCGTTAGCTTCTCTTTTGTCACCTGGTGTACCTGTTTGTTCTTTAGATCAAGGGATATCTCATAATCGGAGACCGTAGCATGGGAACAGGTGGCAGCGCCCTTGCTGCGCTGTGCTCTCACCGGGGAGGAGTTGTGGGCAACGTTGGCTTTCGACACCAGAGTAGGACACCCTGCTGCATGCTCCTCCGGCAGCTCTGCATGTTTCGTGTGTAACGTCGGGGCATGAGACCCACACTCCTGATCAGCCTGTCTGGCAGCATCCGTCCCTTCCACCATCTCACAGCCGTGCTTCTTGGCGCTGGAGCCACAGGAATCGTCACTGTGAAATAAAATGCAATTTTGTTTTCTCTTCTTTTAGTTTGACGTTCTACGCGCCTACACAATTCCTCATTCATCTCTTTTCTAGCATGTACAGTGGTTGGTTGCAAGCCTAGCGCCTACATTGTTCTGATATGGGGCACTAATCCTCAACATTGGAATGATATTATTGGGGGCACAGAACTTTTACGCCTACATTTTGTGGGAAATAAATGTTCACAATTTCTGACATACACACAAATAACCCACTTAACAATGTCACCGACCTTGGTTATGCCCATTCTTACAGTATCTCACTCATTCTCAGTCTTACTGTTCACTCACTCACCGTGAGAGTCTTTCCTAGATAAACTAGAGTGTGTCCATTCCAGTACTCTTTGAATGACCTTTGCATGCCCTATGTCCAAGGACACAGGTGCACATCAGCGCACACACACTACACAACACTGAGGCACAAAGCATACACAAATCACACACCTACATAAAACATAGAAAATAAACATACACACAAAATAATTTGCCACCCGCTCGCATGTGTAAATTTCCAGCCATGCATGGACTATAAGCATTTTTATTGGTGGAATAAAGAGAAGACCGCTGTATGTTTGGAATTAGGTTGCCTTTGGCTACAGGTCTGCCCACAGCATCCAGAGACATAGGGGACAGTCTGTATAGAAAGTCATTGACTCTCCATTCAGGGGAAAAAGGTAATCAGAAGGGATAGAAAACAAAATCCCACTAAATTGAGAGACCTATGTTTTCTTCATATAAAGAAAGGGACACCAACTCCTTCTGCGGATACTGTACTGTATGAAACTTGGAGAATAGGTATGTATCCAAGAGGTCAGAATACATACGATTGCAGCTATTATGAATTGGTATTAGCACAGATTGCTCCTTAGACATAAATTGGGAAATCCCAGTATTTTAGTGGAGACAACTCACAGAGATGTATGAATTAGACAGTGAGCAGTAATAGCTTTGAACCCAGAAGGAGTAGGGTGGTCATAGTTCCCCTTGTTTGTAAACTGTCAACCAGAATCCTTTATTCTCTTGAGCGCTTCACTGTGTAGATGATGGTTGGATGTTTGATACAATCAGAGTAGGATTGCCGTATAGCCTTGATGGTTGAAAATGTGATTCTAAGCAAGATCACCAAAAGGTGGACTCAAAGAAAATCTAGGAGTGTGCATTTGGAAAAGTCCCTCCAGGACCCTGTTGTCATCTAAGGGATAAGCAGAACAACTGGAGATTTTAAAGACCTACTTGGATCCAGTACTGACCTTTCATAATTGTTTCTCTTGGTACCCGCTAAAAGATGACAAATTCATCGTGGCTAGAACGATTAGTAATAAAATTCACCACTAATTCTATATGTATGGTAGTCATTTTATAGAAGAAGTAAAAGAAGCTTAACTGGTCAAATTAAATAATTATATAGCCTCTGCAGCTCGATTTTTGTCACCTTCTACTAAGTTTTACATTGATTTTTCAGAGGTAGCCCAATGGAGAGCCATGTTAGGACTTGGGCCATCAATGTTCAGTAAGGTTATGTGTTTCAGTATGAATTGGACTTCTGCGGGGTAACTTGTACAGCTGTAACTTTGAAATTTATTTGGACCACTCAGAGGTATCGTCCAACACCCTAGGTCCCTGTCTAGAGGCTGTTGCCAGATGGATGCAATCCTCCCGTTTAAAACTCAACGGGGAGAAGACAGATGTCATCTTATTGGGCAACCCCTCGCCCTCTGTCTTTTCATCCATCTGGCCTCCATGTTTGGGCCCGCCTCCCGCTCCCAAACCTCAAATAAAAAGCTTGGGGGTTTGGCTTGACACCGCATTGAACTTCTCAGCCCAAGCCACAAAGACCGCAGCCATCTGTTTCGGCCTGATGAGGATGCTACGGAAGGTGCTCCCTCTGCTTCCATTCCAGGCAAGGAGGATTCTAGTCCAGGCCCTTATACTATCTCGCCTGGACTATGGCAATGTCCTCTATATGGGAGCCCCTTCCTATGTCATTCAGAAACTCCAAGTCACCCAAAACAGTGCGGCCCGTTTGCTTTACAATCTCCCTCGCTGGGAGTCAGCAAGGACCGCCATTGGGGAACTCCATTGGCTCCCCATAGCGGCCAGAGTACAATTTAAAGCTATGTGTACTCTACATAAAGCCTTCCACCACCTTGGTCCTGCAATTCTGCAACCCCTGATCACCCCCTATGTCCCCTCACGTTCCCTTCGTTCCAGTACCCTCCAGCTGGCCTCCTCTATCAGAGTGAGGAAAGCCCGTTGGGGAGGTCGCTCCTTTTCATACACCGCTGCCAAGTTCTGGAACACCCTCCCCCTTTCCCTTCGAGGAACCACCGATCATCTTTCCTTCAGAAAAGCCTTGAAAACTCACTTGTTTGCCAAATCCCGCTAATCTGCCCGAGCCTGTGCTAAGTTAGCTTTAGTCATAAGCGCTACGAGGCCTCCGGGTAGATGGCGCTATACAAGTGCAATTTCAATTCAATTCAATTCAATTCAAGGTGAAGGAGACCCAGACAGAACCCTACTGGTTTTAGGAGTGCCATTGATTTGGTCACAATGAACACTTGCTAACTGTCAATAGTACCAAGAGGCCCTGTGGCAGTGAATGTGTACCCTAAAAATATGTTTGTTATGTTATATTAGGTAGATATGCTAGCAGAGTGGACAAGCCAAAAAGGGCTAGCAACTCTTGAAAAGCAGATGAAAAAGTGCTTTACCTTATCCCCCATTCCTTAATGTATTGGGATAAGGCAATCGGCAAAGAAGTCTATAAGTCAGTGGTGGCTGTGGACTTGAGGTAAGTAAGTTCTATAAATCTCATGGTGGTCATTTAAAACCTGGAACATTATTCAAGAGTCTGCCAAAGCTGCAAAGGATCATAACCCTATCTGCAGATCATAGCCTGCCTGGTGGGGATGGTGGTGGTGCTGTGAAGGGAGCCGCCACTGTGGCCACTACCTCTACAGCACTGCAGGTGTGCAGAGCAGGTGCCATGTTTTAAGAGCCCACTCAGGAAACATTTTGATTTGGAGAAAACAAGCTTCCAAAGTGTACGTTTGTTTTCAAATTTGGTAAAATATGGGGAGTTTTCTCCCTGCACATGAAGGGCATTCTGCATTTTTCCTGGTTCTGTATACCATGCATTTCATGGCTGACATGGGCACGAAATGTCAGAGACAATTGCCTCGCCCTCACTAGGGTGGACTGCCTGTCACTGTTACCTGGCCTTTGCCAGACGGGGCACCAGGTCAGCGTCTGCATTGGTGGAGCCCGGAGAGGATCTGTCGGTGTAAACCTGCTACTTCTTCGAACTCTAAATAGAACTGGAACCACAAGTTTGTTAAGGTGTGGGAGCACCATTGGTTTACAGTGGGCCTCCTGTTTCCGCCAAACTCGAAAATACACTTTTGGCTGCACTGCACACTGTTTTTACTTATTTATATATTTACTATTTATTATCTGGTGCACCCAGGATCAGAGAACAGTACAGGCACTTTACAATAAACCAGAACTGAAGAAGACAAGAAAAGTGGATTACAATAAGCACGAGGAGGAATAGTAATGAGGGGGAAACATAGAAGATGAATACATTTAACTACCTGTGAATTAAAGTAAGGTAATGTTGAATCAGTATGTCAAGGACTACATAATGCTGTGGGGCTTTAGTAAAAGGAATTCTTTCAACAGTTTTATCCTGGATGCTGTAAGTGGTTTAATGTCCAAATGTTTGCCGGCATTGAGTTCCAGGCAGAGGCAGCCGCCTCAAAGAATGACTGCTGGCATTGCAGATTTTATTTTTGAAACTTTCAGTAGAAGTTTCTCTTTATTTTTCAGCTTTCTAGCTCCCCTGCAATGATTGGGCCAATAAGGTAGAGTGCTTCCAAGGTCCATTCTTGTAAAGGATGAGGCAATGCACTTCTGTTTTAGAACATCCTCTGGGATTAGGTAGGTGTTAGTTTTTCTTTAAGTAATGGAGCTGGAAGCTCACAGCTTTTGCTATCTTATTTATCTATTGAATGAACAAAAGAGTTTTGTCTATTGTGAACCCTATTGATTTCTCTGATGGGACAGGAGATATCAAAAAGCAATCTAGGTTGAGAGACTTCAGTAATGAAGCGTCCATCTTGTTTGCGGATATTGGTAGTAATAGAAATTCTGTATACTCCCGGGTTAGGAGAAACATTCACTCCAAGTTTGTACCCGGGAAAGGCAGTCTCTTAGGATAGTAGTCACTTGTAGATTTGATAATGTTAAGTACAGCTCAGGGTCATCTACATACTCAAGTGCTGACTTGAGCTCACACCATTATCCTTTATTAATAGTCCACACAGTTCCAAATAAATATTGAAAAGATTTGGGGTGGGGATCAATACTTGTAGAACCCACCATGGTAAGTCTGCTATATCGGATTTACTTTGACCTAAATATGGGACATAACATCTGGATTTCAATGCCTATTGCACCATGTCCCAAGAGTAACTAGGCCTTTTTCACCTGGTCAATTTCGGCAAGTTTGACCTTCTGAAACTTAATGGGAGCTGTGGCCGATTGCTCCCCATAAAACAGGATATGATAAATTATACATAAGGCATTATTTCAACACCTGTGAAATCAGTAGTTAGACAAGAAGCCAGAACTTTTCCGCTGGCTTGTAATGAGGAGGGCTGTGTGGATAGTGTTTTCTTAAATTATATATTAAGTAATATTAATTGATTTACATGTTTATTTTTCAATTGTTATTTAATTGTTTATATGTTTAAATCATTTTTTGAAATTTTAATCTATGATTGTGGGTTTTTTGGATAATTGGGGTAGTGTTTAAATAAAATATGGAAAAATGATATTTGCTGATCAATGTATTATTTATGTAACTTTTTAATTGGAAATTATTTGTGAATATATATTGAGTTATTTACATTTATAAAAATATGTATTTTGATGTTTGAAACTAACATTTATGTTTTTTATGGTTGTGTGGTGTACTGGAATAGGGTGGGTATTGGTATTTTTAAAGTTCATAAGTTAATTATTGTTAATCTTCTAATCATTTAATATGCTACATTTAGAATATTTGGTAAGGTGATATATGTATGTTGCTGTTCTATGATTTAAAAATTAATTATTTCTATATTTGGGATGTGGGATATTTATATTGGGGATAGGTATCATTTTTAAAAGTGTTCATTATAACATATTTTATTTTATTTTCTGTATCTATGTTTTCTAGAAATGGGGATGGTTGTGGGACACTGTTTGCATTACATTTGATTTAATACACTGAAAAAATGTGCTATTCTGAAATATTTGTTATTTTCTTTTTTTAGTTGTAGTGTATTTTATAGCGGCGGCTACTCCCCACTGCCTGGCTCAGAGCCAGCAAATGAAAAATAAATCAATGTTCTAGCATCTAGTTTTAGTTTTTATTTGCTTGCACTGAGCCAGTGCTGTAGGGAGTGGGGAGGAGGAGTGCTAAGTGCGTATATGTGTTTGGCCAGCCATCTCAGGTCGACCAAAACACACATGGGCACTTAGGTTTCTCCAGCCCTGCTGCATTGAACAGACTGGAGCTGGAGACGGGCTGGAGAAAACCCACAGGCTCCCTGCTGTGAGTGGAGCTTCTTTCTAGCCCGCTCAGGCCAATCCCCACGCTGCTCTGCAGCACGGGATTGGATGAGAGGAAGACGAGAGGAGATGCGGCACGGGAGGCGGCCGACAGCTTCAGGTAAATTCTTTAAAAAAAATATATATATTATTCTAATACCCCCACTGCGCAACCCCCTTGTGACCCCTGCCGCGTTCCCTCCACTCTCCTCATCACCCTTTGCTTGTTGTCACCGCCACTGGAATCTGAATCTCTCAATGCATACAGAGGATGCCCTTTCCCCAGTGTTTCTTGGACTGAAGTTAGAACAGCAAACTTAACTCCCCGCTTTTCCCAATGTTTACTGGACTAGAGTTACGTTATTAAATCTCTCCAACCCCCCAAGCCCCCCCGCCCCCGTCCCCATCTCCCCCAGATGTATGCAATGTAACAATATTTTGTAGTCAGGAGTTAGAATAGTAAACATGCCCACCCTCCAAAAAAAGCAGTTTTCCCAAATTTTTCAGACTGAAGTTAGAATAGTAAATATTCCCCCCCACCTAATATCTCTTTGTCTTCCCAAGACATCTTTGTTTTTTTTCTGTACATTTTTTTTATTGCAGTCATTGAGGAGTAGAGCCTCTCGTAACGTCATTCTGTTTGTCAAGTTGTCAAGCAAGCTGAAATAATGCTATATGAGCATCTGATCCTGGCAGTGCTTTATACCTTTGAGTAAGCGTATGAATTATTTTTAATGCTAGCCTCAGGCAGGCGCACAATTTTTGGTGCTCGCCCATGTCTAAAATTTTTAAATATGTGTCAAATTCTTGGGTGGATGCATGGGAACGCCTATGTACCACTGATGGACGTCTCCCTGACGCAAAATACAGCAAAGTAACATAAGGCAGTGCAATGTGCTGCCTTTTGTCACTGTTTGTTTACAAAGCAATGCAAATTGACATTTGCATTGGTTTGTAAATACCAAAATGGATTTTGCGACGGGTGTGCGTCAAAAAAAGTGATGTGAACCCAATGCAAAATCTGTGCAACACTGGCCCCTGAAATCTGCACAGGAATTATAGCTGGGCTGACTAATAAACAAATACCCCTGTTTATTGGCCCGCTGTTGCACCAGAAAGAGCAGAAGGGAGTGATCTCACATGTGACTAGGCTATACACAGCCAACCTGGAATTTTATGTGCATCAGCCCAAATAGACTGTCCAGTGATGAAGCTGGGTGCACTGCCATCATGCTGGCGCATCGGAAGAGATGGAGAAATGGGAAAGAGTGAGCCACATTTAGTGTCAGTAGATTTCTACTTTCTATTTTTTATCAAAGGAAAAAAATGGGGCATCAATTGTAAACTTAACTGATTTGTTTGGAACCGATGTGGTGGTCCACCCAACGATATATGAATGTACTGTTTCCGCTCAAACTATCTTCCAACATTAATTGTTTTTAACTAATGTTTTTAAGTAGTGATATGTGTTGTATTTTATGGAATGCAATGTAATGTGTGCACTGTTCTTTTATGGCATATATGCCGAAATAAAGATTTGAATTTGAATTTGAGCCACATGTCCGTTTACCTTGACAAGTGACTGATTCCTCCCCAGCCCTGCCCAGCCTTACTGCGCCGGGCTGGTGACACATCCCCTGATGTCCTGGTCTGCAGGCTATCCTTCTCTGCAGGGCATCCTCGATTTAATAACTCTGATTTTTCAGTAACCATGACAAAGACAAAGCTTAATAAATGCAGCAGCGGTGCGTCCATTGGGGCGTAGGGGCATAGCCCCACTAAGCCTGTTGGACGCACCGGCTGCGGCTGCAGAGAGAGTGCGCAGGGGGTGGGGCTGGGTTACACCGGCTGCGGCTGCAGAGAGAATGCGCAGGGGGTGGGGCTGGGTTACAATTACCATCAGTGTCAGTGACTCTGCTGCGCATCATAATGTCGGGCGGAAACTTGCTCGCGCATGCGCGTCAGCAGCCAAGTTGAGTGAGAGGACCGAAGGGGCCAGGGGGTGTGTCGCTGGCTGGAACCCCGTCGTTGAGAAGGCGCCAGGGCGAGTAGTGTGTGTGACCCCCTAGCCAATCCTGGCGCTTATGTAGCGCCAGGATAGGCTGGACTGGGCAGGCTCAGCACTCTTACCAGTCATGGCCAATCACTGTGACTTCAGCATATGAAGCCATTCAGTGATTGGCCATGCAATGACGTGCGCGCCGTGACGTTTCCCCGGTGCAGGCCAGGCAGCAGACCGTCACTTCACTTGACTCACTCTCTGTTCGTCGTTGATGGGCCGTCACGTAAGTAAAGTTAGTACTCTCAGTCAGTCTCACTGTCTTCATTCACTGAATCACTCATCACGTGGGGAGGGCGGTGATTGTTTATCAGTGTGTCGCCGCGTGTAGCCGCCAGTGCCCAGGGCCTGCCTGAGTGAGGCCTAGGCTTAGCGTAGGCCTCAGGCAGGCCCTGGCTAAACTTGCTGCCTACACTCCGTTTCTCCTCCTCGGCCCTTCCTCCTGTAATCATGCCCATCACCCTGGCCGGACCCGTGGACTAGATCGGGAGTGTTAAAAGCGGTAGCGTGCTGTGCAGAGTTGTACCTGTTGTTTGCCGAGACCCGAATTTGTTTTGTGCTTCATTCATTTTACATCGATCTGATTTGTGCATGGTGTTCACACAAGAGACCGCACTAAAGTCTTGTTTGTGAATTATTTTGCCCTTAAAGGGGCGGATTGCCGGTCCTGAATTAAACCTGCTGTAGAATGTTTGTTTGAATGCACGTGGTATTACGATATGCTTTAAAACATGCAAGAGATCTAAAATGCAGTTGCGGTGCCTGTACTAAACTTCCTTCACAACTAAACTGACTTTTTATCCGTCTATGAGGAGTAAATCCCTGATCGTTTTAATAGTTGGTGAAGTCCCTGCAGCTTTCGGCCAAATGCCTGGCTCCCCCTCAATGTTTACCTCATAAAACTGTGGAGTGCAATTAAAGCCAAGTCTGACGTACTGGCGACAGCACCCCTCTCTCCAACACAACCACCCTCTCCATAGTAGTTTTGAAAAGAAAAATACATTCAGCAGCTTAATTGTCCTCCACAGAACTGTAGTTTACATTACAAGCAGATAACGTAAGCGGGGGCAGGGCTTTAAGCGGGCCGGGTCTCAAGGGGTCTGAGCACCGGCAGTTTTTTTCAGGGGGCCTCGAAACGGGTCTGTATCGGGCTCTGTTTTGAGCCCTGACACAGGCGGTCCGTTTTTTTTCCGGACTGCAGTGACAGCAGTTTGCTGTCACTGCAGTCCGGAAAAAAGTGCCAGGATGCAAACCAAAGCCCGATAGAGACCCGTTTCGAGACAGCCTGCACATCTATGTGCGTGTGCTCACACTCCTCACTTCTCATTAGCAGTGAAGTTACGGCATGACGTCATGCCAAGGTGAGCGTTGTGGAGGAAGGGAAATCCTTTAAAGAGTCATTTTCTCTCTGGATTTCCCTTCTCTTTCTGAAACGCAAGAGTAGCAACATTGTGGTAGGGTCACTAGGGCTTTAAGTGGAAGCTTTTTTAATATTACATACAAGCCATAGTTGCAGCTTATTTATCTTCTGCAACTAACAACCACTGACAAAGCCAATAGTCCTTACATGTTGTGGGTATGATGTTACTTGTTGTATCACATATCTGGATGCCATGACCGAAACAGCAAAATACAAGTCGGGCGGCACACTATGCGAAGCACAGATTTTTAGAGTGAGTGTTTTAAAGCCACGCCCCCAATTACACTGGCCACGCCCCTTTGAGACCCCCCAGTTTTTTCATCCCACCTAAACCCCTGAGCGGGGGTGCAGCTGCCCTGCGCGTGACACTGACAGGAAGCACAATATGACATTTGGGATCCCCTTGCTCTTGTCAATTGATCTTATTACATTTACTGGTTTGCTGGGCTTCCCCTGAGGTAGTTGTTCGAACTTCTAAGTCCGGTATGTTATTTGTAAAGTTGATGTGACTTGTGAAGCCAGCCACTTCCACACCCAGGGCAAGGCAGCTCCCCTCTCTCCGCAGTCAGACACTGCCTGCCTGGGTTTGTTCATCTTAGCTGGAGAGCTACTGAAAACTTTGCTTTTACCGTAAACAGCTCTGGGCGTTTATCACTGCAGTGCCAACGTCATAGTGACTCACCAGCCGCCGATAGTAAGATAGTGCCTGTGTAAGACGAGACTACCAAGCAGCATAAGATCATGGCACAGGAAGCGCATAACGTGGCCTTGTCGCTCTGCGGTCTGTACTAACTGTGGCTTGTTACACAGGAAACGGTAACAGTCTCCTGCCAGTCAGTTGATTATAACAATGTGTTAGTAGTTGTCTGTGCTGTTTACATCTTTGATTAACACTTTGAGGAAGTAGGGGCGTTGAACGTGTTTCTTTGTCTCGGTGCGTTTTTTTTTTAGCGTGCTTGAAAGTGAAGCTTTCAGTGCCAGATGCCGCCGTTCCTGGGGGGACCCTGCTTTTAATATTCCAGCGAGCTGTCTAGTATCTTCTCCACAGGGAAGTTAAGCTGGCCGCGGTAAAACTGTAGAGTGACTGTGTTTTTCCCACGTTCATACTGTCTACCTGTGTTTTTCCTTCATTCATTCATGGCACACATTGAGTTGATTAGTCACGACCGACGAACTAGCTCTATTAATTAACCAATTCAAACGTATCTGTTCTCCAAGCTGCTATGTTCGCAAAATTAGAAATCTGTATTTTTTTGCACTTGCACTGTGAAGAATCGAAACACATTGAATGTACCCTAAGAGCCCACGCTACACCCCGGGTTTTGGTGGTGTTAATCAAGTGGGATTTGAAGGGTGTTCAGATTCTGAGCTTATTACAAAACCTCACCTTTTTAACATACAACATCCTGTCATTCAGGTTGTCGGAAATTAAACAGTGTGATAGTGATTTATTACGTCTATTTGCTAGAAATTGCAGAGCTGTGTGTTATCGTCGCAGGGGGCGCAGGTTCGGACGACGGTGCTTTGTGGTGTATGTGCGCGCAGCACCTGTCTGTGCCCCCTATGTAGGAAGAGAGTTCCCCCTGATGCAACCTGTGCAGTTGAGCTTCCGCACTGAGGGCCCCTTGTGTAGCTGCTGGTATCTCTTTATTTTGTATGAAAGGTATGCCCTTGCTTTAGGTTTTCAGGCAAGATATTGGCCTTGTGCATTTTGCATGAATAACATTCGTTTCTCCGTTTTCTTTGTAGAGATTTTAGGAGAGAAGAATTTGACCAAACACAAATGTAGATGTGCCACTTGGCGCTCGGATCTCACACATGCGCTGTGGACTCCAGCGTTTTCTTGTGGCCATTAGACTCGTTCTAAAGACGAGAGTGATGACTTGCTTGATCACACCGCATTACCAACCTAAGGCAGCGAAGGTTGTTTGACAAGTGCTTTCAAATTTGTCTTTTGTGGAAGTTCTGTAGGTGATGGATAATCGTGACATGGGTTGGCCCTGGTTTACTGGTTTCTAGGAGTTCCAAAAGAGATTCTGGCGCTGTCTGTCTTCTGCGTGGAGAGGCAGCGTGAAACTCAGGCGGCTGTTTGGCACAAGTGGAGCATGCCCGGTCAGTGAGGCAACAAAAAAACGGGGAGAGCAGAGCCGAGCCGGGTCGGCTCTGACTCTTAAGAGTCTGTGCACGAGCCGAGCCTTTCACATATTTGCCACATAAACATGCAGCAGAGAGCTATTTACAAACTGTGGGACTCGTTGCACAGGACTGTTTTTCAACAAATGCGCATAACTGTGACATTAATAAGCATTTTCATATCATTGTAAAAAAACGTGTGAATATTGAAAATGAGGAAGAAAGTAGGAAGGGAAGTGACGGAAGGGAAGTGACAGAAGGGCATTAGGGACCGTAAGGGAAAAGTGGAGGGATGAAAGATATACGGAAGGAGCATAGAAGAAAAGAATAGCTCAAATACAGAAGGAAAAAAGGTAATGGTAAATAAGCGCTTTGTTTTTGAAAGTTTCTGAGTGTCATGTGCGAGTTTTCAGTATTGAAATGGAAGTCAACAGAGGCTGTTTTGGTCATGCATGGCACTATCATGGACAGTTTAGAGTCTGGTGAAGAGACCCTGGAGTTGTTGTGTTCTATGGAAGAGTTTAATAACGGCACCAGCTGCAGCACATTACACGCATAAATGGTGGAATGCTTTCAGCTCACCACACTCTGATTCAGCAGTGCAAGCTTTTCTCATGATTTGACTGTGTGTGTGTGATGTGCAGGGGGCTGTGCCAGTGTCATGTGTTGCCATTCACCTTAGCTCCGGACAACAGCCAACAAGTGGCCTCATGTCACCAGTGGCACCTTCAGGCAACACTGGCATGTTAATGCGCTCATTTTGTAAGCAGGTGCTCAAAACTCATAGAATTCTTCAATTTGAAAGCGAAACTACACATCCCAGGATGCACTGTGATGTTGACTGAAAAGCAAGGGACTGCTGAAGTTGTCATAAATGATTTGGGGCCACATGTAAGCTATTCTGGCCTCTGCACTGACTGGTAAATGGAGACACGGGCCGGTAGGAGTGATGAGAGGCAGGGGCCAGGCAGAGGAAGTATCGGAAGTAGGAGAGGAAGATGAAGAGAAGGTGGACAGGCGAGAGACACGAGACTGAGATGACAATACAAGAGAGGGAAAAAGAGTACGAGCGAAAAGGTTGTGAGAAGTAGAAAAACTGTGGAAAAAAGGGAAAGAGCAAATTGAATGCACGAGTAAAGTGATGAGCAGGAAGTGAGCTGGGGGAAGGGGTCATGGTATAGAAAGAGAGGAGTGGACAAGAGGCAGGAGAGGCAGAGTGAACAACATAATGTCATGGAAAGGTGGGTGAGAGGTGGTGGGAGAAATGAGAGCAGGAGAGAGTGAGGGAAAGGGCCAATGCCATGTAAACCGCAGATGAAACTCATCATCCTTCACAGCCCCTCTCATCATATATTGCGCATGGTCCGACGACTCTGTGAGCAAGGACACGTATGTCTTCAAGGAAAAGCACCAGGGCGCTAAGTAACTTGCACATGGGCTCTATGTGAAAACCACCTAATGTAACAAGAAAATGAGAAAGAGCAAAATAGAGAAGAATTGTGGACCAAATGTTTAGGTATGAATGAAAAAGGATAAATAAACCTCATACACTGGTATTTCAAATCATACATTTACAATGATAATAGTTTTGGCTTTCGTTTAATGCTAAGTATCTGCCTTCATTTGGGCCCCTAAGCAACTCACCGCCAGGGTCGTTAGAAACAGCATTAGGCAGGCTTCAGTGTGCCAGTCTCTTGATAGTGGCACACAGGTCAAACTCAAAGTTTGTGTTAATCTACATTGGAAGAACGTGAAGTTGAGAAGTGTTCCTTTTTATGTGAAGCTGCACCTCAACAAGGGTCCTTCGAGAGCTGTGATTGACGCTCAGTAATCAATGCACACTTCCCTTCTCGGTTCTACAGCTCCTTCTGCACTAGGTAGGTGACATAGAGGCACATGTGTCTGTCCCATGACCCGTGTTGCTCACTCACATCAGATCTGCCCAGTTACGAAGTACCCCCATATCACCATGAGCCCTTCAGACAGGACTGGCATGTTATTCAACAAGGCTGTGCATGCTCTGGTTTACAGCCCACACTTACAACTTGAACCGCAATACTACAAGTCATAGGATGCCACGTCCTATTGCCTAAAAAGCAAGCCGCTGCCTGGCTGTTAATTGCCTGGCTGTTAATCGGAGACACAGGCTGCTCTGCGATCCGAGTGAGTGCAGGAGCCAGGCACGAGAAATATCTGGAAGAGGAGCCACTACTGCGAGAGAAACAGATGGCTGAAGGAGGAGGAGACAGAGGAAGTCAGATAAAAAGAAGCAAAGAAAGGGGAGAAACTCAGGAGTGGGAAACAGAATGAAAGTGAGAGGAAAGTGCGAAAGAGAGTGAAACGGAATGACTGTAAACGAGTGTGCAGGAGATGGAAGCGAGGATAATGCTATAGAGTGGGCGATGACAGCAAGGGCAAACAGGAGCGATGGAGTGAAACGCATAATGTAGTAGGATAGAGGAAGAGCAGTAGACAGAACAGTAATACCATAAAGCCAATGAAGATCACAATCACCACTCAGTAGAGAGGCCAAAAAATGAATAGGTTTTGAGTTCCCCCTATCAGCCTACAGGGTTGGTTTTATGCACAACCAAAGGCAGTTTGAGAAGCTGCCAGCAATGTAGTATGACGATCTTGTACTGGTAGCCGTGCGGGAGTTGTCCAGCGAGTACTGGGGAGCACTGTACGGAGCTAGCAGTACATGTAGGGGCACGCTACTCAGTTAATGGGACACTGCGCCCGAGGGATACTGTATACTCGAGAACGCTGCACACTCAGTGGCATAGACTGTTCATGTCCTGGAGCACTTCATACTAGCACTGCGCGCTCGGCTGCAGCGGCACTGCACAGTCACACTCGTGTACTTCAATTCCAGGGTCACAGTAGATCAAAGGCACTGCACCATCGGGTTCAAGGGCAGTGCACAGTGATGAACACGGCACACCCAGATGCATGGGCCCGTCCACCCTGATTCATAGCATAAACTAAAACGGGCTTTATTCTTGTAGGATGTTTAGGCATCCTGGATTTTGTTATGTACAGTTGGCGCACTCTGAACTGAACATTTAAGGAAGCTTATTGAAATTAAGATATGGAGTTATGGCTCCTTGACTGACGAGTACACCTTCCTGACTTTCCGTTTCTTCTTAATATGAAAAAGCATAACAAATGTATCTTTACTTTAAAACCACCGCAATAGCCAACACCATGATGCCTCATCATTAGTTGTCATATTGTCTTGTATTGTGTCCATGTTGTACACAGGCCTACTCAGCTTTCTGGTTTCTGATGTTTACAGCCTCCTTCTCATGTTTGGCCTCTCTGAGTGAGGTTTCACAAATGACTAGGTCAGCATCTGAGACTTTATATTCGTTGTATCTTTTTCAAAGTTATTTTTTGTTCCTTTCAGGAGAAGGCTGCGCAACTGCTAATGAGAGTTTTGGTTTCTGTTATGTGTGCCTCATTCGAAGCAATATATGTAGAAAATATTTAGGTCATGCAAATTGGGGCGTGGTTTGCCTTATTTGCTCATTGCTAGGGGGCTTGTCGCTGCTTTCACAGTTTTGTACTCTGGTTACTGTGTCGGATAAACTTGTGCAGACTTCCAGAAAGAGTGCAGGAGTGCAGGGGGGTAGAGCAGGCCCCTGAACCCACTGTAGGTACACAACTGCACTCGTACACTCCAGCCCTGGCCGAAAGCCAGATTTGGGAGACTCGAGGCCCCTCATGACACACTGCAGGGAGCCCCCATAATTTTGGATGAGTGGGTTCATGCTCTCTTCCAACAGGAAGTGTGCTTCTCTTGGGTCATTTATATGCCAAGTTTAGCTGGATCAGGACTCATCTGGGGTGCAAGAGGGCTGCACATTTCTTCCAAACACAAACGTTCTTTATAGCTTTCAACTGTGTTGGGCCAGAGGATGCTATACTCAGCATGTAAGTGAGAGCAATGCTCACGCTCCTCCTGTTTTATTGGGCTGCTTAGATTATTGATAAACGTCACCTGTACACACTCTGCAGTGAATGTGCTATGAATATGCAGTGCTTTGGGTCTGAGTGAAAGAGACTGCTTATTAAAAGTTCATAGGTGGAAAGTTGTTAGAAAAACAGAACCAATGCCAAATCAGTATAATCAGGTCAGGTTCAATTGAGGCTATAGCATAACGAGCTGCCAAAGGTGCTGGTGCTTTGGGAATCCAGAAATTAACAGTTAAGAACCCTGCATGAAAATGGGCCCCTGAAGAAACGGAATAATGTGAGTTATGAAATCAATCTCGTAAAGTTTATGAAGGAGAAATTTGAGGCTATCTTCGAGCATCGTTTTTTGTTTCTGTGTTGTATTTCTTTATTTGTGCTACAGCGGTTTGGTAATCACAAAACAGGCATCCAAGACTCCATACAGAAACAATAAATAAAGACCAGCTTCATTTATAACAATTCCCTGCTGTCTTTACCATTGCTGATTAGAATGTAATAGTTAAGGCGAAATTCATTGGGACTTGTAGCAGCATGTACAACAGTCCTGGTAGTTTTCTCCACATCTGCCATACTTCACGGAGAAGCTCTGAAGCTGTTGCAGAGACAGAATGATCCATATACATGCAGCTTGTAACCAATAGGTAACCATTATAAGGCAGGGGAGATGTGGGTGTGTGACTTGGCAGACACATAATGTCACAGACTGTCGTGTTGTGTAAATCAAGTGTCCTGTTCAACGATCACATACAGGAATTTTGGGGGTATATCACAACTGGTATGAATGAGCCAGGAACAGGCCGTCTGGACATTCGGGGTTACTGATTTAGTTTTAGGCAATGGCGTTTGAGTAACTAACATTAAGAAATCACTATGGCTACCTCAGGGATTCAAATGGAAAGTTTGTGGGCTGTTTCCTGTTATACAGTATAGAGGTGAAGTCGGTGTGAATTCCATGAAGGGGTTGAGATGGCGTGGGCTAGGGAGAAGCAGTAGCTTAATTTTAATTTTCATGTCAGCAATTTTCTACGCCTTGCCGTCTTCTAGGTTACTGTGTTACACGCACCCTGTTCCTGGAAGCCTGGCATCAGCCTCACATCCTGTCCTGTCGGAACCTAAATACACTTAAACACTATTATGTTAATGTTAAAGCACTTTAATCTGACTAAAGAGCACACAATGGCTGCCACAGTGCCACCATATTTTTGTGAGCCCGCTGCTTCCATCTTTCCCTTAGCCTGTAAGACTACACTGCTCCAGAGTTGGCCTTGCTACAATATTTATGGTTTTTCGGTTTTGCTGGTGGGATGTGCTCACTTTTGGGGTACATCTAAGATGTAAACAAAGACGGACTGTAAAAACTGGCTGCAAGTACTTAGGCCTCAAACAGCCTGACAGCAAGCTCCCTGCAGGAACACAATCTGCATGAGTGTGTGTGTGTTTGTGTGTGTTTGTGTGTGTTTGTGTGTGTGTGTGTGTGTGTGTGTGTGAGTGTGTGTGTCTGTGTGTGTATGCTAGATCCTTTATTTGCCTTTTCGAAAGAATAGGCATGTGTGGTAGCGAGCTGGCACCTCATGTAGTGACTGTGGAGAATGGAATCTATCTAGATATGTGTGTGTGTGTGTGGGGGGGTGTCTGTCTGAGTGTGTGTGTGGATTGATGTGTGGGTGAGTCTGTATGTGAAAGCGTGTCTCTGTGTGTGGGCGTGTGTTTGTAATGTAATACCTGCACTTTCACAATTGCTTTATTAACCTTCCTGCTTTCTCAAATTTGCTTGTAAATGCATGATTTGCTTCTCTTTTTTCAAAATTTTCCGAACCCCCCCTTATGGGCAGAAAGGCACAAAAACGAGTGGGACAGAGGGCAGAAGGGCACAAAAACGAGTGGAACAGGGGGCAGAAAGGTGCAAAAAACGAGTAGGACAGAGGGCTTTGTAAAGGCTGTCTCCCAACTGCTGTGCAACTTCTTCTACTCTTAGAGCTGAGATTTTCATGCAAGTCTTATAGTCTGAATTCAGCAGCGTAATAGGACGGAATATATGAAGCTCTGTGGTTATACTGTATAAGCAGCTACCTATGTTATGCCATCTATTTATGTAATAACTGCACTTTCACAATTGCTTTATTAACCTTCCTGCTTTCTCAAATTTGCTTGGAAAATGCATGATTTTTCTTCTCTTTTTTCAAAATTTTCGTGGGGGGGTTATACCCCCAAACCCCCTTAAGGGGTTCGGGCTCGCTCGCTGCGCTCGCTCGCTACGGTGCTGTATGCAAATCACCTTGCGCCCCACCACTTTCAAATGTCACCCACCGCCCCTGAATAAATGTGGAAAATTGCTTGAATAAGTAGAACTAAAAATAGGAGACCAAGATGAAACAGCCACAGGCATGCTGGATCTGTGTGGGATGCACATCACCAAAAACATCTCTCTAATGCGAACAGAAGTCCGCTTTCAGCAAGCGGGAGCTCGTTTTACTAGACTGATTCCTAAAGAAAACTTTAGCACAAAGTACTGCAGGCTGTGACAAGCCCGACATTGATCAAGGGGGCATGTTTGCGTTACACAAAACGAGGACAGACAAAAAAAACAGCTACTTAGAAAAATTACTTTTCTTGGAAATGTATGTCGCTGGAAATGAGATGTCACTTCACAGGTTCGGCGTGTTCTCATTTTCTCTTATTGATTTGCATCAGCATGTGTTTCTCGTTTCTAACTGGGGATTGCTTTCAGTGCTGGAAATTGGAAAAGTTTACTCTGGGAACCCATAAATTGGGGGTCGAGGTGTGGGAGTCATGAGGGGCAGAGTCAGGAAAGCAGCTTGACAGTCAACTCACACATTTGTTTTTAAAAACTCGGAAAGAAATTGGCAACGAGGACATTTGTGACAATAAATCTGTTCTGGCTTACTTAATTCTTCTCAGAGAGGCTGTTTGAAAATATCTTATGGTGTTAAACCACTTGATCAGAGTTCGTTTTGTGCCCAGAAATGTTCATGGTACAATAATAATGAGGAGATAACTGCTGGTTAGTGTGCTTCCTGGAGGGATCTGTGTTTTGTCTAGTTGCAGTTTTGTCTCATTAAGGAGCATTGAGGGTAAATGTTCTTGCTACAAAGTGCACTGTGTAACATGCAGATAACAGATTTGAATTTTATGGAGACAAATAAGTGGGTTACTGCTTTTGACACAGAGGTTCTTTTGTCAGAACTGACAGCACCAACCACTGCATTGATGTATAACTTTCTCCCCACCACGCACTCATAATATGTAATGTCTACCCGTATGAACTATATACGTCTCCTACACCTTGTAACCTCATTGTCTTGTGCAGCATTTCCTGTATATTGATTTACCCATTTGTACGATACAATGTATGTGTGTTTGTGTGATGTAAAGTGCTCTGACACCCTACTTTGTGATAAGTAATGCTACAAAAGAATTAAATTTAAAAAATCAACTAGTACGTTTTTAAATCGTTATTAGTGTAATTCTTTCTTACAGAAAGGTAGCTTACATTCATTCAGCGATTCAACAATGTCAAAACCTTGCATCCAAATCTTAGTTTTTTTAAAGTACTTCTGTACATGTGTCTCCCTCCATTACATTGGCATCTATGTGTTAGGGGCAAGATAGTTCAGAGTCAGGTTGATGGTCGAGCAAAAGAAAGGCCAATTGACCTTCATGTCAAGCTTTTATTTTGGATCCAGCTGGAAGTGTAAATAAGAAAGAGTTAAAGCAAATTTCTAATTAACACATAATAACTATTTAGTGCCATAGTTGCATTTGAAATGAATTGCTGGTGTCAACAGACCCATGTAGTCTTAGGTTGGACAAACTATGCTCAAACTCCATTTTGCAAGTCAAAACATGGCCATGGTTCCATTGTTATTGTCTCCACATACGGTAAAATAAGCATGTGGAAATGATTAAATGTAATTTGTATGACAAATTAGTCATTTCCTTTCAAAATATTATGTTTTTCTTTTTAAGCACCAGAAGAAGCTTTCCTCTCAAAATGTTGCTGTTCAAGGTTCTTCCTGTTCTTTCTGCTTGAAGCTCAGCGAGACTATTCATTTCAAAAGTCTGTCCTTGTTTAAGTGTATTGTTACATCCGATGGCATGAGGGAAAATGGGGACTAAGGAAAGGTATTCGGTATTGTTGCATTTTCTTCTGTTTTATGTTTTGTTACACATGTTTTTGCTCACTTCATGCTGACTGTATGCCTTTACTATGTATTTTTCTATAAAAGAACAGTTATTTTGAAAGTGAGCCAGAGTAGGTTGCCTGATTCATAGAGAGCAGTCTGTCTTGTACTTAGCACTTAGAATAATTTTTACATTTCCCTTGAGGCAAGACCGTTTATCAGACATCTTGCAGCATCTGGCTATTGATTGTTGCATCATGCTAATTCCTTGTATATGAGAATGTTAGAATGAATAATAATATTTTTCCCTTCTGTAATGATCTAAAACTTTTAATAAACCTTCACTGTTATTAACTCATCTGACTCAAGAAGTCCTATTTAATTGAATAGGGACACATTTCCTCATATATATTCTTGAGGACAACACCACTCCCTATACTGTGTAGGCACTTTACCTTTAGATTACTTGATAAAATAGCATCAAACATTTTGGTGGAGAATCCAGGCAACGCAATAGAGTATTAGACTAGATAATATCTAAAGATAAAATTTCCCCTTCCTTGGATCAGTCTACACTCTGGACAAATAGGAGGATTCTCACTATTCTGGTGTTTCTGTGGCAGTTCCCGAATAAAGGAGTGTTAGTAGGGCATGTGCACGGCAACAGAATGTGACTTTGATCGAATGCTATGAGAGTGCAGAATAATGTGGTGACATGAATTATACCATGCATGAGCTTTTTGGTTATGTGGTTCTGGTTTGCTGGTTACTGGGAGTCTTAGTTATTGTGAGTTTGACGATTTTATCATGATTTTCAGTTACACTGATGATGTTCACTATTGTGTCTATCTGGGTATTGTGATAAATGCGTTGGAATTTTTGTGATTTAATGGATTAAACATATTCAAATATTGAGGAGGAGCTACGTCAGCAATCGAGATGGCTGCTTAGGCTCCCGGCTCCGCCGACCTCCGTATCCCGCCGCAATATCCTGTACATTATCCTGATTTTACGCCTAGCCTCTGTGTACATGAACTGTTCCGCACTCCGATGGTGAAATCCGGGAACTTTTATCGGCTGGTCTGACGAAGTTACATCGAGTTGAAGATTGTGGCCTACTCCAGCAGTGAAGCCGGGGCCTCGAGTACTTTCACAGCCGGGCTGCAGTGCAACAACATCGGCCGGGAGACCCAGGCTGGGTCCGGTCAATCAGAGTGGAGGCTCTGTTTAAGCCCGAATTTGGCGGCGATCGTTTCTATTGCTCAGCATCGATGGAGGAGTGACTCTGCTTGCTGTTGGCTGCGGGTGGGGGCCCCCGTCCTGCGGACCCGGTCTCGGGCCGGCCGGGGTTCGGTGGGTCGGGGTCTCTGGCCTGCGGCCTTAACCGGGTTGTCCGTGGCTGCGAATAAAGACTGGTCACCCTCCGCATCTGCACGTTCGTGATCCTGTTTGGCCCCCCTGAGGATGCCAGATTCACCCGGGGAGGTGATTGTGATTGGTGTCGGGTGTGAGGTTATGGATCGCACGGTGCTTGAGCCATCGCTGAGGTCAATATTGGCAGAAATCAGGGCGTTTCATTCACATGTGGATGTCTTATTGTGTAAATTGGACACACGCCTATCTGAGATGCTCCTGGTGGAACCAGACCCAGCCTTACTGTTGGAACAACAATCTGCAGCCATTCAAACCACGGCCATTTTGACTCCGTGCGAGAACCCCGTCAGGAAGCAAGTATTGATACCATCGGATGGTGCCCTAGAGGAAGGTGTTCCCGAGGTCGTCAGTGTATTGCCGAACCTTCCACCACTATCGACTATGGAGGTATCGAAAGGCATTCCCCTCCAGGAGACTTTTGTGCTTGACTTTCCATTCATTTTGTGGTCGTCTTCTCCTTTCTTGGTGACTTTACGACTCCTGGGCAAGATACGTTGGGACTGTCCATCTAGGAGGGAGAGTTCTTCTGCGTCTGAAGTTCTTGTGGACTCACTGCCTACGAGTCGCCATAGATTGATTCTTGATGACTCCCTTCTCCTCTATTACTCCTTTGTGTGCCTTTGGGTCTCGCTGGGGGGGGTTCGTGTGCTGATTCGGAAGGGCCAAGGTTAAGATCAACTAGGTCGGGACGGGTTGGAGTGGCTTTTACGGGTGTTCGACCTGCAACTGTTTGATCTAAAAGGCTGAGAGGTGTATTACGGTACCCCCTAATTTTTTCTATAAGTGTTGTCATACGTTGGTCTTGTAGTGATAGGGGGTGTCTGTTTCTGGCGGGGGTACTAAAGGGGCTGGGAGCCCAAACGGATAAGCCCTCCTCCACTCTTTTTCCTACTTTTAGGGTTTTAGTTATTAGGGGCGACAGGCACGCTGCTAGTGGGGTTAGGCTGTAGCCATTTGCAGGGGTGCAGGGTGGAGGGTTGGAAAGGGTTTTTTATTTTGCCTTTTTTTATTTCTATGGCCTTTTTCTTTCCTTCCCTTTCTCTTCCTTAAAGGATCAGTATAGCTTGTGAATCATTCGGATTCTTATCGTGTACTTGTATTTAGTGCTTATGCTTTTTATGATATCCTGATTCCCGGGTGGGCAGGCCCTGAGAACTGGCGCTCAACTTTGAATGTATATTGTATTGTCGTTTGCATCGATCCATATGCTTTGGCGCCAATGTTCCATTATAGCGGTTCTTATGTGCATATCCTGTTTCTTGCCCTGTCCCCCGTATTCTTCTGTTTGATTGTATGGCACCTGATCCTTTCTTAAATAATATAAAATGGAACCTCTGTCTCATCCTGGGACTCAGTTGTGCATTCTAATACAAACTCTATCCTGAATCGCTGCCGGACCTCAGGGTTGTCGGCTGATGAGCTGTGTCGCACTGTGATATAGGGGGTCTTAATTTTGTTTAGCGGCCGGCCCCTGCGGTTGTAGGCCCATGCTTGTATTTATATTGAATGCTACAATAAAGGTTTTAAAAAAATAAATAAAAAAAACGTATTTAAATATTGAGCTTAGTGTTACTTATGGGTTTGGTAAACAAATTTGTCGCAATATAAGCTCTTATCCATATTGTTAAAATTGTCAGTCAAGTAGTGGTCTGCATTGTGAGACTCAACATTCACACCACAACAGGGTATATGTTCTCGAGTTACTTAAGGTCCAGTTGCAAATGTATTTTCATCTAGACTGGTGATTGGTTATTTCTTTGTGCACAGGAGCAAACGTGCCAATCAAGGGTGGGTTACTAAAGGTCGAGAACCTGGCTTAAAATGATTGACTGTATCATAAAGGATACCATTCTCCTCCTGTAGTGTGATTTGAGATTGATTTCCCTTTCCTTTATTTTAGGTAAAGCAGACTGGAAATTCTGTTAATTTTGGTGCAATTCTGTTCTGTGATTGGTAAATTATCATATTGAGCCATACTGCAATTGGTTGATTATTATTGTGGGTCACGTTGTGATTGATTGGTCTTTACTGCAGCGACATTGTGACGGGTTGTTTATTAGTTTTTTCACATGGTTTGCAAAGAGTTACATAGAGTGAAAATGGGGTCTGCAGTAAATAAGTCCTCAATTTCTATAATTGGGGTAGATAAATTAGCTCTGGAAGAATCTGCTGCCTATGAAATGATGCCACATTCAGGGCTTCAGATGTGTCCGTGTTTAAAAGAATGGAAAGAGATTGCATCTGGTGACAAGTGCATGCATTTTCCTGTGCAGGGTATATTTAATGTGAGGAACCTTGAACGTTTGAGGCATGTGAAAAACAAACTCAACCTAGACCTGTAAAGTTTGATGTATCAATGATTGTGATCATGCAGCAATTAAAAAAAGAATGTGATAAAATGAAGAGTCCAGTTAGAAATGTTATGAGTTAGGAGAGACAATACAATGTTGGGCGAGGGTGTGTTTCCTGCAATTGTTAATGGGGCACATGCAAAGAAGACAGTTGATGGAATTGATGAGAATAAAAATGAGAAAGAAAAAGAAAAGAAAACATAGATACTATTTTGGAAGATGATAGATTCTTAGATGAATTATTAGTCTTAAAACATCCTCCATAAAATTATATTTCTCAAACAAATAGCCAGTCTGATCAGGATAAGGGGTGGGAGAAAGAACATGATTACCCATACAGGGGGATCCCAAGTGCACCCTAGAATGAAGCAAGTCCTAGTGGGATTATTTAAACTAATATCATTACATCCACTGCTGATACAGCTATTATTTATGTGATAGCTGACACTGTTACTACTATTAATGTAACACAATCAAGTGAACCAGTGAGGAAACAAATTATTATTTTCCAATTACAAACTGACTTTGAAGAAATTTTGCTGGTTACAATTGGCACAGAAAAACTAACTGCATATAATGAGGATGAGTTAATTTACAGGAGTAAGGAATCAGCTAAATGTGCATGTGAAGTATATAGAAATCTTGATGATTTGGCTGAAGAATGCAACATTGATTTATTCATGCGCAGAAATCGCAGATGGATATGAGTGAAGATGAGATGAAGGGAATGGGCCTATTAACTTGGCAAGCACATATTAGAGATTTAGTTAATAGTTTAAGCGAGTTGACAATATTAAAGAAGTACTGAGATAAGTGGAGAAGAAAGGGGAAGCCGAGGCACAAAAGAAAAAGACAGAAAAATAGGGGAGTGTAAGTAAACCTGTATCAGGATGTGTTTTTGAAAGAATCCCTTTGTGAGAAGTGCATGGAGGAGCATATGCGCATGTCACTTGGAATAGATCTGATATCCTTGCATATGCTAAACATTTTCGAAAGCTTGGGAAAGAACTAGTTAAATGGTATAGAGCGGTGGATAGATTAGAGATGATTTAAAGGTACTTTGGGTGGATTTTAGTATGTGTTTTGAAAATATTGTCCCCAATGGTTTGTGGAAGAATGTACACACCCATGACATGGCCTAGTAAAGAGCATCCAAGAGTGCATCCTCAAAATAATCCAGCGCCTACTTATTTGAAAAAATATAGAGAATTGATAACACATTTGAAGCAAAAGATTCCAGAAAGAGAGATGAATTGTTCAAGGATCATGCCAGTATTTAGTAGCCAAAAGAATCAGTGGACGCATATTACGGGAGGTTGAAGCATATATATAGAAAGTTTAGCAGAGTCAAAGGTTCAACAAAAGAAGGCATTGGTAGTTTAATTTCAACCTTTGTGCTAGGTTTTCACCCAGACCCAATAAGGCTTATTTGAGTATGTTATTTGATTCATTGTCAATCTTAATCTATTCAGGGGTACATTTCCTCATATATGCTTGAGGACAACACCGCTCCCCATTCTGCATAGGCACTTTATCTTTAGATTATCGGACAATGTCAACAAAGGCACCCTCACCAGCTGCAGGTAGCTGTTCTGAATGGAATGCAGGCAACTTAAGGCACCACTTAAAGTTTCCCAGTCTCAGTAAATTACACTGGGACATAGTCAGTTTATTTCACTGGATCCAGCCCGGATCCAGGATCTGGCTCAATAATAGCTGCCAGATTCTGATGGTTTCCTTAATTTTCAGCACTGACTGTATTCAGGGGAAAGAACCTGAATGAAACTTGGAAAAATAATGCAGCAGGAGACAGAATTCAAAGGGTCCTTCTCACCAACTGCATTTTGTAGTACTAAAAAAATTAACTACCACAGAATGTCATTCAGAAACCTACATGCAGAGTTCACTACTCGTTCTTTCCTATATTATTTTCGTGAGGAGATCGCTGCCTCGAGCGGAGACTCCCCCCACATGTAAGTATATATTTTAGTGGTAAATGACAGAGAGGAGTGACTAGAAAATGGGGAATACTGACTTATAAAGGGGAGGGAAATAAAGAGGACTAAGGAGGTGTTAAAGTAGGGTCAGGGAGATGTTTCTGGAGGGACGTCCATCCACAAAAGAGTAATACAATTCATGTTTACCAACCACACTTCTAAAATTGCTTCAGCCAAAGAGGGACCCAAAACAGCAATAGAGTACTCCAGCTCAGAACTGATGTAAGTCTAGCACCACAATAGACCTCCCCCTGGTTCTGCAACCCCTTCTCATAGAAATCAATGAAGTAGGGGACTTAAAAAATTAAACCCCATTGGAATTCCCATTCAATCAAGTGGAATAGATTTAAATAGTTACAATTATAGACAAATGCAATTTAATGTTTATATATATATATATATTGCGCTCTTCACAATCCCAGGATCCCAGGAAGGAAATGACAGCACTCGGGGGGTATCTTCCTCACACAGTAGTTTTATTCACACAAGCACGCCACAGACGCGTTTCAGCACTTGGCCTTCGACAGTGTGTGTGTTTACACATAGAAAAACCGGTTTACTTAATATAGGTCATGAGGTACAAAGGTTACACCTCCTGGTCGATATCGACAGAGGACTACAAATCTCCCAGGACACTCCATCTTGGAATGGTAATTATATACATGTATATACACATCTATAAACACATTATCAACAACATCTGATACATGTTCTTAACGTATTCCTACCTATGGATAGGTAAATGTGCAAGTAAGGGGAGAACGGTTATGTGTTATTAATAGATTTTAAATACACTGTTTGATATAGCCGTGGATCGGCAATGGTCCTCTTAAACTAATAGGAGGTGACATACTATATACAACCTATGTACACAATATTTACACTATAATTACTAAGGTGTGCCCATGTCAAGACAACTAATGAGAGGCGTGAGGAGCCCGAAACACTGTGAAGATGTGCCAGTACAAACAATCTGGTTAATGTTAATTTAATATGTCACCTGAGGATCAAGGAGCCCCCTGATCCGGTGAATCGTCCCTGAGTGAAGACAAGAGGGGTGTGTATGTGACACTAATTCCATCCCATAGACTAAGTGAGGTCCATAAGTCTACAAACAGGAGTAACATGTTCTCAATTCATCTCAGTTATCTCCTCTTCTAGCTACATGACCACATACACTATATGTACACACCCATATATCCAAGTGACAATATATACAGTGCTAATTACAATTCAAAATATTGTAATCCAATACGGACCCACAAGAACAGAGTACATATAGGCCTGAAAGTAATGAAATTACGGTTTGCCTAGATGAAAGACCATTTCCTCCCCGCTATTCATACCTTTTGGCCACTTCGTGGAGAGGTCTATAATGTAACGTGACTCAAGCCTGAGAAGACGTCGCAGTTGGTCACCCCCTCTAGCATTAGTTTTGATGGTATCTAGCCCAAAATACTGGAGCTGGCTGCGATCCCTATTATGTTTCTCGGCAAAGTGCCGGGCGACCGGATATGCCTGGTCGGCCTTGTCAATGGCCCTTAGGTGTTCCAAGATTCGCAACTTAAGCATGTTGATGGTGCTCCCTATGTAGCGGAGGCCACAAGGGCAGACCAAACAATACACTGCTAGGGGAGTGCTGCAGGTTATGAACTGTTTGATATGCAGTTTCTTGCCTGTGTCTACGTTCTCCACTGTACGAACTCTCCTGCTTCCAGCGCAAGCTTTACACTTTCCGCAGGGAAAAAATCCACTCATCGATTTAAGAGTATTACTTTTCGGGAGTGGTTTTTCTAGGTGGCTGGTCACCAGATAATCTCTAAGAGATCTGGTTTTGTTGAAGGTTATAAGCGGGTGGGTAGGTAGATCATCTTTGATGGTACTGTCAGTAGTGAGAATATGCCAATTTTTGCGCAGCATAGACCTGAGATCTTGTGCTCCAGCCGAAAAGGGAGTTATGAGTCTAAATTTCCCTTTTCCGTCATCACCTTCCTTGATGGCAGGTTTCGGGGTAATTAGGGAGTCTCTAGGGATAGCCCTTACTTTCTTTAAGGTGTTTCTCAGAATGGACTTACCATACCCTCTAGCCTCAAATCTCTTTACACAATCCTGTGCTGCCTTATCGAAGTCCTCTAATCTTGAGCAATTCCTACGGAGCCGGAGAAGCTCGCCGTAGGGAATGCTCTTGATCAGTTGGGGGGGATGGCTACTGCTGGCAAAAAGGGTAGAATTGCCTGCCGTTGACTTTCTGTGTAGAGCCGTATGGATCTGCTGGTCTGCTGTAAACACTTTCAGGTCAAGGTATTCAGCTGATGAATTGCTTACCGTCCCCGAAAAGTGTAGGTTATAGGCGTTCTCATTCAGTTGGTTGATAAAGGCATTTGCTGTTTCAAAGGAGCCCTGCCATACAATAAACAGATCATCAATGTATCTGTACCATCCCTCTGTCCTGCCCTCCACTCCGTCCACCATGCAGCTCCTGGGTACTTGCTCCTCCCACCAGCCCACGAAAAGATTCGCGTAGCTGGGAGCGAAGCAAGTACCCATCGCCGTCCCAGACACCTGTCTAAACAGTTGGTCCTCGAATAAAAATATATTATTGTTCAGACAAAAGTCGATGAACTCGAGGATCATATCGCTGTGGGTTGTAAACCTCAATTGTCTCAAGTTCAAAAAGTGCTGAACAGCTTCGAGGCCCTGTCGGTGGTCAATGACGGTGTACAGGCTTGTGATGTCAAGTACGATCAGCAGGCAGTCCTTGTCCCAGTTCACATTCCTTATAGAGTTCAGGAAATCCTTGGTGTCACGTACGTATGAAGGCAATGTGAGTACCAAGGGAAATAGAAATTTATCTACGAATCGGGACATAATTTCAGTGAGGCTGCCAACTGAAGATACGATAGGACGGCCTGGGGGATGCAAGCTGTCCTTATGTAGTTTTGGCAGATGGTAGAAGGTAGGTATGAGGGGTTGAGATGTCCGGAGGTAGAGAAATTCATCTTTACTCAGCATATTTTGATTATGCCATTTCCCTATCAGTTGGTCATAGTTCCGGATACTTTCCAGGTATATCTCGTTAGTACACTTGACATAGAACTTGGTATCAGATAATTGGCGTAATGCTTCCAGTCTATAGTACTCTTTAGTGAGAATTACAACGTTGCCCCCTTTGTCTGAAGGTTTGATGATGATTTTATCATCCTTCATGAGATTTTGTAGGGCCATTTTTTGTTGTTCTGTGATGTTATGCTGTATGGGATGATGTCCTTTCCTATACCGCATCAGGTCTTGTGTCATGGCTTCGGAAAAGGCGTCGATGGCGTCCCAAGGCATCTGTGGAATAAATATCGAATGCGGTTTATAACCACTCTCTTCACGATCTTGTTCAATACCCAATGTGAGGGCTCTCTGTCCTCTATTCGAGATCTCAGATGGATCCTGTATGTTACCCTCTTCGCGTAGATTTTCTAGGGTTTCCAGAGCTTCGATTTCTCTGCCCACAAGGGCATCTGTTGCTGTTATTCTGGTCCCTGTGCCGCTTCTATCTTTCAGATGGGGCCGCAGCTTAAAATATTTGTGCAGCTTCAGCTTACGTGTGAATCTGAAGAGGTCTATCCTCGTTTGGGTATACTCGAGTGGTGTGCTGGGGCACAAGGTAAGACCGAGGCTCAATAAGTTAGTTTCAGTGTCAGTTAAGATTTTTTCTGTCAGATTAACCACCGTTAGATTTTGACTGGTGGTCTCTGCTATCTGACTTACTTCTTGTTGCCTCGTGTCCGGTTGCTCCAGTTGTTGGACTTGGCTCTGCCCCTCCCTCTTCCCACGCCGTTTGCCGCCACCTCCTCTCCTTGTCCGCCTCTTTTTTTGGTTGTTTTTTGTGATTTCTCCGCCATGTCCGGTGGTTTTGTCTTGCCATCTCTTAGCCAAGTACCCTTGATGACATCGTATTCTTGGTGAAAAGGAGTCTTCGCGCTTCCACTTGGCTCATTTGTTCGTGATTTCTGTCGCATCGTGAGCGGCAGCCTTGTGGTCTGTTGCTCGTCCCCTGATTCATTCTCCGTTACATCGGATTCGGACGTGACTGTTTCAGGTGTTGGGGTGGTCCTGGATTGCAGTGCTTGACGCGATGCATCGTATTTCCTTGCATACGTGAGAATGCGCCCTTGCTGATAATCATCCTGGTCTCTTTCATATTTTTCTTGTTTCCTCATGCGGATTTTCTGTTCGTATTTCGTGAGGCGTATCTTCATATCAGCCTTAAGTTTTAGCACTAGCTCCTTGTCGGGTTCTTCCTCCAGTTTATCTTCCAGATTCTTTATTTCCTCCAACGCCTTCTCGCGGTCGCTCCACGCATACTTGATAAGTATTTTGAGAGTTCCCTCCGTGTACGTCGCTGTATGTAATTCCCAGTCAGTAAGCAGCTGAGGGTCAAGATTCTCATACGATGGCACGGTATGCACCCTTAGCCCCCGCGGTACTCTCTTCTCTTCCACATAGCTAGTGAGACTTGTGGCTTCCCACCATTTGCGGGTCTCGCGTTCGTGTAACCGCTCCAGCTTCACCATCATCTCGTTGATTTTCACTTTATGTGGATCTGTTACTGGCACATCTGTGTGTGCCCTTTCACACCCTTCACGTTGCTTAAACATGTCCTTGGCCGCGGTGCGGCGTTCTGTTTCTGAAAACATTGTCCCGGTTATGCCACTGCTCTGCTTGTTACACTTGGAGCATGCGCAGTGGGTTGTAGGCTGCGCTTGTGTAACTGTGTGAGAATATCAGCCCCCCTGACGCTCTGCCCAAATGTCCGCTCCCTCATGCGAAATTCACACGTGTAGACAGGAAAGAATAAGTCGTGCGGCGGTCTGCTTACCCGTCTCCGTTTTCCGTGAGGCTCCGGCGGGGAAACCTGCAGAACGCCTGTATCCACCAGGAATCCGCTCGTACTCTCCGAGGCGGGGGTAAACCAGTCCGCGATAGACTCTCCTGCTGGCGGTCGAGCGGTGCCCAGGAAACAAAAGTTTGTCGCTCCTTTCCCTTCAAAAGTCCTGCGCACTCGTGGGCGGGTGCTGTCAGCGGCTTGAAGGACGCCGCTTAACACTGCGCTCTTCACAATCCCAGGATCCCAGGAAGGAAATGACAGCACTCGGGGGGTATCTTCCTCACACAGTAGTTTTATTCACACAAGCACGCCACAGACGCGTTTCAGCACTTGGCCTTCGTCAGTGTGTGTGTTTACACATAGAAAAACCGGTTTACTTAATATAGGTCATGAGGTACAAAGGTTACACCTCCTGGTCGATATCGACAGAGGACTACAAATCTCCCAGGACACTCCATCTTGGAATGGTAATTATATACATGTATATACACATCTATAAACACATTATCAACAACATCTGATACATGTTCTTAACGTATTCCTACCTATGGATAGGTAAATGTGCAAGTAAGGGGAGAACGGTTATGTGTTATTAATAGATTTTAAATACACTGTTTAAATGACAGAGAGGAGTGACTAGAAAATGGGGAATACTGACTTATAAAGGGGAGGGAAATAAAGAGGACTAAGGAGGTGTTAAAGTAGGGTCAGGGAGAGGTTTCTGGAGGGACGTCCATCCACAAAAGAGTAATACAATTCATGTTTACCAACCACACTTCTAAAATTGCTTCAGCCAAAGAGGGACCCAAAACAGCAATAGAGTACTCCAGCTCAGAACTGATGTAAGTCTAGCACCACAATAGACCTCCCCCTGGTTCTGCAACCCCATCTCATAGAAATCAATGAAGTAGGGGACTTAAAAAATTAAACCCCATTGGAATTCCCATTCAATCAAGTGGAATACATTTAAATAGTTACAATTATAGACAAATGCAATTTAATGTTATATATATATATATATATATATATATATATATATATATATATATATATATATATATATATATATATATATATATATATATATATATATATATATATATATGTGTGTGTGTCTGTGTCTGTGTATATATGTGTGTAGATATATATGTGTTTATTTATAAACATATATACATGGTACATATTTTTAATTTAATTATAAAATATTTTAATAAAAATTTTGCATTTAACAATTATTGGAACAATAAGTTGTATAACATAATATCAAGTTACTTTTAATTAATTCATTCTTGTTAGGCCTGGCTAGTCCAGTGGGTTTATCTCCAAATCTGTTGCTTTTTAGCCTTCTGTTTCTGACCTGTTTTTGTTGGTTTTATGACTCCGGGCACTTTTCCACTGCTTCAGCCACAACACCTGATTTTAACCTTACCGACTAGAGGCGGGAATAAAATAGGAATCCTATTAGTCAGGTATTTTTAACTCACCAGCACCCATTTTCCCACTCCCTTTGACTAACGTAGTCTTTCTCATTGACACCATCTATAAGTGATCCCACGTAACCGCCTGGTCGTAGGACGCCACAATCCATAGAGGACTGGGATGTAACCCAATGATGAAGCATGCCCCAAGGGGTAACCCTGGTGTGTGAGGGGTCTCTAGGAAAAACATTTTTTTTCTAATGAATTATCCAAGTGGTGATTCATCATATGTCATACACTTTTTCCAGGGCTGGTTTTTGATTTGTTTGGAATGGGAGTTCTGACCTGCCAAGAGATGCCTGCTGCTGTTCTGGGCTTCTGGAGGTTGTTCCTGCTGTTGAGAGCTAGAAATGTAATGCAACGAGGAGAAGCGCGAGGCATTCGTACCTGTTTTCGATACATGGCCAAATAAATCGACGCAGCGCATGCCTGAGGGTCAAGAAATCGCTTCACGCTGCATCGAGTGCACTGATCTCCGAGGCCCGAGATCACAGCACTGATTCTGATACAGGCCCTGCTGTGCAGCTGCAAGAACCAACGCATTGAGGGACCATGGCTGGAGAAATCAACGCATCACCTTTGCCGCCACCGCATCCAGAACAGATGCATCCCTGATCCTCATGCATCGTACTGGGGCACCAAGTCGACATCATTGCTGGGGTCACAGTAAGAAACCGTCACATCACCTCCCCACATAGTAAGAAACCAATGCATCACCTTCCCTTCAGTAAGGAACTGACGCATTATTTCCCCTGTTTGGCAGTAAGGAACCGACGCATCACCTCCCCTGGAGTAAGGAACCGAGGCATCACCTTCCCTGCACGTAAGGAACCAATGCATCACCTTTCCTTCGGTTGTTTTTGTTTAGGATTTTGACGCATCCAAGGTACTTTGTGTTGAAAGAGTTGCATCTATAGTTGGCTATGGCAGAACTGTTTCTACCTTTAAAAAGTCATATTTTGATTACTGTACTGTGGATTTTTGTTGTTTTGTTTTTGTTTAGTTTAGATCAAGATTACTTGTTTTTCTAAACTGGTATGGTGTCCATTTGTGGTGTTTTCACTGTATTTCTGTATATGTGCACAAATGCTTTACACACTGCCTCTGAGATAAGTCTGCCTTCTCGTGCCAAGCTACCAAGGGGGTGGGCAGGGGTTATTTTAGAAGTGTATCCCCTTTACCCTGACTTGGAAGAAGAGTCCCTACTTGTTCAAAGGTGCAAACAATTGCCAACTAGAGATCCTTATTTTTAACGCTGGTGAACAGCGGTGAGGATCCGGACTTACATTTGTGCCTTACATACAGTGATTGGTGTACACTCTATATACACTACATTACTCAACCACATACTGTATTTTCTGTTTTCTGGTGTCCTCCTGGAAGCACTTTTGATACTGAGACTCTGGTTAGTTTTTACACCTGTGAAGTCTTGAGTAAACGAAACTGGACTTCTGGTACATGTTTATCTACATGATGAGGGAGCTCTGTGTTTTCTGCAGGGAAAGGGGAACTGCTTATGGAGAGAAGGTCCAGGCAGCCCTATTTAGGTATCAGCTACCCAGCTGGGAGCTAACACTACCAGTTGAGTCTGTGGAAGAGGAGGACTTCTCTGAAAGTGAGGAAGAAACAGAAAAGCTTGTGAGCAGAGGCAACCCTCTGGGAGGCTTTTAAGACCTACATTTGTGAAGTATGTATTGCCAAACATTCAGGTGTCCTTAGAAGCATCCACAATGACCTAGTTCGAGTAGAACAGGCACTGTTTATTTATTTGTGTATTTTATAGAGCGCACAGCTGCCACAACGGGGCGTCCCGGCGCTGAGAACTTTGAGAGTGGAGGGCACAGGAGTATGTTAAAGGGAGAACAGATAGGTCTTCAAGGACTTACGGAATGACAATTCTGTTTGGGAGGAACGTAGGGCCAGCGGAAGCTTGTTCCAATGCTGAGTGGCACAGACCTCAAAGGTTTTTCCACCTGCACGTGAGCGTTTAAAATGTTGAGTTTCCAGGAGAAGAAGGGAGTTGGACCGTAGTGTCCTGTAGTTTGTATACGGTCGTAGGGTGTTTTTCAAATGGGCGGACCCCATACCCCTCGAAGCTCGATGGGCCAGCGTCATAGCCTTGAAAATACACCTTTTGGCTATTGGCAGCCAATGCAGTTTGCGGAGGTGGGGAGAGATATGGTGTCTGATGGGGATTCTTTCCACTAGCCGAGCGGCGGCGTTTTGGACCGTCTGGAGTTTTTGACATTAGCCTGCTGTGATACCTAGATAGAGGGCATTGGCATAATCAAGATGGGAAATGATCAATGCCTGGATCACAGTCTTATGGCAGTCCGCTGGTAGGTAGTTGATGAGCTGTTTGATGGTCCTGATCTTGCCAAAACAGGAGGCTGTCACTGTTTGTACCTGGGTATTGAAGCTGAGGTGGTTATCCCAACGGACTCCTAGGTTTCTTACTGAGTCTTTAGGCGTGGGGGCTTGGCTCAGATCTTCTGGCCACCAGAGACTGGAGTCCAGAGGGGATGGTGAGTTGAAAAACAGAATCTCCGTTTTTCCTGCATTGAGTCGGAGGGAGTTGGCATCCATCCACTTGGAGATGTCCCTGAGGCAGGTTTTTAATGGGTCAAAAGCAGAGGGAGAGGGGGAGTTGAAAGTGAAGAGAAGCTGAATGTCATCAGCGTAGGAAATGGATTTGATCCCAGTCTGAGCGATCAGCTTTCCCAGGGGGGTAAAATAAACATTAAACAGAAGCGGGCTGAGAGAGGAGCCTTGTGGGACTCCCCATTTAAGTGGTCTGGCTGTAGAAGTGTAGGGAGGGGTGAAGATCTGCTGTGAGCGGTCAGAGAGATACGACGTGAGCCAGTTCAGCGCAGTGCCACCTACGCCTAGGTCCGCCAGCCTCCTCAGCAGGATCCTGTGAGAGATGGTGTCAAATGCTGCTGAAAGATCCAGCAGCACTAACACCGCTCTTGACCCTCGGTCGAGCGTCCACCTCACCGAGTCAGCCATTTCAATAAGGGCTGACTCCGTGCTGTGGCCCGACCTAAAGCCGTGTTGGGAATCATGAAGTAGCCCGTTGGTTTCAATGAAATTCGCCAACTGGGAGTGTACCAGTTTTTCCAAAATTTTAGCCGGGGCGGGCAGAAGGGAGATGGGCCTGTAGTTGCAGGGAAGGTCTGGATCCAGATTAGGTTTCTTGAGGATGGGGACCATGGAGGCATGTTTCCACTTAGCGGGGGAAAAACCCGATCTGAGGGAGTCATTCCAGATGTGGTTCAAGTGGGGATTCAGAAGGGGGGCCAGTTTTTTATATTGCTTGGCAGGCCATGGATCGTTGGGAGAACCTGATTTGCACTTTAGTAGTTCGGACAAGTTGTCTGCTTCCGAGATGGCTAAAAATTCGGAAAAGGCAGCCTGTGGTATCGAGAGAGTGGAGGGAACCTCTTCCCAGTCTTCGTTGTTAGGGGTGGGAAAGGAGGAATAAATGATCTCAATTTTATCCTCGAAGAATTGTGACAGTTTGTCACATTATCTCTGTGATGCAGGCTGAGTACGAGTCAGAGCATTGGGGTTTGTAAAGGAACGGACAATATTGAAAATCTCTCTGGAACCATTGCTGGCTAGTTTGATTCTGGAGAATAGAAAGGCCCGTTTATGTTCTTCAATCTTTCTCCGATATTCTTTGAGTGCTGTTTTATATGTGCTTTTCCTTTCGGGGGAGAAGTTCTGCCTCCAGAGGCGTTCAAGAGATTTACAGGCAGCCTTTTTCTGCCAGAGCTCGTCTGAATACCAGGGTGTGGAAGGTGCAGCCCGATAGGTCTTGATGGGTTTAAGAGGGGCTAAGGCTTCTAGGGCCTGGCAAATCCAAGCGTCCAGGTGGTCGATCTTTCGGTCGAGGTCAGGAGACTGGCTGGGGTGGGAATTTTTCAGATGTTCCAGGAGAGTGTCAGGGGTAATGCGGCTCCAGTTTCTACCTGCGGTTTTAGGGGTGATGGTAGGTCTGAACGAATGGGGAATGCTGATCTCAAAAGGGATAAGGAAGTGATCCGACCAAATAACCGGGGTGGGGGTAGTCACCTGGATAGAAGATAGGTTGGAACAGATCAGGTCCAATGTGTTACCTGCTTTATGCGTAGGTAAAGTTATTATTTGGATTAGGTTACAGGCCGCCAACATGGAGATGAAATTTTGACTATGCAGACAAGAATCATCGTTGACGTGGAGGTTGAAGTCTCCTAAGGCGGTGACATTTGCGTACCGTGTGCTGAGCTGAATGATGTTGTCCGCCAGCGCCGGTAAGTGTGAAATGTTGGAGTGGGGGGGGGCGGTAGATGAGAATACCGGAGCAAGAGGAAGACGGGGAGAGTTGGATATTGAAAGGGAGACCTTCTATACTGTCTGGCAGGTCAAATGTGGGGAGGGTAATTGTCCATTTGGAGTTATGGATTAGGGCAACGCCTCCGCCCTGTTTACCACTGGGTCTGTTGGCACAGATGATACTATAGCCCTCTGGTACGGCCTGGGTGATAGCGGGATTCGTGGTGTCATTTAGCCACGTCTCGGTCAGGAAGAGCAGGTCCCAATGGTTGTCCCGGAGGGACTGCCAGATGTCAATGGCGTGTTTGCTCAGTGATCTACAGTTGATCAGCGCCGCTTTAAGGATGAGGGGAGGACAGGCTCCGTTGGTGGGGGTCGAATTTGGGACGAGGGTCCGGCTGGCTGTAAGATCCGAAGTCGGAAGAGAGAAGTGGCAAACTGTGCATGTGTAGCCCTGGTTCCAGGCGTCAGAGGTGGAACATGGGCGTGTAGCGCAAGGGAGGGGTCTCAGAGACTTCAGCTCCACTGAAGTGTAGGACGTGATGGTATAGCTAGTGGATCGGACAGGGGGGCCGGCCCCGGTCGCGTCCTGATCACGGACGATCGCAGACGAGCTTGCCTTATGCGCGCCTTTGGCGCGCAATCGTCGCGCCCGCCGCGATCGTCCGCTGTGCTTCCGGTACATGCACATTTTTATGGCGAAGAGACGATGGAGGGGGGCGTGGCCTCTGAGTGGGCGTGTACCCGGTCTGGGCGTGGGGAATGGCGGTGGGGAGATCGGCGATTTTCGCCCTTACCAGCGCTCGTTAAGCTTCGTCAAGGGGTGTCTGCACATCACAATCGTGTGACAGACAAGGTGAGTGAGGATTTAAAAACGCAAATATTTTTCAGTTAAAAATCAGATAAATGCAGAATCTAACACACTGCTCCCGGCTGTGCCTCAGGAGTAAACACAAAGTAGTCAGCGCATTTGCAATTCAGTGCGCTTTTTGTAGCACGGGCGGGGGGCGTGGCCTCTGAGTGGGCGTGTACCCGGTCTGGGCGTGGGGAATGGCGGTGGGGAGATCGGCGATTTTCGCCCTTACCAGCGCTCGTTAAGCTTCGTCAAGGGGTGTCTGCACATCACAATCGTGTGACAGACAAGGTGAGTGAGGATTTAAAAACGCAAATATTTTTCAGTTAAAAATCAGATAAATGCAGAATCTAACACACTGCTCCCGGCTGTGCCTCAGGAGTAAACACAAAGTAGTCAGCGCACTTGCAATTCAGCGCGCTTTTTGTAGCACGGGCGGGGGCGTGGCCTCTGAGTGGGCGTGTACCCGGTCTGGGCGTGGGGAATGGCGGTGGGGAGATCGGCGATTTTTGCCCTACCAGCGCTCGTTAAGCTTTGTCAAGGGGTGTCTGCACATCACAATCGTGTGACAGACAAGGTGATTGAGGATTTAAAAACGCAAATATTTTTCAGTTAAAAATCAGATAAATGCAGAATCTAACACACTGCTCCCGGCTGTGCCTGAGGAGTAAACACAAAGTAGTCCTGTTGAATATCGACTGAGAGTGTTGAATATCGACTGAGAGTCTCTTCAACAGGGGCCCGACACACACCTACATCGACACTCATTGTTGTTTCAGGAAGTTAGAGAACTCGCAGACCTATGATGGAAAGTATGCCCGCGCTTGCAAGCATGGTGTTGGTGAGAGACTGGGTCGCACACTGGCCAGATTATGGTTGTCAATTATTGTTAGAACTGGAGGTCTCTAGTTGGCTGAGGCAGTTACCTTAGTCCAAAAAGGGATCCTTGCTTCTAGTCAGGAAAAGGAATGACACCCTCTTTGATAACCCCTGCTCACCCCCTGGTAGCTTGGCATGAGCAGCCAGGCTTATCTTCAAGGCAATGTGTAAAGTATTTGCAACCACACACCCAGTGACACAGTAATAACACCACAAGTGGACACCACACTGATGTATGAAAATAGCGGTATCTTTATCAAGAAGAAAAATACGGTGCTGAGTCGAAGGAAAACATGGCGGCCGGCTAGGTAGCGGGTCGCGGATGTCAGCAGCAGTGGCGGTGCCTGTTTGGGATGACTTTCGGTAACTGACCGTACCGAGAGCAGATTTAAAGAAAAGAACGGTTTCACTTACCGAGCATGTGGGCTTTGGCCGGAAGGGTTTGTTGCGGGTTTGGCTGAGACTTTGAGGCTGTTCTGTTTCGCGGCGTTTGGCGGCGTATGGCGGTTACTGACGTGGAGACCTCCGTGCAGTTGTGGGCGGAGGACGAGGAGGTGGAGTCGCGTCTGCCAGCGAGACCGCGGAGCGGCAGCTGGGGAAGGGCGGCACTGGAAATCGGCAGAGGACGCCGAATGATAGCAAGGATTGGATTGAGAACGAGTGGAGGACGGGGGAGAGGAGAAGAACTTTTGGCAAAGACAGCGGAGGTAAAAGGCTGTGAGGGTTTTGTGGAGTGTATTCAAACATCGACCCCAGCTAATATTGGCTTGGTACAGCCAGGGAGTAGGGCAGAAACTGAAAAGTTGGTGACAGGGCGCCCCAGATATTTATTAAGGAGTATAAGGTTGGACATTAACGAACCTGTGTTGGGTAAGCCAAAAACGTTACAAAAGAATTTCAGAAAGTGCTCCATCAAAGAAGCTAAAATCACTAGGACAGGAGAATTAAACTTTAAAAAAAAGAAAAAAAAAAGGGGCTTGAGCACAAGGTAGCTACGACCCCATCACTCAATTCATATTTTAAGCCAGTTCCCAAAATACTGATTCTGAAACCGCACTCCACACTGTTAGCTCAGGACCCTGACTCGGATAAAGGTGGAGAGTTTGTACAGTGTAAGCTAGGAGGCATAGAGGAGCAGGACTGGTCTACGCATTTAACCCCAAATCCTTTTCAGGTTCTGGCAATTGGGATGGAAGAAGAAGAGGGAGAAGTGATGCAAAGGACTGCAGATATGACTGACGCAGAGACCCCACAACAATTGAATACAACACCAGCAGTTGATGGGGCAGCAGGGGCAGTAGGAGGAGAAGGTGAGGAAGGGTTGGAAGGGTTGGAAAGTGGGCTAGAGGTAGAGAAAGTGGATGAGGGGATACCCTTGATGATAACAGAGAACGTGATAACAGGGAAAATGTTGACAACCCAGGAAGATTTGGAAAAAATGCAGATAGCCCTTCAGCAGAACAACTCAGATCCCTCAGTTATTTCGGTAGTGGCGCTTTTAAGAAAGCTGGAAAGAGATATACATTTGGGCTTTGAAACTTCTAATAAAAATCAGGAGCGTATAAGTGCCACATGTAGTTTATTGGAGGTTAAATTTGATAAATTAAGCACCCGTACAGAAGTGCTGGAGACAGAAATGAAAGTAATGCAGGGGAGAATTTGGGATAATCATAAAGAAATTGAGACTATAAAATTTAAAGAGCGAAAGACTGACGAGAGAGTTGAGAGATTGGAAAATATGCAAAGACGTAATATTCTGAAGATCTTAAAATTACCAGAAGGAAAGGAGGGGTCAGACATAAAAAGTTATGTAGTACAATTGTTAAAAACTGAGCTACAGTTAGAAGAAACAGAAGAAACACTTTTACTAGACATTCAGAGGGTTCACAGAGATCCCTTCCGGCTGAATCCAAATCGCTCTAAACCAAGAAAGATACTAATTAATTTCTTAACGTACAACTTAAAAGAGAAGATTTTGACATCTGCCCTTAAGAAAAAGAATATAATGGTGGATGGAACTGCAGTAGATATTAGGTCAGACTTATCACCTGCCACAGCAAGTAGACAATGGGAATTAGGAAAGCGAATGGGGCCACTTAGAGCTCTGGGGGCGACAGTCCAATTGAAATTTCCTGCTTTCCTAAAAGTAATGTGGCAGAATAAAATGTATACGTTCCGTGGAGTTGAAGAGGTGGATGCCTTTTTAGACCAATGTCAAGGAGAATAGCACTCATGTTAGGGTAAAGTGAGCGAGCTAAAATAATGGTCAGATTACTGTTTAACACCCATAAATCAATGAATAAATGAGCAAGGATAGGAGATGCACCGCTACTGCAGCATCCACCGGCCTAGGCCATGGGAGTTTTGGTTGGGTTTTCCAGGGAGGGAGAATGGGGGGTGTGGGAGTAAGGGGTTCTCGGGGTAGGGGGGATGCAATGGGGCGGGGGGGAGTGGGAGTAAAGAAAAAAAAATCCTCAGGAGCGTCTTTGCCACCAAAAAACGGGAAATGTGGGCTAGTTCTTATGAGTGGGGCTAAGATTAAGGAACTAAGGTTCCTTACATGGAATGTTAACGGTTTACGGGTAAAGTCTAGGAGGCAGTTAATACTGAAATATCTAGAAGACTCCTTTGCACACGTGATTATCTTACAAGAGACACATCTAACTGAAAAAGAAAGTAAGGAGATTTTTTCTGCTCAAAAATGGATAGCTAGTGGTTTTTTTACACCCCAAGAGATAGTTACGAAGGGGGTGGCAATTTTGATTAGGAAAGGGGTTGATATTATTATGGAAGACAAGATAGCTGATAAAAGAGGTAGATGGGGGATTGTTAAGATAAGAGTGGCAGTGGAAGTATTGGTAGTAGTTGGTTGGACCGAATGTGGATGATCCAATAATTTTGGATAATTTATCGTCAGAATTACTAGATTTTTCAGGAAAAATAATTATGGCTGGAGATTTCAATACAGTTCTAGATTGTAAATGAGATAGGACAGGAAATAGTAGAGCTGTTGTAAATGGTAAGATGTCGTCTAGGTTAAAGTTGATCATGGCACAACAAGGGTTATGTGACATTTGGAGATTGAAAGCAGGCCAACAGTTAGGATTTACCTTTCATAATAAAAAATATAATCATAGCTCACGAATAGACTTCTTTTTAATTGATATTAGGCTGAAAGATCGGGTAACGAAAGTGACACACCTAGGAGTACATATATCCGACCATTCAGCCGTTGGATTAAATTTGGAGTTAGGTACAGAGAGTTTGAATTCAATTTGGAGGCTGGCTCGTACAATCCTCTTAGACGGAGACTATCTAGAAATCTTAAGAGATGAGGTACAAGTCTTTTTAGACAAAAATGAAGGATCAGCTAAACAACATATAGTATGGGACACATGTAAGGCATTCTTGAGAGGGAGATTGGGAGCCCAGTGTGCTAAAAAGAGGAGATTATATCATAGAAAAGTTTAAGATTTGGAGAAAGAAATTCGATCTTGGGAAGGTTGTGGAACTAGACTAGGGGGGAATGCTACGGAAGAGGAAGTTAAAAACAAGCTCCTGGATTTAAAAATAGAACTTACAGCAGTATTGTCACAAAGAGTTAAAGAAAGATGGGAAGCTAGCCAGTTGGCCCACTTTTCATACGGGGAAGGGTGCGGCAAACTGTTAGCGTGGAAAGCGAAAAAAGATCAAATAAAAGAAATTAAAAAGATGGATTCAGGAGAAACTATAACAGATAGCAAAAAAATTGCAGAAGCTTTCCATGACTACTTTGTAAAAGTTTATACGGAAGATATTTGTCCAAGACAAATTGAAATGGATAACTGGCTACAACATTTGGAACCTCTATCTGGGGATTGGAAGGGAGCACTAAACAGGGAAATTTCGCAAGCTGAAGTGGTTAAGGTGATTAAAGATAGTAAAAGAGGGAAGGCACCCGGCCCGGATGGCCTTCCGGCTGAAGTATACAAAGTTCTAGTGGATTTGATTGCTCCCATATTGTGTCAGTTGTTTAACCAAATTTTTAGAGGGGAAATCACTATACCTAGCACTTGGAATGAGGCAACAATTTCCCTAATACCTAAACCAGGAAAATCACCTAGTAATTTAGACGCATATAGACCTATATCACTTTTGAACTGTGATTATACGTTTTTTTCAAAAATTTTAGCAGATAGACTTAGTAAGGTTATTCATAAACTGATTCATGAGGACCAAAAAGGTTTTGTTAAAGGGAGATATCTGAAAGAACTAACTTTTACTCTGATTGGAATAATAGATATGGCTTCCACGCATGAGCTTCCCTTGGCAGTGATTGCTTTAGACGCCGCCAAGGCTTTTGATCGAGTTAACTTTGTTTATTTAAAAACACTCTTGCAGGGGGCGTGGCCAAGATGGCGGCGGAGTAGGACGTGTCTTTTGTCCCCTCCGGCGCCGGGCCCTACACAGCATTGATTAGCGGGACCCCCGGAGTCCCTTCGGGCTGCTGATTGCTCCGGAGACCAAGCACGGCGGGGGGCCGGCAGTGGTGCGACCCTCGACGAAGCGGGAGCCGTCCTCGCGGTTCCAAGACTGGCGGAGGTGCCTGGGGCATGAGCGGCGCCGAGAGCTGGGACGCACGAGGGCGGTCCTGGGAAGCTTGCAGTGGAACTGACGGCGACGGCCGGCGAGTCTGCCTGGGCGCTGTGGTGCGGAGCAGCCGGGAGCCGTGGCCGCCGAGGGGACGCCTGACCGGTACTGCATTCCCGGATCCCCGGGTGGGGGCGGAGCCTAGCATTCGCGGCACCCGGAGCCTGGGCACGGCGAGCTGACAACTTGGGGTCGCCGTCTGCGGCCTAGCGCCGGGAGCGGTTGGCGCTGACCCCGAGGCCCACACGACTGGCGAAATTTGGCCCCTGACTTGAGGTGGATCTGGACTCTGGCATTTGGGGAGGTGCAGGCGGGCCCCGCGCGCTTAAGCGGCTGACCAGCTGGAGCGAGGCGGCAAAAGTGACGGTCCTTGACTGGTCCCCTGACCACGTGGAGGTCTGAAGCGTGGCGGCCTGACCCTCGAAGAGGCGCGACGCTGCAGGGGAGTGCCGGTGCAGGCCACAGGTGAGCGCGGCCTTCGCCACAGCTTTTGGGGCATCAGAGAGTCGGGCGACAGAACAATTGCTGCGGGGGGACCCATTTGGCGCTATACCGGTGCCAGGCGCTACGAGCTGGGTTCCCCTTCCCCCCCTTGCGGCACTTCATGGACCGGGCGGCTGCTCTGTCTGGACTTCCGGCTTGAGGTGGACCGTGGCTCTAGGAGGGGGTGCTGAGGGGAGCTGTCGGAGCCGGGGGATTCGGGCTGGTGACCCCCGAGCGGCAGTGGCGGTGGCCTGAAGCCGAGCTGTCTGCGCCCTGCGTCCTTGAACTGCAGCATTGTCTATTGCCGGGGCGCCTCTTGGCGGGAAGCTCCATCAACGCCATCTTTACTGGGGGACTACTGCCTGCATCGTGACTCAGCTGGGTCGGACAGGCTAATCTGGCCTCCCCCACTCTTATGAGGCCTGGGCTGGCTCTTGGATGAGGCCCTGCACCGCACTGGACACCTCTTCTTTGCCCTGACACGGGGTCCATGGGAGCCTGATTCCCCCCGCCCCCGTTGCCTGGTGTGGAGAGCACCTCGGAGGAGCTTTGGTGAGGGGGCCCACCTGCGGAGAGGACTCTGTTGGTCTCCCGGGCGGTGAGGAGGGGGCCATACCCCTGGGCGGCCTGGCTGAAGGGAGGTGCTGTGTGTCTCGCTGCTCCGGAGACCCCATCACGGTGTTTCGCCTTTGGTTCCTGGAGTGAGGGGGACCGCCTTGACCCGCGCCACTACCGGAGTTCCGGGATGTCCAACGCACTACGTAAGGGGAAGCCGGGGAAAGATGGCGCCTCTAAATCCTCGCAACAGCCGGCCTCTCCCGGGGCAAGTGGATCGTCTAGGCAGTCGGACCAAGGCCTTTATGACTGAGCTATTCGCCGCCATCAAGGAGGACATATCGGAGCTCCGTGCTCAATTGGCGTCGGACCTCCGAGAGGTACGGAGAGATGTAGATGGCATCGGTGAACGGGTGGAAACGCTGAAAGACCATGATTTGAGTGTGGCCGGTGACGTGCACCAGCTTCAGCAGGACGTCATCCGCCTCACTGAACAGAATCTGGATTTGCAGGCCCACTCTGAGGATTTGGAGAACCGGTCACGGAGGAACAACATCCAAATTTTTGCGGTCCCCTGGGAAGGTGAGGATGGGGATCTGCGTGGCTATGTACAGGCCCTGTTCTTACAGATCTTGGACGAGGAGGATATGCAGGAAATAAGAATGGATAGGGTGCATAGAGTCGGTTTGCCTAGGAGAGGAGGGGGGCCCCCTCCGGACATCCTCGTTTGTGTGCACGACTTCCAGGTGAAGGAGCGCATCCTGCGGAAGGCCAGAGCCATCTCCTCCTTGCAATTTCGGGACCATCGTCCACAGCTTTACCAGGATCTGGCGGCATCAACGCTTCAGAAGAGGAGGGAATTCCGCCCGGTGACTGCCTTTCTACGAGAGCGCAACATCTCCTACTCGTGGGGGCACCCCTTCCGTATCATATTCCGCTGGCAGAACCGGCTGGAGCAGATTCGCTCTCTTCAGGCGGCTAAGGACCTGCTGGGCCTGGACGACATTCCTCCTTCCCAGGAAGCGCGTACCTCCGCATCGAGGAGACGGCATCGGTCGTCATCTTGGCATAGAGTTGGTGTGTCCCCGAGCCGGCGGCGGCCGGATAGCGCTGCTAGCATGCAAGAACGTGGCGATGCAGTGGCGTCAGTGGTCTCAGCAAAGCTCTGGAGCAGCGTGATCCCGGATCTGTGGCAGCCTGGCGCCGGAGGGGCTCTGGCCCTAAGGTCCCGGGGGTGCGTTTGTACTTTTGGAGAAGACACCCCGGACCGTGGCCCTGGGGGTCACCGAATTGGTGCCCCCTCCCCATTCCCAGTCCGGAAGGGATCTTGCGGACTGTGACCTACTGGAACTGTTGAGGACATTGTACAGGTTCAGTGCTTTCTGTTATTTTCTATTGTTGCTCAGTTTATGGGTGAGGGGCGGGAGGTGGGGGGTCCTGGGGAAGGGGGATTCAGGGGGGGTTGAGGTTTGGGGTGGGGAGGGATGGGACGGTGGTGGCGTCCGAAAGCTGTGTGTGCGATGTACCGTTGGCCATGGAGGTGTTCTTCTTTAGCGTCTGTTGCAGGGGCCCTCTCGTTGGAGCGATCTCTGCCTTATACCTCACTGCGGGTTATTTAATCATTACTGGATGTTTGGTGATGGGAGACCTGGACCCTTTGGTTGGGCGGTGTGCTATTTCCCGGGGAGGGACATTGGCCTGGTCACCTGTGTTGGTGTATTTATCCAGATGTCATCAGTGTGGTCTGCTTTGCGGGACGTCATGCGTGCCTGGCTCTGTGAGGCTTGGGAGTGCGGATCTGGTGGGGGGAGAGGGGTGGAGGGGGGGCTGGTGGGGGATGCTTGGAGATGGGCCTGGCCCTGGTGCATGTGGAGTAGTGGTGGCACTGATCGGGGAGTGGGAGCGGTTCACGCGGATAGGCTTGCAGAGCAGAGGCTCCCATCATCACTATGCCTATTAGTGTAGGAACCTGGAATGTGAAGGGTCTCAACTCCCCGCAGAAGCGCCAAAAGCTCTGGAAGTACCTGTTGGATCACCATCTGGATGTGGTGGCCCTCCAGGAAACCCACTTAGCTAGGAAGGATGAACTTACACTTCGACACAAACAATTTCCCCTCATTTATAGGGCGTCAGCGTCCACCAAACATAGAGGGGTGGCCCTCCTGTTCAGAGCGTCCCTTCACTTTCAGCCTCTGGGGGTGAGCGGTGACAGGGAGGGTCGTTGGCTAATGGTGAAGGGGTCATTGTATGGTCGACAGTGTACATTTGTGGTTGTGTATGCCCCTAATGCTGGACAGAATGGGTTTTTGCAGGAATTGCTGGACAAGGTAGGACACTTTGTGGAGGGGCACTTGATCCTCTTAGGGGACTTTAACATGGTGTGGGACAGAGACATGGACAGTACGGGAGCGCGCAGGGCAGACTCGGGGGTTTTTTCGGCTGAAACGTAACGACAAATAGAGGCTTTGGGGTTGGTGGACAGCTGGCGTTTCTTACACCCGCATACTAGGGACTATACATTTTTTTCCTCTGTCCATCGTTCTTATTCCCGTATAGATCATGTTTTTGTGAGTCAAGCTCTTAGGGGAGATGTCCGATTGTCCAGTGTCTTTCCGATCTCAGTATCTGACCATAGCCTGGTGGTTCTTGGATTGCAGTGGCATGTTGGAGGGGACGGTTGGCGAAAGTGGTACTTCCCGGCGGCATTAATACGGGATGAGGTGTCTTGTAAGGAGCTACGGAAGGCTATAGGGGACTTCATGGCACTTAACCCGCCTTCTGATACCTCGGTATATGTCACTTGGGATGCCTGTAAGGCCTCCTTGCGGGGCACCTGCCTCGCCCTAAATGCCAACCTCAATAGACTTCGGAGGGAGGAGAGGGAGGCCCTGGAAGCGGAGCTTGCGCTTTTGGAACAGGCGCATAAATCAAACCCATCTAGGGTGACCCTCCGGCCGCTGACGGCGGTGAGAGGGAAATTGAGGGCCCACTATAACAACCGGGCTGAGTTCACCCTCCTGCGCCTCCGACGTGTCTCCTACTCTCAAGGGAACAAGGTGGGGCGGCACTTGGCCCGGCAACTTCGCGATAAACGCGAGAAGGACTACATTGGGGGCATAAGGGACCACGCGGGTTCTGTGCGGCACAGTGATGCTGACAAGGTGGCTCTTTTTGGCCGCTTTTATGCTGATCTCTATTCAGGCGACTCCCTTGACCCAGAGGCTCAGTCTGCTTTTTTGAACGATCTCCCGATACCTCAGGTCTCCAGAGAATGGAATGACTTGCTGTGTTCCCCCGTCACTAGAGAGGAAGTTCTGGACGCCATCAAGGCTTTGAAACTTCACAAGGCCCCGGGCCCTGACGGCTACACTGCCCTGTTTTACAAGACGTTTGCGTCGGACCTCTGTGACTACCTGGTCTCCCTCTTTAACGCCATGGCGTCGGAGGGGCGAACGTCTGAGACTATGGCCGAAGCCTTGATCACCGTTCTTCCCAAACCGGGGAAAGATCTTACCAAGTGCGCTTCTTATCGCCCGATAGCGCTCCTTAACCTAGACGCTAAGTTATATTCATCTATAATCGCAGGGAGGCTGCAGGACTTGATGCCGACCCTGGTGCACCCGGACCAGTCCGGGTTTATAAAAGGTCGGCAAACTCATGACAACTTGAGACACGTGATCCATCTGATCGAGAAGGCTAATAGATTTCATATCCCGGCGGTGTTAGTGGGGCTCAACGCGGGGTTTTCTACATCGCACCCTGGAGGCCTTTGGGTTTTCACCCCACTTTATAAGAATGATTGAGGCTAATTACAGCACTCCTACATCTAGGGTGATGGTTAATGGCCATAGATCCGGGAGTTTCAATCACTCGCGGGGAACACGTCAGGGATGTCCTCTCTCCCCACTCCTCTTTGCTTTAAATATTGAACCATTGGCTCTTGCGATTCGGGAGAGCGAACATATCTTGGGCCTCCCCTTCTCGGGTGAACAACATCAGATTTCGCTATTCGCGGATGACGTGCTACTCTCGCTCAGAGATCCGGTGCTATCGCTGCCCTATGTCCATGCGGTGCTCTCTGACTTTGAGATGGCGGCAGGTTTCAAAGTCAACCTCGCCAAATCGTATATTCTGAATTTGACTCTTCCTCCCGAGGAGGTGCTCCGACTTCGAGCGCTTACTCCCCTGTCGTGGTCGACTTCCTCCTTGCTGTATCTGGGAGTGCGTCTGACATCTACCCTAGGCACTCTTTTTTCGGCCAACTTTCCACCGATGTTGACGGCGATACGCGCAGACCTTGAGAGGTGGAAGCCGAAGTACATTTCTTGGCTGGGTAGGATTCACGCACTCAAGATGGTCCTCCTCCCGAAGCTTCTGTATCTCTTCCAGGCACTGCCCATACCGGTGGAGTTAGACTATTTCCGTCTGCTTAAGACTCTGATGTTGAAGTATGTATGGCAAGGAGGCCGGGCACGCCTTTCCTATGCAGTGCTTCGCCGTCCGCGAACGGAGGGGGGAGTGGGGTTCCCGGACATGCACATGTACTATAAAGCGGCGCAATTGAGGATCCTGGTGGAATGGTCCCAACAGCTCTTGGAAAAGCATTGGCTCCATATGGATCGGTGTGTGGCCGGAAGATCCATTTGGGACCTGGCCTGGAAACCCAAGGCTGACCGACCCAGGAATGCATATATGAGCACTCCGACTAGCACGGTGTTAAAGGTCTGGGACACACTCAGTGGTGATGACCGGTGGACTACCTTCCCATCTCCATTTACCCCTATTCATTTCAACCCGGCTTTCCCTCCAGCCTTGAATGACGGACCCTTTGACGTTTGGAGGGAGGGTGGTTGCCGAGCCCTTACTCACCTGTTTCATGGGGCGACACCCCTCACATTTCAAAATTGTATGCGAGATTATGGGGTTCTGCCCACCGAACGCTTTCGACACCTTCAACTCTTACACTGGGCGACATCAACGGCGGTGGGGAACGCCGCTACTAGACCACTGACGAAATTTGAGGCTTTTCTTCTCCACACGTCCACGATGAAGGGAACGATTTCCTTCATTTATGGGATGTTACTTGATACCGCGGTTTCCCCCCGCCCTCGTTACATGGACCACTGGGAGGCTACCCTTGGTAGGGGCATTTCTGACAACGAGTGGAGGTGCCTCTGGCGGGATGTGGCAGCACATAATCATTCCACAGATCTCAGGGAGGCTCACTTTGAGCTTCTGTTTGACTGGTATCTCTACCCCTCTAAGCTACATCGGATCTTTCCGACTACCACGGATAGGTGCTGGCGGGGCTGCGGTATGCTGGGTGACTTCCGCCACATTTGGTGGGATTGCCCCACCGTCCGACCTTTTTGGTCCGAGATCCTGTCCCACATTAAGGATGTGCTGGGTTACCCGATTCCAAATTCAATAGAATATGTGCTATTGGGGCTTAGGGACCCATTGTTGGAACATCAGACTAAAGCTGATAAACGCATGGTATGGCTGTGTTTAGGGGCGGCCAAACTGACCCTGGCAGCCGCCTGGAAGAACCCATCTGCACCGGCCATCTCGCTGTGGCACGCGCGGTTGTGGCGACTGTTGAGTATGGAGAGAATGTCAGATATATTTTTGGGGAATTTTAAAAATTTCATGTTTACCTGGGGTCCCTTGGTTAGATTCTTATCTCGAGGCCTACCTTCTGCGGTCTGCCCCTCAGCGCTTCGTGCATTACACCTCTTTCAAATTTAACCGCTTACATGTGTGACGATGTGATGAATGGATGCTGGTCGCCGCCACCGGGGGAAGGGTGGGGGGTGGGGGGTTGGGGGAGTTGAGGGGTGTTGGGGTGGGGTTGTTGTTTATTCTTAGTTGCGACATACTTGCATGTGGAGACAACATGCGTGGCACTCCTGTATAACTGTGATCCTGGTTGGGGACCCCCCTTCCCTTGTGAATTATGGTCACCTGCTAAGGAGTTGACGCACCCCCCATTCGGTGCTGGTTGGCGAATAAGGACATTGCCATGGACGTCTAACAGCACAGTGAGCCATCTTCTGTTACAGGACTTTGGTTTCTACAGCAATGTTTTCAGCACCCCCTGTGTGGGGATTTGTGGCGGATTGTCGCCTGTTCCTTTATCTTCTCCTCTCTCTCTCTCTTCTTCTTCTTGCTCTTCCTCACTTTTCTACTTCAATCTTGCATAAATAAACATTTTATAAAAAATAAAAAAACACTCTTGCAGCACCTTAATTTAGGATTTTTTTTTACTGAATCTCTTTTTTCTCTGTACTCTTCCCCTACATCACGTGTCCTAGTTAACGGAATACTTACTCAGCCTATTAAAGTAATGCGTGGAACTAGACAAGGGTGTCCTTTATCACCCTTGTTATTTAATTTATACATAGAGCCACTAGCTTGCAGAATTAGAACTTCAGAGGAGATATCCCCTTTTGCAGTTGGTGATTGGTCAAAAAAACTGGGCCTGTATGCGGATGATATTATCATTTACTCTTCCAATTTACATCATTCTCTGGAAAATTTGGTGAAAATAACAAAGGAATTTGGAACCGTTTCAGGCTACCAGATACATCAGGATGAAACTGAGATAATGTCTTGGAATTTAAATACGGAAAGGTTAATCAGTAAATCAGAAATGAGATATCTGGGGGTTAGGATAACTCAAAATATTGCAGATCTTGCTAGAATCAACTTTTTTAAGATTAAAAAAGAAGTTGTGGCTACTTTAAAAGGATGGATGAATCTTCCCTTGTCATTGTATGGTCGGACTAATCTTGTGAAGATGGTGATTGTGCCAAAAGTTACGCTTTTGTTTGAGACTATCCCCCTCGGATTTAGGAAAGGATGGTTGGCTAAATTACAGAGCGAGATAGCGTCATTTATTTGGGCATCAAAAGGATCACGACTATTGTGGAAGAAATTAAGGAGGAGAATTAATAAAGGTGGACTGGCGGCTCCAGATTTGCAAATTTATGCATAGGCTTTTTGTTTAAAGAACTGTAGGATGTTGCTGGGTACACTAACTATATCAACGATTGGAGAAATATTTGGTGTGATGCTGAAAAGCTGCGGATATAATGATTTTGGTTTTTTATATAAGTTTGCAGACCCTAAATTTTTCAAAAAGGTGAGACTTAAGGTCCTCCGGGATTTGGCGGAGGTATGGTATAAGATAAGAAGATTATTAAAATTGCCTTATTTCAGTTATATGGCCCCAATTTGGGATTCTCCTGGAGCTTCACTTTGGAGAAAGGATATTTTGGCTTTTCAGTTAAAAAAAGAGGACGCTTTGCAGAGATGGAAAAATTTGTTCCAGGAGGGTAAACTGGTGCCTTGGGGCCTTTGCCAGCAATTGTGGGGCCAGGTCTTTTCGAGATACAAGTATTTGCAGATTCAAAGTTGGGCAAATGATCCAGAAAATATAATTGGGAGTCAAAATGATGTTGAGACGAAGCTGGGGATAGGGATCTTCAAGAAGGAGGTGGCCACATGGTATTGGACGATATTGGAAATGGAAGATGGACCTTTCCTGCTTCCGGAGGTTCTGTGGAAGGAGTGCTTGCCGAAGATCGCGACAGTGAACCAATGGCAAGTAACAATGTCTATGCTTTACAGTATTGTTAAACCAGCAAATTTAAGGCGAAATCTTTTGTTTACCATCCATAGGGCATATTGGTCCCCTCGTAGATTATCAAAATTCAAAACCGGCGGAGTTGTGGGGTGTCCGAAATGCAAGACCCCAAATGTGGATGATCTACACATGTTCGTTTTTTGCCCGAATATAAGGCAATTCTGGCTGGATGTAAGTAATTGCCTATCTCAAGTTCTGAATCTGCGAATGGAGGTAAGCCCCGAATTAATAATAACGGGGAGATTTGATTTAGACAATAAATGCATGAATGATAATGTAAAACTCACCTATTATGCCATCTTACTGGCCCGTAGAGAAATATGTAAGTTGTGGGTCTCACCACTTAGCCCTAAATTAATGGACTGGATATTAGCTATGAGGTATATGGCTAAGCTTGATACTTCAGATCACACCAAGAGAAATCAGAGATTTTGGGTACCCTTCCTTTTACGTTTTGGTTGAATATTATTTGATATGACATCCGATGATTAAGCCCCTGCCTATCTCGCTGGTATTTATTATATGGAATTCCAGGTCAGTAACAGAGTAAGAGGTGGACACACCTGGTGAGTCAGATGGCCAAGAAGAATCAATTGACTGGGGGTCAGACTCAAAATAGGTGGAGTTTATGCCCCTTTACTCTAACCAGCTTATGAGATAAAAAGCCCAGAGGTGGATTAGTTAGAAGATATGGGTGGCGAGTCGGCGAATGAGGAAAAACATTTTTTTTAGGAAGAAGAAAAATACGGTAAGACCAAACGCTAAAAATCCAACATATGCGTATTTGTAATATTTCACTTTGCCGGTTATTAGGCCAAGAAACACTTGTAGGTTCTTGCGGTAATTAATGAGCAGTTCACGATTTTTAAATGCAGTCCTAATGCAATGCTATGCAGTTTGTAATGCTGTTCGTATCGTCAGTCTAATGCAGTTTGTAATGCAAGAATAATGCAATCCTCAATGCACATAATCAGGCAGTTCGTAATGCAGGAATAATGGAATCCTCAATGCACGTAATCAGGCAGTTTGTAATGCAAATATAATGCACTCCTTAATGCAAGTAATAAGGCGGGTCGTAATCCGAGAATAATTCAATCCTCAATGCACATAATCAGGCAGTTCGTAATGGCAGTATAACGCACTCCTTAATGCAAGTAATAAGGCAGTTCGTAATGTGAGAATAATTCAATTCTCAATGCACCTAATCAGGCAGTTCGTAATGCAAGTATAACACACTCCTTAATGCAAGTAATAAGGCGGTTTGTAATGCGAGAATAATTCAATTCTCAATGCACATAATCAGGCAGTTCGTAAAGTAGGAATAATACAATACATAATGCAAGTAATAAAGCAGTTCGTAAAGCAGGAATAATAACAGACCAATCGACATGATTAATGTGGGCACCACTAGGCCCGAACCACAGACAACAGTCCTGAACTTCCGAGAGTGGCCCCGGTGCTGCTGGGCAGGTCTGGGCTACTAAAGGACTCAGCGCAACTAACGCGATGCAGCGGGAGAGAGACGGGAGCACTCCTGTACTCCTCCTGCATGCCTCCCCAAGCCACACACGCTTGCGGCTTCCGACCGGATTCCAAGCCTTACCTGAGGGAAACGCTGCCTCGCTCTCTCTCTCTACCCGCTCATCGGACATCCGGCTGGGTGCTTCAGATGATTACTCAGCTCCGATGCAAGGCGACGCTGTAGCCAGAAAGGTTACGGTGCTGCCTTCTCCGTTTCTGACGATCTTGGGCAGATTCCTCTTGCGAACAGCGATCACGATTACCTCACGACTTCCTTAGCTTTACGAAATCCTTCAGCACATTGTGGCTCGGGCCGGTGGCAGAGATCTTGATCCGCGGCCTCCGTTACGATGATGGCTCGGGCCACAAACAGCTACACAACAGCGTGGACAATGATTCACGCTGCAGGGGCACTGCAGTCACGGGGCACTTTCCAACCAGCAGCACGCACCCCATGCAGTCTCAGACTGCACCTGCACAAGCACAAAGCGTCGCTGAGACTCGGATGGGTTTCGGGCCACACAGTCCCGGGGCAATGCTTACGAAGGTCTCAGGCTGCAAAAAGCACATGCACACAGTGTCGCTGAGACACACTTGGAAAGTTGAGTTTCCACAACAGGGAGCCAGCTCTCCTCAGGCCTTTGGAGGCAAGTTACTTCCGGGACACTGCACACATCAAAGTTTTTTCACGCAGGGGGACACAGCACGCAGCAAAGTCGCTTAGCCTCTTCCTTAGTTAAATCAGAAAACTGCAGGCCAGCCCAAAAACACACAACAGGGTCAGTCTCTTCAGCTGTTCTTCCTTGGCAGAAGTTCCTCTTGACCACGAAGTAGTTTCAATCCTTTTCAGTCTTGATTAGTCCAACGTCCAGGGGTTTCAGCTCTTATAGTTATACCCCTAAATGTCTTCGAAGTATTTGTGTTCAGGGGGCACTGTCCCCTGTCCAATCCAGTTCTGGGTGTCTCCCTGCCAGTGACACCTTCTTCCTTTGATAGTGGGGGTCTGGTTTCTCAATCACTCAGCAGGAGGTGGAGCCAATCTTTTATGGCAGCAGCCCAGGCCTCTTCACATCCAGGGAGCTACTCCTCCCCCCTACAGTCTGGATGCAGGTCAGTCTGTTGCTGTCTCACATACATTTCCCCTGGGTCAAGACATTTCCCTGATCCTATCACATTCAAATCCAGACAGTCAATCCACAACCAGGCAGAGAAACACAGAATTGTTAGAACAAAAAAAACAGCCTCTTCTAAAAGAGTGATTTCTAAACACACAATTCAAAAACAACCTTCACAAAAAGATGTGTTATTAAATTGTGAGTTAAGGCACATTAAACTTCACCTCTCCATCTTAAGCCTATGGGAAGATAGGCTGGAAACATATTACACAGCCTTCCCCATTCTGTCCTATGGGCAGATGGCCTTGCAAAAGTGAAAAGTGAAATGGAGAGTATTTCACTGTTAGGACATGGTACACACCTCAGGTCATTCCCTACCCTTCACAGACAATGCACCCTGCCCAGGGGGTACCTTGGGCATAATATTGGAGTGTCTGATGTGCATGGAAAGGGAAAGGTAAGGCCTGGCAAGTGGTGCAGGCCCACTAGTAGTATTTGTATTACCAGCCCTGGCACACATAGTGCACTTTACTATGGACTAGTAAGGCAAACATACCAATTATGGTCAACTAATTACCATAACACTTTATACAGGGAGCACTTGCACTTTGACACTGATTAGGAGTGGCAAAGTGCCCAAAGCGTCTAAGCCAGTAAAACGCAATCCATCACAGCATCAAAAAGGCAAAAAGTCAGGGGTAAATAGGCCAAGAAATGCCAGGTCTAACAATTATCATAGGACTTAAATTACTGGACTCCATACAGACACGGGGGCGACCGTAACTGATAACACCAGCATAGCCAGAGCATTCTTAAACTATTACCAAAGATTTACATCCCACGCTCAACAGACGACCCTGACAACATAGCAGCCTACTTGGCGGAAGTAGAGATGGTTTGGCTGACGGATAGCCAGCAGGAATATCTGGTGGCCCCTATCACTAACGAAGAGATAATTCAGGAGATTGATATCATGGTGGCTCCAAGCCCCCAGACTAATCGGCTTAACAGGTAGTTTCTCTAAGGCATACAAACAGATTGTGGCTCCCTTTCTTCTAGACATGTACACAGAGTCCCTTCAAAACAGGCACTCTCCCCCCTACTCTTAGGGTAGCCATTATCACTTGGCTGCTCAAATCTGGTGCCATCACAATTATGCACATCATACAGACCCCTACCTCTTTTAAACCATGATAACAAAATACTTCCCAAACTACTTGCGACATGCCTCTCATTCCTAATGGAACAAATGATCTCTCTCATACAGTCTGGATTTGTACCCCATCGCTACACCACACTCAATCTATGCACCAACATTACTGTATTAAACCACATCTTCCCAACATTCCAAGCAAAGGTCGCCCTGCTTGATGCCAAGAACACATTCTGATTCTGTAGAGTGCCTATTTTTAAAGGCAACCTTGGCTTAATTGGGCCGCCTCGTGGCTTACTTAGCCTCATTATGGTACTCTATGCCTAACCCACAGCCAGACTGAGAGTGAATGGCTCCCTTACAGCCGCCTTCCCACTCTCCAGAGGAACCCACCAGTGCTGTCTCCTATCACCGTTGCTCTTCATCATTGCACTGGGCCCATTTAAGAAACAGCTCCAAGAGCGTAATTTACACCGTGGCTTAAGGTTTAGACATGGCCCGCTTTTAATTTCCATGTATGCAGATGATATACTGCTTTTCCTTTGAGATCATGCTGTAAACCTGCCCCAAATTATTAGAGAAAATATTAGGTATGGATAACTTTTTAGATTGTTCATTATCTGGAATAGATTGGAGCTATTCCCTCTTACCAAAGTGACTGTGCCCTGAGAACTGGAGTACCCCTTGACGTGGTGCGATGATTGCCCATGATACCATGGTATCCTTTTGAACTGACAGGAAGAAATGGTGATACGGTTAAATTACTGCCCACAATTGACAAACTTACCACTCAAATTGAGCAATAGATCAGGCTCCTGTTGTCAGTGGCCAGAGGCATAGCCATTATCAAAATGGTGGTCCTCCTGCCCTGTCTGTTTATCAATATTCCGATCCCACTGACTAATAGTTTTCAGAGGTCTACTGCTCCGCTTCGTCTGGGCTACTCAGCGGACTAGGATCTAATGGAAGACACTTCCATTCCCATATAAAAGGGGTGGCTTTGGAGTACCAGATCTACATTTATATTACCTAGTGGCACAATGTCCTTTTTCTTATTATTGGTACCACCCAGATGCTAGATTACCATATCTGAAACCAGAACGAGCTCAGGTGGAACACACCCTCCTCTCATAGCAGCCTACTTGGCGGAAGTAGAGATGGTTTAGCTGACGGATAGCCAGCAGGAATATCTGGTGGCCCCTATCACTAGCGAAGAGATAATTCAGGAGATTGATACCCTGGATGGCTCCAAGCCCCCGGACTAATCGGCTTAACAGGTAGTTTCTCTAAGGCATACAAACAGACTTCACGCAAGACCCCACTGACATTCAAACGCTTTATACCACTGGCTGGGCCTGAGCAAAGTTATGCAGATACATGGGAGGTGGGCCACTCTACTCACCAGCATTGCCCCTGGCCCACAATCCTTGGCTGTCATTGACCCAGGAACGAGTGGTTCAATGCACTCTGAGGAATCACCATATTCGTACCATTGGCTACCTTTTCCCAGATGGCAATGCCATAACACAAAAGGCTCTGGCAGCCTCTGAGGACATCACCCCCATGGAGCATTTCATCCTTCGATGGAGACAGGGCACATTACGCGATAGAATACCAACCTTCCCAGTGGAATCTGAAGATTTCTCTCAGTGACATTGATGATCACGTCTTCTGACGGGTCTCGCCTGGTATTCAGTCTATACCAATCTTGCTAGCTTTAAAATCTGTGGGAGTTGAAAGAGCCCATACGGCATGGGAGTGAGACTTGCGACACCCACTCACAAACTAAATATGGAGTTTTTGCTGAATACAAACCAAACTTATCTCTCCCAATCACAGACATAAACTGCTCCATTGCAAGTTCCTCCACAGACCATATTCAACACCGAAAATCTATCCCACATGCTTAAATAACTGTCGGAACTGAGGTGCAGGCCATGCGAACTTCATGCACCTTGAATGGACTTGTACTGCTATTCACATCTACTGAGCACAGATTCACACCTTGCTCCTAGTAATGATGGAGTTCCCTGTTAACCCTGATCCTTTGCTAGCCCTCTTTAGACATGTTATGCCTCTCCCATTTGGAATTCTTGCCAGCCAAGGCTGGATAGCCTTGTGCGGGGCAGCGCCAGAATTCCCACTAAGGACAATTGGTTGAAAAGATATGACCTACACTCCACCAGGAAAACGTATGCTACGTTGCAACCTCCGACTTCCAGGCCCATAGACATTTGGCAACCCTTAAGTGCTTATCTGTTAACGTCAAACAGTGAAATTACCAAGGGTGATGCTAGCTGAATCCAGACTACTTGCCCACCCAGCATCCTGCATAAGACCACTCCCTGCTCTTAATGTGTAAGGCTCATGCACCGCAATCCTGCTCTTCCCTATTTCACACTCAACCATGCCACTGTCGGTTCCCATAAATATTTGTATTTGCTTTCTGCCCTGTTCATTGTTTCTGTCCACTGCGGGTGTACTAGAAATTGGGCTTTGTGTGTAGGAATATATTTGTCTTGCTTTTTTTTTGGACACAAAATTAAAAATAAAGTTTAAAAAAATAAATTAATAATGCATTTTTTCTTAGTTCTACTTATAAAAGGTAATTCCCATAAATATTTAAAATAAAGAGTGTTTTTACAAATTCATATGAACTTTTTTTAACTTGTGCCTGTACTTTACCATAGGGAGACTTTACAGTCGGGGAAGAGATCTCCATACGGTAAATATAGGGAAAAGTAATCTATGCTTTACCATAGGGAGATCTCCACAGTAAGGTGTGGAGATCTCAACATGACACAACATAAGGAAAAGTAAAAAGGTTTATTCCATCTGGAAACAAAATATAAGAATATTTTAATGTTAAATAGTAATGTAAATGAATGTTATAGATTTATTTTAAATGTAGGAATAAAGAAACAAATGCTACAGCATTAAAAGTAAATTAAAAAAACTTTAATGTAAATTTATTAAACTACATTAAAAATATTGTTATCAAGTTTAAATTTTAAAAAATTGCCAGCCAAAAGATAACAATAATTTTGCAGTATTCATTATTAAATGTGATCTGTAGTATTTATGAAAATAATGTAACTATATGTTATCAAACATGTATTTTTACATTCATTTTAGCGTCCCTAGAAGGTATTAACATATTTTATAGTTAAATAATCAATCAATCAGCATTTGCAGAACGCAGCACTGTCACCACTGTGGATATCTGAGCACTAGGGTGCAAGGTCTCGGTCAAAAACTCAGGCCTTGAGGAAACGGTGAGAAGAGAAAAGAAACTAGCAGAAAAAGGCAAAACAGAGGGTAGAAAAATGATCGAGTAGAACAGACAAAACATAGGGCAGAAAAACAAGCAGGAAAAGCAAAAGAGAGCAGAAGAGGGCACAACAGAGAGCAGAAAAACAAACAGAGAATGCCAAACAAAGGGTGGAAAAATGAGCAGAAGAGGGCAAAACAGAAGGCAGAAAAGGCAAAACGGTGGATAGAAAAACAAGCAGGAAAAGCAAAGTAGAGGGCAGAAAAACATGCAGAAAAGACTAAGCAGAGCAAGAAACTAGCAGAAGAGGTACAGCACAGTCAAAACAGAGCAAGAAATAAGCAGTAGAGGCACATAGTGCTACGAGTAGACAGGCAGCAGAGGGTAGATAACTGCAGGCAAGCTGAACATGTGAACTGTCACAGGGGAAGCAGGCATGTGGACCTGATCAATGGGGTCTTGCTGCAGTCTCCATTAAGTGGGTCAGGCAACTGGCTGGCGAGAGGAAGAAAATGGCGGGAAGAGGGTAGAAACAAGCAGTAAAAGGCAAAACAGAAGGCAGAAAACAAGCAGAAAAGGCAAAAGAAGAGGGCAGAAAAAAAGCAGAAAACGCAAAACAAAGGGCAGAAAACAGAGCAGAAGAGGGCGAAACAGAGGGCAGAAAAGGCAAAACAGGGAGCAGAAAAACGAGCACAAATGGCAAAATAAAGGGCAGAAAAATTAGCAGAAAGACAAAACAGAGCAGAAGAGGGCAAAACAGAGGGCAGAAAAACAAGTAGAAAAGCAAAACAGAGGGCAGAAAAGGCAAAACAGACCAGGAAATGAGCAGAGGATGCACAAACAGAGCCAAAAGAGAGCAAGAAATGAGCAGAGGAGGCACAAACAGAAGGGAGCAGGTAGACAGGCAGAAGCTGGACAGGAGAACAGTTACAGGGGGAACTGGCACGAGGAAAAATTATGTATTATCTTTATGTATGTTTTTTAACATTAAATTATAATTGTTTATATTTTTAACTATTTTAAATAATGGGGATTCACCTTTTGGTCGCTGCATCTATTATTTTCCAGGGTAGGGGTTTGCAGTACCAGGGGTAGAGGCATTTTGTGAATAGTCCAAAGTACTAAAGTTACTCAAAAGTGTCAGAGTAAAAATACTCACAAATGCAACTTACTTTTGTGAATAGCCCCTGCTAGCTGCATCCTGCACATACATCTTTTGCCTGCATGGGGTGCATGTAGTATTATGGAAGGGGCCGCAAGACCCATTCTATAACACTGAATGTGCAGTCAGCAAGCAAAGCGGGTTGTACATTCAAGAAGCCACTCCCTCATTTGCCTGAGTAATGTGGTCCAATGCACAAGGGAATGTCTTTGACAGGACGCATATGCCACACTTCTTTTTTTGCAGCTTGTATATAGCACAAACTTGACCCAAGAGCATATCGAACCAGACTATGTTACACATGTTTACGGTAGGGAGAAGTAGGTGATTTGCCCAGAATCACAGGATGTTGAGCCAAATCTTGAATTCAAGCCTCGCTCCCTAGTTCCAAGGTTGGCAGCTCTAGTCGAGTGGCAACTGTGGAAAAGTACCATGCATACAAGCCTTCGGTTCTTGAATCATAGGTTACTAAGTAACTAGGAACATTGAAATGTCCCATCCAGAGAAGCAGGCTGCCGGCAACTGAACTCAAAGTTCTACATCTTATTACATTTTTAGCATTAGTTACTAAATTCTAAAATCCCTTAGAATAAACCCCAGGATACCACACTACAGGATACCACACACCTTCCCCCAATATACTCCAACACAAATAAACAATACAAAAATGCGATGACATTACAAAAGTTCCCATAAGATAAATATTAAACAGAAAACACCCATAACAGTTCAAAATGAGACTGGATCGCCATCAAATGACTATTTATACAAACTCTTCTAAATATTTAGGACGAGCCACAACACGTGAGCTTCCCCTCAACACAAGAACCTGATTTCCGCATGTTGTGTTACCATGACAAACTGTATCAGCAGCAACACGGGTTATGCTGTTAAGATTACAAATGCGATTATCACTCACTCAAACCATGTTACGAAACACGTTGATAACCTTGCTAGGAGGAGAGAACCTTGAAGCCACACACAGAAAATGTATTCTTAACATATCACCAACTTGAGTTGAGGCATAGGCATTTCTAATCTCAAAATTGCAATCCCTCTTTCTGATCTTTTCTTTCTCCATTTCACATCGCCTTTCCACCACCAGGGATAAACCTAAATCCTTGCAATTCATCCACACATGATTCATTACAGTGCTAGCTCCTCTTCCCCTGCACACTTCAAAAATCATGTTTTAGAAGATGGAATGAAGACTGAGCCTATACATTCTCACCTTTCTCCTTGAGAACTCTGTTGAACCTCTCTACCATACCCTTTGTTTCAGGATGATAGAGAATAACATTTATGTCTTATATATTTCCCACCGCCAAAACCTCCTCCATCTCTTTGGAGACCAGTTGCACCCCTTTATAAATCAGAATACGATCAGTTAACCCTTCCCAGCCAAAATGTTTTGACATGTTGGGTAATACAAATTTCTGGCCAACGTGAAAATAAATCAATAGGTACCAGAACATAATATTGTCCAGACCTGCAGGTGATTAGCCCCAGATTGTCCAAAGCAACCTCCTGACAGACCCTTTTTGGTGCTTCTCAAATAACCATAGGTTGAATCCAAGTCTTGCAGCTCTTATCAGTGGAAACCCTTTGCCTACGGTCTCTCACCGCCCGCTGAACCTGTAAATCCAAACCACTGATACTGCAGTCTGATCCTTTTCTTTGTTTTTGTGACACCCTGATGACTGTGATGCCCAAAACAGATCAGTCTCATTTGACAAATAACTGATCCTTTACATTCCAGTATCCCTTCACATCCTCCACCAACGTACGTTTATTGTTCCAGCCACCAGAAAGACATTTAATAACTTCATGTAATACAAGATCCGCTGAGAGCTCACCCTTCCATTCATTTTCATTTACAGCACCCTCAGTGATTTCACACACATAATAATCATCCAGTCCCAATGGTCAGTTTCAACCTCTGTCTCCATTGACTTGGACACCAAAATCGACAAGCAATCTGCTACCTTATTTTCTGTTCCTGGAATGTATACAACTTTGAAATCATAGTTCTGCAGAGCTACAACCCATCTCCAAATTTTTTAAGACCCCACTTTAAGATTTTTCTTTGCAAAAACATCCCTCAGAAGTTTGTGATCAGACTTTACAACAAAGGAATCACCCCATAATATATTTCTAACTTCTTTATTTTGCAGTATATAAATTAGGGCCTCTTTCGTGATCACTGAGTAATGATTTTTTAGAACTGACAAGGGCCCTCGACAAAAACAAGACAGTCAACTCTTTGCCATTTTTAATTTGCCTAAGGACTGCACCCAAGTCCTTTGCACTGGCATATGTTACCAGAACAGAAGCACAAGTTGTATCAAAGCATTACAAGGTTGGAGCACTCGTCACAGCTTCTTTAATATCCCTGAACTCAGAATTACACTGTGAGGTCCACACTAACCTCACACCCAACTTTAAAAGTGCCCTCATTTTAAAAGTGTGTGAATCCAAGTTCTGTACAAATGTATTATAATACTCTGCTTGCCCAAAGAAAGTGACTAAGTAATCCCTAGTCTGAGCAATTTCTAGATTGACAATGGTGTTGACTAGACACTCTTTAGTTTTGACCCCTGAGTTGGTTGACCTGTGTCCTAAATAATCAATTTCAGAAAAACTAAATGTATGCTTTCTTTCTCTCAGGATGAGACCTGTCTCCTTAAAACTAGTCAAGACCTGTCTCACAGTCAAATCATGTTCCTCTTGAGATGAGCCATATACCCGGACATTGTCCTGATAGCTATTTACTCCAGTAATGCACTGCAAAATTTCCTCCCTAGCCCTCTGAAAAACAGAGGCCGCAGAATTCGATCCAAAGGGTAATCTCAGAAAACTAAATACTCTGAACAGAGTTATGAATGAGGTCAACATTGAAGATTCACCTTCGAGTATTATCTGTTGGTATGCGGTACACAGGTCGAGGGTTGTAAGCAGAGAAGCCCCCTTAAGTAAGGCCAACATCTCTGAAATGTTAGCAAGAGGGTGTTTATCTGTGACTACATTTCTGTTTAGACCCCTCAAATACACACATAGCTGAATCTCTCCAGAAGATTTGCTAGCAATCACAACAGGTGCCAACCATTCAGTTGCTTCAGTGTTGACAATTATTCCTTCATTTTTCACTTGGTTAACTTCAGAGCACATAGCCTCCCTTTTTGCTAAAGGTACGCATTTCATTTTGCAAGCAACTGACTGTGAAGGATCTTTCAACATGATTTTGAACTTCCCACACAAATGTTCCACTAGACAACCTCCACACCCATTCGGTATCTTATTCCCAGCAATAGCAGTTGCACAAGGTGTCACCTCGCTTCCATCCAAAACATCTCTCAATACAAAGCACGGATCACTGTTTGGATCGAGCATCACATTTAAGTCACTTTGTTGGAACCAGCAGATGATACATTCTTACATAAAAATACACTTTACCAGCAGTTATGTGACTTTTATATTCTAAATCACCCCAGAAGTAGCCAAATAAACTCATAGGCTGGCCACGATACGCTAAAAGTTTTAATGTTGGGCTTGAAAAGTTTAAATTTGTCCATCAAATTACTTAAGTAAAACTCTTTCGATACAAGTGTAATTTTTGCAGCTGAGTCAAACAGCATACTCACAAACTGATCATTACCCAGAACAGTATCAGTCGGACCTTTACCCTTAAGATGATCCACCTGAAGAACAATTTCTCCAGCTACATATCCTCATCACTCTCATCACTCTCATCAACTTACTTCACTGCCTCCAAACGTTTAAGCTCCTTCTTGGAATGCAACACTTAGCTAGATGACCCTGCTTGGCACAAATACAACATTTGTCAAAAATGGCAGGACAAGATTTGTGATTGGACAGATGACTAATGTTTACACATCTAAAATACCTTCCCTTAAAAGACTTCCTGAGATTAGAGTCGGAGGATTTACTACTAGTTCGTGACCAAACCACTCGTTTCTGAAACTTCCAGCAATTTCCCAGAGTGATTGTACACTGTCTTAGGGACAGACAATACACTATTGGTAGCCTCAGTGAAGTTAGCACATTTTATAACCTCTATACAGATAATAGAGTATTCAACACACTTGGAAAATACCAACACTTCCTCTTACTTCTGGTCATCTTTCAACCACAATTCATCCCTAACTTTCTCAATACAGCACCACAGCAGGAATTGGTCACGCAACCATTCTTCCAAACTACCCCCAAACTTACAGGTTGCCACCAACGTATGTAGTTCTATTATTTAGGCTCTAACATACTAGTGTGGTTTTTGCACTGTTCTTCCAAAGTGATAATGCTCAAGAATCATGCTCACCTTTGGCAGGTAATGAATTTCTAATTTCTTTAAGCATATCTCAAAATAGTTCAAGTCATCAGTATCATCACCAACCAGATCCGGAAGGTGTTCAAATACCTCCTGGTCCTCTGACCCCAAACATTGTAATAACAAAGAGGTTTTTCTCTCTGGAGTAAGAGAGGTCCCATAAACCTGTGCATGGTGCAAGAATACCTTCTTGCATTTAGAACAGATAATCATTGGTTCCCAAGGAGAAGATAACAATAATTGTGGTGGTGTGGCATTTTGAATTTTGAACCGTAAAAAATGAAATAATTTTCCCAAATTTCTTTCGACTGGGGGCCAGTGGAGATCGCAGAGGTTTTGGGTGATGTGACAACGATGAGGGATGTCAAGGATCAGTCTGGCTGCGGCATTCTGGACAGTCTGGAGTTTGCAATGGAGTTTCTTGTCGATTCAAGCGGAGAGTGCTGCCATAGTCCAGTCTGCTGCGGATGAGTACGTGTGTGACAGTTTGTCTGGATTTGGATGGGATCCATCTGGAGGTTGTTGAAGCAGGTCGAGGATACAGTGGTGCATTGTGAAAGAGGAGTCTAGTATGATGCCGAGGTTTCGTGCGTGGTCCGTCGACGTCAGGGGATTTCCGAGGGTGAGGGGTCACGAGGAGTCATCCCATTGAGAGGGGGTGGAGTCAAGGATTAGGACTTTTGTTTTCTTAGAGTTGAGTTTCAGGCAGCTGCTCTTCATCCAGGTGGTGACGGCTTTCATCCCTTCCTTGGAAGTTGTGTTTGGTGATATTGGGTTTGTTGGTGAGAGAGAGGATCAGCTGGATGTCATTGGTGTAGGAGACAATGTTTAATACGTGGTACAAGACGATGATTGCAAGGGCGCCATGTAGACATTAAAGAGGGTGGGGCGGAGGGAGGAGCCCTGGGGCTCTCCACAGTTGGTCTCTGTCGGTTCCGAGAGATACGGAGGGAGCATGATCTGCTGAGTTTTGCTGGTGATTAAGGAGCATATTCAGTCAATCACCTTGCCGCAAATGCCAGCGTTGTGGAGTCTGGTGGCTAGGGTGAGGTGGGAGACGGTGTTGATAGCAGCTGAGAGGTCCAGGATGATGAGGGCTGCCGTTTCACCCTGGTTGAAGAGGGATTGGCCTGAAGTTCTTGAGGTCCGTCAGGTCTGCAGAGGCTTTTCTTCAGGAGGGGGTTGACTTTGGCATGTTTCCAGTCGTCTGGGAAGGTGGTGGTCTTGAAGGAGCAGTTGATCATCCGACATAGTTAGTGTGCGATGGCAGAGGCAGCTCTGTGGAAGATATGGCTGGTGCAGGTGTCTGAGGTGCTCCGGAGCAGATGCTTTTCATGGTCTTCATGGTGTTGTCCGTTGTGAGTGTACTGCTGCTTCATGCACTGTGTGCTGCCTACACTTCTGTGCACATAGTTACTGAGCCATTTAGCGAATGTGCAGGACATGACATTCATGAGGATAACACTTATCTGGCCTTCAAGGGAAAGGTGATTTCAAAAACTTTTCCAACTCGCAATGTGTTGGTATTACATTGCAACACACTATCCCAAAGTCGGTGATTTTGTTAATTGCGGCCTTAAATCTGCTTAAAAGTTTCCTGAATAGGCCAAAAAAAAGATATTGGCAAATATTTATGTAAGAGTGATATTTTGACGGTCAGTACTTTGTTGCATGTGCTTTGGAAAAAGTTGTTTTTGCAATCTACGTTTTCACATGGAAACCTTTCTCTTGTAGGGCCAATGCCAATGGAAGTGTGAACCGCCTGCCCCTCGTTTGCCGCCCATCTTCAGTAGAGCACACCTGTGCCCCCTATTTCTAGCCCCATGGCTGGGAAAGTACCTTGCTGGTGCTCTCACAACCTATCTGCTGCCAGTGAGCCAACAAATGTAAAATAAAACACTGTTCTTGCATCGTTTTAATTTACATTTGCCGGCTCTTAGTCAGCGGTGTCAGAGGGGTGGGGCCGAGGCATGGGCGGGGGAGGAGGAGTGCTAGTGCACTCAACTTCCTAAGTGTTCATGTGTATTTGGCCGGCTGTGTCAGGCTGACCACACACATGCGCACTTAGGTTTTCTCCAGCCCAGCTGCATTGAGCAGTCAGGCTGGAGAAACCCCACAGACTCCCTGTTCTGAGCAGGGTATTGCAGTGTAGGGATTGGACAAGGAGCCTGCCCCAGGAGCTGCTGGGACCAACTGGCAGGAAGAGGAGAGGCAGTGTAATGAGACGCGATGCTTGAGCGGCCAGCGACAAAAAGTATGTTCTATTTTTTTTATATTGTATTCCCCCGTGCAACCCCACCCATCCCACCACCATTTGTTTATGGCACCCTCTGCTACTTGCCGCATTTCAATTTGTAACACCTGCTGCATTGAGTTTTTTCTGGGTGTTGCTAGTGCCAATAAAAATCTGCTACATGGTCAGTGCCATCTTAAGGCATGGGCACACTAGGCAGTTGCCTGGGGGCCCCACAAGCAAAAGGGCCCCAGGCATTCCAAAATGTAACACTAATTTTCCGTTAAACATTCTTATTCCTGTGAGTGTTTGTGTAGGCATGGCCCAGTGCACTGATTTGCCAGGGGGACTATAAGGCTGTTAAGAGGGCCCTGTACATGGCGGAGGGAGACAATGCCTGCAAGCTCCGTGGCTGGCTGCGGATTCCTAGTTTACTTCACAGAGTGCATGATGCTTTTCTCAATGGAACACTTCAGTTCAGTCCAAAATATGAAATTCATTAAGGAACAAAAGAGCCAGTGGGGCTCCAGTGGCAGTGAAGCACTCAAGCTCTGCTCTTGCGGTCAATGCCCAGACCGCAGTGTAGAAATCAGATAAATAAATCATGACAGCGGAATTCCCGGGTGGTGAGAAAGCCGCATTTTGTAGGCAGGCGTTCTCATTCATCTCACAACTCACAGCTTCTGTTAACTGTGTTACTAAGGACAGGAGAGAAGGACACGTTTTTTCCGTATAACAATTTCTAAGATGTTGGTGTCTGCTCATACCATTAATAAGATGGCTCAGTGAGTTAAATTCTCGCCACTGAAGAACTGGGAAGACATCTGTCCAACAAGGCAGGGTCACTCTTTCTTTCAATGTTGGTAAACTGTGTTGTGTTGAATTGCAATATTGTGAATTTTCACAAATGCATGCATGGCTTGTAAGACCCATGATGTCACAAATAATTGACTACCTACAACTGCAGTCTGTGAAGGGATAACTTCACTGTATGAGTGTCACTGGTGGCCATTGGAGGGGGCAGACGCAAGGACTACTATCTCCTCTTACTATTATTCTTTTGAAATGTACCACTTTTTGGCATATTAACCCCTCTAATACTGGAACTCTTTTAATGCAGAGATGGTTAGATGTCTCTTGCAGGTCTTTCTCTAGGTATCCACATTTGATTCAAAAGTTTCACACGATTCCTACCTTGTTAACCTCTTCGATGAGTCACGGTGGGCATGTGCTGATGATGGCCGGGAGCCGTCATGACCACGCCCGCGATTGGAATGTTCAGCACCGCGGCGGAATTCGTGCCGCAGTGATGAGGTTAATATGAATGAGGCAGGATTTCTAAAACTCCTTACAAACAGCTACTTTGCACCATGATGGATTGAAACATTGGTCAAAGTGCAAGGAATTGACTAGGCTGCAATGCATGTGCTATGCAAAAGCAGCACTGTGGTGTGCATGTGGCTTAGCTTAGTCAGTGAGATTCTGGGGAGTGGAAGCAAGGAGGGGGAGTGTGAATCTCATATTTCCCAAGTAAAAAGCAGTGGGCTGCAGGATAGAGGGATGAGATAGCCAAGGTTAAGGATAGACATTTGTCATGATGAACAGGGTCAGTGTTGATTTCCATGTGGGGGCGGGCGGCTCTGTCTCAACTGGGACAGTGGGTGAAAAACAGTGGCTTTTGGAATGCTACCCAGAGCGATAGCAACTAGTTAGACTATTTGTGAGCATTCATCCCATCACTTTTTGGGTGTTTGATTGCTGGTAATATGTTCGGAATCTTGAGACTGACGCAGCTTTCCAAGCCTTTTGCTGCCAATGTTTGGGAATTCCAAAATGTACTACATTTGCACCCATTCAAGGAGTACTTCTATTGGTGCAGATTCGCTATTTGTTTGGTAAACCACTTACTATAGATATATATTTAAGATCCCAATCCAAAAAATGAGCAAGTAAAAACATTGTAGGTAAATTAGAACAATAGGAAAAAGCAATGCTGGCACAGAAGACACGACTCAAGGCCCCCAGACACAACTATCAAACCAAAAATCCAGTTGAGGGGTGTCACACCTTTAACACCATAGCTTAAGTTGTACCCCTTACCATCCCACCTAGACCTAATAGTTATCCCTGTGAACTCATGACTACAGTCACATACTGCACATGGTCCTAAGGACCCTGACCTCCTCCTGGGATTAATTCTCTTAAATGCATTTTCACTGCATACACTTTCATTCATCTCTGCTACTAGAGCCTTGATGGTAGAGTTGTCAAACCAGTGTATGCAGGCAGAGTTCCATGTTTCTAGTCCTCTCCTTTTACAAATCACTTTATCAAGCGAGTGACGGCCCCATGTATAAAGCCTGAGTCGCAAATAGAGGAGGGCGCTCAGTCAATTAATTAATAGAGCGAGCCAAGCCAGATCTGAGCATGGGTCTGTCTTGGCTCTAAGAGTCTGTGTATGAGCCAAGCCATAAACATGTATGCCATATATATTGTTCAACAAACATAATGTAAATATATGTTCCAATCTCTTCAAAATTAAAAAAAAGTGTATTTCTTTAACATGTGGAAGTGTTTCATCTTAGTCCATCAGATTATATCATTGAACAAATGAATATTTATTAAAAGTGATAGCTGTTAGAAACAGCCATGGCTCACCATCCAATGACAGCACCAATAGTGAACTAAGAGACAAGTCAGTAGTCATGTAAATATAAACATGGCCTAGATTCTTATTATAGACAGAGCAACATTATAGACTATTAAATTAAACACAAGAGGTGCTTGTACAGTGCACATCTTGAACTCAAGTATTTTAAAGTGTGGTCATATGTGATAATAAAGAACAGGGAAGTTTTGTAAAATCAAATATTTGGCTAGGATAACACAATTTGAACAAGCAGGGAAGCCGATATTGATTCCAGGTTACCTTGTTTTACATTTTGGAATTCAGCCACCAGATGGATATCTCTTTCTCTCTCTCTCTCTCCTGTTTGCATCAAAGGTCACTGTTTTGTCTTTCATTCCTGTAGGAAAGGGCCCCCTCTTTGCATGGTTACCCCACACTTTTTGCGTGGCATCTGATGCAACCTGGCTTGATGTGCCCTGGGTCCCTGCCAACAAGGTACCCAGGATCTTATGTTCTTTCCCAAAACTGTACCTTTGTACCCACAATTGGCACATCCCTGGCCGCAGGTAAGCCCATTGCAAAAGGTACCATGGGTACCAAAGGCAATGTGACCAGGAAAAGCCTCTAAGGGCTGCAGCACCTATTGTGCCACCCTGTACCTTAACACTCACACACTGCTATTGCAGGCTGCGTGTTTTGGTGTAGAGAAACGTGAAGCATCATTGTGGCACACATCCCTGTGTGCCATGCCTGCAAGCCACGGCCTGAGGCCTAGGTAAGTTGCCCCTCTAGCAGGGTGCACTATCACTCAGGCGAGGCTACAGTAGCACACGCCCTGTACCCCTAGAGTGTCTAAGTCCATCCTTAGACATTGGAAGTGTAGTAAAGCCATAAAGAGTACATGGTCTGGGAGTTGGTCATTAAGAACTCCACAGCTCTATAATGGCTTTACTAAAAACTGGGAAGTTTGGTAAGAAACATCTCAGCACGTTAAACCCACACTGATGCCAGTGTGGGATTTAATGGAAAATGCACTCAGAAGCTATCTTAGAGATGCCCCCTGAAAAAAGACCAGCAATGGTGTGGTTCCTAAATGGCTGCCTGCCATTTGCCACCACCAGACAGATATCTGGATCCCTGGCTAGACAGCTGCCGCACCCTGGGTCCAGAAACAAAGTCCATCTTGGGCAGAGGTGTTTGGCCTCCTCCCCCAGGATAGAGCTGGGTCCACAAAGGGGAAGCTACAAAGGCCTGGTACTTTTGGAGCTATCCCTGCCTTTTTCTGCCCCCAGCAACTGGCTTCCACCGGTTCTTGCCCCCACTTTGGGCAGGAGAATCAGCGAGAAAACCAAGCTGGGAAGAGAGGTGTGCACACCTTTGCCAAGCCCACCCCACAGGTGGGGAGGCAAGGTGTAGCACACATCTCAGTCCCCTCCATCTTCAAGAGGGTGGATAATAGGGGGTGTACCCACCCCAAGGTAGGGGACCATTGGTCCCGACCTTCTGACCATTTTAAAGACCCTAAATCTAGTATTTAGGGGCAACCCTGAACCTAGCCGCTTTAGATTTGAGGAAGAACGAAGAAGGACCAAAGAGCCTTGCTGACCCAGGAAGAAGAGGACACCTACTGCTTTGACCCCAGCCCAACTGGCCTGTCCCGACACCGACCTGCCTACTGCAAAGAAACCAGCATGTCCAGCAGCAAGCATCCCCCCTACCACGGGACCTGTCCTGCACTCACCTTATGGACTCTGTCTTCCGTGAGCACCGCCTTTGCTCAACATTGACTCCAGGACCAGAATCCAGATTCCAGCAATTCTGCATCACTCTGCACCCGGCGCCCACAGCCCGAGTTTGAGTGGCCCAGCACCATAAGGAGGTCTCTCCAATGATCCTGACATGGGGTCTGGTGATCCCTGACCTCACTCAACCTCCAAGACGACACCTGCAGCTTCAGTCTGAAGACTCCCCCCGACTGGAGTTGGTAAGAAAATCTGACATCAGAAGACAGCCCTGCACCTGACACCCCACAGCCTTGGGTGGCCCAACTGATGGTGTCCAGTCATCCCCGAGAACCCGACTTACCTCTCTAGCCGGTGGTCACCTTCAGGAAGTCTCCCTGCCCAAGCCTGCAGTAACTTTTCTGAACCGAAGGTCTCCATTGAGAATCACATGGTCCCCGACATCTTCTTGGCACCCTCACCTGGCCGCCCCAGTGCCTCTGGCGGTGCAGCTCTTGTGCTGATTGTTGGCCCCTGCATTGCTGACCTTAACCCGAGGAGCTTTGCTCCTACACCCGAGTGGACTGCTTGTAAGCAGTCCCTAACCGAAGGCCCCTTAGCCCTATTGGCTACCACTGGGTTCCTGCACTCTGCACCAGGCTGCCCCAGTGCCGCTGGTAGTGCAGAGACCTTGGGGAACCTTGGTCCTAGCCCCCAAAACTCTCACTTGTGAGACGTGTACTTACCTGTAAAACTAATAACCATTTTTCTCCTGTAGGAACACGTTACGAGATTTTGGGCCTTGTATTTTTTTTAATGTTTAACTGTTGTTTTGTATGGGAAAAACAGTAACTATATCTCAAGCCAAGAAAGGTCTTACTTACCATGTACTGTGAAATCCTTAGGTGTGGTATTTAGGCACACCACTCCCAGTACTCTATGTAATCTAAAAGTAATCAAGACATTACTTCTGTGTTAAGAGAAGTATCAGAACGATAATTAACAGGATAAAGGGAGCTAGTCGTGCCTTGCGTTGGGCCAGGGTCACCGCCATTGGAGTCATTGTGTTCCTGACGACTAGAGGAGTCAAGAGACTAATGTTCCCAGTGCTGCAACATCAGCATCCTGCGTCCGGAGGCGCATATAAGCGGCATGGGACTCCCACAGCGCGGGTTCCCAAGTGAAAACTTACCCCCTGTCCTTACTGCAGGGTCACCGCCACCGCCATTGGAGTCATTGTGTTCCTGACAACCCGAGGAGTCAAGGGACTACTGTTCCCAGCACCACAAGCGCCGCAACGTCAGCATCCTGCACCCGGAGGCACACATAAGCGGCACGGGACTCCCGCGGCACAGAACTCCTGCAGCGCGGGACATGCGCGGGCGTGACCGGGTGAAGCCCGGGCCAAGGGTGGGCCCTTCTGCACCCGTCCGAGACCGGCAGAGGCTGGGCTGAGCCATAACCTTTGGCTGCAGGTTGTTGGTTTGACGTTTAACTGAACTGTTGCCATCCTGTTATTCAGTTTCCAAGGCACCATGGAAGGAGGTAGGCACGTTCCCACAACCAACATTTAACCTCCATTTAGACACGCATAACTAACTCTGGTATCAGTGGGTTGCGACAGGGCGGTGAGCTTCTTGGTTTAGTATTGAACATATGTTACAACAACTTGCATATAAGGTGTTTTTTACTGGGTCTGTGTTTACTCTTACTGTTTACACTTACCTATTATTTCATCTGTATTCTGTATTGTATTCACCCAAAGTTATCTTAAGTCATGGGGAGGCGCAAGATTCAGATGGGGTTATCTGGTGTTAAGGCAGCGCACAGTTCCACTACCACAGTTGTGACAATGGACTCCGTTTTGCAGAGGGCAGCCGCTGTTATCGATATGGAGATCGAACTAGTGAAAAGACGTCTCTCTAGATCACCCACTAATAGCTCGCACCGACCCCTAGCCGGCCTTGGTGGGCCGCTGGCTGAAGTTTTAGCCGAGCCCCTGTCCTCAACCCCATCTACCCGTCTAGGCACTTGTCAGGGGTCACCAGTGGGTTCTCTTATTATTGAAGGGTCACTGTCTGTGCAGTGGCCCCATCTCCGGCTCCTTCGCTGGCCCCGCTCAGGTCCCTTTCTCCAACAGTTATAATTGAAAGAAGAGAAAGCATCGTTTGGCCACAAGGGAAGGATAGCACCAATTTACAAAACCATCCAGTTACGCACCTGCTCTTTCACAGGGAGACGATCCAACCCCTGATTTGGGGGGCCTTAACCCAGGGGGAGCATTAAACGTAAACATCATACTATAGGAGGCAAAGCAAAAAAAACTAAACCTACCCTGGCCCCTAAACCAGCCACCAAGACATTGGTATCTAGACTGGTAGTTACAAATATAGACCCATTGATTATCAAGGCCTTTAAGGATATAATGTCCACCCTTTTGGAAGCTAAACTGAGCCCGATCTTTGATAGGCTGTTAGCGATCAAGAAGGGTCTAGCAGGGGACACACACAATCAGATGAACCTGTAAGCTGCGGGGCTACGGGCGAAACTGTAAACCCACGTTTTGCAATCGACCCAGGCTTTGCCACAATCTCTAGTAACACTTAAAGGGACCAGCAGTGCTTACAAAGCCATATGTCACACTTAGCCCAAGGGGGGTGACGGGGTAAGATGGCCCAAGAGGAGGGCAGCCATCTAGTAGGTCACTGGCTGCCCCACCCTCTAGGTGGGACCAACAACTCCCCTCAGGTCGGTTGGACGGTCTTGCTGTGTATCAAGGGGACCTAAGCCCGCGTTTGCCCATTATCCGACTTCCTCCAGAATTGACACCTTATGTTGTGGTTCTGGTGAACGTGCCACCTCTTCTCCTTGGCATAAAAGAGGATTTTAGCCAGCTTAAAATAAGGTACTCCACTGGCTATCAAACAATACTCCTGTGGGCCCCGGTGTGGAATGCAATAATATCATGGTACGCCGAGTGGAATGGATAGGTAGCTCGCAAAAACCGGGAGGAGGTGATTGTGTAATTGTAAATTTTAATATAACCTTCCCAGCAGAAAGAATTCTGTCTAGGTATTTTCATCCTAGTTCATCTATTCCTGGTTGCACAATACAAGTACTACTATTTTTTTTTTACAGAGTAGCTTTCCGAGGGGACATAACAGAGTATAGCGCCATGGAAATGCCCCGAGATAGGCAGTATCCAAAAACCTTTGTGACTAGCGATCAATGGTACTTACAAGCACCTCACATTACATGTTCAAGAGCTCCTTACCATGCCCCTACCTCGCCCCCTCCCCTAGCACTAACAAATAGATTATCGTTGCTATCGGGGATGGTGGAATGCGATTGACTGCATACCCCTACTGACCCTGTAGCAGAGTCCAAGCATCAGCATAGGGCTTATTCCCCAATGGTGGCCGAAACAGAGATACAGCAGATGGCCCAACTCCCATCTATACAGAAAGAGGTGATACCTGATATACCGGATAGCAATGTTATATCATGGAACATAGCAGGCCTGGCCGACAAATGTCAGGACCCCACATGGCAGCGGTTTGTCAGGCAATTTTCTGTCATCTGCCTCCAGGAAACATGGCTGGTGGAATGTAACCTGTTTTTAGGGGGATTTAAGGCTTTTTTTGTCCCTGCCTCACCATCTCACCATCACCTAGTGGCAGAGTAAAGGGCGGTCTGGTTACCTACATCTCCCTGTCAGTTGATTGCCAGGCACGGACCCACCCCTTTTCCAGTCAGGCCCTTCAAGCTATTACCCTCTAGAAGGGGAACGATATATTGGGCCTGTTTAATTTTTTATCATTTACCGAATAGTAAGCAGGGGGAATGTAATATCACCCAGTTGGGTCACTACTTAAAGAAGATCTGTGGTCACACTTTGAACTCAATAATGGTGCTAGGAGATTTTAATATTCATCCATGCGGTGACCCAAAGCTTACAATAATATCTGACCTGAGATGTCACCGAATGGGGGGGGGTTCCATTTTGAGCATTCTAGCCAGGGGGACGAATTGAATAAACTAACTGATGAATATGATTTATTGACATTAATGTCCCTCGCGGCTCCTAACAGCAAAGCACTGGTTCCTACTTATAAAGGGAGTGGTACTGGGTCTATTATTGACTACATTTTAATTTCTTCTACTATCCAGTCTGCATTCCAAGGGTTCAGTATTAGGGACAGTGCTTACAGCGACCACAATCCCCTATGTGTCTACCTGAGTGGTCCATTTTTCCTAGAAAACATAAGGGGAGGGCACCAGGAATATCAAGACCTACAGACGGTGAGCGCCGCCTCAAATGGTCTCAGAGTGACCCAATTTTTTTTATAGAGAAGTGAGAGATTCATGTACCGCTGAAGTTGTTCTCTGTGTCCTGCCGGATAGCTCGCTAAAAGATGTTCTTAGTGCTTTCAACGTCATCTCTCTCAAGGCAGGGAATCTCTTAAGTGCTCCGGCACGCACAGTATCCAATACAAACCCAAGATGGTTTGATTTTTCCTGTACCCAGGCGGCACGATGACTGAAAGAGGTCCTGAAAGTTATCCCGATAAATCAATAACTTATACGCTCTTGTCGCCTAGCATATAAACAGGTTTTAGCCATCCGCAAGGGAGCCCTTAAGGAGGAGGAATGGAAGGAGCTGCTAGAGTCCAGTACCTTAAGGAACAGTTCAAAATTTTGGGAAATTGTTAGCAGACCTTTGTTTGCTACAGACACAGGTAGTGACATAGCCTCCCATATTACGGAGGAAGAATGGGTGGCCCACTTCCAGTCCATGTTTATGGGTCTAAGGCACATTGGGAAACCAAAACTGATAGTCTGGTCTTCAAGCATTCAGAGGTGGAGGCGGGGTTCACCGGTCTCACGTGGAACAAGGCTCCGGGCCCGGACGGAATCCCGCCAGACCTCTATAAATCAGACCCTCCCTTTTGGACACCGATCCTTGTGGCCTTGCTTAATGCGGCAGCCAGGGAAGGTTGCCCTGAATCTTGGACTATTTCCACCATCATGCCAGTGTTTAAAAAGGGGGGTCGTAACATCATGTTTTGCTATCGGCCAATCTCCCTTATCGACTCAATAGTAAAGGTGGTGGGAGGTGTGCTATTGCAAAGATTATCCTCGTGGGCTGAGGAGCATAACATCATCTCAGACATCCGATTTAGGTTTTGCCCGGGGCGGTTCACGGTGGCCCAATGTTTAAACCTTTACCTGATCCTTGGCAAGTACACGATGGCCCGCCCAGGTACGATCTTCAAGGCCTGTATGGACCTTTTGTCCGCGTTTGACTGTGTCAACCGGGCCAAACTGTGGCAGTCAATGAGGGCCATGGGGGTGGAGGCCAATATCGTGGACTTCCTAATGGATCTGCATAAAGAAACAAAGGCAAATGTTAGATTTGCCCAGGATCTTTGGGTTTCTATGGATTTTAAAATCAGAAGGGGGGGGCTCCGCCACAGCTGCATTCTGGCCCCCTTCCTGTTCAATCTTTATATAAACGACCTCGAAGGAGCCTTGGTTGCAACGGGGGCTCATTATCTGCATATAGGGTGACGGGGTCTACTATATGCGGATGATGCGGTCCTCATAGCCAGAACAGCCAGGGGACTCTAATCCTTATTGGATTCTTTTGTGACCTTTATGGGGTCCCGAGACCTGGCAATCAACAACGCCAAATCTTTCGTAATGCAGGTAGGGGTTCGGCCCACGAAAAAGTGTTCTTTCATGATGGGCCCGAGAGGGTCCCCCTGACAACACTGTTTCAATACCTGGGGGTTCTGTTGGACGACCGATTAAAGTGGGGACCTCTCATACAGAAGAAAAAAGGGGAGTTTACACGAATAACCGCCGCTATTTTAAACTTTGCAGCCAAGATGGGCAGGCACCCAATTGAAAATCTATCAGGCCAAATGTGTAGTAACTGCCTACTATGGTAGCGAGATCTGGGGATACACCACCTCAGATGCATTGCAAGTGATTGAGAATAACTTATTAAAACGCCTGCTGGGTGTGCCAAAAAGTCTATCCAACTTGGGAGTCCATGAGGAGTTGGGGGTTCCATTCTTACATGACACACTGGCACTGCATCCCCTGGTGTTCTGGCTTAAGTGTTGGCTAAACAAGCTCACCCAATAGATTATAACTGACTGTATGAGCATTGACCATATGCTTCGAATCCCATGGTTGGAATACATTGGTGGTTGTCTTGCTGAGTTGGGCCCCCCGACCTTTTTTTAAAACCTTCTGTTATAGTAAAAACCATGTGGAACTGGTTAAGAAAGCTTTCAGTTGCATTAGGAAGCTAGAAAGAGATGACCTGGAACTAAGAAAACCCAGTGTTCGCAAATTTCTGACCCTTAAAACCAATCCATCAACTAAGCAATATCTTTTGGGAACAATGACTACTTATGAGCGGTTTTTATTGTCTACGTTCCACTTTGATCTTTTTCATCTGTTACTTGCCGATCCAAAAGGGTGCAGCAGAGGACTGGTGTTAGCACATAATGCTAATTATGTTCTTCATAATCATTTAACATAGTTTTCTTTATCCTCTTTTGTGTTTTCTAGGTTCGTTCCCCCCACTTTGGTCAACGACTTCCCTTCCATTCGTTGCCCTCATGTACACCCTGTGTGTATTGTATTCTCCACTGTTCTGTTTTCCCCAGTGTATGGTAAGTCTCCCTTAGTCTCCCTTTTATAATTCCCTTCTATATTTACTTCTTTTACCTTTCTTCTTCATAATTAAAAACATTCCTCTCCCTCTCTTTGTCCCATTTTATTACTTCTCTTTGCTCGTCATTCCTCTTCTGCGTGGTTGTCTTGCTCCTCGCCACCCCTCCTCTCTTTTTAAGTGTTTTCTCTTTTGTCTCACCCTATGGCTAAAGTCTTTGGACTTTTGGCCATCTTCTTTTGGATATCTGCTTGCGTGGAGTCCTTTCCTCCACCTCCTTCTTCTCTGGCATTTGTTCCTCTCCCTTCCCCATTTTCCTTCTCTTTTTTTTTTTGGGTCCTCATACGCTCATTCCAATCCTCAGATTTCTCTGTCTCTTTCTCTCTTTATTTTCTCACCATGCATTTGTCCATCAGTTGCTGTTTTGGTCACTTCATAATCTCTGGAGTTTTATCTCTCTAAATTTTCTTTTTCTCCGCTGCACGATTCTTCCATCTCTTTCCATTCTCTTTCTTTCATTTTTTTAAACATCCTTTCATATTTCCTAACCTTTCTTTCCTTATTTCTCAGCTAGTCATTGTTAATGAGTTTCCTTCTTCTAAACTTTCTTTCAACTCTATATCTTTTCATTTCTCATACTCATGAAAGGATTACGCATCATAACGTGGAATGTGAAGGGTCTGCATAATCCATCCTTGCTAGACTGAATTGTCAGATTTCAATGTTGCAAGAATCACACCTTAAGCTCGAAGATTTATCTATGTTACGTAAACATTGGGTTGGTGAAATCTTTTGCTTGCCTGCTGTTCATAATAAGAATGGTGTGATCATCCTGTTTCATAAATATTTAAATGTCTTACTACAAAATGAATTTTCAGATGATGACGGTAGACGGCTTTATTTAGATGTTACAGTTAACAACCACCAATTATCTTTTTGCAATGTTTATGGTCCAAATGGTGTGGATGCATCTTTTTGGAGCGACCTCTCCACCTTTCTTTCCTCACATGCAGCCGAGCACTTAATCCTAGGTGGGGATTGTAACCAACTCATGGACCCTTTCCTTGACAGAAAATCCCAGACCAGATACATCCCGAATAGGATGCAGAAGTGCTTTCTCAAAACTATTACCAACAGGGGACTAATAGACACCTGGCGTACCTCTCACCCTGATACTCTAGAATTTTCTTTTTTTTCTCCCGTTCACAAATCACATTCATGGATTGACTATATTTTTCTTACACAATCTGCATTCCAATTCATGACTAAGGTTGAGATTGGTTCTATACTCATATCTGATCACGCCCCTGTAATTCTAGATATAGACTATCCCTTTCCTTCTCCTGCTTCCAAGAGATGGCGCTTTAATAACTCCCTCCCTCTTGATACGCAATTCTCTGAACAATTTCTTTCATTTGCCCAGGAGTTTTTTCAACAGAACCTTACCTCCGTCTATAATTTTCATGTTGTTTGGGATGCCTTCAAAGCCTCTTCTAGGGGTTTTATTATTGACTTTGTTTCCCGGAAAAAAAAAATGTCTTTCACATTCACTATCGCTTCTTAAACAAATTAAAGCCCTGGAGCACAAATATTTTACAACCAACTGTAACGATACTTTACCTCTCCTTATTCAAGCCAAAATGCAATATAACAAATTTTCTTGGGATTCGGCCAGCAATATCCTTTTCAAATTCAACGCCAATCGCAATAAAGCAGGTAGATCCCTAGCAAATTATCTCAAGATTAAGATTAAGAAACAAAAATCCAAAATCGCTGCCATTAAAGACGACTCAGGAACTCTGCATTTTATGGATTCTTCCATACTTGATTGCTTTTCAAAATACTATTCTTCTCTTTACTCCCCCGAAACCTACCCATCTTCTGATCTTATTGAATCTTTTTTTCACAACCTTCCTAAATCCTCTGACAACATACCCGATCTTACTTCTCTTGATGCTCCCAATTCTGCTACGGAACTTATGGAGGCAATGGCCCTATTACCGAAAGATAAAACTCCGGGGCCGGACGGCTTCTCTGTTCGATTTATTCTACATTTCAAAGCCTTCTTGATCCCCCATCTGTTGTCACTGATAAATTCCTTTTTGCTTACTGGTGAATCACAGAGCTCTTTTATGCAAGCAATGTTGTGTCTCATACCCAAAAAGGATAAAGATGCAAGAACTATAGACCAATTTCCTTAATCAACACTGATTGTAAAATTTATGCTAAACTTCTCGCCCTCCACATTAACAATATATATCAATCTGGTTTTGTGAAAGGACGTTCAATTACAGACAATTCTTGTACCCGTCTTAATATTATACACTTAGCTTCGAAATCTGACTACCCTATTGTTGCTATCACTTTAGACGCTGAAAAAGCTTTTGATAGGGTAAGCTGAGATTTCATTTTTGGGTCTCTGAAGTGGCATGGGTTCAGCCCCACTATCATTAAATTAATAAAGCTTTTACTTCTCTATACCGAATTGACAGCGTCGGGCCATGTGGCAGGTGCGGTCTCGTCCAGCTTCCCTATTCGTCGTGGCACCAGGCACGGGTGCCCCCTGTTGCCTTATTTATTCGCCCTAGCCATGGAGCCGCTGGCGGCCTGGTTGCGTATCGACGCACAGTTAAAGGGATTTCAGTGGGCTCCTGGTCTATCAGATAAGATCGCAGTATATGCGGATGATGTCCTCTTCTTTCTAACGGCATTGGATAGGTCGGGCCCCGAATCCTAGAGATCATGCAAATATTCGGTGAAACGACCAGGCTTTACATGAACCCTCGTAAGTCTACGCTATGAGTCTTGGGAGCTCGAGAGAGAGAGTGGGTGTGTGGGCGTCTGCCCTCTGGCGGTGGGAGGCCTCAAATAACTGGGGGCGATCCTATCAGACGTGCCGGCAATATCGTGGGATCGGAATTTGGCACTGGTCTGGGAGCACGTTCGTACTGATATCAAGACCTGGTCCCGTATGGCGTTAACTATCTATGGCAGATCGGCAATCTTCAAAATGGTTGCACTCCCCCTGCCTGCAGTACCAGTTACAGAATCACCCGATCGCGCCCAGATGGTTCCGGCTGGTGAATTCGGTGCTGGGACAGTTTCTCTGGGGGGCGGGCGGGGAGCAGTGCGTGTTGCATTGCGTACGTGCTTTCTCTCCACCTACTGTGGAGGCCTAGCGACCTCCGATATCTTTTCATATTACCAAGCTTCGCACCTGTTGGTCCTTAACGAGTGGTGGTATGGGGACCGGGGAGACCCGGCCTATGCACTGGAGCAGCACCTACACTCTCCATACAATCCTCTACTCAGCAACGCAACGTGGTGCACTGCCACCGGCAAAGAAGGTAGTCTTCTAAACTTGGTGGCAATCTCTAAGACGCATGGGGTGGTGGAATACACTAACAGGAGAAACTCCCCTGTGGCACAATGGACGCCTGCCTGATTTGGCGGCCCTACAGGGCTTTCAGGGATGGAATGCCATAGGTATATCCACCCTGGGAGATGTCGTGCGGAAAGGGTCCCTCAAATCATTCCGAAATCTGCAAGTGGAATTTTGAATGCCCCAGTCACAGTTTTACTGGTACCTCCAGCTCCGACATGCGCTTGCCCCCAACCTGGAGGGCCTTGACTCTATCCCAGAGTTTAGCCCGTTAGAGGCAAAGGTTTTCAGGGGTGACCTGGAGACCAAAAAGATATAGCGGATATTTCAGACCCTGGTCACCCATAGTGCGTCTAAGCTGGAGAAGTTACGGGGGCGTGGGAGAAGATGTAGGTACCTTGGAGGAAGAAGACTGGAGGGAGGCCCTAGCCGCTCCTCGGGCGGCCATTGCCACGCGTCTTCACCTCATCCAGTTTAAGTGCCTCCACCGGGTTTATTTTACTTTGGTTCGACTGTGGCGGGCGGGCCTGATTGCCTCCCCGGAATGCCTCCGGTGTTGTGAGATGGAGGTCAAATTCCTACACACGATCTGGCAGTGCTCATCGCTGGACCGTTTCTGGAGAGGAGTATTCTCCTGCCTATTTCAGGTTCTGGGGTGGTCACTCCCACGCACACCACAGTTCGCCCTACTGCATGTGATGGAGGGGGTCGGGGGCAATATTTATAAACTGCATCTTTTGCAGTTGGATCTCACATTGGCGAAATGTGACATTGCCAAGATGTGGAAGGATACACGGGCCCCCTCGGTGGCTGCCTGGAAAAATGGCCTTGACTTCTGCATGCTGGAGCAGCCAATCTTTGTGGCCTGGAGATGTCTGCATAAGCATTACAAAATTTGGAGGTGGTGGGCGGATTATAGGGGCTTGTGGTTGGAGCCTCCGACTGCGACAGATGATATTCCAGTGGAATGAGGGTAGGGACAGGGTGGTTGGGCCTGGCGGAGGGGGGTCGGGGTGGGGGTAGCTTGGGGGTGTGTTTGTGTGTTCAGACGGGCATTGTCTTTCTTCAGTCCTGTTTTTTCGTTCATCTCTTTTCTGTCCTTTGGTCCTCGGCCAAAAGTGGGTGGGTGGGTCTCAGTGGTGGTTGGGCAACGCGGGGGATGGGGGAAGTTGGGGTGAGGAGGGCCGATATCCTAAATGATACCCAATGTTAAATATTTTGGTTGCATTGTTCTATAAAAAAAGGTCAATTGCTGTCTTGCAAATGTATATCTGGATTTTGCAGTGGTCTCTGGGGTTCAGAGCCCTGCGCCTACTGTGCAATTTGACAATAAAGTTTGTTTTAAAAAAAATTAATAAAGCTTTCATACTCTTCACCTACCACATCGGTTTGGGTAAATGGTTGTCAATCTCGATACTTCCCTCTTCTCAGAGGCACTTGACAGGGTTGCCCCCTCTCTCCCCTCCATTTCATCCTATCTCTCAAACCCTTCCTTGGAACTATTAGACGTTCTAATGATTACACAGGGTTCCACTTTCAAGACGTCGAACTAAAATTTACAGCTTATGCTGATGATATCCTCCTTTTTTTTTTGTAACCCATCCGTCTCCCACACTGGCCTTTTTTTCCTTACTACAAAACTATTCTAGTGTTTCAGGATACAAATTGAATGTTGATGAATCAGAAATTCTCCCTCTAAATAAATTCTGTCTCCCCTCTATGTTTAATGATTCTGTTTTGAATGGGCCTCTTCCCACATCAAATGTCTCGGTATTTTATATTGTAAAAATCTTAAAGATCTTATTAAACTTAATCACTCTGAAATTCTTAAAAACATTACGGCCCTTACTGATAGTCGGTCTCCTCAGCGCTGGGACGCCTCTTTGCCGAGGCAGCCATGCGCTTTATAAATATTTTAATCTAATCTAATCTTTCCCTTTCATGGTGGGGCAAACTAGCTACGTTTAAAATTATGCTTCTCCCCATCATTAATTTTGACCTCTCTATGCTTCCCATTTCTCTCCCCAACACCTTCTTTCGTACTATCAACAGTTTGCTTATCAAATTTCTCTGGAATAATCGTAAACCTAGAATCTCACTTGCTCGTCTTCAGCTCTTAAAGATTTAGGAGGAGTTAATTTTCCTCATCTTAGACGATACCACTCAGCTTTCTCTTTGAAACAGATTTGGACCTTTTTGTCCGACTCCAATACCTCATCATGTACGGAGTGGAGCACTTTAGAGTTGGCACAATGTTCTCCTTTTTCTCTTCCTTCAGCCATCCGGGTCACCTTACCTCCGAAACGCTTGTCCTTGCCCACTCTCGTTCACTCTAAGGCTTTAGTTCTTTCCTCGCTTGCTGCTCACTTTTTTTTCTCTTCCTGCTCCTTGGATACTCCTCTTTGGTACAACAAAAACTTTAAGATTAATAATCACGCCCTATTTTGGAAGGAGTGGATAGATAAAGGGATCACTACTCCCCAACATCTGATGAAATATGAGACTTTCTTATCTTTTTCTGAGCTCCAATCCCTTTATAACATTTCCCCACATTATTACTTCCATCATGATATACTCAAAGATGTCCCCACCTGTTATTATTTCCCTTCCCACCCTTCCCACTACTGCTTCCTCCGATCTCTCTTCTCCCTCCTCTACCCTTATTGACTTTTCCACCCAATTTAAAGCAGCTACCATCTACAAGTTGATATCTCATCTCCCAGAAATCAGATTTAGGCCTTGATCTTCCTGTACGCACCTGGGATATCCTTTGGTCCAAGATTCTTACCACTTCTCGCTCAGCCAGCATGACGCAGACCTTATATTACTTTTACAATAGATTATTCCTTACCCCAAGTGACCTTCATAGATTTAAACTGCTTGAATCCCCTAAGTGCTGGTCATGCCCCCGTGTTACGGGTGACCTTCTCCATATATTCTTCCAATGTCCCTCTACTGTCGATTTATGGTCTAAAATATGGTCTAAGTTAAATGATATTCTCTCGTCAGACATTCCTTTCCACATTGAACATGTTTTCCTTGGCAATCTCTCCCCCGCATTTGAAAATCATAAAGATGCTAGTAACTTTATCAATTTATTCCTAGCTATTACTTTTCAGATTATTACTTCTAATTGGAAAGACACTTCAAAAATTTCCTTTCAAGCATGGTGGAATCTATTGTGTCATCATCACAGAATGGACAGAGCATACACCACTTCCACTCCTTTGTTGATTAAAAGAGACTTATTGTGGTTACCTTTGACTAACTTTTTATCTAGAAAGTCAACTTAATTTTTCTTGTTACAATTTTGCAATATTACTTATTGTAATCTAATTTTGGTTCGCATTGTGTTCACTTTTCTCTTTTTTGCTCTCTTTTTTAGGACTCTTCTCTTTTACTTTTCCTCCTTTTTCTTTTTCTTCCTTCTTCTTTTCCTCTCCTTCTCTTTCCCTCTCTTTATGAAAATGTTCTAAAAATGCATTTTCACTAAGTACAGTTTTATTTCATAAGGACATTATGTAATATTGCTTCTCTTACACGTTCCATGTCATCAATTTTTGCTGCTCTTATTAACTCTGTACTGATGTTTTACATTGTTTTATAATCTCAATAACGCATTTTAAACTCAAAAAAAGTCATACCAACCTGTAACAATCACAAATCCATTCCCAATTGCATTTCTTTGTAAAGGTTTGCCTTTGAAAGTATATTTTACCTACCTGTACCATGACTTCTTTGGTTCTAGAAATAAAATACAAGTATACCGTTTTAATACTTACCTAATTGGTTTGTATTCAGTCTCTGAGTGAATATAATCAGCTTTGAGTGATTGCATACAATAAATGCTTAACACACCCTCTGGGTAAGCCTAACTGCTTGCCTGCACTACCACAAAGAGAGCTGTTGGTACTTACCTAATTTAGCATCAGCTATACCTCTGGGGACTCCTTGGACTCTGTGCACACTATACCTTACTTTGGTATAGTATATACAGAGCCAGCTCCCTACAATTCCTGGTTCACAACAAATGATACGAAGATAGCAGGTGCGACACAGGGCCCCAAAACCCAACTACTATGCCAAGAATGTCTTTATTTAGGTGATTTAATCTGACAAAAACTCCCCTGAAGCTATGCCCTTGGTGATGTGACTTAATCACAGTGCTTATATTGTGCTAGGGATTGCCGGTGCTAGGCACTGGCACCTTTTTCTTACCTCTGTCACATATAAATGACAGTCTACCACATAATAATAATAATAATAATAATAATACCGATTTTTCTATAGCGCAAACAGCTACCTCCACAAGGAGGTGTCCCAGGGCTGTGAGAGCAAAACGGGTCAGGAGCCCTGGGAAAGATGTCTAGCGTTCCTGTGAGAAGAGCCAGGTTTTCAGCTGTTTTCTAAAAATAGCTTCCGAGGGGGCGTTCTGAAGGCCTGGAGGCAGAGTGTTCCAAAGCCGTGCCGTGTTTGCGGAAAAGGACCGTCCCCCCATTCGAGCCCTTCTCACTCGTGGCTCGAGCAACAGGACCCGACAGTTCGAGCGGAGAGAGCGGGCTTGACAATACCTGGGCAGCCTAGATCTTAGGTAACATGGACATTTTCCGTGCAATGCTCGATACGCCAGCGTGAGAGCCTTAAATTTTATTCTGCTCGCCACCGTCAGCCAGTGTAGAGCACCTAGATGGGGGTGACATGTTCTTTAAACGGTATGCGTCTTAGCAGCCTAGCCGCTGCATTCTGCACGATTTGCAGGCGCTGGATCAGGAATTTTGGAAGACCCAAATATAGGCCATTGGCGTAATCCAGCCTAGATGTAATTGTGGCATGGATCACAGTTTTCCTACACTCCTCTGGCAGTAGCTTGAGAATTTTCCGTAAATTCCTCAGTTTGCTAAGGCAACCCCCCGTCACCTGCTGAATGTGGGCGGAAAAAGATAGACTATCGTCCCACTTTACCCCTAAGTTTTTTGCTGACACGCTGGGAACGGGTGCCGGCCCCATCTCCCCGGGCCACCATAGTTCTGCCGCGGGCGGAGTGCCTTTCCCAAAAAAGATCACCTCCGTTTTATTTGGATTCAGTTTTAATTTGTTCGTATTCATCCAGTTTGCCACATCGCCGAGACAGCCCTTAAAATTAGCAAAGGCTGACCCTGATACTTCTGAATAAGGAAAAACCAACTGGGTGTCATCGGTATAAGATATAGCTGTGACTCCCCAGTTGGCAATTAGTGTGAAAAGCGGGGCCAGGTAAATATTGAATAATAGAGGGCTTAGTGCCGATCCTTGCGGAACGCCACATCTCAAACCCTTGGGCTTAGAGGAGCATGTCCCCAGCGCCACCTTCTGCGATCTGTTAGTTAAGTACGAGTGTACCACCCAAGAGCCTGGTCCTGAAGCCCAATACCTGCTAGCCGTTGTAATAATCTATCGTGGTCGACCGTATCAAAAGCGGCCGACAGATCCAGGAGCTTCAGCAGCGCCGAGTCCCCTGAATCCAACGACCACCTCACTGACTCGGCCACCTCGATTAGAGCCGTCTCGGTACTGAAACCGGGTCTAAATCCTGATTGGGTCTCATGTAAAATATTATTAGCCTCAATAAAGCCGTTTTACTGTCTCTGAATCAATTTTTCCATCATTTTACCCGGTGCCGCCAATAGAGAAATTGGCCGAAGATTGCTCAAGTCCTCTGGGTCCCCGTTAGGTTTTTTCTTCAGGGGGAGAAGCGTTGCGTGTTTCCAACCCTCCGGGAACTCTCCCGTGCTAATGGAGGTGTTCCAAATGTGCTGCAGGGTAGGTGCAATAGAGTCCGCCATCAACCCCCATAATTTTGGTGGACAAGGGTCGTCTGGCGAACCTGATTTACAGCGCTTCAATTCCTGTTTAACCATGTCCAGTGATATTGGCAGAAATTGCCCAAGGGATGATGACGGAGGACCGTTGGCCATTGACTCAGCTTTTACAGTAGGTCTCGAGGGAGCAAAGGAATCATATACTTTTAGTATTTTATCATCAAAAAACGTCGATATTTAATCACAGAGAGCTGTAGACAGGGGGACCTCCCTCTCTATACATCGCGGTTTAAAAAAAGACTGTACAATTTTAAAAACCTCTTTACTTGAGTGTTCTCCCTGTTGGAATGCGGAAGCAAAGAACAATTTCTTGGCCCTTTTTATTAGCTTGTGGGGGTTTTTAATGGCTTCCTTGTATTGAGCTTTGGCTACAGGGCAATAGTCAGACCTCCAAATGCTCTCTAGCCTCTTGCAGACTGATTTTTCGGACCTAAGTTCGGCAGAGAACCATGGGGCCGAGGGAGACTCCCTCTGCGACATTGCTCGCTTAGCCGGAGCTAACTGTGACACCATATACCCTATCCATAGATTCACATGGTGGCACTGTCCATCTACTTTTAAAAGGAGTGCAGCGAGTTTTACAGTTCAATATATATTAGAAAGGTAATACGTTCAGCATATTCATGCCATTCTTACAGGTTTGGGAGCCCAGGAATAGTCCATTTTGTCACATAGGACGGAGTGTGATTGTAGGTAGGCAGAGTCAGTACTGGCATGTGTTAGCACTGGCTGGCATGGAGAGTGGATGGTGCACACTATAGTGGCTTTCTAGGAAATATATCTTGGGCCCTGGCACTTGCATGTTTTTGTATTTTTTTTACAAATTAAGCACCAACTAACCAAGATATATTTGGCTGAGACCTGTTCGTCAGAAGCTGCACACAGCCAGACTTGTGGAAACATGGAAAATATAATATAGAATGGTATATAATATAAAAAATATAATATACCATTGGGCCACTAAACACACCCTAAACAAATACTTTTTTAAGAGATTAAACCGCTTTGGTTCTAGACTTTGTGGGTGTTTGCGCCTTCTCTCTATCAGGCTGTGGCTGAACAGGTTCCCTGCTAACATGTGAATGATATCACCCATTTATACATGTTTGGGGTCATTCCTACTTTACAAATTCAGGCGCATCCTCATTTGCTGCCGATTTTACATTCACGGTTGTGTGCACATTTCTCACTGATCAGCATTTCTTTCCTGCGCACATTTGTCCAGTTTCACGCAGTGTACACCTCTGGGGAACAAATGTAAAATGCCCATGCACTAAAACCGAACCTGCGAAAATTACCAGGGAGGGGAGAAAACCTGAAAAGAAGGCAAAATATGGAAATTGGTGAGTTAAAAACAATACTTACTGCATGTTATGCCTCATTTTCTGTTGAGAAATCGGAATAGGATGTTTTCCCACTTCTGCTAAATACATCATCCTGGATAACATTTGCATTGGCAGCGCAGACATTTGACTTATTTTAAAATTGTTTTTCTTTTTTCACATGGGTTTGTGTCAGCACCTACTGAAAACGTTAAAGCAAATTTTTTTTTTATTATTACGATTTACATGTTTGTATCATTCCGGTTTGGATGCAGCCGCCAACAATTGGACCTTACGAGTAGTCCCAGGAATTATTTTTCTCCTCGGAGTTAAAATCGTAAAACAAATAACTGACCATATTACTGACCCCCGTCACTCGATTCGACCTATCCAGCGATGAAGCAATGGCGCCATCAAGCGGCTTCTAAGACACAATTAAAAAGCATGTAGATTTATATTACTGTTATTTTATTGCTTCCATTCTATTCCCGTAGTTTTCAAAGCAAGGGTTGTGGCTCCTTGCTCAGTACTTAGACAAGATGGAGGTTTTCGGGAAATATATGTAGAATAACTGACTATAGAGAACTTCAATAACACTTGTTATTGAACCTCATCAGGCATATGGGCATAAAGGAAGGCAGGAACAATAGCTACTGTTAATTAACTAGCTTCAGTGTTATTAACAATGATATTGCCACTTGAATGTGTCAGTGACGTCAGATCCCCCTTCTATGGTCACTGTAAAGCTGTGCGGTGTGAAAGTGGAAGATAAAAGCCCCCATCTGCTACAACAAAAGGTAATTCTAGGAACCTGATTGGCTACTCCACTCTTCACAAACCAACAAAGGTGTTAACATGCGGTTAAGCCCCAGCCATCATCCACCCCACTGGAAACAATAGCTAATACGTGTGGCAGGCACTGTGTGCTCACTCTGTTGCTCTCACTCTAAATGCTTCACCCTATGCCACTAAGTGGCCTTCCATACTTCAAGTCCACAAGGCATCATGTCTCAAAGAGCTTAAAATGACACCTACCCACTCACACAGGCTATCACCGACCCCCTGAATTCAGACCATGCCTGACCGTCACAAACAATGATATCCCTGCTGCTGAGGAAACCTACATCTGAGCACAAAGACCGGATTTACTGATGCTCCTTTTCCAACCTGCTCTACATTACATGTATTACTAAAGGAAGAGTCACACAACAGCTCAAGGAATATCTGAAACCCCGACCTACATTATCAATGCAAGCAAAGCTTAAAGATCGAGAGAAGTCCTAAGAATATATTGACAGAGAGTACACGGCAACAGGCGCGTGCATAAGGCATGGGTGATAGGATGCGACCACGGTGCCATATTACAGCACATGCCCCCAAAACAAACTTTTCTAATATTTTATTTTATTTGCAGAGTTTTATATAGCGCTGGATACACCCGGAGGTATCAGAGCGCTTTACATGAGGATTTGCGAGATACAAAAATGACATCAAATGACATCATAGCATGAAGAGTGCTCCTGGTGGCAAAAATCGCTGCAATTCTTGAAAATTCTCCAATTGTATACCTGATAAATGTTCTGTACATTAAAATAGTGTATGGAAAGGATGCCATTTTCCTCTCAATGCCAAATGGTAGGGGTGGACGGTATGGAGAATTAAAAAAAATGTGTGGTCAAAGCAAGATAAAACCACTTTCATCCATGAAAGACCATAAATAAACCAGCGATAGAAAATAGGCATGTGCTACTTTCCTTCTCTCTAGGTATTAATTTTAACAATGTTCCATAAAGGGTTTACTTTAAGCACACAATTGATCCCTTCGTTAATAGGTTGGATCCACTGCAGATGCACTAATGATGAGTCAGCACGTCTTGTGTTATTGTTTGTCTGTAACTCATGGTCCACAGACTGAGCTGTATCGAGCACGTCTGTAGTTGTTAGAGGGGGAGGTGTGGTGCAGCGGCCAGAGCGGCAGACTCTGAGCGCGTGGGGCTCCTGGCTCGATCCCTGCGCCGGCAGCAGCTCAGCTCGGCACCATGTGACTCTGGGCAATAGCTCACTTAATCGCCCCAACGGACGTCCGATGCCTGGATACCCATACGGGTGATAAGTTCGCACTTTACAAATGTGGGTTTATGAATTATTATTATAGGTAACATGTAATTACTCTTTAACAGTTTTTTTAATAAAACCACGATTTACTCATATCGAGTGCCTTGAGAAATTTGTAATTATCAATTCACCTCCTTTGGCATGTATCCATTTTCCCCTCTGCTCCACGTTTTTTTTAAAAAAAAAAAAAATTTTAAAAGACCTTTATTGTCCAACATACAGTGTACACAGCATTGTAGCTTACAACCCAGCCGGGCCAGCTGCAGGTGATGAATATTGTGTTAGGTAGAGCAAGTGAACACAGCTTCAAGGCAGACAACCCTGGGGTCCGGCAGTGTATACCAACATGTCACATAACACCGCAATCATACACTTATTTCGTATTAAGGAAGTGTGTGGTCCATGATTTTTCTTTATATAGCCAGTGTACCAAAGTAGCTGTGTCGAACCTATCCTCGTCACCAGCAGTGGTGGCAGTTGAACCCACCATATCATACATGTGTCATCGGGGAGTGTCTCAATGTGGGTCAACATTCAGATGGGCATGGTGTCACATGAATGAGTGACGAGGGTGTTCAGTGTCTAAGCGCGTTTGGGGCACATGACCGCCTTGGTCGCCCATTCCGTTGGATAGAGCCGTTCTGTATCGTAGCGCCCAGTTGTGGTGCTGAAGCCTCAGCCGTCACGTCCTAGGGCGCCTCGTGGTGTTAAATGGTATGTAACATGGAGTTGTATGTGTACGGACATGGTCTAAGGGGAGATGAAACCAAACCAGTAACGAACTACAAAACAGGAACATGAGTTTTGTGGGAGGTAGGTGGGGGTAATTGCGCGCAGAGTTCGCCATATCACTGGGAGGGGGGGAGTCAGAATCGATGTGTCAGCCGTGTCACGCAGGGTAGGCGGGCGGGAGATCAGGGGGGGGGGTGTGAGGAACAGTGCAGGTTGTCCGTGTGGCGGAGCTGTTAGGGGGGGGTCCTCGAGTGTACAGTGGGTGCGGCATCCAGTGTGGTGCCCGGGCTTTTGTTGTAGCGCCGTATCAGGTGGCGTGGGTCCGGAAGCGGGGCTAGCAGCCGTCAGTGTGAATCAGTTAAGCACATGGCAAACGGCGGGCAGAGCCTAACGGCGGTTGGGTGGTGTATGTCTCGTCACGTGTGGTGTGCAGGAGTCTGTATCGGGGAGTGGAGGAGGTGGTACATAATTCTTCACGTAATTCCCTGTTCCGTACATTTCTGTAGGAAGGAGTGCAGTACATCTTCCCATTGTTGTGCGATGGGGAATTTTCTAAGCCCTGCTGTCTCTTCCCGCCTTAGGACAGAGCTCTCAGCCCGCGCCCAGTTCGTCAGCGACAGATACCAGTGTCGGAGGTGCGGGGGTGCGGCTGCCTTCCACCGCTTGGTAAGCAGTCTCTTGGCTGTGATACTCTGCTCCACGTTCTGAGACATGTTTTCAGGGCTACTCTGGTGGGTGGCACAATCAGTGCTGCAGGTCCACTGGTAGAATTTGATTTACAGACCCTGGGCACACCTGGTGCACTTTACCAGGGATATGTTAGTAAATCAAATATGCCAATCAAGGATAAACTAATCACAAATACAATTTACACGGGGATTGCTTGCTCTTTGGCACAGGTCAGCAGTGGTAAAGTGCCCAGAGTCCAAAAAAACAGCAAAAACTAAATGCAGGACACAGTCAAAAACAGAAGGTCAGAAGCAAGAAGACAGGGGAAAAACATGCCAAAAATGTCAGGTCTAACAGGTACATACAATTACTCTTCAACAGTTTTTGAATAAAACCACGATTGACTATTATCGAGTTCTTCAAGAAATGTTTAGTGATCAATTCCCCTCCTTCTCTGGTATGTGTCTGTATTCCCCTCTGTTCCCACCCAGTCATAAATTCTTCTTCCCACTTGTGAGTGCCAAATCCCAGACAGTCATCACAGGGGTTCTGTTCCCATCACTAAGCCTTCATCTGAACAGGCCACTTCCAACCACCCCCTGCATTCCTCACCCTCAGTCCGTTTGCAGACCCATTGTTACCATTTCTTTAATGCATACACAGATTGGGCTTAGGCTCTTCCCAGTGCAGTATCACTCTCTCACCTAATGCTATTGGCTGTTTGGTGTATCATTCCACCCCCAATTAAATACTAGCCTTGCAACGCATGAAGGACTGTTTTCCATAACAAAAGTACCTTAAATCATCACACATTAAAAAAAAATGCATTGTGCTCAGAAATCAATTGTCTTTTTTTTGTGTTTTATCACTGCAGCAGGTTTGCCATTTTCAATTTCATTCAGGTCTCATAACGCAAGCAAGACCTATTGGTTTTGCTAATGCTTGTCTTACTTTCCTGTACCATTCTCTGTGGATTTGTGCTACATCTGCATGTCAGCTATGTTGACATGATTTGAATGACAGGAGATCAAGTTTAATTCGGCCAAGTTTTTCCTTGTAGTCTATCTCTCAGTTGCATTTCGTCATTTTCCTCATGATTGATTGATTGACTGATTACACTTTTAGCACAGTCACTCACTGGAGGTCTCTGGGTGCCTTTCTTAGCACTACCTATAAGACTGTTTTGAAAGTTGTTCAAAATGATGAGAATGAGGTGATTTCCCTGATGCAGAAGCACGTCCATCTAGGCATTTAAGGGCAAGACAACCTATTTTAATAACCAAATAGTATTAAATGTAGTAAAACACAGCTGCATCCACATATAAGAACACTCAGGAAATACCATTCCACTGCATTCGATCAAAGGGCAGTCCCCCAACCACAATCTATCTTTACAAAGGCAGTTCATAATGGGCACACAACCTTTTCTGTATCTTTTCAATTTTTCGAGGGCAACCACGAAAGACAACTCCTTTTAAGCAGAATACCGTCTCCAGCGGGGCGCGAATAACAGGTGCATCTAGCTTGGACTATATAGTTCCCCACCTAGCCCAGAGACTAGGAAAACTGTCAAGCTCTGGCCATTCTGCAGGCAGGTGTAGAATATGAAAGGTAGATAGCCCACCCTATAAAGAATTACAATCATCAACCCTATACTGGAATCAGCGCCAACCACCAAAACTCTACGAGAACCGGATTGATGAGATAAAATGGGCTTAATATTTAAGGTTGTCGAAAGCAGCTTAGTGGAGTATTCAAAGTGGACTCCAGTAGGTGGTACAAGTTTGGAATGCTATGAACAAATAAGCACGGACAGTCAAGTCAATGTCGCGGGAGCTCTTTACGTTAAACATAATAGGTCTAGATCTACCAGCAGGAAAGCTGGTGCTGTAATTATTTGAAACATTGCAGAAAACCAGAAGGTCTTAGATCACCCAGGATGGGAAATATCACTAAAGTTACAATAATAACAACAATCACAACTCATTACAATCAGTGAGAACCTTGAGCCATTAAGTATTGTATCCTTGGGTAACCCAAGTATTATTTCAGAAATATCATTCTCAGTCTAAACTGGCGTGGTCCATTTTGGGTTGCTAGAGTGCAAGTCCAGTATTTTGTCTCTGTGGGGTTGGGCCCCAAACATGCCCACAATCTCTGTGCCCCACTGCGAGAAATGGAGTTGTTTGTTGAGTTGGGTGTTAACCCTGCTCAAGCAAAGCCACAATCCCCATCGGGGAGAACCACAAAAGTCACTAAATTAACCTATGCTTAACACTCTGGTAGCTTAGCACAAAAGCAGTAAGGCTTAACTTTAATGCAATTAGTAAAGTATTTATGCAGCACACAAACACAAATCCCAAAACAATTTAGAAAATAGAATTCAATTTAATATTGATTTGACACCAAAATGACAAACATCTAATCAGCAGAACCAGAGTTATGAATTTATAAAGTTTGCGGTAAAAACTATCACCTGAAAGATCAAAGCGCCAAATGCAGTCATCTAGTCACGTGAGACCGGGTCAAAGTAAAGCGTTATGGCTGACTGTGATGGAGCATGGGTTGGGTAACAGATGTGAATTGGGCCCAGTTGGTGCTTATATTCGGACTGAGAAGACATTTTGTGGAAAAATGTCTAAGAAGGTAAAGTTCCAAGGGGCAAGGATGTAGGCAGTGTTGGAGGAGGAGGCATCGTCATGGGGGACCAACCGGATGTAGTCTCAGTGAAGAGTTCCACATTTGGACTTAGTCTCTTCTTCAAATTAAAAAATCTCCAGCAGGAAGAGGTTGGAGATTGTACCCAACAAGTGCTCTAAGAGACCTGGTTACCCATTATGCGAAGGACGGCTGAACTAGATTTTTTGCTGGGGAGAAGAATGAAGCAAAAGCTGCCGCGAAGTCAAGCTGACCGTGATACACCCTTAGCGGATAGAGAGCAGGTTCTTCTTGGTCTCCTCTCAGCTCTCCGAGCAGTTGTTAGCAAAAATGTTCCTTAGTCCCAAGTTTTGGATTTTGACTAACTGGGTGTCTTTAGCACCACTTACAATGGTCCTGAACTGGAAAGGCACCACTTGCAGGTCATACTCAGGCTGGGTCGGGTGTGGGTTCAATATGGTTGGAGCCTTTTTTGGCCCTGAGGATCTGATCAGGAGACCAGCGAACTAGCCTTTGGAGTCACTCTGACTCTGGTAGTCCTGGGTTCAAGACGTAGAACAGGGCTCAAGCAGCAGGGTTCAGGCTGGCTTCAGGTAGCAGAGCAGTTCTCCAGGTGCAGCAAAGCAGTCTTCTGTAGTACACAGCTGGCCACAGCAGCGGCATTCATCTGAGGGTACTTCCGTAGGTCTAGAAAGTGTACTAAAAATGATACCCAGGTACCTATGGCATTGGACCTAAAGAGGCTGCAGCACTGATTGTGATACCCCAAGGGACCACTTACCAAGCTTATGCAAACTGCCATCACAGCCTGAGTGTCTTGGTACGGAGAAAACCAAAGAGTCATCATGGCATACATACCTGTGTGCCATGCCAGCAGAACACTGTATGTGGTATAGGGATGACACCCATACAGAAGGCCTCACAGCTCGAAGGCAGGGTGCACTGCCCCCATGTGTAGGCACATCTGCATGAGTAGATGTGCTCTTATGATATCTAAGCAAAACTTTGAAATATAACAAGTGCATGGGGAAGCCATACTAGTGCATGTGCTGGACAAACGCCATTATGAGTTCACCAGCTACACAATGGCTTCACTGTACCCCAAGGTGCTTGGTACCAAACACCTCATCTTAATAAACCCACACTGATGCCAGTGATGAATTTATTAATAAATTCACACAGAGGACCCAATAGAAGGGTTCCCTGAAAACCTACCAACTACAAGAGTGCTCACTGACTAATCTCAACCAGCCAGCCACCCTAGATAGGTGTTTCATCTACTGAGAAGAGAGCCAACGATCTCAGATGCCAGGAACAAAGATTGCTTTCGGCAGAGATGTTCACACCTCCTCGAAGCAGGATGGACATTCCAGGGCTGTAAGCTTCAAAGGCCCTGCCGCCTTCTTTATGTGACCCCGAGCAGCTCCAGATAGTGGTGATACCCACCTCCTGTCCTGCACCCACTTTTGAAGGCAAGACAGGTGAGAAAATTAAATTGTTTAGAAGGTGTGCACACATTCAGCCAACACCACCCCTCGGGCAGGCCAGCGGATGTGCACCCCACTTTTCAGATTCTTCAATATTGTTTTTTGGATAGAATTAGGATGCTAGGGTCAGGCTTATGCCCACTTCCCAGAGGAAGTGGTCATATACAGGGTGTAGACACCCTAAAGGTATGTAGCCCATTGGCTACTACCTTTCACTCCCTGTAACGCCCCTAAATTGAGTATTCAGGAGGCACCCCTGAGCCCAACAATTCAGATTTGAAGGATCAACATGAAGAAGGATGAAGAAGACTCAATGCCTGGTGAGTACTACAGAGCAGAACTTTGAACTTTGGCGTGAAACCCTGCAGTCCTCAGCCCTCTCACAACAATCATGACAGAGTGACTCTTCCTGTGAGCTGGAGCACTACCAAAGCCTTGGGTAGCCTGCCAGTACTTCAACAACCACCAACAGTCTCCCTTGGAGTAGAGTGGCTACTCCCCTGCAGTTCCCAGGCACCGATCAGCAGACTCCAGGTCCACCGCCTTGCAGGTCCCCAGCCTGACTGATGCCGTAGATGACCAGGAGAAGGTACTTGTGCTCTTGGTAGGTCCAGATGAACTAATGGTAGTACTTTGAACCTTGGCCCATTACAACTCCAAACTCCGAAAGGTGAACCCCCTGAAACTGACTATACTTCAGTCAATCAGTCAAAATATCTTTATTCGACTTATTCCAAGTCATACAAAGAAACAAAAAACAATAAAACATAACATAGAAAGCATACTTGCTCTTCCTATTACCTAAAAAACATCAGACTAGATGTACATTATAAATACTATTTACAAGATTATAAAAGATACATTTATATATAAAAAGATACATATTATCTCATTACAAAAAACATTTTTTTAAGGCGGAGTTTGGCCAACAGCTTTCACCCTCGCAGCGACCACTAGGAAATTAGCAAGACTGAACGTTGTGCGGGGATTTGTCAGGAGCTGTAAATAGAGCAGCGCAGGGCGCACCTGTGTGAACCCTGCTTCTTTCAGAATGGGGAGCAAGTATTTTTTCCTCTGCTCATGATACAGACTGCAAAACATGACAAAGTGCATTGTGTCCTGCACAGAAAAATGGTCACAACTGCAGGGGGCGGCTAATTCTGGCTTCTGCCAGCCCTTAAAGGAACCAAGGTAAAAATGTAAAAGGTTAAACCTGAATTTAGTTAATAAAAACCTGTGATAAGGGAATGTTACAAAGCGAAGATAAGGTGCCAGATTGGGTACGCTAACCAATAGGTAGTGGGCCCTGACTGCTGGTTTCTGCAGTTCGACTGCCTCACGATGTGCTTCCCTCCTATCATTGAATAACTTTTTTATGTGGCCTATATCCTGGGCCCTGATTTTTTCTGGGCAAAAGAAAAGTTCTGGGCGACCCAGATCTGTGAATGATTTAGTTAAGTAGGCCAACCATGGAATTTTTCTATAATTATCCAATGATTGGACGTCCTTCAAAATTTTGTGATTCAGTGAGAGGTCGTCATTTAACCACATTTTCAACCACAGGGTCAAGGGCGCTAAACTTAGTGAGTCCGACAAGTATGGCAAGCCCACCTCCTTATGAATGGAATAAGTTGGGGTTGACTGGGGCACAGATAGGAGGGATCTTATGAATCTGTTTTCTGCTCTCTGAATGGGGTCAAGATTTACATACCCCCACAGAGGGGATCCATATGATGCAATGGCCACAGGTTTACACTTATAGATCTTTAGCAACGCTTCCATAGGCCTGGATCCCAACTTACCAGCGAAACCCAAGAGTGCAGAAGCAGATCTAGTAACCGCCAGCCTCTTTGCACTTATCTGTGGTCCCCACGTTCCTTTTTGATCGAACAAAACACCCAGATAGGGAAATGTGGTTACCCTAGAGACAGGGACCCCGCTGCAAAAGAATGATTTGTGTCTTTTCTTAGTACACTCACGGCCCATGACCATCGTGTGGGATTTGGACACATTAACCTTAAGGTCCAAATTATCCATGAAGGACCCAAAGGAATTCAGGAGAACCTGGAGTCCAACACCAGTGCGGGCAATCAACACGGCATCATCCGCGTACAGGAGTGCCGGGATATGGGCATCTCCTGCGCGCGGTACATCCGTGCCCTGGCCTCGCAGGTGCGCCCCCAGGCCGTTAATATAGATGGTGAAAAGCGTGGGGGCCAGAATGCAACCTTGCCGTACCCCTTTTAAGGATTTAAATAAAGGGGTACACCTGCCGTTGTTTGACACTCGAACGGCTGCAAAAAGCTCCTGATGCAGAGTGGCCATAAACATGACCAGGGCTTCATCAATGCCCAGTTCCAACAGGGTCAACCATAGTTTGGACCTATTAACGAGGTCGAAGGCCGAGGAGAGGTCCATAAATGCAAGGTACACTGAACCCTCCTTGGCCACCGTGTACTTAGAGATAAGTAAATGCAGATTAATGCATTGCTCGATGGTCCCTTCTCTCTCTCTAAAACCATATTGCAGTTCACACAGCCCACCACATCCCTCAACATTCTCCCTCAATCTAAATAAAAGGACTCTGCCCAGAACTTTTATTGTTGAGTCTAAAAGGGATATAGGCCTATAGAATGCTGGGTCGTCCCGCTGGCCTTTGTTTTTATAAATGGGGACGATGGTAGATATAGCCCATGATGCGGGAGCTGAAATGCCATTAACTGCATTAAACACGTTAGACAACACCTTCGACCACATTTTAGGCGAGTGCATAAAGAAGTCAGCCGGGACTCCATCTGGACCAGGTGCCTTATGTTTAGTCATTGCCGAGAGTGCCTTTTCCACTTCTTGGGGATTAAAGATGATAGGATGTGCAACCCCACTGGGCAAATGACCCATGTTAGTGCCCTCATCAACTTCGTCACCCCCATATACGTTTTTGAAGAAAGACAGCCATTTATCATCAGTAATCACACAGTCCATGGGTACGTTACTATCTTCGGAGAATAGGGGCTGCTTAATGATCTCCCAAAATCTCCTGCTGTCCTTCAGCACCGCCGCCGAAAGGAGATTATCCCATGTTTCGCGTTTAATGAATTCTTTGCGGTTCTTTACGGCTGACTTGTAGATTTTCCTTAGCCTCACGATATCATCTGTTGCTCTCGGAACAATTTTTAGAGCCACCAGCAAATCTCTATGGGCCTTCGAACATGCAGGATCGAACCATCGCTTGTGTCCCTGGGCTCCCTGGATGGGTTTGGCTAAAAGATCGTTGGAGACCTGGGCACATATTTCCTCATAGGCTGCTACCATAAGATTCCCTTGAGTGTCCGGATTCTGACAAAGCTCAACCTGGTCTTTAATCTTAGGGAAGCATTTTTTGTAAAAATTGTCCGGAATCACATTCGCCCACTTCACTCTTCTATCTTGATCGCTGGTCCTCAGGGGATGTGCTGATTTTACAATTGATGGTGATACACCCATCAGAGCTCCCCAAGCCACTTCAAGTAGTACTGGATTATGATCACTGAAGTGAGTTGCTACCGTACGATAGGCGGAGGTCCGAATTAGAATACCAAGAGAGACAAAAATATAATCTATCACCGTTCCATGGTGGCCACCAGTAAAGGTTGGCGTTCTCAGACCATAATCAGGTTCATATAGATTGTAATTTGCAAGTAAATCTTCAAGCTCCTGGCCCTCCACTGAGTGTTCGAAGTGAGGCACTAAAGGGGCAGCATCATCGTCTTCGCTAACTCCTCTTCCCTTACAGGCTAATTTACATAAATGAATATTAAAATCACCTAATAAAATAAACTCAGAAGCGAATGCGATATTCTGTAAGACTGTGTTTAAAATGCTGTCCAAGCTGGCGATGTTACCGGCGTCATAGACACTGTTCCCAGAGTTATAAAAATTAACATATAAGGTCCTGCTAGTTTTGTTAATGACCCTTTCAACAATTAATATGTTATCAGATTCAGAATTAATCTGCCTAAAACTTCCTTTTAGGTCCAAGTCAAAGAAGATCGCCAGACCGCCTTTGGCCCTGCCCATTCTACTAGGGACTGCAGGTCTTGTGAAACTGGTAAACCCATCCCACCAAATGTTACTGGATGTGTCCCAGGTTTCTTGTAGAGCAATGATATGATGCTTTGAAATAAAGCTCTGCCAAACAGGATCCTGGCGTTTAGCATTAAATCCTGCCACACTCCAGCTTATAATCTTACACGAATCCGTGATAGTCCTTAGCTCATTACCATCCTCTAAGTCTCCCTCCGCTATTGCTTGCGATAAAGGTGCCTCGCTAGATTTCGCTTGACCATGGCTCTGTGTGACCTCTCCAATGGAACCCGGGTTAGCACCGGCCACAGTCCCAGATGGGATTAATTGCTGATCAAAAATTATAGATAGTTGGGACTCAGAGGCTATGTTAAGCATAGGAAGACTAGAAAAATCATCAATGCTAAAGCCACCACTACTAGATTTTGTGTTATTCAGCCCCGCTCTTTTTCGATCAACTCCTGATTCAAGTCAATCACAGGTGTTTAAGTCCGATAGAGGGCCAAACCTGTTACCTGTGGTGAAGCCCCATGCAGATGGAGTGGCTGACGGAACCTGACCATTTAGGGCTGGATTCCACAAGGAATGTGGGGTGTTTGGGCGGATCAAAAAAGGATCGGTTCTCTGCCAACGTGTTGGCCTTATACCCCGCACACTATGACCGTAACCCAGTGGGCCAGGCCCCCACCCGTTTGTTCTTAACTCATACGGGTGGACAGACTGGATATTTTGCTCATATGGATAGATAGGTCTTCCTAACTCTCGATGTGCGATAGGCTGAAACCAGTCATTAAAGTATCGCGATCCCATGGCCCCTCCCCAACTACTGATATTAATGGGCCTGTTATGCCTGTTATTATTGGGTATGGTAGCGGACTGAAACTCATCATAAAAAAACTTGAGAGTCAGTGGGATTATAGAGCCGCTACGACGTTGAGGTGGAAAAACGTTGCTCAAAATGTCTGGAAGGACCTCGGCATTAGCAAAATTTAAAATGACACAATCGCCTTTGAACTTTTTCGGCTTACTGCCAATCCATGGTACCCTCCTAGTCAAAACTATATCCCCAGCCAATTTGTCGAACCCTTCTTGAGCCATATGCATATTGTTTGAAAGCCAATGTAAAGCTTTATCTTTGAGACCCTGATTGGACTCTGTTTTTTCTTTTGATAGAACTGGGACATTAGCCAACACCAAGACAACCGGTGAGGCTTCCACGATAAATTGGACTGAAGCGTCCTCTTGATGTCTTACCGTTGTTACATCAATAGGAATGATGTGAGAATCCCCAGTTACAACATTCTGATCCGGGACAGTTAGTGATGCTGGTGAAGGTGGGGGCGACAGCCCTTGTTGGATGGGCTGTGAAATACTTTCGGTTGGAGGAACTTCCTCATCCGTAGCTGTTAAATCCGTGACGAGGGAAGATAGGTTCTCTACCTCCTTGGCCAAATTGCTCTGAACCCCACCCAACTTCCTAACCTCAGCAGTTAGTTTGTCCACTTTCCCGATCAGAGGTTTAATAATGGTCCTAATTTTAATATCTATCATGTCTTGAATCCTATTGAAAAGGTCATCGTCAATAATGCGTTTAGACTCGATATCTACCTCGGCCTCTGCATATTTGCCCACCCGTCTAGAAGGAGGGGTGGCAGGCTTTTTCCTACCTAGTTGTCTCCCCCCTCGTTTCGCTGAAGGTTTTCTACATGCTCTAACAGCACGTGTTTTTGGCAGCGGGGGTTGTAGATCTTCGTCCGTAGCAACTATCTGACTGTTTAAATCAGTGATCGCATTGTCAGATAAATCTATGAGATCTATCCTATCCGTAGCAGGATCAGGGTCGTCGGCAGCCTCAATGCAGTTATTCAAAGAATTAGAATCAACTTGGTTAAGCGGAGAGTTTTCTAACAAAGAAACGGACATAGCTGTGCTTACTGCACTTGTAGATGGACTTTCAGCATGCAACACAGGTGATTGGCTTAGGCCCAAGGATTGCCTTCGTTTATTATTGATACTACTGACCACTTGAACCAGATAAGAGTCTAATGTATTCAAGGTCTCGACGGGGGCAGGTACCAATTTTTTCCCCATACTCTGGTCTATGACTCTAAAGGGTCAATCAATCAAAGCTGGGCTTAGGCCAAATCAGAAGATGACCATAGAACGATGTAGTATAGATTTTAAACAGCTGAAGTGTGATAATGAGTAAATGTCACCTATACAAGGTTATATACCAAGTATTAAGCTGGAAACAGTACCTTTGTGTCCACTCGGTAGATGTCAAGGGAATGGCCTTGCCTGGCCTTGTCGTGCCTCGGAGGGCCTCAGAGGGCCCGCCCTTTGCCCGGGCTTAGCCCCGGGCGTCCCGCTCGCGTCCCGCGAAGCTGAGGGCTTCCTGTTCTTATCTGCCCCTCCTGGCGCGTTGGTGACGCGTCAGGGAACGCGCCTCCGCCGCAAAGGCTGCCGGGATCTGAAGTCCCGGAGCGGCGGTGGCGTGCCTGGTGTACGCGGTAGTTTGCTCCTGGTGCGGCGCTGCTTGGACTGCTGCTCTCCTCAGGTCAGGTCAGTGTCGGCTCTCAGAGTGCTCCGCCGGACAGTGACTAAATGGTGCAGCACTGATTGTGATACCCCAAGGGACCACTTACCAAGCTTATGCAAACTGCCATCACAGCCTGAGTGTCTTGGTACGGAGAAAACCAAAGAGTCATCATGGCATACATACCTGTGTGCCATGCCAGCAGAACACTGTATGTGGTATAGGGATGACACCCATACAGAAGGCCTCACAGCTCGAAGGCAGGGTGCACTGCCCCCATGTGTAGGCACATCTGCATGAGTAGATGTGCTCTTATGATATCTAAGCAAAACTTTGAAATATGACAAGTGCATGGGGAAGCCATACTAGTGCATGTGCTGGACAAACGCCATTATGAGTTCACCAGCTACACAATGGCTTCACTGTACCCCAAGGTGCTTGGTACCAAACACCTCATCTTAATAAACCCACACTGATGCCAGTGATGAATTTATTAATAAATTCACACAGAGGACCCAATAGAAGGGTTCCCTGAAAACCTACCAACTACAAGAGTGCTCACTGACTAATCTCAACCAGCCAGCCACCCTAGATAGGTGTTTCATCTACTGAGAAGAGAGCCAACGATCTCAGATGCCAGGAACAAAGATTGCTCTCGGCAGAGATGTTCACACCTCCTCGAAGCAGGATGGACATTCCAGGGCTGTAAGCTTCAAAGGCCCTGCCGCCTTCTTTATGTGACCCCGAGCAGCTCCAGATAGTGGTGATACCCACCTCCTGTCCTGCACCCACTTTTGAAGGCAAGACAGGTGAGAAAATTAATTTGTTTAGAAGGTGTGCACACATTCAGCCAACACCACCCCTCGGGCAGGCCAGCGGATGTGCACCCCACTTTTCAGATTCTTCAATATTGTTTTTGGATAGAATTAGGATGCTAGGGTCAGGCTTATGCCCACTTCCCAGAGGAAGTGGTCATATACAGGGTGTAGACACCCTAAAGGTATGTAGCCCATTGGCTACTACCTTTCACTCCCTGTAACGCCCCTAAATTGAGTATTCAGGAGGCACCCCTGAGCCCAACAATTCAGATTTGAAGGATCAACATGAAGAAGGATGAAGAAGACTCAATGCCTGGTGAGTACTACAGAGCAGAACTTTGAACTTTGGCGTGAAACCCTGCAGTCCTCAGCCCTCTCACAACAATCATGACAGAGTGACTCTTCCTGTGAGCTGGAGCACTACCAAAGCCTTGGGTAGCCTGCCAGTACTTCAACAACCACCAACAGTCTCCCTTGGAGTAGAGTGGCTACTCCCCTGCAGTTCCCAGGCACCGATCAGCAGACTCCAGGTCCACCGCCTTGCAGGTCCCCAGCCTGACTGATGCCGTAGATGACCAGGAGAAGGTACTTGTGCTCTTGGTAGGTCCAGATGAACTAATGGTAGTACTTTGAACCTTGGCCCATTACAACTCCAAACTCCGAAAGGTGAACCCCCTGAAACTGACTATACTTATCTTTATTGCATTTTTTATTTTCCTTCCATAGGAATGTATTGTGCGTAAAGGTGCACAAGTGAAAAAGCTTGATTTTTTTCCTGTACAATTTATTGCTAAAGAAAGTACTTTCCTTTGAACGTAATTCTTGATTTCCAAATATATATATATAAAATGAAGTATTATTTTTCTAAATTGGTCTCAGATTTATTCTTTGAGTGTGTGTCTCATTGATTGCTTCTGTGAGTACAACAAATGCTTAGCACTATCCTCTGATAAGCCTAACTTCTCGCCCACACTAACACAAAATAGAGCAACAGCATTATCTACTTTAGCCTCTGTAAGCCAATTGGGAACCCATTGGACTGTCTACACAATGTACTTCATTTTAGTGCTTTATATAAAGAGCCAGCTTCCTATAATGGTAGTTAGGTATACGCCAATTTTTCCATGTCTTAGGGAGCACAAGCACAGAATCCAGCAACAAATTTGGAAAAAGAGGAGGGTAAGGGCAAAATGTTTGGAGGAAGACCACCCTAAAGCTCAAAGGTTTAACACCCACCACTCAAAAGGGAAATTTGCCCACCCAGCATGTTCAAGGTGTTGCTGGCTGGCACAAGGGCAATGGAGAGTGGCTCTAGCTTGAGCCTATCCAAATAATGGTGCCATTGGGCATTCTATGGTCGGTCTAAGAGGGGATCTCTGAATAAATCATGGAGGTTTGTCTCAGTTCCACCTGGTCAAGAATAAGTGTGCCAGGAGATGCCACTGCTGGGAGATTGGGTAGCTCCTGTATTGGGCTGCGCAGGGTGCCAAGACTCAAAGGGATAGTAATTTGGAAGCAGCTAGTCATGTTTGAAATTTTCCACAGGGGGAGCACCCGCAGGCATGGGAATACCTATTGGGCCATTTGACTTTTACTTTTTTTAATTGATTTGATTTGATTTGATTACGGGACATATATAGCACATGGCTACCCTAAGGCTTCCCTGTTGAGAGCTGTGGTAGGAGATGAAGCCCATTAGTGGTTTAAAGGAAATAGCCAGGTCTTCTGTTTTTTTTCTAAATGCCATTTCATTTTGCAACCCTCTTAGGTCCAGAGGTAACTCATTCCACAGTTTTGGAATCAGGTGTGAGAAAGATCTGCCTCCCCATCTGGATTTTTTAATTCTGGTGGTGCGAAGGAGGTGTAAATGGGAGGACTTTAGTGGTCTGATGGGGACATGCTTTGAGATCAGATGTCTAAGTTTTTCTGGGCCTTTATTATTTTCTGCCGTGTGAGCGATGCACAGGAATTTGAACTTTATTCTACTGGTAGCCAGTGTAGTGGTTTTAAGGATTCTCGTGCTGAAGTGTGTCTGTGGAGATTGAGCAGGAGCCTAGCCGCCACATTCTGCACCATCTGTAGCCTCTTGATCACATACTTGGGAGACCCAAGTAGAGAGAATTCCTGTAGTCCAGACGTGAGACTATCAAAGACTGCAGGACGGTTGTCCTAAGCTGCTCCGGTATAAGTTCCAGTATCTTTCTGAGCATTCTCAGAAGTCCAAAGCAGATACCAGACAATATGTTGGCCTGTTGGCTCATTGAGAGGGAGCTATCCAGCTAGATGCCTACATTTTTACCACCGGTTAAGGCACCGGCGAGTTGCCCATACAAGATGGGCAGTTGTTCAGTGGGCTGGGAATGGCCCTGTTGCCTAGAATCAGGAGTTTAGTCTTTTCGCTGTTCAATTTTAGCTAACAATTTGATATCCAATGTGAAAGTTTATTTAGGCAGGGACCCAATTGAATGTTGCCTTGGTTGTGATACTGGGAAAGAGAGACTATCAACTGGGTGTCGTCAGCATACGATAGTCCTAGTATACCAAACTCCTGCATGATGGTGGCCAGCTGTCTTACATATATATTAAAAAGAGTGGGGCTAAGGAAGGAGCCCTGTGGCACACCAAATTTTATAGGCAGGCTATCTGAGAGACAGTCTTGATCCATTACTTGGAGAGACTGATCTTCCAGAAAGGAGCTTAGCCACTCCATCGCTTTGTCCTGGATACTCATTTCCCTCAATCTGTTTTTAGTATGGCGTGATTGACGGTATCAAATGCCGCACTAAGATCAAGCAATATTATGGCAACTGACCCTCCTTTGTCTAATATGGCTTTAAGTTCCTCTGTGACTACCAGGAGCGCTGCTTCTGTGCTATGAAGGGCATGGAAACCCATCTGTGTGGGGTGGAATAGCTTGTTCTCCTACAGATAGTTGACTAAAGTCTGATTGACATGCCTTTCCAGGAGATTGCTAAGGAGGGGGAGAAGTGAAATGGGTTATAGGTTACCAATTATGTCTGGATCAAGATGTTTTCTAGAATAGGTCTTATTATGGCAATCTTCCAGGCTCAGGGGACCGACCCTGACTCAAGTGACTTATTAAGAATCGTCACTAGGGGGGGAGAATAACCTCAGTCACCTTGAGAATAGCGTGGTGAGGCGCAGAGTCTAATAGGGAGCCTGACTTGATGGACTTGAGCAGCTTAAGGCTAGCTTCATCCTCAAGCCCAGGAAAATGTGTTAGACGAAGGGCAGAGGCTGGAACGCGATTCACGTGGGGCTCTTCTTGGGCGGGCTGAGTGGTGTTCTGAAAGAGACCATCAACATCTGTCAATTTCTTGTGAAAGAAAGAAGCTGTTTGGTTGCATCTTTCTATCGTGGCCTTCAGAGGCCCGTTGGTTTCTTGGGGAGTAGTCAGATTTTTTACTACTCTGAAGAGTTCCTTTGGGTAGTTGAGTGCCTGGATGATTTTCTCCTCGTAGAATTTAGCTTGTGTCAGTTTTAGTTCTTTATGGTAGCATCCAATAGATGTTTTGTAATTGTTTTTTTTACAGGGTTGAAATCATTTCTCCAATCCCTTTCTACTCTCTTGCAATGCTTCTTCAATAATAACAAATGTTCATTGAACCATGGGGCTTTTCTGGTCTGATGTTTTTGTTTGGACATTTTTTTGGGTGGAACACACAACTCCAGTGACTGGCTGATCCATTTTTCTCAATTTCTTGAAGTCCTCCTCTGGACTGCCATCCAAGTTGGGCAATGTGTTCCTAGAGTGTTTGACCAAGAATCTGAGTCGATCTGTGACCAGTTCCTGGTTATAATAGATTCCCCCTTGCCCCTAGTTTGTTTAACAGGTTTGGGTTGACAAGAGCATCAATCTTATTAACTCAGAAAACATGAATCCTAGATGAATGCTTTAAAAGGTTCAGGAATCGGTACAAACATCCTGAGTCGAAAGAAAACATCAAATAATACTAGGGTGAAGAGGTACATTGAGCGTGTCCTCTCGGTCAGGTTAGCGTCTCTGGGTCAGGCCAGTAACTTGTCTGTGAGGCACTGAACAGCAGCAGGGCCTCTCTGGTGCCCTAGTTTGGTTCTAGACTTATCACGAATCGCAGTACATAGTCCTGATCATATTTAGTTTCTGAGCCAGTGCTGCTGGGTTATTTCTGGCAACCCGTACTGGTATGATTGGTACCATCTTATGTTGAAATCCATGTGTCATTACAGAGGTAAATTCAAGCACTCGCAAGAATGTCAAACAAATACAACTACATATTATTCAATCAAGACATTTGTAGAGCAAGCTACTCACCCGTGAGGGTCTCAAGGTGCTAACGCATTAACGCATAACCAAGGCCCTCGCTTTCTTTTAAATGCTCTAACCTTTCATGTACCCAATAGATCATTACGATCGGCAAATGCTTTCCTGATGTCTGTACCAAGAACCAGAACGGTTTCCTGGGGTGACAGGCGTTTCTTGGTCTCTACTATAAAACTATGGAACTCACTGGACCTAGAGGTGCGATCCTCTCAATCATGGATGGTCTTTCATAGAAAAATAAAAACATGGCTGTTTAACCAATAACCTGCGGCCACTTGACCTCTAAGAGCCTTAGTCTACTGTCACTAGCGCCGAGACGCCCTTGGGCATTTGCGCGCTTTATAGGTTTCATAAATAAATAAATAAATAAACGCATTCAGGGACACAAGAATAACCAACCCCAGGTATATTGTGTCAGACAGGTTTTAAAAAGGCCAGAGGTATTGGCCCTAAAGCGTCAGTCATACCAACCCAGGTGAGGGGACAGTAGGGGCCCTTTACTGGGGGTCTCGAGCTATGCCCCACAACCCCCCACTTCCAAATCGCAGCTCTGCACAAACAAGACCATCCCTTAAAGCCCCTCAATTGGGTTCGAAGATGTCAAGTTCAGTGGAGAAATAGGTGCTGAAGAGATAAAAAAGTTAAAAAATGGGGGGGCAATTTTCTAGCAGCGGCCGAATTTTTGCCTTTTTAATCCGCACAGGAATCCACCAGGCGCGATTGAACATGAGGTAAAGCTGCAAAAAAGATGCATACATTTCTTTACGAAATTAGCAGGATTTGAGAGCGGGGCGTGGACGGCGAATGAGAGTGGTAGCTGTGAGTGAAGGGTCGCCATTTTAAGGAGTAATAATGCCAACAGCCTTGGCAGAGTCTCACGCGTCTCCCTGCCTTTTGCCAGCCGGCCCTTGTGTGAGGCGGGACCTGACATTCACAGCATGCACGTGGTGATGAAATGTGAAGTTGACAAAGAGAATACACCAGCCGGCATTCCATCTGGGCTGCAAGAGGAAGGCAAGCACTTTGTTTGCTGTTAATTCATACATAAAACATTAGAATTTTTTTGACTGTGTGGGTAGGCAGAGTTAACAAAACCTGGCCCTGTTTTCATCGCTTTTCCTGTGTGGCCCGTGGGAAGCTGGAAAATGAGGGAACAGTACAAGGTCTGGCTCGCTAAGGCCTCAGGGGAACATAACTATGTATGGCGCATATGTACGAAGCCATTTAGCATTTCTTAACGGGCCAAATCGCTGTTTCGGCAGGTTAACAAATGCTAAATGGCCTTTCCAGATGTAAAAAGAGCCAAAAACGATCGTAATCTGCGATTTCTACAGTGTAGAAATCGCAAATTGAGACCATGATATAGGAATCGCAAATAGGGATTACCTATTTGCGGTTCCTAAAGCACATGTACAAAGCATTTCCTAAACGCGAATTGGGCATTTAGGAAATGCAATTACCGTCGACTTCAAGTCGATGACAACTATGTGCAAAATAAAAAATGCATTAAAAATGCTTTATTTTACTTTGACATAAAGCGCACAAATGCCCTTGGGCCATATGTCCACTTAAATGTGCACTAGGAAGTACAGGGTACCTCCGCGGGGCCTTAAGCACAGAGGTACCCTTGGCTTTGCATTTCTTAAATTGCGATTTCCTATTAGGACATATACATATTCGTTTGCATTTCCTAAATAGCGATTCCTATGGAGTTGCTATCTGAGAAATGCAAACGGGAACCTAGGTACATTTGGCCCTATGAGACTGACAAAATCGGGATCACAGTTTCCAAGTCAGAACATTCGAACATCATCACTGCTTGTGTAGGACAATAATGCATTACCTCCCCTCTCAGATATCGTCATTATACGCAGCGCGGACCAGGCAGAAATTGCAGTTGAACAACTTAGTTACAAGTAGTGTCTAGTAGGGTCCAGTTGAGGTTTCCAACATTTATTAAATTTCAACAAAGAACATTAGGTTTGATTCCAGTTGCATCCTGAGATGGTTATTAGTGTCTTAGGGTGTCCATTGTTGTCAGATGGTGTTTGTGTCAACCAGCAGATTTAGATTGTTTTCCCACTGAATGTATATCATTTTATGACCAAACCCAATTTCTCATAACTGATTACAGTCACATAGAGCAGTGCCAGGACTCAGCATTGAATGTAATGCTCACTGAGTGCCAGGGAAGGGACAAGCAGGCCCAGGAACCTTCATTGTATACACCAAGATTGAGAACAAACACCACCAGGCACAACTGTAGTATGTCCAGTGTCAGAAGCGTTGCCAGATCACATGACTGTATGCCAAGGACAGCGATAAATATACTCCGGTATCATCACTACTTGCCAAGGACCCAGTCCTGATGAAGATCCTATAGTTATCTGGATCGAAACGCCGTCGACTTTTCAGCGCAAATATTGGCGCGAAATACGAAGCGGTTGAACATTTAAATATCTGAAAAATAAATCAATAATCCATCTGGAACCGCCGTATGCTAAAGAATACACTGTATATATATTCACCAGTCACCTTGCGCCATTCACGCTGTTGCACATTGTCACTTGCGTCGCTATCTTGGTTTTCACTGTCACGCCTGGAGCACCTTGTACAATTTGGGTTGTTACCTCAATCATTGTGATTTATATTCTGCAGTGCTGCTTTAACTGTTTTGTATAATTCTGCCCCTTTTTCCAAAAAAACTTTTTATACATAAAATGATGCTTCTTGCACCTGTCAGAATTACATAGAGACTCCTTGTTTTCCTTTTGGATAATGTATTTTACATATCTTTATTAATTGTCTTTAACTAATACCAGTTGGGACATTGTTGTTTTCATACCATTACGCCCCAATCCCAACACGGTTGATGGGTACTGTACTCCTACAAAAAAGACAGCAAAAAGCATACAGAGCAGCAGAAATGTGTCCAGAGATCATGACTGCATGCCAATAGCATTAAAATAATTGCAGGCATTACCACTACAAGTCAATGACAGCAAACAAAATCCTCATGCATTAACGTTAAATACCATCATGATGATGGCATGCCAAGGACATCAAAAAATATCCAAGGGTCATCACCACATACCGAGAAGAGCAAACTGCATACCCAGGAGTTGCAGCTTTAAACCACTGGTAGGAAAAGCCCCAGAGTTAAAGGATCACTTCACAATGGGGCTGCCCCCAATCATACACTTTAGAGGCCACTTGTGCAACCTTTGGAAGTGGCTATTTTTGTTGTATTGCCTAATTCATAATACCAATAAGTGCTGGATAAATTCACTGGTATTTGAATAACAGATTACAATAATAATTCTAGGTAGCATGGTAGTATTTCAGACATATTATTAACTCTAAATTTGTGCTTGCAATATCTCTGTGTATTGTATGCACATAATATGCAAAGACATACATTGGAAAACTACTCCCAGGCATCAGGTTTGAGTTGATGTTGAAACAGGAGATTCAACATTTTAACTCAATCCCTAAAAACATTATATCCTAATTTCACACTTTTGTATTCTTCCGGTGTTTCTGGAAGCCACAGTCATTCTATTTTCCTGTTTATGGTACTCTATTTTACCCCAACCTATGCCACTTCCCTGTTTGTTTTGCCTTCATCTCTCTGCCTACTCCTGATAGTTCCCATTTAATTCTTTCAAAAACATCCAACCGTCCCCACCACCCACAGGTGCCACCCTATTACTATCCTATGCTTCAAATACCCTTCTGTGGGAGTTGCCGCCAGTCCCTTGGTGAGTTCTAGCTTTTCCCTATAGCTCTCATGGGTCAACCTGTAGAGATAACGAGCACTCCCCCAAGAAGCACTATGCCATGTGGTATTGAACTGCTCGGGGGGAGGGGATGGTACCCCATTATAGTGTACCCCACCGAACTGGGCAGGAGACCAAATCTCCTTCCATCACTAACAGGCAATTTGTAGAGCGCCCAAGGAGGATGATCACATATGTGTTAGGGTCTGCCAGGACCCCGATGCATCTCCAGTCACCTGTCATAGAGGATGGGACCTATTCACACTACCTTTCGGATAGGGCAGAATATCTATAGGTGACCCTACCCTTAACAGTCATCACCATAAGACTTCAAAACATTCTGACACAGGGTGTTGAGGTGCTGGCGGGGCTTGTCCGGCAGTCTGCCAGCCTTTTTTGAAGATTGGTTGTCACCATCAATAGTCACTCTGAGAACGCAAGAGCATGCCAGGACCTGTAATCATGAGCTAGTGCACATTTTGAGCGATGCATCCCAGGAAGTAGCCGTGTTCCTGCTCTGCTGCTTGTAGGCCTGCTCTCTACTTCTAGCCAGAAGCAGGAATGCGAACAGGACCACCGCTAAATTGTGGTTGGATCACTTCTACTGCACTCCACTCTGCACGGAAAGCCTACGGCCCACTTGCTTCCCCACCCACAGTATGCTGCTGTGCATACTGCCTCACAAACCCAGCCTCCTGTTCATCCAGATATTATCCATTTTCCTCCATGTCTTGTCTCCCTGTATCCCTGCCTACAGCATCAATGCAGCCTCCTGTTCTTCTTAGACAGTTTGTGGCTGCCAGCCTGTCATCACACGCAACCACTATGCCCAGTGGCTGCCATCTTCCACTGTGCTGGGCTCCAGGATCTCCATTATCACCAGCAAACATGATGACCCTTTTGCCATGGCAAGGATCTGAGCTCTACAATCTTGTTACCATCCACCTCAGACTTCCAGAACACCGTCATCCTTTCTGAGGATAGCATCAGCGCCAACATGCCTAGACATTCTGGACAGTGTTCATTGAGCTCGGACACTACACACAATGACTGCTTGTTTGCTAATCATTATTTCCCTACGTTCAGGAAGTGGAGGAATGTTTGTTTACATTTCCTATGGGTATTATGCGAAAATCATAGAGCAAACACTAACGCAAACTATTCCAAACAAAATAATGCCATTGTATTAAACCAAATACTCACTAACCCTGTGCATTTTGTAGGTATTCATTTATAATATTTCTAATATAGAAACCCTAAACTAATCGGTGCAAATATAGATACTGTCAGACTTCTTTGATCAGATCAGATAATAGTTAACCTCGCTCTCTCTCTTGTTCTCTGTCACATTGAAAGACATAGGAGAGGCTAACATAATACCTTGAAGTTTATGCAAAAAAAAACACAAAATGTGTGACTCTAAACGTATTATTAATGTACCATAACCAAAACCTGAAGCTCGCGACCGACATGACAAGCTTGATAAATGCGTCCCTCGCTAAGGGACTGTTGCTGATCGATGAAACATGCAGTCATTACCTTCCTAAAATGATGTCAAATTAAGAAGATTTATGAAGCTACAAGCAAATTCCAACCTGTCTTAACTCACAACAATCATATAGAAAGAGGTCAATAACCAACTCCAAGTACGTTGAGTCCACCATTTTTTTTACAAACGTCATTGAGACATCATGTGCTCATGGATGACAGAAAGTGCCCTTGGAAAGATCCCATCACACTTGAAGAAGGGAAGCAAGCAGCCCTGATGCTCCGCGACCCTTTATAGCCTTCGATAGTGGGGGCCTCACTATCCTTTTCAAAAGATTCAATAAATGTGAAGCGCTGTCTAGCATAGTCTTATGTTGAATTTGCTCCTTCCATCTTAACCTGCAGTCGCGAGTGCACACTGAGTCTGAGTCATATCATCAATAATAAGAGTGACATGTGGTTCCCTTAATGGATCCTTCCTCTCAGCCCGTCTCTTCAACATTTACATCCTACATTGACAAGCACAATAGAAAATCATCAGTTCATTTCCAAATGTGCACCGACGACGCACAAATCCACACCCAACTCACCAACCCGCGAGTAAGACAAAGACGGAATCCCTAGACCACATATTCTGTTGGGTGAAAGGAAACGTCCTCTGCCTGACCCAGACAAAAACAGAGACCCTGTTACTCGGAGGACCAGAGCACTGCACGATTCCTTGGAAAAGACCTGAAATCCTGAGCTGCCAGCTTCCCACTTTGTTTAAACACAATAACATTTGTTGTTAGTGGTGTGTGAACCTTTAATGTCCATGCTCAGGAAGATGCTCCCACTAGTCATTGAGTAGATCCCACAAGAGCTGATGCCATGGGGCGACTGGACTACTGGAGCATGGTCTGTACAGGGATCCCAAAGACACCCAGACTATTTGGAAAGACTACAAAGTCGTGCAGCCAAACTCAGAAGTTTTGGAAAGTGCCCCTTTCAGTCTTTTCGAAATGTCCAAATTGACTTTGAATTAAGGGACAGATTGAAAGACTACAAAATCATGGAAGGAAAGACTGAGTGAACCTTTCGAAATGCTTACACAGGCATTAAAAAGCCTCCGCTGATTTGCAATGAAGGGTCAGATCGTAAATATTTTATATCATCCACATGGTCTAATTAATGCAACAAATGACACAGCCAAGTTCTTCCTCTTGCTTCATACTATGTCTGAGCAAGAAATCTCCGATTGATGCTCCAGAACTTTATCCACCAATAGACCTTCAATTGTCAGAAACACAGAGGTAGGACTCAGGGTCCAAAGCAGTGGAGCTCTTTGAGCAGAGTCTACGCATTCCCCATTCAGAAATATTGTGAAGACAAAACACTTTAGGCTATTGACCAATTGCAAACACAAGAGAAGCGGTAAGAAATCTCACAGTGTCCCAGACCCTTCTGTGGCTCAGATGATACTGCGTAATGACAACCAATTCGGGTGTGGCACATTCTGACTAACAAGGACATGTCCATAGTGTCTAGTGGTACAGATATACAGGGGCACTTCTGCTGTAGCCTTTGCAGGGTACACTAAGATTTTTTAATCAAAACTATGTTCCACCAAACTAGAAGAATGACTATTCTGGCAAATTCTCTATCCTGGTGGCATATTTGTTTACATTTGTGACCAGCTGTTTGGGCTTCAGATGAGAGCAACATTTGGGTACAAAGGCCCCAAAACGTGTTTCGCCAGAATAATTTTTGAACCACTGAATTGATACTTGCCAAATTCAAAATGGATGAGTAATGAGTTGGCTTAAAATGGTTAGCCAGAAAACTAGAGAACAAGCCTGTAAACAATGCCTCAATCAAAACGTTACACACCTATGAGGCGCCATTAAATGAATCTGTGCCTGCCTAAACGAATGGCACAATATTTGTTGTCAATGCTTTTCAGAGGCAACATATCCGCTTCCCGGCCGGAACACTGTGCTTCTAAAAGGAAACAACCCTCTTTCAAGCAGTAAATGCACAGCGAAGGCCCTTACCAGAGCGGTAATATTACTGCAGCGTCTATTATGACTTTGCTCAGTCGGATATAAACATCGTCCTGTGAAGAACTGCACTCCAGCGGCCCTTTTATTATTGGAGCCGGCACTGTGCGGTCACCAAGGCATCGGGTCCTTTTGGTGCTGTGTGTATTTATTTTTAAAGGAACAGGAATACATTTCTCTAGGACCAGAAAACATTCTAGGCAGTGAGTTCACCAAATGACTGTAGTAGCGGAAGTGACGTCAGACACCCTTCCACCAATGTAAACAATAAGGCCCTCATCATGAGCGGCCCAGTGTTTGGTGGGATAACTGTTTGTCCTATAACTAACCATTGCCCGTCATACCTGTTGACATGTAGGGCAGCAAAGAAGAACGTCCACTGCTCTTTGTCTTGAGCAGGTTTCTGTAGGGTGCCCCAGCTGAGGTTCAGGGCCTTCACTTATGTTTTCACTGTTCGCCTTCAGGTGCTCTTGGGCCTGCCTTTCTACCAGTTACCTTCCAGGGTCTTGGTGGGGGCTGTTCTTGTGATGGAGTCTTGTTCTTGTCTGATAGTGTGCCCTTTCCATCTTCTGCTCATAATGGTGGTGTTCATGCTCACCTTGTCTGCATCTGTAGAGCAGTTCCTGGTTGGAGATGGTTCAGGGGCAGGAAATGTACAAGATTCATCTCCAGATACTGGTGTAGAAGGCTGACAGGGTTCAAAGTTTGGCGATGTAGCTTTTCGTCATCTACCAACATTCTGACCCATACATGAGTGTGGAAAGAACGCAGCTCTGCAAAATTGGTGATGTTGGTGTTAGTGCTGTACCAAGATAATTATCACACCTGATGAAAAATGAAACTGATGTGTCCGGAATTTTTCGGGAGCTACAACCATCATGTATTATGAGTTTGCCCATTTAAATGGGGAATAACCTATGGGGTTTCTCCCATATATATTTTCATTATTGACTAATCAATATTTACCAGTGAATCTGGTTTAGTCAGAAAGCTCAGAATTGGGAAATGTCAGGGAGCACCTTTTGGAGTTTATTGGCCGCTTTCAATGAAGGCATAAAGGGCTGATCTTATGTTCCCTCTTAACACTTTGCCCACACCGCATAGCCTACTGTATGTGCACAGTAACTGGTGCTCATGTAAAGCGCTTTGATACCCGATGTCTCGGGTCTAGTTCTCACTATATAAAACTCTTTAAAAAAAAATTTTAAAGGGTAAAATAATGGATTGAAAGCTACAGAAAGTAAACCAGGATCATAGAGTTGCCTTAGTAACTGCTGAAACAAGGGGTAGTAAGCAAAGGGCTGCAAGGTGCAAAGTTAAAAGAGGAGTAACAGCTGGCTGCTACCCAGGCTATCTTTTATTGCCACCCATGCTCTAGGATCTCCGACACAGTCGTGATGATTACTTTATATTGTATTTTTATTTAATTAATGCGCTTTTATGTAGGGGAACATTACCCGAAGGTGTCTGAGTGCTTTCCAAAAAAACAGCTGCATTACATGAGGACTTTGGATGACATGAGTTACATTAGAGATATAAACAGAAAAAATTGCAAATGTTCAAGTTGTAAAGTCACTCAAGGAAGAGATACAAATGGAAAAACTTTAAAATCACATAGGAATGGTAGTGAGTACAAAGGTCTACTACATATACTAGTGGTTACATTTCTATAATTACAAATAGTAAATTCTTTCAGGATTACATTTTAACAGCGATTAGGCTTGGACAATTATAAATTACATACTTATTTATATATATTTGCTATCTAAAATTATTTAACAGGGTGTGCTGTGGCAATACCAGAGAGCGATGACATTTTTTAAATGGATAGTACTATCACTATTGTTTTATGCTGGACTATCTTACTTTAAAAGCATAGACACACTCATGTTGGGCTGCAATACTATGAAAGGTGTAGACGCGGCTCTAACAAATCAGGCTCCCGTAATAATCAAGGTGCAGTACTAACACTTCATTGGATTTCAGTGCCTTAAATGGGGCACTGCTGGTGCTTTAAGTCAAGGTGACCGTGCTTTCACGGTGAAGGTGCTGCCACATACTTTCATATCCCTCACAGGGATACTGTAGCAGAAGGAACATTTTGATACTGCATTTGTTTGCTTTCAGGTATGACGGGAGTACCCGAAACACCCTTTCTGAGCACTGAGTTTCTCTAATTGGATTCACCTCGTTCTGGTGTGCTAACTTTCATAGTTAATGTCAAGCCACATTTTCCAGATCGAGGTGCGTTCATAGTGAGATAATTTGCCATATACCTGAAGCAGTTAGCGTTCTAGTGTTATGGATACTGAGCCAATTAGAATATTGAAGCTGACTGGATTTTTATGTCACAGGAGAGAAATCAAGGAGAAAGTGTGGGCAGGAAGTGCTCCAGAGCTCTATGCTCAGTAGGGATCCAGTCCAGGCAGCCGAGCTGAAGGTTCCCACGGGTGCCCTTCTTTGGGAGATTTCCTGTGAGGGTTTTCTATTTAGGTGGGTTGGTACATTTATTTGATTTGCTTTTTCTACGTAAAATTCCTTCACTACAGAAGGCATGTAAGAAGATGATGTTTACATGTGTAGAGTGTGTGAAGCTCCAGAAGAGACAGTGGTATTAACAGGTGACACAGACAAGTCTCCAGACAGTAGACAACTCTGGTGAAACAGCATGAAAATTAGCGTGATTGCGTGAGTAACTCCACGCCGTAGTACATACCGAGGCCTTTGTCTCTTCGAGAGGGTCAGATAACCTGAGAGGTGGATGCAGGCCAAAAACTGTGGATATCCACTGTCTGCTTTGGCAGAAAGCTAGTATTATTGGGTTTTTCTCACCAAATGGTATCATACCTCTCATTTCTGGGGAAGGAGAGATATCGTCCAGGTCTGCGGTTGGAAGGATGCTATTACGGCCCTATCGATAGTGAGATGGAGAGCACGATGCGCTTTACAATTACAGTTGAAGATTTCTGAAGGAAGAACCCTTTCATGTTTATCCAGGCCGGACTGGAGAACCATAGTAGCCCTGGCAGAAATGCTCATTGAAGGCCTGCTCCCCATCTCCTTGGGCACTCATTCTCTTTCCATCCACCCATTCTTTCTCTCCTTCTCCTCCCTTCCTTCTCCCTTTCTGCACACTATCTTTCTGCCTTCCACCTTTATCCCAGTGGTGGCTAGTCCGCTATGGCGGACGAGCATCGCCCCCCATGCTGAAAAATAAAGTGATAATAACATGGGTTTATTATTGTATTCTTTTTCAATTTCTAAGGTCCGAGTTTTGGGGGCGGGACCAAGGGGATGACAGCCAAGTAGGGGGGGTTGCACTCCTGTCAGTGCACATGTGGGTTTGGTCAGCCGTCTTAGGATGGCCAAATCAACATGTACACTAAGCTGTCTCCAAACCAAGCTGCATTGCCGGGTTGGAGACAGAAGGCACAGGCTGCCAGTCTCTCTGGGAACATACCTGATGCATCAAAGCAGCGTGTGGATTGGCCAAAGGGGAGTCTGGGAGCCTGTGTAGAGCCAGAGAGGAACAGAAGAGCAACGATGCGGCGGGTGGCAGATACGTTATTTATGTATTTTTTTTATGTATTTTTATCGCCATTGTTGTTGATTTCCTTCACCATCCTGCCCTACCACTCTGCTGTAATGCTGTGACACCAGCCGCTACTGTTTCATCCCTCTCTTTTGCTCTCTCTTAAAGCCTCCCTATACCTCCAGCAAATAACCTCGGGTAGCTAGGAAAGGAGAGAGAGGCAACAGAAGCAGCTGCCTGCCCTAAAAACTGGACTCCAGGGGCTCCAGCCCACCGGGGAAAGGCCCAGTGGAATAAAAGGCCTGTCCGGCCCTATGTTTAGCACTTCGAAGTTAAGCTGCTTATTCAGAACGTTGCTCACATTCGTGGAGCGGGTGAGACCTTATGTGCTTACTTATCGTATGTAAATCTAGTTCAAGATTAAAAAAAAATTCAAGTTCTGGAAGAAAAACTGACCTTGGTGTTCATGCACAGCACCATACCAGCTGGAGAGACGCTTGGAATAAAAACATTCTTTGCTCTTACAGCTCACGTATAGAACTCACACTGAACATCATTTACTTGAAAATAAATTATGAGTAATTTCATTGGCACTGTGTTGAATTTTTCCTGAAGTGCAAGTAAACTGTTTACGCTGTAGAAATTGAATCTCCATGTAGAATGTATGGATTGACTTTGCTGCCCACAATATGTCGATTTATACATACATTAAATGCATTTTTTCCTAAGTTCACCTCCAGATTATGGGTGTGCTAAAAGTAGTGCACAGAATCACAAAAATATGTAGCTGCAGTTTTATATATTTACAAAATTATGGTATGCTAGCTCTCAACACATAGGACTTGATTCACAAAGACATTTGCACTTGTAAAAACTCCTATACAAGTGCAAATGGCAAAATATATGACTGAAAGAATTTATCTACAGTGACCTCGCAGTCACGAATCCAGTGTAATATTACCCCAATGACAGTCTACGTTTATGCAGGAGTAAACACAATACGTTTGGGGGAGAGCCGTAGCGCGCACCAGGCGTTTCCCTGGGTGAGTTGCCAGGTTGGGGGCTGGTTTTATACCCCTGGGGGGCCATTTTTGTTACTGGAGGCCGGATTTGTAAAATAGCTGCAATATCGCCCCCTACAACAAAAGCGGTAGCGCTGAGACGGGAGTTGTGCTTCCACAACACCCTCCCCCCCAATCCGGGTGTCGACTAAGCTGTTTGCCAAGGCCTGTTTCGGTTCCCAATCCGCCCATGGTTCAGCACACAAGCACATCAGTTTGTCACCATTGACAAACTCCCCTCAACCTCTCTCACCCTTGAAAAGGACAGAATTTTATTCATGTCAATACAGGAGTAAATTGCTCCAGGTTGGGAAGAAGAGCAGAACTCCCCTAAACTATGAAAGGTGCAGAGGAATTTTTTTTCCTTGTGGACAAAAGAAAAAAGTATGCCAGTGCACAGAGGTGTTGGAATTCTACATTGGAGCAGTGCACAATTCATTTGGTTCTGCCTTGTGGAAATGCTACAGTCAAATAAGCTTTAGCAAAGCCAATAGTTCTAGTCTTTGGAAAGTGGTGCGATGGTTAATTTATTATACTATTGTTGCAAATATGCGCCACAAAAATAAAATTAAAATAAAATAAGTCCCCAACTAAATGAGGTGGCCACATGCTTGCAATAAAAATGCTACATTAAAAAAATAACCATTCCATATTATCGTAGTAGAACAATGTGAATGTTTCCTAAGTGTACCCTGAACTCAGTTTTAATGCACATCAAGGATAGTACATCAAACATGGACCTGACTGTTATCAAATATGTGGATTGGGGGGTCAGGTTTGAGGGCAGGTGTACTAGAATATTTTCGGGAGGGTCAGAAGGTGTTGCTGTTCACAAAAGTTAGTCCTGGACTCTGGCACGACTACCATCCCTAGAAGGTGATTGGAAGAGGTTTCTTGACACATCAGGTTCAGGTTGCTGTACTTAAACCTTCAAAAGTTCATGTCATCATTAGAGTGTCAAACACCTGATTTTAGGAACGATAACGTTTGAGTCTTCCTGGAAATGTTAATAATGATACATAGCACTGTTATAACCTTATATATTGTGTTATCCCTTTAAGAAGTGTAGCAATGGTCGCATGCCACTGCATGCGACATGTTTTTCTTTAATGGCATTCTGCATTCCACATGCTAGTGGAACTGTTGAGGTCAGTTGAAGCTGGACTCTGATGCAGGAAGATGTTCTGTGTGCTGCTAATAAAGAAGCACTATTTTCTACTTTTCTGAGTAATTATTCAACATATTTTGGCGACGAAGGATATCACTACACCACTATGCAGCACGGGATTTAGTGGTGTTGGACCCATCTTTATAATACTATTTGGAGAATATCTTGGTACGTACTTTTGGATTTTATGTACTTTGATTGTACCTGCGGCAGGAAAATAATTTCAATGTGCTCTGATTGCACCAGCGGCTGTAATTTCCTTGTGTTTTAAGAATGTTTTTATATTTATTTGACAGTTTTCACAGCATACTTCCGAAATACTTGTTTAAGTGTGAGTGAATCTACCCACTTTGTACAATTAAAAAAAAAAAATTTATCCTTTACTTGTGGCGATTATTTTACTTACTCTTCTTCAACTTGAAACATACGCAAACATTACCGATTTGGAAAATAAGCAAATACCTGTTTGGCAACGTTTGATTCTAAGCTCCGATCTTTCTTATGCTCCGAGCTTTCCTGTGTTAGAAGTGCAAGATTCGTAATGACGTACAAGCGCTAACTACATCATTACGTTCATCACGTCACGCGTACGGCAACCATTTTGACACGATCATTCTGGTTGTCACAGCAATGCCAAACAACGCTATCTTTCCGATTATCCTTCCGATTCTGAGGAAATATTTTGTTTGTTTTGAATACATTTCATGGTACAACTAATGGAAGTAAGTACTTTATTATTCCAACGAATTTTGGTAGAAGTTTTAAAAAATTTATTTTGAACACGAAGGAGTAAGAGGTGTTTACACGATACTAAACTGATACTGGCATATTGAATATACAGGAAACTAAGTACTATTTGTACGTTTATTTTATTTTTATTTTAGAGCCAAGCATATAATTTACAATACTTATTTAAATAAATATGCAATTTGATCCGCCCGCAAATTTTTTACAAACTAAGGGTGATCCACCTATGCTATGGACAAGGTGGAAAGAAGAATTCCTGACCTATATGAAAGCTATCGATAGTGAAAGGATGGGCTCGGAAAGAAAAAAAAGTATTCTCCTACATTGCCTTGGTTCTGAAGGTCAAGTCATTTTTAGATCTTTACCTCAAATAACTACTCCAAGTGAAGGAGGAGGTGATTCCATGAATGTTTATACAGAAGCTTTAGCAAGACTTGAAAAAAGATTTAAGCCAAATGTTAGTATTGCCCTCAATCGTTTCAAATTCTATACTAGGAAACAAAAGGAGGAGGAATCTTTTGATGATTTTTTAACATCTTTAAGATCATTAAGTTTACATTGCAACTTTGGAATGATGGCAGATGAGATGATACGAGATCAGATTATTGTGCATGTCAAGTGTAAAAAAATACAAGACAAGCTGTGGGTTATGGGTGATCCCAATTTAACGGAAACTATTGCAATTGCCAAAGCTCAAGAACAATCTGATTTATTGATGAACACCATCCGGAATAACACGGAGAAGAAAATTTCGGAAGAAGAAATTTGTGTTATAAAGAGTAAACAAGATAACAAGCAATTTTCTGTTCAATCTTCACCAAGATACAATTCATTTAGACCTAGACAATTTAATACATCAAAATCTAACAATTTTAGCAATGTACAAGGAATGTGTTTTAGATGTGGAAATAGATCTCATTATGCTACGTTTCCAGGTTGTCCGGCACTAAAGAAAGAATGCAATTTCTGTAAAAGAGTTGGTCATTTTAGCAACATGTGTAGAGACAAACGTACCCAAACTTACAATAAGGGTTCTGTCTCTTTATTATCAGAAGAAATGTAAATGTCATTAATGAGGTTGACTATAAGATTAATAAGAGTTTTGTAGTATCAATTGTAGACGACCAAACAATGTTACATTTCAAGTCACCAAATTGTATTTTCAAGGTATGTGAATGTGATTTATCTCTGATGGTGGATTCGAGTTCGCCATGGACCATCATAACATGAAAAGAATATTTCAGTAATACTTTAGCTAATTCTAAAATGTTGGATGGAATGAGGTAGTCTGACATTGTTGCTAAAAAAAAATCTGGTACAAAATTGACATTGTTTTTTTTCAAGTGGTGATTCACTTTAAAAACAGAAAAGCTGACATAAAACTGTATATTTCTCTCAAGGGTGTTAATGTTTTAGGATGGCTCGATCAATGGAAATTAGGAATCCAGCTTAATTCACGTGCTAAAAACCCCATTTCTCTTTGTGATGAAAGTCTAATGGGTACTGTTTCAGTAATTGATCCACCTAAATTCCTTAACGTCACCAATATTGAGAGAGGCTGCAATCTAGTTAAACGTTTTAACTCTGTTTTCAGTGAGAAGTTAGATAAACTTAAAAATTTGTCACATAATATTGTACTTAAAAAAAATCACACACCAGTAGTACAAAAACTTAGAGGCGTTCCAATTAACATCAGAGAAGAACTTAAGGGTATGTTGAAAGATTTACTTGATGAAGGAATAATTGAACCGATAAAATCATCGGAATGGGTATCTCCCATAGTTTTGGTAAGAAAACTGGATCAAAAATTAAGGCTGTGTGTTAATCTAAGCAAAACAACAGGTGATGGACAGAATGCAGAACAATGTCATACATTCACCCCAGTACAGAGATCTGGGCCTAAATCCATCGTTTTTTTGCTCACCATGCCTTTCCAGTTTGAACCCAGCTATATGCAAATCAGTCTTGACCCTGTGCCCAATGGGAACAGTCCAGCCTGAACTGCCAAGCCAGGTCCTCCCTGGACTGGAAACAAGCATCCAAGGACCGGTTTCGGGCTATCAGCCCTCTTCAGCCTGGATAGCTTGATTCCAGTGGCATGGAGAGCAGGGGACTCACGTCTGAGCATACCCGTCCCACTCGGGGTGACAAATGCAAAACAACAGGTGATGGACAGAATGCAGAACAATGTCATACATTCACCCCAGTACAGAGATCTGGGCCTAAATCCATCGTTTTTTTGCTCACCATGCCTTTCCAGTTTGAACCCAGCTATATGCAAATCAGTCTTGACCCTGTGCCCAATGGGAACAGTCCAGCCCGAACTGCCAAGCCAGGTCCTCCCTGGACTGGAAACAAGCATCCAAGGACCGGTTTCGGGCTATCAGCCCTCTTCAGCCTGGATAGCTTGATTCCAGTGGCATGGAGAGCACGGGACTCACGTCTGAGCATACCCGTCCCACTCGGGGTGACAAATGCAAAACAACAGGTGATGGACAGAATGCAGAACAATGTCATACATTCACCCCAGTACAGAGATCTGGGCCTAAATCCATCGTTTTTTTGCTCACCATGCCTTTCCAGTTTGAACCCAGCTATATGCAAATCAGTCTTGACCCTGTGCCCAATGGGAACAGTCCAGCCCGAACTGCCAAGCCAGGTCCTCCCTGGACTGGAAACAAGCATCCAAGGACCGGTTTCGGGCTATCAGCCCTCTTCAGCCTGGATAGCTTGATTCCAGTGGCATGGAGAGCACGGGACTGTGTTAATCTAAGAGCATTGAATGCCAACATTGTAATCGACTGTCATCCGTTGCCGAACATTAACAAGTTAGTTTCAATGTTAGAAGGGGCAAGAATTTTTTCAACCTTAGATCTAAGATCGGCCTACCATCAAATTGAGTTGACAGAAACTTCTAGAAAATTCACAGCATTTATAACACCTCAAGGTTTGTTTCAGTACATACGAATGCCGTTTGGCCTAGCGTCAGCGGCCTCTGTTTTTCAAAGAACAATGTTTCATATGTTCAGAGATCTGGACATGTTTGTTAAATGTTTTCAGGACGATATCTTAGTCTTTTCAAAGGATGCTTGTGAACATGAAACACATTTACAGGAGGTATGAAAAAGATTAGAATCAAATGGTTTAACATTAAAAGCACACAAATGCAAGTTGTTCCAAAAATCAGTCGAATATTTGGGACACACACTGTCGGGGGATGGGGTTATCCCTAAGAAATCGAATGTAGAAGCTATCATTAAAGCTCCCACTCCGACAAATAAAGATCAGTTGCTTTCCTTTGCTGGGATGTGCGAATATTACAGCAAATTTGTGATAAATTTTGCCACTAAGATGGAACCCCTTAGGAAACTATTGAGACAAGGGGAAGAGTATATATGGTCTGATACACAACAACAAGCTTTTGAGATAATTAAAAATGATATCATACACTCACCTACTCTCAAACCTTTTCGCATTAATAAAGAATGTGTTATTACAGTAGATGCAAGTTTGTATGGTTTAGGTAGTGTACTGTCACAGAAAGAAGGTAATAATGAATGGGTCGTGGCATTTGCATCTAGAACCCTTAATGAGTGTGAAAGAGAATATGCTGTCATTGAAAGGGAGCTGTTAGCGTGTGTCTGGGCTATTGAGCATTTCAGATTATATGTGTGGGGTTCAAAATTCACACTCAGGACAGACCACAAGCCTTTGGTCGACATTTTGTCTGTGGGTGGTGGATGGAATTCCACAGCTAGGATAGCCAGACTTACGTCAAGATTACAAGAATATAATTTTGTCACTATTTATGTTCCTGGAAAAAATAAATGTTATAGCTGATTGTTTATCGCGTCTTCCTTGTGATCAAGATGTAGTTAGTGTGTTGAATGAAAGGGATTTTGTGATAACAGTTCAGGATGTTTTACAAGATACATTTCAGGACGTTTCTGAATCACTGTGGTTAGAATGTGTACAGAAAGATACAAAATGGGAAGAACTAAAGAGTTATATCAATAAAGGATGGCCAAATAAGGATAAAATTAAGTCAGAATTGTTACCATTCTATAAGGTGACAGAGGAATTAGAGTTGGAATCTGGTTTTATATTTAAGTCTGGGAAGTGTGTTCCTCCGGAGGGCATGCAGGAAGTTATACTTAAAGTAGCACATAAAACCCATCCGGGTATATCTTCCATGAAGCGTTTGGTTAGGTCCTATTTTTGGTGGCCTGGAATTGATAGATTTATTGATAGAACAGTCAGAGAGTGTCAGGAATGTGCATCTAGTGAAAGAATGTTGAAGGTTGTTACTCCCCCCTTAAAATGGTAAAATGGCCATCTGAACCATGGGAGAAGGTAGCATTTGATATTTCTGGGCCTTTCCACATGTTATCAGAGTCTGCACGTTATGCTTTGGTTATGATAGATTATCATTCCAAGTGGCCGGAAGTTAAGTTTGTTCCCAAAGCCACCACTGATGCAGTTATAGGGTTCTTCAAAGAAATTTTTACTAGAGAAGGTTGTCCTTCAATAATGATAACTGATAACGGTGTACAATTAACTTCTGTAGAAATGTCTGAATTTCTTAAGGAGTGCAACGTTATTCACAGACTACTAACTTCTTTATATGAACCACATGAAAATGGTCAGGTGGAGAGATTTAATCGGGTGCTGAAGAATTTTATTGTAGAATCTATCAGATGTAAAAAAAATTGGGTAAGTGCGTTAAGAGAGAGGTGTGGATTTATCGCATTACGCCCCATTCCACTACGGAGGTGAGTCCTTTCAAACTATTTAAAGGTCGCAATCCTGCTTCCAATGTTTTATCATGGTGGTTAAAGGAGAAATATAACAAGATTTCAATGGATGATAAGGAGAATGTTACTGAAGTGGCCAAATGGGTGGAAGACAAGCAGCTTAAAACAAAGTTATGGTATGATAAGAAATGGAATGCGAGAAAACAAAATTTTCAAGTGGGAGAATGGGTTAGAATTCTTAAACCTGGTTTACTGTCCAAAGGGTCTAGTAAATTTAGCGATCCCATTGTAATTAAAAAAGTGTTTACTAACAGTGTCATGACTCAAGATGGTAGAATTTGGAATATGGGAAGATTGGCCAAATGTTCCAATTTTTATAATAATCGCAATGTTAGTCCTGACATGAATTTTGTTGTTGACAGAAATGATTCTATAGCACTCAGAGTCAAAGATGCAAAACGTGTGATCAACTTACCTAAGAGATATGATGACTGTGTGTAATACTGTACACAAAATTTTTTATGTTGTTTTTCTTTACATTGTTTTTATCTCATTTGCTGTTTAATTTTTCTTTTGTAAAAAAGGAAGATGTGTTATAACCTTATATATTGTGTTATCTCTTTAAGAAGTGTAGCAATGGTCACATGCCACTGCATGCGACATGTTTTTCTTTAATGGCATTCTGCATTCCACATGCTGGTGGAACTGTTATGTTTTGCACCTAGAGGTCAGTTGAAGCTGGACTCTGATGCAGGAAGATGTTCTGCCGTGCTGCTAATAAAGAAGCACTATTTTCTACTTTTCTGAGTAATTATTCAACAAGCACCTTCACAGGCTTATTCTGAGCCCCTTTGTAATCCTGATTCTGACAACACATGAATTTTGACCCAAACCTATCTTACCACACCTTGGGTATTTTTCCGCGATCACACTTCTCCAGGAATAATCCTGCAAAATGTGAACGGGAAAAACTGCTTGAACCGAGGCAAAATATGGAATTCACTGTAGAAAATTCAGACTCCACAAACAAACTCTTTCTTAAGGAAAATATACCTCCTAATGATGTGGCAATACTGCACTCTGATATTCACACACAAATTTAGCTCAGAACTCATAATGAGCCCCAAAGTGTTCATGAGTTTTTCTTTTGAGGATGATTAACGCTGGATAATTATAGAGGTTCAGGCGTCCTGGCGAAGCATCTGGTAGAAAGTGTTCGGTAAGAAAATTAATTATGGGTTGTTTTTGAGTTTAAATATTTATTCATGTAATATTGCTCTTCATATCTCTGCTTCTTTTCTTCCTTCAACCTCAATGCTCCTGAGATACTCTTTTAATATTTTCTGATTGGAGATCTGATGCTAAGACTTTTAGAGACCCTAACAAAACAACACTTTGCCATGTTGATGCTCAGCCTTTCCTAGTAAAACGAACAAGCATGGGTTTACACATCAACTTACAGAAATCCTCTTGGTCCTCTCTTGGGTGACATATTTCCTGGGGTTCATGGAGGAAATCGCCTCATTCACCTAAAAGCTTCTTCCAAAGATGATCGTTGTGAACACACAGGAGCTGAAAATAGCAGTGTTGTCCCACTCTCTCCCTCTGTAGAGCCTACATGCTTCATAGGTCATTTGGCAGCTTCAATGCAGGCCAATTAGCCTGCCCGACTGCATGACCAGAACTGCAGAGCTGGAAGAGGTTGTATGATGAAGCAACGCATGCCTTTACCACACATACCTTTACAACGAAAAAGAAAAGTATATCCCAGACAAATGAAAAACACAAATAGATGATAGATAGATAGACACACATACATACACACATATATGTGTATATACTTATGCACATATATATGTATATATATATATATATATATATATATATTACCTACTGGCGGTCGCCAGTAGGTATATATAGTTAGGATTTTTTCCCTATGGGATTTTTGAAAATTCTATGTCTAATAACTTTGGCGTTTGTGGATGGAATTGGCTGAAATTTTCAGGAAAATGGCACATTTTGTTTCTGAGCAGCCCCTGAAAATTTTGGGGGGGTTCGTCAAGGGGGGGCCGAGAAAAAAGGGGGGTCCCAAAACGCGTTTTTTCCCATGTTAATTTCCATAGGGCGGTTGGCCTCACTTTTAGCCCGAACGGCTGAATGGATTTGCACGAAACTTGGCAAAATTGTAGGGACTGGTAGCCCGATGTGCCTTTTGTAGGTCTCAATATATGTGCTCCAGTGGATTTTGAGAAATTAACGTTTAAAAAAAGATATATATCTGTAACAGCGGACTGGGCAGCGGCCCAGGACGCGTACTTTTCGCGCAACGGAGCTTTGTGAAGCGAAGCTGATTGGTTCTCCGGCGTCTGTCAACATTCCAAACAGTCCGTAGCGGCCGCCATCTTGTCTCTCGGTAGGATCGAGAGACAAGAGGAGGTCAAAACAAAGGGGGAAATAACTATAAGGGGGCATAGTAGATCCTCGCTGACCCCCTAGGTTTGATGTGGAGGTTTTAAAAGGGCCCCGCGGGGCAAAAAAAAATAATAATAATAATAATCGAACGGCTGAATGGATTTGCACGAAACTTGGCAAAATATTAGGGACTGGTAGCCCGATGTGCCTTTGCTAGGTCTCAATATATGTGCTCCAGTGGATTTTGAGAAATTAACGTTCAAAAAAAGATATATATCTGTAACAGCGCTCCGCTTCGCGTAACGGAGGTTTGCGAAGCTGATTGGTCATTCTGTCACTGGGCTATAGTTGGGCTACATCTGGCTGATATTTGGGCTACATTTGTTTTTTTGTGTGTCTGGCGGCCATCTTTGGGCTACATTGGGCTACATTGGGCTACATTTTGGCTCCAACATATATATAGGCCAATGTAGCCCAATATATATTTTTCAAAGTTAATTTTCGTAAAAACCACTGGAGCATATATCTTGAGACATAGCAAAGGCACATCGGGCTACCAGTCCCTACAATTTTGCCAAGTTTCGTGGAAATCCATTCAGCCGTTCGAGCTAAAAGTGAGTCCAACCGCCCTATGGAAATGAAGGAAATGAATGGGTAATTTGTAATTAGCAAATAGCTCATCGCAAACTAGGAATGGTAAAGAATCGCTATTTATTCCTTAAAGTTCGCTATTTAGGAACTGCAAAAAACTTTGATGATACATATGGCGGTTCATCTCTAACAAGATAAGAAGCATAGGGATATATTTATGATGACTGGCGCATCACCAGGGATGTGTTAGTCATTCTGTGCCGCTGTTCCGTCACCTATGGTGTGCTGCATTTACAATGCGGCGCATCATGGGGCAAAAACAGCACAGATGCGTGATGTATCTGTGCCGTAAAGGTGGCGCATTGCTGGAGTTGTATCGCAAGTGTGATGAAGCTCCAGCAAGGGTCGGGGGTGCCCCTGTCGCAGGGTTTCTGTTCTCACACAGAACTGTGGACAGAGGATTGGAACCTCGGCGAATTAGGGTGTCCCAAAACTCACGTTAGTAATCAAAAACTCCTTAGCAAGCTAGGTACAGTGTCACATTGGATATAACAAACTCTCAATGTTTAGACAATCCAGAATATGAACTTATAGTACCTCAGGATACGTGGAACTCATGAACAGTCGGTCGTCATATATTTCTTAGAAACCAGAACATGGAGTTAAGAAGAACACATGTGTATTTGAAATGTTTATTTACTAATGCCGTCTTCACAGGCGTAGTATCTTAGATAATACAAGTACACATATTATCAGTAGCAAAATTACCAGCATAGTTACTAGTACATAAAAAGCGAATGGTGATAGTATGTTAACATGCTGTAAATGAATAAGAGTTAGCAACACTTATAAGCAGCCGCCGGCTGTGGAGGGAGTTACGGTGGGGCAGGGAGGCGGGGAGGGGGAGGGGCAAGGTAGAGAGGGCTCCACCCTGCTTCTCCCCCCTCCCCGCCTCCCTGCCTCACCGTAACTCCCTCCACGGCCCGCGGCTGCTTATATCTCACCCTCCCTAATACACATATTATATTATTTGCTAAGAAGGTCTCTTTGTGTTGGTTTAGGGCGTGCCCATACTTTAGTGTCTTAGATTTGAAGGAATCACATCAGCATACACCAGCTCTCTCTTCATGTGAGCCGCATCAACTGTTGTGTATGTGTGTTCGGCAAAACAATATAAAACCCGCCTCATGCCCAGAATTGGCAGAAGTTGCACTTATGTTATGAGTATGAAGTCGTGGAGATCAGACCTCATAACAATTCTGTATCGTGTTGTTCTTGAAACTTTAGCACTCGCTGTACAGATATAGTTTAACAAGCAAAGCAGATAGTAGAGCAATAACATATTATTCTCATGTAAACCACGATGAACTACTAGGTGGAAAGCTAAAGCAACAACTAAGTGTCGTGTGCAGAAGTTGCAAAAAAGGAAAAATGGCGTTTAAACCGGTAATGAGCCCATGCTAACTTAACACGGTGTAAAGATATCCAGGACCTAGATGACACCTCCCCATGATCCGGAAACGAACTGAATAAGATAATAGAAGTGCCATCTCATGAGAGCAGATTGCAAGTTTATATGTGGACGGTCCGCAAGGTAAAGCATTAAAAACTAGGAAAATTTAATGCTAAAGAAAAATAAAACAGCCAAGTACTTTATCGAGTCTTAAGCCAATAGGCAAGGTAAATAATAAAAACTTGACAAATAAGTCAATGAATTGTCAATGAAATGCTAGTACTCAGCATATCAAACATGAAAAAGGTCTATGACATAACTGTGTATGCAAAATAAGCTGCAACAGCCTCCAATAGGAAGTCACCGTCTTCATCCGAAAACAGTTCAGCCATCCAATTTAAAAGCGGAAAAGAACATACGTGCTCTCCCAGCACCGGATCCTCTATCACCATCAGAGGACAGCTCGGTGGGTTTTCAAGAAAGCTCTGTTCCAAGAAAGACTGTGCTGCCGCCAGTAAATTCCAGGGACCAAGTAGTCCATGCATCAATGCCACAGCCATAATCCTTTCGCCAGGACAAACCAACTCGTGAGTAATGATAGGAGTCATCAGCTGATTAAAGTCGACGTCAGGAGAAACCGGTCCGCAGAGACACAAATCAATGGCCCAATCGAAATCACAGGTCAGGCAGTGTAATACAGGCTGGACAGAGGTGAAGTAGGAGAATCGAAAAGATAATCCATATGCCGTGCTTAATATCGCCAACGGCATTGTGCCATAATATTCTAGCATGCGATTGCGGAACAGTGTCAGCAGCTGCAGGGTGGGAGGTTGCATAGGAGGGACATCCATATTTAAAAATGTAAAAAAGCACAAGAGCGTCCGCTGGTAATGCAAGTAAAAATGCCAATCCACGAACCAGAGTGGAGAAAATAGAATGAAAGGAAGCAGGGATGAGTCCAAAGATTTTCTCAAATGAAGTCACGAGACCACTGGTAACAACTTTAAAAAAGTGCGCCAGGGACTTTGCGGAGGATGCGTTAAAGATAGTCGGAACCATCTTGCTGAATTTGAAAGGCAAATCTGAATTGAAAAGTGTGTGCACCTCTGTACGGGTGTTCGCTATGTGAAGCACGAAAGTTTCACGGGCCGAACTCAAGGCCACCTCTCTCTGAGACAAAAGAGCTCTTATTCTTGCCATGCCGTTGAAATCTGTCCCAAGGTTGGTATTTGTGGCCAGATTGAAAACTCCCTATGTTCATGTGTGGGAGGAAATAGAACATTTCTGCAGCAAATAACCCGTTCACTTACTGTTACGATAAAAGGAATACTTTTAATTAACTCAGAACAATCTTCATTATTGAGCATCAAATAACTACCATTTTCCAACAACTTGAACGTGGGGATGATAGCAGGAACTGGCGTGCCTTGCAACACGCAAGCCATATTTGGTCGGTGTTTGTTGCATGAACCGTGTAACTGTATGTGCCTACACATTAGTGAATGATCTGGCGTCTCAGTGCATTCCTCTCCATTCAGATAAACTTCTTGATCATCTCTGAAACATCTGTATGTGTATGGAAGCGACCAGACCTCATGAAGAAAAGCACTACCTAAAGGTTCATAACGACCTTTTGGTATATATTTCATACAATTTGAAAACTTATATAAAGCAAAAGGCAGCGTTATTAAACCGTGGATAAGGCACGTTGCCAAAAAACCCGCAATCCTCTGCTGATGATGTCACTGAGCATGTCATGAATGATGTAATATGTGACATCATCAGCAGTGGATCACGGGTAATAGTATCTCTAGTTTACTCCCCTATAGCTGTCTTTCTTTTAACATAAGTGTCTGTTTCCTTCCCTTATACTTACTGTTTTTGGTTCGCTTCCGGTTCGCGTACCGGGGAGCGAACTGGGAAGCGAACTAAGAGAAATAGAGGTTGGCACAGTTCCAAATATTGTACCAATTTTTTAATAACGGGGAGGTAGTTCTGAAAAGAACTTTTTTTTTTATTTTTCAGAACATTTTTTTACTTTTTTTGAATTTTTCTGAACAGTTTTATATTTTTTTGGGGTTTTCTTGGAGGGGGCAATGAAAACGATTCATTGTAAAGGGCTCAACAGGAGCAACAAAACAAAAAAAAGAAGTATTTATTATTTTGGGCGTTTCGTACAAACTTGCATATGATAGTCAATAGCTCTGTTGATCAGAGTGATGTTTTTTTCTCCGTAGGAAATGAATCCATCGCAAAATACGCAGATGTGTTTTACATCACCAAATCTCATTTGTATATTTGGCACCATCTCCCTGCCCTCTGGTCCCGTTACTTCCGGTACAACAGATCTTCTGGCCATAATAGGGAGATTATCTAGGTCGTTCCGAAACTGTGCAGCACTGTAGTTGTTAGGATGCCACCTAGTCATATGGCGATGCATTGTGTAGTTTCCGAAACTGTATTTTTTGTCGGTCCCTCTGGACAGTCTATCTTGACATATAAGGCAAGTTACGTATCTTGCATTTACTTTTTTCTGACCTTTGGGAATTTAAAAAAATTGCCAAATGAAGTTTTCTTTCCGGTGAGACGTCCTGGGCTGCTCAGGCAAAAACTGCCTCTCTTCGTGCTCGTCCTCCTGTTCCTCTTCTTCCTCTTCTTGTTGAATTATAACTTGAGCAGGTGGTCCACTCTTCCTTGGATGTGGTGGAGGTGGTGGGGAAGCACCAGCTGAAGCTACTAAAGAAGCCATTGCTCAGTGATCACAAAGGGTCTTTCTCTCACAATGATGAAAGTCAGAGTGAGGAAAGAAGGAGGGATTTTCATCATTTGGGAAAAACAAGAGTTCTCAACCAATCAAAAGTGTTCATTTTAGATTATATGACCTAGTCTTACATCATTAGGAAACCAAAAGTGAAATGAACCAATGAAAAGTGTTATTACCAAGTCACATGACTTGCTGTGTTTACGTTAAGCGCTTTGCAGGGCCTCCCGGTTTGCTTCCAGAAACCTGCGCTTTGCGACTCGCTTCGCGTACCAGTTCGCTTATGTTGTACGTCATATGACGTATCACGCGACAACGTGAAACGTCATGTGGACGGGAGGCGTCACGATGTTGTTTTCTAACGCGGCACTTGCGGTAAAGAAACGTTTACCGGCTCGCGGTCTATTTCGCGGCATCAAGGTCAGCTAACGGGAAGCTTCCCGATTCGCGAAGCGGGAACGAAGAAAAAAAAATATTTTAAAAAAAAATTATTCATAAACATATAAAATATATTTTTGGATTTAAAGAAGAATACATTTTACAGCTACAGATATTAGCTGTTAAAAAACCAATGAAATTCACAGAAAAAACCATAGGTTATAGACCATATATAGTTAGGAATTAGCATTTACAAAACCTTGAAAATTCACTGAAAAAACCATAGGTTATAGACCATATATAGTTAGGAATTAGCATTTAGAAAACCTTATTTTACTCACACAAAACCATTGAAATTCCATATATAGTTAGTTGCACTAACTATATATCGCGCACCCGCAATCCACTGCTGATGATGTCACATATTACATCATTCATGACATGGTCAGTGACATCACTGATGACATCACTGATGACATCTCAAATGACATCACTGATGACATCACTGATGACATCTCAAATGACATCACTGATGACATCATGACACACCAATACCAGTTACTACATAAGCACTCACTGATTCCTACGTCTACACACACATTCACTCATTCACCCATACAATCACTCATACATACAGTCACTTATTATTACAACACTATCATATGCACTCATACACCTATGCAGACAGTCACACACTGCCACTCATCCATGGAGTTACTCACACACCAAGCCAGTCCTGTAAAGAATCAATCACACTTCCATTTCTTTATCTATACAGTTAAACACAGAACACCATACTTCAGTGACATCACTGATGACATCACTAATGACATCTGAAATGACATCACTGATGACATCTCAAATGACATCACTGATGACATCATGACACACCAATACCATTTACTACATACACACTCACTGATTCGTACGTCTACACACACATTCACTCATTCACCCATACAATTACTCATACATACAGTCACTTATTATTACAACACTATCATATGCACTCATACACCTAGTCAGTCCTGTGAAGAATCAATCACACTTCGATTTCCTCATCTATAGTTAAACACAGAACACCATACTTTTCACACATTGTACTAACACATACTTACTCTCTTATACAATCACTGATACAAGTACACATTGATATGCACAGAGTCACACACCTCCCAGCCAGCCACACACACACTCAGTCTTCCATACATCCAGTCATTCTTCAATATGTAAAACGTATTTAAACTTTACAAAAACACACAGACACTAGATGATGTCATCAGTGATGTCATTTGAGATGTCATCAGTGATGTCATCAGTGATGTCACTGACCATGTCATGAATGATGTAATATGTGACATCATCAGCAGTGGATTGCGGGTGCGCGATATATAGTTAGTGCAACTAACTATATATGGAATTTCAATGGTTTTGTGTGAGTAAAATAAGGTTTTCTAAATGCTAATTCCTAACTATATATGGTCTATAACCTATGGTTTTTTCAGTGAATATATATATACATATGTGCGTGTTTATATATATATATATATATATATATATATATATATATATATATACATATGTGCGTGTTTATATATATATATATATATATATATATATATATATATATATATATATATGTATATATATATATCCAAAATTCCCAAAGCACTTAAGACGCACTCTCAGGGGTCAAGTTTGCTACACCAAGAGTTTATTCTTGTAAACCGTTACGCGTTTTGACACAGCAATGTGTCTTGATCACACGATACTGATGTTACACAAGAAAGTGCATAAATAGAAAATAAACATAGAAAAGGCATTCAACATTACAATTGCCATTAGCTGAATTCATGGTGGCCATTTTAGAGTTGTCAAAAACAGTTTCAACGTGTTGAAAACCATACGTAAACAAATTAATAATATCAGTTTGTACATAGTATCTCAAACTCATAAGTAAAAATGTTAGAACATTACAGTTAATTAATATATCCTCTAAAATGTGGTGTATTCTGTCGATCGGCTTGAGCTACTAAGTAACTCTGCAGATTTTGTGCGGTCTAGTGCCAGAATGATCTACATTACCATAGTTGTGGGTGTGTATATAGACTCCTACTAGGTGTCGAAACGCGTAACGGTTTACAAGAATAAGCTCTTGGTGTAGCAAACTTGACCCCTGAGAGTGCGTCTTAAGTGCTTTTGGAATTTTGCATTGATTACCCGGCTTTGGGTTTCGCCGGGTACACACCACTTGACATTGGGACTGATCTCAGGAAAACCTGTTTTGCCTTTGTTCATATATATATATGATATATATATGAACAAAGGCAAAACAGGTTTTCCTGGGATCAGTCCCAACGTCAGGTGGTGTGTCCCCGGCGAAACCCATATATACATACACACACACACATGGCAGTAGGAACAGAGATTTGAAGTACTTTGTCCTTGATTCTGTGACCTGGACCACTAGTGGTCGCTTCCCAGTTCAGCAATGGTCCAGGCAATCAGATTAGAGTTAGGTACAACTTTGTGGAGCTTACAGGCCCAAGTAAATTTACTAAGGCTGTGGAGACGACAGGACTTGGGGGGGTACAGAAGGTCTCCCTCTGGTGTAGGAAGGAGATCAAATCAAGTAATTTAAAATGGGCCAAGGAGATAAGAAAGAAAATGATTAGGGTTGCAGAGAACGTAAAGGGGAGATTTTGCTAACAGTCACTCCAGGCTGATTTCACCAAGAATGATCACAGGACACAAGGACTTGAGCTGTCTAGAACAAATGATCAAGGTTATTTGAGCTTGAAACCATCAATTCAATTTATGACTGCAGACTGGCTACAAGAGTCTTGGTACCCCTACTTGGACACCCTTCCAAATAAGTGGCCCAGATGTGAAATTTTAAGAGTTAGGATTGGCATTAACCCCTGGCTGACAAATCAGAGGGAGAAGGTCAATAAGCTCCACCCGGATGGGAATTGTAAATGCCTGCTGGGCAATAAGGGTGATATGCTGCACATACTGTTAGACTGTATTGTGCTTATAACTCAGCGTAAATTAGATCTGAGACCTGTTTTTGTAAAATATGAAATAAGGTCTCGTGCTCAGGCGGTTGACTTACTCACAGAAATGCCTAACCTCGAGACTGCCATTGCAATCTGAAAGTATATGAAGTCTGTAAAAAGCTCCTAGCGAAATATTGTATAATATTTTTAGAATTTTACTGGGTTTTAGTGATTTTATGATGATTATTTATTATATACATTTTAACCTAATATGAACTAAAAAAAAATCCGGTGTCATACGGGTAGAATTTTAATGAGTAATTACGTTTTTGCATTTAGTATTGTGGCCCCTAGACTGAATATGGCCATCAAAAAGCACATCTAGGAATATGAATTTATTGACGAATATGTTTTTATTGTTTGTTATTGAATACGTATTTATCCCTGATTTAATGTTTTATATTGTTGGGTATTGCAGTTTAGAGACTAAGGTCTAAATAAACATTGCTTTTGACTGACTGACCACTAAGGGTGGTCGCAGGGAAAGGAGCCTTAGGAGAATAGAATCCTCGTACCTTTTAATGTTAGACAGTAAAAATCCAAGAGGCCTGAATGTGGAGAGATATATAGAGTATACATGGTTTATAAAATATTTGTTCCATGATTTTATATTTTCCTATTTTTCTACCTCTACATGAATGATTGTTCTTCCAGCTCTTGCAACCTTTTCTGTTTATTCAGGCGGGAACCACAATTTCTAGCAAGATTGACACGTTCAACATGACACATATAAAAAGGCACCATTCTTTATTAGTTGCAATTAACTGAATGTATTTTAGTAGTCAGCAGACTAGAGGAACTCATAATGGATGCATTACTAAAGGGTAAGGTAGATGTGCCTTTAAATTCAGTAATTTGGCACTCAGGCATGCAAGATTGGGATGGTTAGAGTGAGCCCTCTAGGGCAGCACCTTGTATGGTACTCAACGTATGTGGACAAGATACTATATTTGGTTGTGTATGCATCATATTAATTATTTTTTTCCAAATCAAGTCTTGCTGCAATATCGATCCTTTGCAAAGTGAATTCAGAATGAACTAAGCCATTTGATTTAAGATTAGTATTTGTGCTATGCCTGTATTGCCGTGTTACACGTCGAGCAGGTAAATAACGAGAAAATGGCACCTCCGGGCACACTCTTTGTTAGGTGTGTGGCAACTTCAATAAAAGTGCCATAACCAAAATCCTTGAGTGCTAGCATTCTTTTCTCTATAGAACACTGGGGACAAATCGTGTAGATACTCACACACACACACACGCACACACACACACACACACACATATACATACATATGTGTGGATATATCTATATATACATATAAATGTATATATATATACATATAATGTATGTGTACATATATATATATTCACTGAAAAACCCATAGGTTATAGACCATATATAGTTAGGAATTAGCATTTAAAAAACCTTATTTTACTCACACAAAACCATTGAAATTCCATATATAGTTAGTTGCACTAACTATATATCGCGCACCCGCAATCCACTGCTGATGATGTCACATATTACATCATTCATGACATGGTCAGTGACATCACTGATGACATCACTGATGACATCTCAAATGACATCACTGATGACATCATTGATGACAACATCCAGTGACTGTATGTTTCTGTAAAGTTAAAATGTGTCTTACATATTGAAGAATGAGTGGAAGTATAAGTGTCTGGACAAAGGATTTAGTAGGTGCATGACTGAATGTATGAGTGAGTGATTAAATGTGTCTCACTGAGTGCATGGGTTAGTGACTAAAGTGTCTTAATTTGTGCATCATTATGTCTGTTGTTCTGTAAACTGCTGCATGTGTTGATCAGTAGCTATATGATTAACTATATGGGTTACTGATTGATTGTCCAAGTATTTGTATGGGAGACTGAGTGTGTGTGTGGCTGGCTGGGAGGTGTGTGACTCTGTGCAGATCAATGTGTACTTATATCAATGATTGTATAACAAGGTAAGTATGTGTTAGTATATGTTTGAAAATGTAAGGTGCTCTATGTTTAACTGTATAGACAAGAAAATGGAAGTGTGATTGATTCTTTACAGGACTGACTAGGTGTGTGAGTAACTCCATGGATGAGTGGCAGAGTGTGAGTGTCTGTATAGGTGTATGAGTGCATATGATAGTGTTGTAAAGATGAGTGATTGTATGTATGAATGATTGTATGGGTGAATGAGTGAATGTGTGTGTAGACGTAGGAATCAGTGAGTACATATGTAGTAACTAGTATTGGTGTGTCAAAATTATACTCTGTATTTAACACTGGGTGAAACAGAGATTATATTAAAATGTGAGGAGATGCATTGTATTGTCACATGAATTATATCATCAGTGATGTGGTCATTGATGTCAAATGAGATGTCATCAGTGATGTCATCAGTGATGTCATTTGAGATGTCATCAGTGATGTCATCAGTGATGTCACTGACCATGTCATGAATGATGTAATATGTGACATCATCAGCAGTGGATTGCGGGTGCGCGATATATAGTTAGTGCAACTAACTATATATGGAATTTCAATGGTTTTGTGTGAGTAAAATAAGGTTTTTTAAATGCTAATTCCTAACTATATATGGTCTATAACCTATGGTTTTTTCAGTGAATTTTCAAGGTTTTGTAAATGCTAATTCCTAACTATATATGGTCTATAACCTATGGTTTTTTCAGTGAATTTCAATGGTTTTTTAATAGCAAATATCATAAGCTGTCGAATGTCAAGTACGTGGTAAGTGAAAACATTTTCGTGTTTATGCACACTGATCTGCTTTGAATGGTGCCCCCCCCCCTCATTTCTATTAGGAGTACTCTCTCTTTGCACATAGTGAAGGGTAGTTAACGCAGGCCTTTGCCCCCGTTGTAATACGTCGTGCCTGCTTCTCTCTCCATTTGATTGATTGTTATCCAAGTATTTACTGTTTTAGAATTGGTTCTCTTTGGTTCATTCTCTATTTACAAACAAACACAGAGTCGCAATACTCTGTTTAGTCTTTGCAGATAACGAAAAATCGTGTAAAAAAAAAAGAAAAGGAATCGAGCAAAATCAGTAGGCCACTAATGGGATCTCTTTTTGACCTCGCTAAAATAGAAACATTAGGAACAACCCCTCATGACAAATACAAAACTAGTGAAATGAACTGAACTCCACACAATGATGGCTGCAAAACAGCTCGGCTCCGCCACCCACCCCGCCCAAAATAACGATAAAGAGCGGCTGCCATGATTGGTTGCGGAATGGCCACGACGGAGCTACGAAATGGTGCTGCTCTCATGCTAACCCCAGCTTCAGTCTGAAACATCCAGAAACACTGTAGACTACCAATTCGATCAGTTCCGGTAGCGCCCCAATGTAACCCGGTAGAGAAGAACTAGCCCTCCCCTCTTTGACTAATGGTTCTTGTTGCCTGTCCCTTCTGTTGTCATTTAACAGAACTATTTAGCCTGCTGAAAGGGGTTGTGTTCCGACTGCTGGTTGGTGGAGACATTTTGACTATATTCTGGACCTGCATTGTCGCGTAATGCGTCATATGACGCGCCGCGTTAGCGCATCCGGAAGTCATCCGGGGCGCGCAGCGCGTAACGTAAGCATAACAAGTCATGTGACTTGTTAATAAAACTTTTCATTGGTTCATTTTACTTTTCTTATTCTAATGATGAAAGGCTTGGTCATATGACCTAAAAATTACGCTTTTTATTACTTCCGAACATTATTTTTTCTTAAATATATGTTATAATGTTCCAGGCTAATGTACTTTCCCGGAAAATTTACAACTGTCCTGCAAGTAAAATATATTCTTTTTTCGAGAAAAAGAGCGTTTCTTCGTCCCATGACGGAGCCGTTGAGCAAAAGAGGGTCGACCTGCTGTCTTAGTCGCCGATACGCCTGAATATGAGATTCTTATCGATCACTTTATGTTGCAGGAATAGAAAACACAACAGCCCTTGACCATTTATCTTTACTGTGTTCCTTCGTATTATACCTTTTACCCTTCATGTAATTGGTCTGCTTTATTTCACTTGCCTTTTAATGATTCTAAAACAGTGACTATTATTAAAAACTTTACCAATGTATATACTACTACCATGTTTTCTTTTAAAAACCTTTATTGTGAAAATTTCATTATACAAATACGAGCCTATAACCACGTGGGCCGGCCACGGAGCAAACTGTAATCGTATATGATGAGTAGACATTTACACTGTAGAGGAACGTAACGGGCGGGCCATTAGGTTGCAAGAACTAAGGTGTCTAACAGTTACGGAATCGGTGGACGTACATTTTATAATTAAAATACGACAGGGCCAGTTACAATAAAATTATCTAGATATACATTTGCGGGCAAGTACCATGGGTGACGTTAATTCGAACTTTCAATAGTACAGTAATCAATAACACATCAGAACTTAATATCAATAGGGATGTCGAAATATTCAATCAATTCTCGTCCCCGCCCGCCATGTGCTTCAAAACTGCATACGTATCTCGTGATTTCAAGGTTCTGCAACCAGTACACAACAAGGAGTTACGAGTCCCATTTATTCCGGCGCCATTTTGGGCAGGACGGGCAGGTCCAGGATATAGTCAAAATGTCTCTACCAACCATCGACTATGATGATGTTCATATGCTGTATTTATTAGAGTAACACTCATCTGTCCACATGAAATTAATTTGCCACAATCTAAACATGTCATTTTAATCTTTCCAAAGTTCTTCTAAATATTTGGGACCGTTTCCCTTGCCTCTGATGCTGTCAGTGCCACTTCTTTGATGAATGTACTAGCAGGTCAGGGGTTCTCCTCCAAATCTCTTTTTTATGCAGCACTATAATTAATTGGTGCCACCTCTCCATATGACGATGCATGGTATAGTTACCATAACTATATTTTTTTTCGGTTCCTCTGGAGAGTTCATCGTGGCAGATGAAGCGTGTAACGTACCAGGCATTTACCTTTTTTTGCATGTACAGGAAAGGAAAAAAAAATCGAGCATCCGAGTTCTAAGGTGTCCCAGGGCCATTTTAGTGGATCAGGCCCAAATCCAAAGAACAGGCCGCCATTTTGAGAGTCCTGTTGCAGCCGCCTGTCGCTGTAGCATCAAGAGCAGCCGAAACTCAGCTGAATGGCAACTGAAACGGTAAAGGGGCGCCCCACTACAGCAGACGAGCCTCCACCTAGGAAGGCCCGTTCACGCCGCCTCCCCCCCCCCTTCGGGCACCCCACGCCGTTATTCGGAGCAGTATTGTAGGATGGCCACACCAGTGCAGCAACTTGCTAGACATCACCTCAGTGGTAACCGAATCTCAACGCCTTGTGGTGTCTTCTATTCAGAAAACATTGTTATGCTGCCTTCGACCTATTCGCCGCAAGTGCGCACGCAACTCAGCTGCATAGCTTGCTAGACACCACCTCGGTGCTAACCGAATCTCAGCGCCTTGTGGTCTCTTCTATTCCAAAAAAATTGTTGCGCTGCCTTTGGCCCCATTCGCACATCGGTCCGCTACTGACACCATCTCACAGGCTAATGGGGCGCCCCACGCCGAGTTTCAGCATTGTAGGATGACCACACCAGTACAGCAACTTGCTAGACATCACCTCGGTGCCATCCGGATCTCGGCGCCCCACTGCAGATGAAGTGCCTCTCAACTATGAAACCACCACGGTGACATCCGGATCTTGGCGCGTTGTGCTGCCTTCGGCCTATTTGCACATCGGTCCGCTACTGACGCCATCTCACAGGCTAATGGGGCGCCCCACGCCGAGTTTCAGCATTGTAGGATGACCACACCAGTACAGCAACTTGCTAGACATCACCTCGGTGCCATCCGGATCTTGGCGCCCCACTGCAGATGAAGTGCCTCTCAACTATGAAACCACCACGGTGACATCCGGATCTTGGCGCGTTGTGCTGCCTTCGGCCTATTCGCACATCGGTCCGCTACTGACGCCATCTCACAGACTAATGGGGCGCCCCACGCCGAGTTTCAGCATTGTAGGATGACCACACCAGTACAGCAACTTGCTAGACATCACCTCGGTGCCATCCGGATCTCGGCGCCCCACTGCAGATGAAGTGCCTCTCAACTATGAAACCACCACGGTGACATCCGGATCTTGGCGCCTTGTGCTGGTTCCGGCCTATTCACACATCGTTCCGCTACTGACGCCATCTTACAGGCTAATGGGGCGCCCCACGCCGAGTTTCAGCATTGTAGGATGACCACACCAGTACAGCAACTTGCTAGACATCACCTTGGTGCCATCCGGATCTTGGCATCTCAACGCCTAGTGGTATCTTCCATACAGAAAATATTGTTGCGCTGCCTTTGGCCCCATTCGCACATCGGTCCGCAACTGACACCATCTCACAGGCCAACAGGGCGCCCCACGCCGACTTTTACCATTGTAGGATGGCCACACCAGTACAGCAACTTCCTAGACATCACCTCGGTGCCATCCGGATCTTGGCATCTCAGCGCCTTGTGGTGTCAGTCGGAAAATATTGTTGCGCTGCCTTTGGCCCCATTCGCACATCAGTCCGCTACTGACACCATCTCACAGGCCAAAAGGGCGCCCCACGCCGACTTTTACCATTGTAGGAAGGCCACACCAGTGCCACAACTTGCTAGACACCTCCTCGGTGCCATCCGGATCTTGGCATCTCAGCGCCTTGTGGTGTCTTCTATTCCGAAAATATTGTTGCGCTGCCTTTGGCCCCATTCGCACATCGGTCCGCTACTGACGCCATCTCACAGGCCAACGGGGCGCCCCACGCCGACTTTCAACATTGTAGGATGGCCACACCAGTGCGGCAACTTACTAGACACCACCTCGGTGCCATCCGGATCTTGGCGCGTTGTGCTGCCTTCGGCCTATTCGCACATCGGTCCGCTACTGACGCAAACTCACAGGCCAACGGGGCGCCCCACGCCGACTTTCAGCATTGTAGGATGGCCACACCAGTGCTGCAACTTGCTGAACACCACCTCGGTGCCATCCGGATCTTGGCGCGTTGTGTTGCCTTCGGCCTATTCGCACATCGGTCCGCTACTGACGCCGCCTCACGTGCCAACGTATTTTCTCCGCATTTTATACCCTATGCCGCATAACAGGTCATGTGACTTGTTTATAAAACTTTTCATTGGTTCATTTTACTTTTGGTTTCCTAATGATGGAAGGCTTGATCATATGACCTAAAAACAACACTTTTCATTGGATGAAAACTTTTTTTTTTCCCAAACGATGAAAGCCCCACCTTGTTTCTGGATGTTTCAGACTGAAGCTGGCGTCAGCATGAGAGCACCACCATCTCGTAGCTCCGTCGTGGTCATTCCGCGAGCAATCATGGCAGCCGCTCCCCACCAGAAGCCTACAAGAGTCGGGGGCCCCCAAAACTTTTGATGAATCCTCAAGGCGGAGGGGACGCTTTCGAGAATGGGGTCCAAGACCTAGCAGACAAGCGTCCGATTTCCAAGGTGTCCCAGGGCCATTTCAGTGGACCAGGCCCAAAAAGGAAACAGCCTGCCGCCATTTTGAGAGTCCTGTGACAGCCGCCTATCGCTGCACCGCAAGAGTGGGCGCAACTCAGCTGAATTGCGGCTTTTGACACAGTGGACCAAAAACGGACGGAATGGCAACTGAAACGGTAAAGGGGCGCCCCACTACAACAGATGAGACTCCACCTGGAGAGGCCCATTCACGCCGCCTCCCCCGGGGCGCCCCACGCCGTTATTCGGAGCAGCATTGTAGGATACCAAAACCAGTGCGGCAACTTACTGGACATCACCTTGGTGCCATCGTTCTGCTGCCTTGGAACTATTCGCACAACAGTTTGCTACTGATGACCCACCCCCCGCGACGCCCCACGCCAGAAATCTGGACGTTGTGCTGCGTTGGGACTATTCGCACAGCCGACCGCTACTTCGTTGTTTTTCCCTAAAAATGTTTATATGTTATTACTGTTTTTGTTTTCTTGTATATATTTATAAGTTATTAAAGTTTTATAATCTTACTACTTTGTCGGAGTGCTATATATTTTTAATGTGACACATAATTGTAAAAACTTTGATGTACAAAGAGTCATCCCTGGAATCTTCCGCTTCAGGCTCGGTCCCCTCCCCAATCACAATACAGGATGGTTTTCAGATAATAGGAACGCGTCTGCTGTGACGGATCTCATCGAGTGTGGGCCTTGATCTACTATAACTCCTTTGTAGAGGGGTGATTCTTTACAGCTGGGGCCATAAACTACATCTGCAGGGCTAGCTGATACCCTAGGACCGGCCTGGACAATCGGACACAGAGGAAAAGGAGTGTCAGAGGGTGCGGTAGTGAATAGGGCGAAAGGGAGGTGTCGGGCGGGCACAGGGTGTGATTCTCAGGGAAGAGCAGCGCAGATGGGGGGAGGTTTATTACCCATGCATAAGACAGAGAGCGGGGGTGACCACTGCCTGGGGGAGATGCTTGCGAGGGTGGGGAGCCATGCTAAGGATCGACAACGTGCACAGAGTGGGTCTGGTCAAGGCATCTAAAATGACTGCCGTGCACGACAAAAGTGTGGCATTTGAAAAAAGACAAGATGGCGCAGACAATGTTTTTCAACACTTCCTGATTTCCTTCGAATCGAACGTTAACAGACGTTGGGGCATATTACCAAAGTTAAGCGATATTTATCCCTAACGATGCTTAGCAACGATTTTTTTACCGCTAAGCATCGTCAGAAATTATCGCAGATAAACCTTGCTATTATCAAGGTTTATCGCAAATACGATAAAAAACGACCGCAATGCATTAATATCGCTGAAAACTCAGCGATATTCATGCATTACCGAGCTAATGCTCTTAGCCATGTTATCCACCTCCCATTCGATAACATGGCTAAGAACTGCTCAGGGCAGGTGCTAGCTTTTGGAGATATTCGCGCTTATCGCGAATATTTCCAAAAGTTGATAATAGGAGATAGCGATGTTAGCGACTGTTTCCAGTCGCTAACATCTTGGCATGCCCACTTTGCATGTCAGTAGTGATAAATATCACTCACATGCAAAGTGGGGCCCAAGATGGTCGCTATCTCCTACCATCCGTCGCTAACTGGTGTTAGCAACAGCTAGGTAATACAGATATAATTTTATCTCCGCGAAGCGGAGCGCTGTTACAGATATATATCTTGTTTTTGAACGTTAATTTCTCAAAATCCACTGAAGCACATATATTGAGACCTAGCAAAGGCACATCGAGCTACCAGTCCCTACAATTTTGCCAAGTTTCGTGCAAATCCATTCAGCCGTTCGATTATTATTATTATTTATTTTTTTTGACCCGCGGGGCCCTTTTAAAACCTCCACATCAAACCTAAGAGGTCAAGGAGGATCTACTATGCCCCCTTATGGTCATTTGCCCCTTCGCTTTGGCCTCCTCTTGTCTCTCGATCCTACCGAGAGACAAGATGGCGGCCGCTACGGACTGTTTGCAATGTTTACAGACGCCGGAGAACCAATCAGCTTCGCAAACCTCCGTTACGCGAAGCGGAGCGCTGTTACAGATATATATCTTTTTTTGAACGTTAATTTCTCAAAATCCACTGGAGCACATATATTGAGACCTAGCAAAGGCACATCGGGCTACCAGTCCCTAATATTTTACCAAGTTTCGTGCAAATCCATTCAGCCGTTCGATTATTATTATTATTATTTTTTTTTGCCCCGCGGGACCCTTTTAAAACCTCCACATCAAACCTAGGGGGTCAGCGAGGATCTACTATGCCCCCTTATGGTCATTTGCCCCTTCGCTTTGGCCTCCTCTTGTCTCTCGATCCTACCGAGAGACAAGATGGCGGCCGCTACGGACTGTTTGGAATGTTCACAGACGCCGGAGAACCAATCAGCTTCGCTTCACAAAGCTCCGTACCGCGAAAAGTCCGCGAACCGGAGCGCTGCCCGGTCCGCTGTTACAGATATATATCTTTTTTTGAACGTTAATTTCTCAAAATCCACTGGAGCACATATATTGAGACCTAGCAAAGGCACATCGGGCTACCAGTCCCTACAATTTTGCCAAGTTTCGTGCAAATCCATTCAGCCGTTCGGGCTAAAAGTGAGGCCAACCGCCCTATGGAAAACTCAATGTTAAAAACACGTTTTGGGACCCCCCTTTTTTCTCGGCCCCCCCTTGACGAACCCCCCCCCCAAATTTTCAAGGGCTGCTCAGAAACAAAATGTGCCATTTTCCTGAAAATTTCAGCCAATTCCGTCCACAAACGCCAAAGTTATTAGACATAGAATTTTCAAAAATCCCATAGAGAAAAAATCCTAACTATAGCCAGTAGGTAATATATATATATATATATATATATATATATATATATATATATATATATATATATATATACACACACAATACCTTATTATTATTATTTGACATTTATTAAATACTGCAAATCACCCAGAAAGGGTCTCTCTGCGCTATAGCGAATCTTCAGAGAGGAGCTAAATTAAGGGTATTGAAAATAAACCTTATCAATCCCAACCCCTAAACTCAACCACCCCATAACACTAAAAATACCCTGGCCATGCAAATACATTTAACTACCCTAATCCTAAAAATCACCTTGGCACCCAAATACCCTTACCCACCCATCATAAAACCCTAAAAATTCCCTTGCCAGCCAAATATCCTTCCTTACCCACCCTAACCCCTAAAAACACCCTTACTAACCAAATACCCTCACCCACTCTAAACCCTAAAAATACCCTTATCACTCAAATACCCTTACCCACCCTCAACCCTAAAAATACCTTGCAATCCAAATATCCTCACCCACCCTAAAAATACCCTTTCCAGCCAAATATCCTTACCCACCTTAGCCCCAAAAATACTCTTGCCATGCAAATACCGTTCACTGTAAAAATACCGTGTCACCCAAATATCCTCATGCACTCAAAATCCTAAAAATACCCTTGTCACCCCAATACCCTGATCCATCCTAAACCCTAAACATCCTTACCCCTCAAAAAACCCTCACCCACCCTAAACCCTAAAAGTACCCTTCCACCCAAATACCCTCACCCTCCCTAAACCATAAAAATACTCTCTTTCTCAAACTTGTTTCTCTTCTTTTCTTACTTATCGCAGAGGTGTTTCTGACATTAGGGTTTGACAATTTCTGGCTTACATTTATCTTCAGCTAGAGCCATGTCCTATATTTCAGTTCTAACCAAGACAGCCCCAGCTCCCAGCTATGTTCAGTCCATTGCCCCAACTTTCCCTCTCACTTCTCTTTGTGTGGCGATTATCATTTGAGGACCATTCCCATTAGGGCCTTTTCTTCTGAATGATTTCTGAACTCATTCAGGAGACCCATCATCCGATCTCCTGTCTGACCCAGGCTCACTGTGTTTGTAAGGCAACATATCGCTCTTTGAGGTCCACTCCTCAAGGAGCGCTATGGCGTTGAAAATCTTCTGAGTTGGATCAAATTTATAGCACCTCCATAGGGTTGTGGATTGGTCCAGTAACTTCACTTTCAGGGCCTTCTACCTGAGGCCAGTGGCTCACTTGGTTGGCTAATCTTGAAAGCTCTTTAAACTTGCTTATTGTACTTTCTCTTATAGACTTTTGTCAAGCTCCAACGTCTTGATTGTTGTTTATTGTTTATATTCCGTTAGCTACTTTGCTTGATTGTTTTCTTGTAGGGCTTCCATCCTCATCACAACTGCGTCTTCTTGCCTCGCAAATTACTCTCAATAGCTGCTAAGACATTTGGTCCTATTTGCAATTGATTTTTCTTCTGCTTCAAACTGGATGAGTCTTAATTATTTGGTTTCTCTGGGTGGTTCTTGCTTGCTGATGTGTGCAATGAAGAGGCAGCTTCCTGGAGCTGGTGCCGTTTGTGCCTTTGGCTGTGACTTCATCGCATTCTTTGTTTCATAACTTTATTGTGACTAGAAGTAAACATTAAAAAGAGACTGGCAAATTCTACTCTTATCCTTCACTTCGATAAAATATTAGATTTTTAGAGTTATATATAGGATAATCACCATTAAATAATAACAATGATTTACCTCACCTTTTCTTTAACTCTGTACCGAAATCTTACATATTGTATACCTCACTGTCCATTTTACTCGACCAACATCCTTTCCTAGCATCTCATTTCAATGAGGGTGTGTCTGTATTTTGGGATTGGGTGGGGAGGGAGTGTGAAGGAACGTATGTCTTCCCCCCCGCCCCCGTCCCGCAGACAAGAACTTGTCATGGCACCCAGCAGTCAACTTGCTACCAGGCTGACCAGTGCCCTCTTTTGGTTCCTTCTCAATCCTTCCCATTCAGGCCTGCATGAAGGGTTCATGGAGACAGAACCTTCCTGCTCTTGAGACTCTTACCTGTAAAAAATGTACTTTCACCTTTGACGGGATATCGATCTGACGTCATTGTATCTAACATCTCTTTCTCTTCTAGTTACCGTTCTGAAGACCATCTTTCCTTCCCCTTTAGGGACATCCCATACTCTTAACAGTGGAACACCTTACACCGCTGCTATTTCGGACACCCCGGCTGCACTCCCAGGGGACTAGCAAGGTTGCCACGGGCCCTGGTGCAAGCAGAGAGTATGGCTCACCTGCCTCCTATGGGTAGCATATTTGGAGTAGTGGGCTTCTCACACCCATGGACACCATTGCCCTTCAACCTAAAGAACTAGTGACCCCAGTCCTTAGTACTCATTTCCTAACCACTGCTCCAACCCCACCCTTGTTTCATGATTCTCGGTTGTCCCATCATTATCAGCTATAAGGTCATCTATGCCCGAATTGTTGTGCTGTAAACACAAATGTCAGTCTCAAACCTTGTAATGCCAGGACCTTGCTCAGCCTCACCGCCCATGAGTCTTTGGTCAACAACATGTTCGCAATGCATATTACTGCATTAATGCATAAACGCCACCTTCTTGCTAGCCCTTTCTACACTCCAAGCGAACACCACCATCAGAAGCAAGTCCAGAATCAGTCAAACCATCAATCAATTAATCAATCAGGATTTTAAAAAGCACAGCTAATCACACAATAGGGTATCCAGGCGCTTGCTGTGCTGTGCTTAGGTTTTTTTTCCTCATTTCTCTTTAGCCATGCATCTACTCACTACTGCGTATTGCAGTGTATCCCAATACCCACTGATTCCAATAAATATCAGTATATTTCCATATACCAGTCAATTAGGTTATTTGGCGTCTACAAAGACATTGCCCAACTTCCATCATTGTCAGGTCTCCCATCCCCCCATCCTCGAAATCTTCACTCTGCTGTGGGGTTTTGCCACCCGTTCATAATCATAAGGCACTATTAATCTACAGGCAAAATTCAAATATGCAGGTAAACATGTTATGCTAAAAGATCGGAATGAAGCTTTCTAAAGGCCGAGAACAACTTTTGAGCACCTGCCTGCTACCTTACTCCTATCCAAGGAAATCCAGATGTGTGCATGACCCAGGACATGCAGGTATGTTATTCTAAAGATGACTTCTGACCAATGGCGGCCACCACTAACAAAGGGTAGTGGGGCAGGTGGGGTGAGTGCGGGGGGCGTGTGTTATAATAATGTTTTTTAAACTTACCTTTAGCAGCCTGCCGCCTTCAGCGTTGCGCCGCGTTCAGCGTTGCGCCGCGTTCGTTGCCTCTGCTCTTCCTGGGTCCCAGCAGCCGGGGGGGGACAGACTCCCATTCAATCACTGTGCAGCAGAGCAGTACAGGGATTGGCCTGAGTGGGCAGGAAAGACGCTCCACTGAGGTCATGGAGTCTGTGGGGTTTCTCCAGCCCGGCTGCTGAATTCAGCCGGGCTGGAGAAACCTAAGTGCACATGTGTGTTTTGACGGCCTGCCAAACACATATGCGTACTTAGGGAGTGCACAAGCATGCTTCCTCCTGTTTGCTGGCTCTGTGCCAGGCTGTGGGGTGACGCTACTTCAACATTGCGGAAGAACCGCCACTGCATCTGACTGCAAGCTGGAACCTGCCATCTGAAAAACGCAACCATTAGACAAGCACTGACTCCATTTTAGCTTGGGCAGTGGTTGAGGGGCGTATACTGCCAAACAGGCCTGCATTTGCTTTGCTCTCTTGGTGGAAGACTACTTCCTCTGCAATCTTTTTGAGAAAAGGGAGTCAGATCTGCTGCTCAGTAACTCTTCAGCTAACTATCGGGGACACTATTGCACCATAACATAAATAAACACATTCATAAGTCAATATTAACAACTGTCAACTTGACAAGAAGTACATTAAAAAGCAAAAAACAAGATGCAGTCTTAGAAGGGTGAGGCCTTTGTACGCCTGACACACATTTCTATTTGCAATCTTTCAATCATGTAATTTTTATTGTTAGAATAATGTAAAACAACATACTTATGTGGGCAATAATACACCTGGATACCCTCACGGGTGCTAACCTGCGCTCTATAAATCGATTTTGATTGATTGAAAAACATAAGGAGCAAAAACAACCCCCTCCCTCAAATTGCATTTACCCCAGTGTTTTTCCCTAAATGTGTAGATCTGGGCTAAAAATAGAGATTGGCGTGAGTGATAAAATGGGCACTAAGGGCCATATGTACGTATGTTTTATTTTGTGAGTTCCTAATAGCGAATTTGTGTGATTCGCTATTAAGAAATCGCAAACACCTATGTATGATTGCGACTCCATTCATTCCTACGGGCCTTAAGGCCCATAGGTGAGAATGGTCTTGCTTTACCTAAATTGTGATTACCTAATTGGTAATTGCAAATTGTGAAATGCTACGGCAAGGGTGCACGGGGCCTAAGGCCCCCCTGAAGTACCCCTATAAAGAATTTACACATTTAATGCACACAGCGCCACATGGAATTTTGGAAAATTCATTTTGTTTGCATTTCTCAAATTTGCACGTTTACCATCGAATTTAAATCGATACTAACAGCTTTTCCTAAATGCACAGTACGTATTTACAAAAGGCTTCTTACATGTGCATTACGGGATTGCAAAGTGCGATTCGCTATTTGCATTTGCAATTTAGATAATCGCAAAAAATTGGGATTAACCAATTTGCAAATTCCAATGCCTTTCGTACATTCAGTAAGGCCATTTTGCATTTGCAAAGGGGCAAATTTAGCAATTTACACCGTTTGTGCATGCAAAACACTTTGATACATGTGTCCCTTAAATAATAAAGTTGTAACAGATCATGTAGAAGAGTTCCCTGCCTCCCTCTGTTACCTCCATATTTTTACTTGTATCTGTCAAATTTCTGGATCTTGCTAGAGGATTCGGCGTATGTTTGTATTACCAACACCAAGGTTCTCTTCACTAGAGTGCCACACAGGCAGTCAGTGTTCGTGGCAGGTACAGGTGTGTAGCATTTCTATTTTAAAATGTTATTTCTAAAAAGTAGACCATTTGTAGCTGGTGGAAACTGCCATCTTTTGTGTGGTATTTCACTAGATTCTTAGCCTTTTTTTGATGAACCCGTTTTTGCTGGCCATAGGACTCTGCATACTCTTGCCAACCAGTGGTAAAGTGCTTGTACTCTTCTCTCTAAACATATTAGCACAGGCATACCACTAATTGGCACTTTTAATTTACTTGTAAGTCCCTAGAAAATGGCACCTCATGTACCCAGGGCCTGGCCTGTAAATTAAATGCTACTAGTTGCCTACAGAACTTATTGTGCCACCCACTAAAGTAGCACTGTAAAAAAATGTCTACAGGCCTGTCCTGTCTGAGTGTGCGGTTTTAAGCAAAACATTTTGCCAGGCCTAAAACCTTCCTTTTTAATATTCATTAGTGACCCCTTAGTTAGGTCCTAAATGTCCACAGGATACGGTGCATGGTATTGAAGAATTAGGGCATGCATATTTAAAGTTTTACTTGTCCTGGCAGTGGAGAACCACCAAAGTTGTGTAGCTAGGCTGGCTATACCATAGGAAAATACTAGGTTATACTATAACAACGTCTAGTGATTAATTCCAGTTTGGAAGCAGCTAGCAAAATGATTTGATGACTCATTGTAATACTAAATAAAAAATCCGACTTAATAGTAAAGTCAAATTTTATATCACTATTTTGGAAATTACACTTTTAGAAAGTTGTCATTTTCTTAGCTAAAGCCAAAAGTGCCTTTCTGCCAGTGCCTAGTGTCACATGACTACTGATGACTCCCATGCGGTGAGATGTAGATTGTTCCCCGACAGCGGGCAAAGGGCTTAGGTGGTTGGAGGTGTTTTTCTACCTTGAGCAAGCTAGCTTGGGGACTGTGCACACCCCCTTCCTGAGTTTTAAATCGTGCCTACCCTGTAATTGGCGGGCGTAGTTTACACCCAGGCCTGCCTCCATTTGTCTTCCTACACAATGTGGTCCCAAGCCCTGTGGGAGGAGTGGGTCTTCCCCAGAACTGGTTTGGTGTGACCACAGGTAGGGTTAGCCCTTTATCATGCAACGTGGGACAAAGACAGAAGCAGTCCTGTTCCAGCACGCAGCGGAGGAACGCGCTGTTGCTTGATTGAGACTTTTATCCAGTGGAAGTCAAGTATACGGATTGTCGTGACCTTCCCAAATCATCTTCCCTAAAGCTAAAACATCTATTCCAACTAAATACCATTGAAAAAGGATAGCCACTGTGAGACAAGGCCTTACAATACGCACATCCAGAGCGTATGAACGATTGTTCCAGCGGCAGCACCGTATTGCAGTTCAGCTCGCTTGTCATCTCTCCCCTTCCTTTGCTGGGCGTCCGGCTGGGTCCCATGTGAGTAACATTTTTGTTATCACTCCTCACTTCCCATGGTGTTCACATATCACGATGACAGGCCATCATCCTTTCTGATGTCCCTATATCGCTAGGCCCTGAAGAGACCCCTCATCCCCAGAGGGGTCAAAACGCCATCAACGAAAATAAAGCGAACCATTCCTATTACAGATTTCTTTGGATGGTCGACTTTAATATTGTTTTGGAAACCATTTATAATTGTTACAATCCTGTCACAAATTGTTGGAGGTTCCATGTTCACTGGGGACACAATGCACTGTTCAGTTTTGTAATTATTTTTCATATATATCTAGATAAAAGCTACCATTGTCTACATCTAATACTGAGTCGTGTACGGTTCTTCTCCTTTTGATAGCACTGTAACCCAAGTGTTCATTGCGATTGTGCATAATATTTATTATCATTCCCAGTATTACATAATATTCCACAGGAACCATTGTTTCTGCTTATAACTCATGCACCCTGGTTCAATTGTGAGTAGGGTTCCCTTGTAACTACTTTCCGGACCTTATCGTAGCCACACCTCTGGGTGCTCTGACCAAGGAAATAAAGAGGTCTTTCTCACAGCAACTGCCTAGCTGACCAGTTCGTTCTGGACTTGCAATGGAGACTGCTGCTGGTCTCTGCTGGTGTAAGTCGTAACACCCAAGTGGTGCCCCCAGGTCTTGGACACTTGCCTGGTGTGTGTGAGAGTGCACTCCTCCTGTCCCCAAGCTGCAAGAAGCGAGACTCGGAATTTTTATGCTAACTTTCTGCCTGGAGAAGCACCCGAGGCCAGGTTTGCCATCAAAGCTGCAACTCATTGACATAAAAACACAGGTCGGCATCAACTTGCTGAAGAAGCTCCAACTTTCAGAATAGTTTCTAAGTCCGAGCATAGAGGGTTTCAGTGACACTGACAGCAAGCCGAAGTCGATCAAAGTCGATGCCTTCCTGGACACAGACTACATACGTGTCCCATTCAGAGCTTTCCCACCTTCATTGAAGACCACACCGGGAACCCGCGCTTCAACAGCCTGTCATAATTGAGCCCTGCCTCAGATCCAGCTAGCGGCTTGACCTGCTGATAACCCCTTTTCAACATTCTGCTTTTCTCCACTTTTCCAAATGGTTTAGGATTATTCTTGTGTTGTGTTTTCGCTTTATCTCCATTTGAATACTGCATACAAACTTTATACATAGTCTCTAAGTTAAGCCTGACTTCTTTTTGCCAAGCTACAAGAGGGTTAAGCACAGGTTTATTTAGTGACTTTAGTGATCCACCCTGACAAGGAGTAAGATTATTATTTGGGGTGAGTTCTAACCCTGCTCAGCTAATGCTCCAATTTCTTACAGTAATTATAAATGTGTAAACAAAAATAAAAAGATACGGGCATATTTATAAAGTTTATATTTTCTATTACTAAGTACACATCTGCATACCTTCAAGATATGTATATCGTCTAGGTACAATAGGTGGAGCTAGGTATAGAAAATCTATACTTAGTTACCTTTAGATATTTTGGATTCAAAGTTTTGTCCTCAGTATTTGCCTCCCTAGATATTCTGGCTTTGATATTTAGGGTGCACACTGAACTAAATGACAAGAAAGCCCCTCTTAGTAGACACTACTGTAGACCATATGACCAAAGCATGTGCAATCTGTATTTCATCATCTTTGCCAGTCCTACAATGGCAATATTGCATTCTACTGCATCTACTCATCCTGAACAACAGCTCACCCCACATCCAGTCCTATCTGCTGGCCTACAAGGAGGAGAATGATGCTGCCATAAAAGAGTGATCTCAGATGCACGGCCGACTTTTGTCAAAGTAGACAGAACCAGCTACCTATGGTAAATTAAAGATTTCTCTGTTTCAAGTAGGCTGATGCGAATTAGTAATCAAACTCAGTCAATACCTGCTATACCCTCAAGGCAGCTAGCTCCAAACTTTGTAATATTACAAATTGCCTATAGAATATTACATCCCTTTCAAGATTTGAAGAATATTAAACAATTATTCACTTTTACAATAATCCTAATTCATTGAGGAAATGTAATAGCCTTTGCTGATTATCCACTTTGAAATGTGGGCTTGGGTGTTGCTATACTTCCTATTTATAATATGTTTTTACTTATTTTATGCATTTTTCGCATTTTATGCTCTATATTTATCATAATGTAACTATTTGTTATTTACTGTATTTTTCTGTTGGCCCCTTCAAGCTGTCCTTTCTGGTAATTTGTGTGCATTCTACATAAATTAAGCTAACAAGCTAGAACGAACACACCGTTACCAGGAACTTGAAAGTAAGCTACTAGCCTTTCTAATGTCTAGAGCTGCTGATGTCACTTTTTCACTTGTCTACGCTCTACATGCAAGAAATGATCCAAATATATGTACTTCATAACCCTTACATTTGAAAATCCCTTTTAATGAGAACAAACAAGACCACAAGATAGCAATAAGGTTTAAATGGTTGTAGATATATACTAGAGGAGAAGTGCTTAATTTGAGTTGGTGGTTTACGGTGCTCCACACAAGTACATCATTGTCAATACCGGCACTTATGACAGTCTGCCACATGGTGGCGCTGTTTGTTTAATTTACAGATGAATTTTACAGTTTTTTATTATTACAATATAAATTAGAAATGACTAATACCTGCGTCCAAGCTATCACTAATGCTTTGGGACACCCACGGACCACGCACGTAACCTAGGATTCATCCTCGACTCCTCCCTCTCCATGTCGAAGCAGGTCAACGCCGTCTCCTCCTCCTGCTACGACACCCTCCGCATGCTCCGCAGGATCTACAAGTGAATCCCAACCGAAACCAGAAGAACGGTTAACCAAGCCCTCGTCAGCAGCAGGCTGGACTACGGCAACGCACTCTACGCAGGAATCCCGACCAAAAACTTACAACGGCTGCAACGCATCCAGAATGCCTCCGCGCGCCTGATCCTCAATATCCCTTGATGCAGCCACATCACCCACCACCTAGAAGACCTACACTGGCTCCCCATCAACAAGAGGATCACCTTCAAGCTCCTCACCCATACACACAAAGCACTTCACAACACCGGACCAACCTACCTGAACAACAGACTCAACTTCTACACCCCTGCCCGCCAGCTCCGCACCACTAGCGTCTCCCTCGCCACCGTCCCGCACATCCAACGAACAACATCCGGCAGCAGATCCTTCTCCTTCCTCACCGCCAAGACCTGGAACACCCTCCCCATCCATCTGCGGCAGACACAGGACCTGCTAACCTTCAGGAAGCTCCTCAAGACCTGGCTCTTCGAACAGTAGCATCACCCCCCCCCCTCCACAGCGCCTTGAGACCCTCACGGGTAAGTAGTGCGCTTTACAAATCCAATGATTGATTGATTGATTGATTGATTGATTGAATGGCCGTATGCAACGCAGCTGGTGCTATGTAAGGGGCTCTGATACCCGATACCTTCGGGTCAAGTTGAAACTATATAAAACTTCATTAAAAAAAATTAAATATTCTGAATTGTCATACATGTAAGGGTGTGATGGTTTGTAGTTGTGTTGGTACTGTCATTAGCAGCGATGTCAGGAGCAATGGGTGGTGCAAGCTGCAGCAGACTCCTGACAAGGGTCCTGGCACTTATTTTTTTACAAATTAAGCACTGGCATATATCATCAGATTAAGTGCTCAAATGAGTGATCTCCTGAAACTTTTGCTCTCATGAAACCTTCTTCGATGTCTCTTTCCATGTAACTTTAGGTACTTTCTCTTGTTCATGTATGCGTAGAGGGATGGCAGTGTTGCCGAAAGGTCTTCTCTCATTGTGAGGCATGGAAGTGAGGATCCTTGAGCAGAACATATTTGTAGAGGTCGAACGAGCAATTCGATAGGTAGTTGACATTATTGCACCGTAAGCAGCGGAAGGGATAACGGTGTCCATAAAACTGTTCAATAGCCAGCATCTCATCAGAGAGTGGACATTAATCCTTGACACATGGATATCTTTCTCCGGCTCTTTCCCGCCATTTATCTCTTTCTGTCCACCTGCCACTGCACTGAGAGGAGCAGCCGAGAAATTACTCTAATTTAGAGGGCAGCCATCGGTCTGGCCTGGTGTCTGTTACACAACAGTGTAGCTAAGGGTGGCATTTGTACTTTATGAGCAATGTGTTAGCTATAAATTGCCAAGTGCTCAGAAAATGGCAATAGGGTACTGCCCTAGGGTCAGGCAGACAGAATCACGTGGCAAAAGATAAGGTGGGGAACATTATTCAGCAGAGTGACCATATGGTTAACTGCTGACTTTTTTCACTGTGTGCACTTGGTATGAAAGGAGTTTGACACAGACCACTGTGCACTGCAAACATGCATTGATAAGGAGATCTGATGCAACACAGGAAGCATAGATTACCAGCTCTGCCCTTCTTTTTAGTACTAAAAGTATGGGTCAGAAAGGATGTTCAGAACCCTGTCCATTATCTGTTTTCCACACCACCCCGACTGCAATAGGCCTCTGCCAATCTGGACCTTCTCTGCGGCTGACCATGCCTCCTCGGTCACTGGCAGTCCTGCAGACCCAAGCAAAGGACCAGCGTTTGCGATGTGGTTTCATATCAAGTCAGTATCCGTGACAGAAATCCTGTGGGTGGCCCTAGTGGTACTGCCGCTTACCGCGTGACCCGCAGGGGAACATGGGCGGGGCAGCGCTTTAGTCCCACCCGGCAATCTCCAGCCAACACCTATGGGGCGCCCCTCCCCGCGTCCACCATTCACCGGCCAGGGGAGGGCTTACCTGTGGGAGGGGCGAACCCGATATTACACCGCGGTGGCCAAGGCTCGGCCTCTCTCCATCCCTGTCCACCCGCGGCTTAAGCGCTGTTCGCCCGCACACACAACTAGCGTGGCCACCTCTTCTTCCCTCCGTGGTGTTCACCACTGGGGCCTCGTGCAACCTGGTCATGCCCAGGGACATGGCGGGGGGGGGGAGGGAAGAGAGCAGCACATACCTGGTTTAGCAGGACAATACGACGCGACGAACAGCGGGCGAACAGCCCTTGAGCCGCGGGTGGACAGGGATGGAAAGAGGCCGAGCCTTGGCCACCGCGGTGTAATATCGGGTTCGCCCCTCCCACAGGTAAGCCCTTCCCTGGCCGGTGAATGGTGGATGCGGGGAGGGGCGCCCCATAGGTGTTGGCTGGAGATTGGGGCCACCCAGGAAGGAGATGGGGCAATTTGAGGGTCAAGCTAGACCAACACCTTGCATACGGGGGGCCCCCACCCAATATCCTCATCTTCCATCTGGGGGGGGGACAACTTAGTCACCATTGGAAGGAGGGCTCTGACTCAGGTCATGCAGAAGGCCTTGGTAGCGATGGGCAACCAGTTAGGAGCGGGCGAGCTCCTGTGGTCTGAGGTTGTCCCTCGCAGGGCTAGATCACCGGTAGCAGTAGAACATTCCCGCAGGAGGGTCAACAGATCCATGCAGAAGTTCATGGGAAGAGAGGCCTGGGTTTCATTAGGCAAGTACCAATGCAAGAGAAAACTGAAGGGTACTCCAATAAAGACAGGGTACACTTGTCTAGATTGGGAGTGGATATATTCTTCCTAGACGTACAAGAGGCACTAAACAGCGACAGGATGTAAGTAGCTAAGTAGGTGGGGGGCTCTGTCATCGACGGGAGCCTCCTCCAGAGCTGTGGCGGAGTACAGGGCGATCTGGAAGCAGACGGGTACAGTAAGGGTACCTCTGCGGCAGAAGGGTACAGTAAGGGTACCTCTGCCTGGCACAGTAAGGGTGCCTGAGCCAAGGACCAGGAGCCGAAGGAGGTTCCGGGAAACCGCGACGGCGCCCCGTTAGTCCTTCGGGCGGTTGGGGGGCCTGAACCGACCGGGGGTGTGCCACACCGCTCCGCCCTGACAGGGGGGGCGGGAGTATAACGAAGTTGGTAATGTGCTGCACCGTGAGAGCATCGACTCGCTGTGCAAGATGGCTCCTTAGGCATGCGGGACAGCAAGGGGCTGCCTGCTTTGGATCGCCCATAAGATGACCCACCATAAAACGTCATACGTGTGTTGTATGAAATAAACCTGCAGCAGTTCTTTCCCATAAATATGTCTCCAGAGTTTCATTTGGGTAGGACTTGTGTATATGTACAAGCGGGCGGGAGTGAATGGCGGTGTGGGCACTATGCCGCTGACCGCGTGACCCGCAGAGGAACATGGGCGGGGCAGCGCTTTAGTCCCACCCGGCAATCTCCAGCCAACACCTATGGGGCGCCCCTCCCCGCGTCCACCATTCACCGGCCAGGGGAGGGCTTACCTGTGGGAGGGGCGAACCCGATATTACACCGCGGTGGCCAAGGCTCGGCCTCTCTCCATCCCAGTCCACCCGCGGCTCAAGCGCTGTTCCCACCCTGAACCCTGACCCAGCAGCTTGAGCAGCGGCGCGAAGTAATAGATGTTTGTAATGTTCTTCTTTGTGTTGCAGGCGGAGTTACAGGGCGATCTAGAAGCAGACGGGTACAGTAAGGGTACCTCTGCGGCAGAAACGTACAGTAAGGGTACCTCTGCGGCAGAAACGTACAGTAAGGGTACCTCTGCCTGGCACAGTAAGGGTGCCTGAGCCAAGGACCAGGAGCCGAAGGAGGTTCCGGGAAACCGCGACGGCGCCCCGTTAGTCCTTTGGGCGGTCGGGGGGCCTGAACCGACCGGGGGTATGCCACACCGCTCCGCCCTGACAGGGGGGGCGGGAGTATAACGAAGTTGGTAATGTGCTGCACCGTCAGAGCATCGACTCACCGTGCAAGATGGCTCCTTAGGCATGCGGGACAGCGAGGGGCTGCCTGCTTTGGATCGCCCGTAAGATGACCCACCATAAAACATCATACGTGTGTTGTATGAAATAAACCTGCAGCAGTTCTTTCCCATAAATATGTCTCCAGAGTTTCATTTGGGTAGGACTTGTGTATATGTACAAGCGGGCGGGAGTGAATGGTGGGGTGGGCACTATGAAGAAAGAGGAAGTGAGCAACTGAGTCGAGCTTCAGAATCCTCTGGTAGACCAATGGGTGAGTACTGTGGGCACACGCGGCACATGGTACATTCTCCAATTACCTCCAGCCTTTTTGTTGCCATTGGTCTCTGCGTCAAGGTCCCACTCCCCCACTAAACCATCAGTATGTCAAGAGACCTGCCACAACAAAATACCACACCACATCCTGGAAGCAAGCAGCAGAGGGTGGAAAGTGAAAACAACTGATTGCTGCACTTTGGTGCTGCACAGCCTGTGTCTTTTATCCGCGTGGCATTGATACAAACCAACATGTGATGGTATTTTTGAGAGGAACTCCTGCTCAGAAATAACTGCTCTGAGAACATCAGTTTTTGTCACTCATACTGAATTGAGTTAGATTTGAACTAGTGGCCCATGTATGTACATGGAGCGCGAACTTAGCCAAAAGGCAACGGAGCACTGTACTTTTTCGAAGGCAAGTATAAAGTATTGATTAATTGAAGGGAAAGCTGGGGGTGGAAGATTAATCCATTGTGATGACCTACTGTATATACATCCCAATAAACTACACCACTCAAGCTCTGTTATGTTCATTGATTTGCTGTTATACCATGATTATGGTAATTACATTTCTACAACCGGTAAGCATGACATAGCAGCAAATGTTTTTAAATGGAGAATAATGAACTGAAACAATGTTGCAACATGATTTTCTGTATTTATTGGTGTAAAATTAATAATGGCTATTTTTGTTCGTACTAATGAGACCTCCTTTTAGCTGTAGTGGCGTGTGGGATTACCTCATTTTTAATTGTGGTAATTTTGCTTTTTTCTAAATTAACATAAATTGTGGTAAATATACCTAAAATCTTACCATATATTTACCACAATATTTTACACCACCAATGTACATTAAATGAGGGGCTTAATCTTTGTTGACTGGAAAATGTTTATACCATATTTAAATCTCTACAGTTCACTTTGTGTTCCTTCTGACAATCCATCTGATTTCGCATAACTACTGTGTCTGGCTGTAGACCTGACAATATATCGTTTTTTTAAACTTGTTACCTTTAACAACTTTCCTTAACAATTCTAGTGTTTGTAGCAGACCCATAGATTTGTCTGTTGAAGTTACAAAACCTCCTTGAATGTTTCCTCAAAATACTCCTTATAGCTGTTTTATGAATATACTATACTGTACTGTGCCAGGCCAAGATACCTAATGCAAACAATACTCATTTAACATTTAGAGATAATCCACGAATTCCTAAACTCACATGGGGATGTATTGCTGATGTAATAGATGCCAGTGAAATAGAAGCCCAGTTCAACCATCAACTTACCTCCAGAATGCTGCCCTTATGTGGCAGTTATAGTTAAGGCTCCCCCCTTGCGCCTGGGCCAAACAGAATCCCATGACTTATTAAAGAACAGAGTGGTTCATTGGCTCAATAGGAATTGCCGTTAAACAGTAGGGGAAGCCCACCAAATTCTGTTTACAAGGAGAGTGAGCTGGATTGGCCCCCTAAGAAAACACTATAAGGGGGATTGAATTATAATTATTTCAGGGAGCCATGGTGGGCGAAGGGAGTTCTAACGGGGGGCACGTCATCTCCACCCAGAACAGACTATGTCACTACAGCCGTTGGTGTTTTTCTATAGGCACTGCCAGCATTCCGTGCCTCAGAGGAGTAGAAAAGGATTACCAGCCAACTACTTTGCCCATGTTTTCCCCTCATACCAACCACCACTGGCAGTCACTAACAGAGATCAGCTCCTGAGTGGCCTCCAGGATATTGACTGACATGAGATTGAGGCAACAAATGGGGATTGAACCAACATTTTATGAAGGGAGGGAAGAGGATACAAGTATTTCTATCAAGGGAAATCATGATAATATAATCACTTTATATGGTGCTCCACTGTCACTTTCTGATGACACAGAGGCCCATACACCTCCAGCAGCCGCTCCATCGTCAATTTCTGATGATATATCAGCCTCTTTACCGATCCTAATATCTTCAAACAGTAGTGGCCTAGGGATGGACGGCGGTTTATAAAATTGCAACCTGGAATGGAGAAGGGTTAGCAAAAAAAACAGGGCACACCAGGATGGAGTTTATAAGTGATCTATGTATCAAAGAAACCTGGTGCACTGAGCCTGTCTATTTTGAGGGTTTCTCAACACACTGGCTGGAGGCCGAGCCATCAACAGCAGGGAGGGAAAAAGGGGGGCTTATGTTCCTTATATCGAATAGGCTCCTGGTAAGCATAAGGAGAAGCTAACAGTAGGCCCACATTCATTAATCTTATGGATAACTTTTAGGAGAGGCCGAGATACAGTTTTGGTTTACTTTTATAACAATGTTTTTAACAACACCCGGGGTAAGTTGGTTTTAGCCCTTGAAGGGGGACTGGAATCTCTACTACAGTCGATTACCAATAACTTCATAGTAATTTCGGCCAGAGATTTTAACACACGTCTTTGCAGACTCTCTGCTACATGGGTATGCAGGGTCACTGATGAGGCTGGGATTGATTGTTCACACTTTCCAAACAATGACCATGGCTCCCAATTGAATTCCTTAATTACCAAGTTTGACTTTCATTTATTACAATGTGAACACAATAGCAATGGGAACCCTATTCCAACCTTTATAGGGAGGAATTCTGCTTTGGTTATTGACCATATCCTAATATCTCCTAATGCACATAAGTGGTGTGCTATACCAAGGGTTGCCTGTCCGGGCCTGAGCGACCAAAATTGTATTATATTGTCAGGTTTTTTTCCTGGGACAGCGTCAGTGGCACAACTTCAAGTCATGCTACCGACATTGCCCCAATAAGACATAATGGAGTCAGCATTAAATGGGATGGGGTGGACCCGACCGATGTTTTACACAATATTTGCTGTAAGGGATCTAATGATGTTATTCACTGCTTATATAATGTGGTTAATCCTGAGCAATTACTTTATAGTTTATCAGTATCACCAAGTTAATAAACGACCTTCTGATTCGCCCATTTATGAAAGGCACCGTTAAACATAGAGGTTGGTTTGACCATGCTTGTACTACTGCCTCCAGGAACCTGAAATTGGCCCTTTGCCGATGACCTTGAGATAATTTGCTGATTAAATCACTTAGATTTAAATACAAAGAGGTGCTCTCAGATACAAAAAATGGAACTACAAGATGTGGCCTAGTCTAAACTTTCATGCGCTGCTGACTTAGGAGATAGCAAATTATTTTGGGATACTGTTAATTCCCCTTTTCTAAAGAATGATTCCTTCCCCGAATTGTTGTCACATGTCACCTGTGATGCTTGGCTTGCTCACTAATTTGGGATTTTTAAATGGCCAATGGCTGAAAAGGCAACCGTTTCAACCAAGGGACAGCTGATTTGGCCCCCCGTTACTTCTGGATATTACGAGCCAAGAAGTGTAAAGGGCCCTGAAGGGAAGTAAAGTAGTCAAGCGCCGCAGCCCCAGATGGGGACCCTGTCGATGTTTTCAAGATAGCCATTGACTTATGGTCCCCAATCCTAACTAGAGTTTTTAACATGGCTGCGACGACAAAAATCCCACCTTCATCAATCAATCAGGGGATTATAAGCGCACTACTCGCCCGTGAGGGTCTCAAGGCACTGGGGGGGGCAGTAGGTCAGTTTCAGTCGAAGAGCCAGGTCTTCAGAGCCTTCCTGAAGGTGTTCAGGGAGGGGCACATCTGATGTCGGTGGGGAGCTCGTTCGAGGTCTTGGCCGCGATGTAGGATTTTCCCTCTGCTCTGGCTCTGCAGATGCACTGGGTTTTGGCGAGGAAGAGGTTGATGGAGCAGAGGGTTTGTTTGGGTACGTGGAGGGTGATTCTGTCTTTGAGATATTGGGGTCCGATGTTGTGTAGGTATTTGTAGGCGTGGGTGAGTATCTTGAAGGTGACTTTTTTCTCGACTGGGAGCCAGTGGAGCTTGCGTAGGTGTTGGCTGATATGTTTGTGTAAAGGGACCCCGAGGACGTGTCTGGCGGCGGTGTTCTGAATTGCCTGGAGCTTGTGTAGTACAGACTTGTTGATGCCAGCGTAGAGGGTGTTTCCGTAGTCCAGAGCTGGTAATGAGTGCATGGGTGACTGTCTTCCTTGCCTCAGCGGGGATCCATTTGAAAGTCTTATGGAGGATGCAGAGGGTGTTGAAGCAGCTGGAGGTGATGGTGTTGACCTGTCGATTCATGGAAAGGGAGGAGTCGAGTATGATACCGAGGTTCTTGGCGTGGTCTGTGGGGGTCGGGGGTGCAGAGGTCAGTGGGCCATCAGGTGTTGTTCCATGCTGAAGGGGTGGTTCCGAGGACGAGGAGTTCTCTCTTCTCCGAGTTGAGTTTAAGGCAGCTGTTGCTCATCCAGGCTGCGATGTCCTGCATTCCTTTCTGGAAGTGGAGTCAGGTGGTGGTGGTGTCCTTGGTGAGGGAAAGAATGAGCAGGGTGTCATCCGCATAGGAGACTAGGCTGAGGCCGTGCTGTTGGATGATGGCAGCATGGGGAGCCAAGTAGATGTTAAAGAGGGTTGGGCTGAGTGATGATCCCTGTGGGACTCTGCAGTTGATTTCCGTGGGTTGGGAGAGGAAGGGTGGCAGTCTGATCCTTTGGCTTCTGCTGGTGAGGAAAGATCGTATCCAGTCGAGGGTGGTGCCTTGTATGCCAGCGTCATGTAGTCTTGCTGTTAGTGTGCTGTGGGAGACGGTGTCGAAGGCTGCTGATAGGTCAAGTAGAATCAGGGCTGCGTGTGGCCTTGGTCGAGGAGGGTGTGGATGTCGTCGATGGCGGCAAGTAGGGCAGTCTCGGTGCTGTATTTGCTTCAGAATCCGGATTGGGAAGGGTCAGGTATCAGAGCGCTTTACATAGCACCAGTTACGTTACATGAGGACACACTTTCATTTTTTAGGCACAGGGAGATTAAGTGATTTGCCCAGAATCACAGGAGGTTTTTGGCGTTGTTACCGAGACTCGAACCCAGATCCCCAGGTCCGAGGTCGAGCGCCTTAGCCGTTAGGCCAACCCCTCTCCCCTCTTCGATGAACCTTGTCAGCTCTGTGTTGATGGTCTTCACTGCGACTTTACGCTGCAAAAGGGAGGAGCGAGATGGGCCGGTAGTTCTTGAGGTCCGTTGGGTCTGCTGAGGCCTTCTTGAGCATGGGCCTGACTTCTGTGGGTTTCCAGTCATCGGAGAGGGAGCCGGTCTTGAAGGTGGTGTTGAAGGTGCGTTGTAATATGGGTGCGACGGTGGTGGCGGGTCTGTGGTATATGTGGGGTGGGCAGGGGTCTGTTGGGGCCCCGGAGTGGATGCCCTTCATCGTTGCGTCCGTCTCCTCGCCGTGATCAGTGTCCATGCAGAGATGGTGGTCTGGATGGTGTTGCCACAGGGTGGGCTGACTGTGGGGATGGGTATGTGGTCATTGAAATTGTCGTAGAGGATCTTATTATTCAGGTGGAAGTAGGCGCTGAGTTGGTGGTAATCTGTCATGGCGTCCTTGTAGGTGGTGTAGTTTTCGGGTGTGTTGCTGTTTCGCCAGTTCTTCGCCAGGCGTCTGCAGGTGCGTCTGGCTTCTTGGAGCTCGGTGGTGAACCAGGCGACTTTCCTGGGGTGGTGCTTGTCGGGGTTGCACAGCGGGCGAGCTTGTCTGCGTAGTTGGCGATCCAGGGGTGGAATTTCATGGCTGCGAAGTTGGCGTTGGTTGCAGTGGAGGGGATGTTGCTGTTGAGGGTGGAGTTGAGTTGTTCCTCTGTGACTCTGCTCCAGTTCCTACGTGGGGAGCAGGTTTGGCTGACTGGGTTTGTTGATGAGGAAGTGTACGCAGTGGTGGTCGGTCCAAGGGGGCTGCATGATGTGGCTGAAGTGAACGCTACTGCTCCAGTGAAGATGGAGTCAAGAGTGTGTCCTGTCTTCTGTGTCTGTGTGGTGACCAGCTGATTCAGAATGATGTTGGCGAGGTTGTCACAGAGGGCGGCGGAGTTGGGGTGGCTGAGGTTGTCGAGGTGGAAGTTCAGGTCTCCGATAAGTATGTAGTCCGTGGCGGCGATGGTGTGGTGTGCAATGAGGCCGCTGATGGTATTGGCAAAGAGTGCTCCGGTGCCGGGGGGTCTGTCAGCGAGGGTGCCGTGGAGTGTGGAGTTAGGGCAGCTCTGGACCTGGAAGTGTAGGTGTTCAGCAGCAGAGAATTTTTACTGGATGTGGTGAAACGGAGGGACTTTTGTTTGGCGATGGCGCTACCTCCTCCTGGGTGGTTGGAGCGGTCCTTTCTCTGGATCTTGTACCCATCTGGGATGGCAATGGCGATGTCAGGGGCTGAGGCATTGGTCCAGGTTTCAGTGAAGAAGGCGACGTCGGGTGAGAGTGAGTCCAGGAGGTTCCAGATTTCCATGTTGTGTGTGCATGGAGTGCAAGTTGAGGAGGATGCATCTTAGGACATCGGTGTCCCCGGTGCTTGCGGCCGGGCGGTGGTGGTAAAGGACTGATGGCAGTTGTGGCAGGAGAACAGACCATGGGTCGTGCTCAGCATGGCTAACTGGCAGTTGTTGTATCGACCGTGGTTGAGTGCGAGGAGGGTGGAGGCGTTGTAGCGGTGGATGGTTGGAGATCCATGTTTCCTGGCAATAGTCGCGGTCGGGTCGTGGACGGGTGCAGACGGGCTTGCCATTGGCACACCTTCAGCGTGCCTGCAGAGCGCATCTGCTACACGACCACGCAGCGGCCACCAATAAATAGGGAAGGGGGAGGAACGTGCAGCTGGGAGGTGGGATCGGGGACCGTCAGGGGGAGGAGCCGCGGGGCAGTAGCGGCAGCTGGAAACGGCAGGAAAGAACACTCAGGAACAAAATTAAGCAGACCAAATGAAGTACAAACAAAATTAAGCACAAAAATTGAAATGCAAAACAAAAATAAGCACTGAGCACAATGACAGGAATAACAGAAGGCAATGCAGGCAAGTACACGCTGAGTACAGACACAATCGGAAGGCGCCAGGCACAGAGCGGCCTCGAACACCTACCAGGTGGAGGACGTCAGCTGATCGACGGCAGAGCAGAGTACAGCGGAGCTGCTGGGGAGAGAGCAGGCCTCAGAACAGAGGTCATGGGGTACGTCTATTATAGTCCTCATTTTCAAGAAGGGTAATAAATCAGACCCTAAGAACTATCGGCCAATCTCATTGTTAGATTCGTTGGCAAAAGTGATGAGCAAAATCCTCCTCAAGAGACTAGAAGAATGGGCCTGGGATTTCTCAATACATTCACCGGCACAAATTGGCTTCTGAAAAGGTGTGAAGACCGTTGAGCAATGTTTGAATCTGGATCTACTTATGGGGAAGTATACACGTGCCAAAGGCGAAAGATTATATATCTGCTTTGCTGAACTGAGCAGTGCTTTTGATCTAATGAACTATACCATTCTCTGGACCAATTTGCCCGCTATGAGGGCGCCTTTACCAATCGTCTGCTTTCTGGCAAGACTATATGAGAATCTGGCAAGTAAAGTATGCTATGGCCCATGGGGTGAATGTAGCACCAACTTCAGAGTCAAACGTAGAATTCGGAAAGGCTGTGTACTTGCCCCCTTGTTATTTTCTTTATTTATAAATGGGGTGGACCAGACTTTACAATCTGTGCATGCCGATGCCACAAAAGTGGCTGGACGCCCCACAACATTGCTCTTGTACGCAGATGATTCTGTCCTGCTTGTCAGGACTCCAGTGTGGCTTTAATGGATACCTTTGGGGGTTTTATTGCTGCAAGAAAACTTATTATTAACAAAAGCAAAACTTATGCAATGGCCTGTGGGTTAAGGGACAAGCATTGTGGAACATTCTTTATGGATAAGTCGCCAGTAGCCTCTGTTGATACCTTTTGCTACCTGAGTATTACCTTTTCATGTAACAGTTCATGGTCCTGTGAAATGTTACTAATGTTAGGAGCAAAATGAACAGAAACACCCATGGAGTTTTTAGATTTTCTGCCAAGTTGGGTTCCAGGCCAGTTAAGAAGATGACAGCAATTTATAAGGCATGGGTTTTATCTATTGCCACACATAGGGCTGGTGTGCGGGGCTACCACAACAGTAAAGCACTTCAGATTACGGAAAACGGTTTGCTCCAATGCATGCTTTATCTGCCTACTGAGGCCTCTTCTGACAACATTCATAGAGAAGTAGGGCTCCAGCACCTTGCAGAGATAGCTGCACTTCGTCCTCTGGCATTCTATATGGACCAAAGAGGAAACTAGTTTTACAAAGTCCATCATTTTAGATTTTTTGGGTTATGCTACATTGATTTTATGTACAGTAAACTATTTAAGAGGTCTGTCCAGACTGACCCTCAGCTAGTTACATCACTTAGCAAGCAGTCTATTAGAGAAACTTTTATGAATTATAAGACAGACGTCCGGCTGGATTGCGAGATAAGAAAACCAACTGTCAAGTTTTATCTAACGCTTACTGTAACAGAGGGTTACCAAGACTATTTAATTTATACTCCTAATATCAGGCATCGTTTTGCACTACTTAAATTGGGCATTGTCCACCACCTTGTTGCCTTCCCCACATGAAAATTTGCCCCCAGGATTCGACTCCTTTTCCATGTGATGGACAGAGTAAGCAAAGCACTGTGCATTTTATGTTGTTTTCTGGTTTTTATTCTGGTTTTAGAAGTTATTACCTAAAACCACTTCTGCTTGCGTACGGCAATGGGTCGCATATTGCTACCCTAAAATACTAGTCTGAATTAAATGATGCTAGGGTTTGTCTCAATGTAGCGCTTTTTATTAATAATGCAATTAACATGCGTAAAAGCATTGCTCTTTCATTATAGAGATGACTCAACCAAGTTTTTATATGGAGATTGTACCCCTTTTAAACATTTTTAAGTGTTTTTAAACATGACCGACTTTGTTTCCTTGTTGACTATTGAGTATTACTTTGTAATATCTTTCATAACTTTTATGCTACCAATGTGTAATGCATCTAGCTTTTATCTATATATACTTTTATGGTTGTTTGAAACACACCGAATAAAGTTTTCACAATCAAAATTGAATATACTATATTTGTCAATGTTGCTCACAATCGATTCTTTTTTCTACTCAGAGTGATGGTAAATTGATATTTCATATACATTTCTTTGAATAATTAGTTTATCTATATATGCTTTGTCATGTTATATACTTCCTCTCCTTTTCATGTGTTCTAGTTTTTAACTATTATGTTTTATTGAATTGCTTTGTTTTTCAGCTTACATTGTACTGTAGTTCAACTAATTGGATACCATTTCGTGCCAATGTACATGTTGCTCTTTGTTTCTTCGCATGATATATGAATCAACATAAAGTTCTTTAGTGTTAATATCTTATTATGGCTTCTGTATCAAGATTCTTGTTTAATCTTTCAATAAAACATATTTAAACTTTCAAAAAACTCACTGAATATTGAGTTTTCACTACATTTCAACTTAGACAAAAATCATCACTACTACAGTCTTTTGAAATAACCACAACTTTTGTGAAGTTTTCCGCATGCAAGCAACAGATGACAGTATTGACGGATTTCAATATATAGATATGATGCTGGTGAAAATCTACAAAGAGAAAAAACCTTGGACTTAACCAATCAGAGATCAGGCACAAACAAATAAAAGAAACTAATGCACCGCTCACCAGATCTCACTAATAAAATTCAGAATCGACCGAGTATCACATGTTCACAGGGCATCTTACCCTGCTGATTATCTATAATGGCCATCAAATTGATGTGGATAGAAAGAGAAATTAAGAATTGAAGGTCTATACTATAGAATATTTAGGCTATGAATATCTGGGTACAAGAATATTGTGGTCAAACTATCAATAAAAAATCAGTGTAAAGAGAATAATCCAGAGCATATTGTCCACAAGGGATAATATACTAAAAATAAATCATTTTAAGAATTGAGACAAACTAGTTTGCCCCTGAATAAAACTAGGAATCTAACTACATTTTCATGCAAGCTCGCTGTTGCACTTGAAACAAGATCCCAAGTTGGACTCAGACAGTATGTGACTATGCACGATTTGTAAGTGTGCTATTTGCTAATGTGCAAACTGCGTGCCCCTGAGCTATTTCCAAGTTTACAGCTGGTAAACCTGGTGAGACTCTTTTGGCACACAGCGTGAAAATTCAATTTTCACACATTGGTGCTAGGGGCATCATAGAGGTTTTTGGGACCCCTTTTCGGAACAGCTTTTAATGTATGATTCAGTTTCAGCTCTTCCAAGCCCTCTTCAGCCAGATCAGTGGCAGTGCAAAGGCACACTCGTCCAAATTCTAAATGTGTTTACTTTCTATGTTCAAGGATAGTGAAGTGTGTTCTCAATATTGTAATGCAGCACCAGCTCACTAATATCACTGCAAATAATATCCGTGACACCCTCCCATTTCTCATATGTGAGGTCTTATTGTGATCTTAAGCAAACTTTTTATAGGGATATTGCAAGGGACACAAGCACAACATTTATCTGCAAAATGTTCATAATAGACTCTCACACATCACCCACATTAAAAACAAATTAAAGGAAAGCGGTATCTAAAACAATCTGCTTAATTAAGTATTAGTCAAGGTCATCAGGATAAGACTCTGAAGAACTGAGCAGGCTCTATCAGCCCCCCTTCCCCCCCTCCGAAAGTCTGGGACTTGCCCATGCAGTAAAACGTCTCTACTTGGTGCGAAATTCCGAATTACGCACCGTGCAACGCATCGGCATTAAGCAGGTTTGACGTTCTCTCTGAAGCAGTTCAGTTAAGTTTGTCGCTTCCATTAGCATCACGTTTAGATTAATTTCATAAGGCCCTTTCTCTCTCTTCCCCAAGGCCTGAGAACTATTATTTTGGACAATAAGGGTAAATGTATCTTTCTCTGCAGGACTTAATTATTTGCAGTTTAACCCAGGAACAGCTTTGTCTCTGTGATGTTTGGTAGATATGACCTTTTAAGAACAAAAAAGGAAAGATGGCAGCTTGCATTAGCGTTGGGGTCTCCTTCTGGCCCCGGGAAGAGGAAAGTAGTCTTTCTGCCATTTCAACTCAGATCTCGCGCCTCCTTGTCCTGCGGGGAGGTTTGTGCATCAGAGAATTTCTTGAGAAAAGAATGCCATGGCAATGAAGCTGAAAATAGAAACTAATGCTAACGTTCAGCAGTTAGGATTATCAGACCTCAGCTGACAAGAAAGGCGGAAGTCCCTCAAATGTGTGGTAATCTCCTAATCCCAAGAACATGTCTGTCCACTCACATGTACAATCAGTCAGTGCTTGAAATGGAAAAATAGAAGTACAGGTACTCTGTAACAGAGTACCTGCTTGTTTCTGAGAATTGCCAGTACTATCCAATTAAAAATATTACGTTTTACTTGAGAAGTGCAGGTACTCTCCATCTCAAAATAAAAAAATGCCAGTACTCAGTACCGGAGAGTCCAGCCCATTTAAAGCCCTGCAATCAGCACTTCAGCAGTGCTACTGGAACCATTTACCGAGAGGGGGGCTGCCCATCGACTTAAGTGCTTTCTTTGCTATCTCCACACTGCTGATATATAACTTTGAGATATGTGTAGGCACATGTTTTTATTTATATGTTTTAGGAAACCTGGGAATATTGTCACATTCGCTTTTCCCCATGTCTCAGCAAGGGCGTCACTAGATAAAATTACAAAATGAAAATGAGGTCACAGAAAGGAACAGTAAAAGTTTTAACCTCTATATTGCTAATTCTCAATTTGAATGTTATCAAGGATACCTGATGGTACAGCAGCACCACTCACCCCTACTACCAGCTCCACTGTGCTTAAGTCATTTACTTGGTCGAGAAAGGTATAGAACTACTTGCCAAAATGTTGATGTAATCTCCCTCCATATATTTTCATACTCAAATGACTTATATGGCTTAAAAACAGAAGTCAGTACACGATTGTACCGCACAGAACTGCATCGCTGCTGTGCAGGAGAACTCGAGTCCGATGGTACTGTGCAGCGTGCGCCACTGCTGTGCAGGAGGGACCGCTCCTTAGGGGATTGGGACTTATTTTTTGTAGTCAGTTTTTCACCTAAAGCAATTGAAAGAAAGCCAGAAGAGGGAGATAGAACATGAAAGAGAAATACAGGAAAACTGTGAAAAAGAGAAAGAGAAGATAAAAAATAACTTGTATTAGTGAGATGAAGAGGGAGGAAGTGTAGGTAGTTGGGGAAAGAGGTATTAAGAGGAATTAATGCGAAACAGCTTGATGGTAAGTAAACCTGGCATTTGGCTCATAAAAAAAATAATTATGGTCCAGTTGAATGCAGTAGCCAAAACGCCTTGACCGTTCACGCCCACACTTATTTTGTACTAAATAAAGCACTTTGATTTTAATTACTTGTGGACTCTCTCTAGTGCTGTGGAAACTCTGGTCAAATGGTGAAGAAATGGTGAGGAGTTTTTGTTGAAGATATATATATAAATATATAAAAATGTCAATCCAATAAAGACGACGCTGTGTGCGGTTCAAAAGTTTTATTTCAAACTGCCGCTATCAAACGCATTTCGACTGTAAAACAGTCTTGTTCACTGATAGCGAAAACATGAGCGTGGCCATTTTTAAAGGGCATTACGTGCTTCAAAACCAAGTCACATGACTAAACTACAAACGTGATTACAAACGAGTGGTGTGTGGCGAGGGAGGAAGTTAAGCTCTTAAACCAACGTGATTATCACCGAGGCAAGGAGGGGTTGCAGTTAAACGGGTCTACCGTGTGTGATAACAACGATGTCTGCCGCAGAAATCAAAGAGCATGAAGAGGTGGCTCTACAGATTTTTGACGATGCGTGTGCAAGTGCAGGTTTGAATGCTGGTGAAAATCCATCTGTGAACAAATCAACTAATTTGACAAGTTTGAAAAGATTGGAGAAACTCGTTCATATGGAAATGTCCAAATGGTTGGAGTCGAAATCATTGCAAAGATACCTAGAAGTACAGCGTATCCCCAGAGGGCTACTTATAATGATGGCACCTAGCTACGAGGAGCCGAACACAGAAATGCTACGGGAATGGGCTGCCAATAACAATGACGCCTCAAGACGAATAATGGCTATTCTTATAAAATATGCGGACATTGATAGACAAAAAATTCTGGCAGAAATAGAATCACTCTATGAAACTTTAAGCAAAGAGAAAGATCAAGAAGCTGTCAGAAAATTCAAAAATGAAATGAAAGAAAGATTGAGGAAATTGGAGATCTCGATAAAAGAACGAAAAGCACAAAAATTCTTCAGAGATAAACAAGATTATGACAGAGGTCAGATATATACATTTGCTAAACAATTCAATACCATCAGAAAACAGAAACTGGGAAGAGCAACCAGGTAAGTGCAAGAAATCCATTCTGAATGGAGTAGTTTACAAATTTCAGAAGTTGACACTTACCTTGAGGACGACACCAATGCCCAGAGAATAGTACCAACTGTAATTGAAGAATTTTATTTTTTACACGAGGAAAAAAGATTCAACTTGCGACCAAGGCCACCAATACAGAATCCAACACCCATAAGAGGAAGAGGCAGAGGGCGAAGAGGCGGAAAGGGGCAGCCTGCAGAAGGCGCAATCGAGAAGAAGAAGGGGAACAAGAACTAAGCAATGACAATGACACATCTATAATAAATTTAACCAACATAACTCTCACAGTTCAAGACGAAGAAATTTTGAAATTGGGATTATCTTTCTGTCCCGAAATTGGCTTAGACTATGTCCAAAACGAGGATTGATCTTTTTAAATTCATTAAAACATTGAAGCTAAAAAAAGCACTTTCTATCTAATCCGACAAAAAGACCGATGCCATCCCCAGCCACAACAGTAGAACAGGATGGTAACTTGGCAGTCAGTGACGTGAATTTAATGCTGGAACTTAGAGAAATGAATATGGAAAATTTCAATGATGAAATAGATAACGATGTGGAAAAAGAGGCTCAAGAAGAAGGCATCGATATTTTCCAAAATGTAAGGACTAACTTTAGGCCAAACTCAAGGTTCACTCCTATAACAACAAGAGATGTAACAGATGTATACAATGATTTGGTAACCAATGATTTGAAAAAATTGGGGGCAGGAACAAGTCAAAAAGTATTTGGCAGAGGCTTATAAACAGCCACGGCCGGTGGTAGGTGTAACTGCAGGGCGGTGATGTAGGGAGGGGAGGGGCAGGGTGGGGGGTTGTAATGTATGGATTACGTACTTTAACAGGTAAGTAAACATATAAAATAATAAAACGAATTTCGTTGCGCGCACTGCATCGCATTTGGTGAAGCAGTGCACACAACGATATTCGTTTAATTAATTTATACCATTAAGTGGCGGTACTGCAATGGGCACCTGCTTCGCCCCCAGCTCTGCTAATTTGCATCTGGGCTGGTGGAAGGAGCAGGTGGTCCAGGTGCAGTACCAAAATTAATGGGAAAAACACATAATGCACTGGAGTTGTTTTATAAACGACTTGTTCTTGGTGTGGAAGGGCTCTGAGGAGGAAGTAAAAAGCTTTATTAACAAGATACAGAAGAATGATTTGAATCTTATCTTTACTAGTGAAATCAGTTCATCCAGCCTGAATTTTCTCGATTTAACTGTGCATGTCCATGAAGGTAAAGTGCAAACCACACTATTTAGAAAACCAACCTCAGAAAACACACTTTTGCATGCAAAAAGTTTCCATCCAGTAAATCTCAAACGCAGTATCCCCTATGGGGAGAGTCTCAGAGTCAGACGAAATTGCAGTGAGGTGGGTGAGACAAAGAAAGAAATTAACATACTGAAAGAGAGATTTAAGAACAGAGGGTATCCACACACTTGGATTGACAGTGGCATATGTAAAGCCACAAAAAGGAGGAGGGAAGAGTTGCTTTTTGATATGAGCAAAAAACAGATTTAAAAAAGTGAAACACAATGTAGATTTATCACAACATCCAGCCAGCAACATGATGAGGTGAGAAGTATTCTTAACAAACACTGGCATGTGATTAAAAATTATCCACTGATGGGCAAAAATGTGACTCGTAGACCACAAATTACATTCTGTTAGGTCAGGTTGTTTAAACAAGCTCTAGTCAAGAACAATCTAAAGAAACCACAACCTAAGACAACATGGTTGAATAAAAGACAATAGTTCGTGAAATGCGTCAAATGTAAAGCATGTACGCATGGGATAAACACCGAACAATACAGACTAGGCCTTTCCAATAGAATGCGTAGGATTAAGGGAAAATACACCTGTAAGACAAGTTTTGCTGTGTACGTGCTGCAGTGCCCTTGTGGCCTGCGGTATATGGGCAGCACAATCTTGGAAGTACACAAGAGAATCTTACAGCACTTGAGGGCCATTAGGAACGGAGATAGAACTTATCCAGTGGCCAGACACTTTGAGAACGTTCATAGTAAAGAGAGCAGGTGCTAACATTTTATGTAATAGACTCAGTAGATCAAAGCACATGAGGTGGAAACCGAGAAAAGAAATTGAGACGATTGGAGTCGCACTACATCATAGAATTAGACTCCAAGCAGCCAGTGGGATTAAATATGGAAGAAGACTTGCACACACATTTGTAGATGAATCATGCAGGAGCAAATCGCCATGAGAAAGAATGAGCAATATTGAATTTTAAGTATAAATAGAAGTATAGTTTTTAAGCGGACTCATGTAGTGATGATGATTATTGAGAGGTTGTTAGTCACAACATTTATACCGGTAAATCAATAAATGAATTTGCAATGGATGTAATATGTAGGCCCACTCTGGCGTAATTATGAAACTACCTCTGAAGGGAAATCGAATTATATTTTTGTAAAGGAAGAGTGATGACATATAGCTCACTTGAGCAGATTTAACTATGAGATGTAAAGCGAACGTTTGAAATGTAACGCTCACTTATTGAAACATGTTGTCACAACAAACAGTAAATGATGTGAAGATCGCAATGACGAATAAGATATAATAGTGTCCAAAAATGTGGGGATACTTGTTAGGTATAGCTTTTCTTTTACAACTAATTATGGAGATAAAACAATTTACATTATCCAAAAGTTGCGACAAAAGTTATATATTGGTTCAATCTGTGTACAATGCTTGTGAATTGAAAAACTACGAGTCTGTCTTCACATTATTCATGTTTGTAGTTTTGTCATGTCACTTGGTTTTGAAGCAAGTAATGCACTTTAAAAATGACAGTGTTCATGTTTTAGCTAACAGTGTTTTACAGTCGAAACGCATTTGATAACGCCAGTTTGAAATAAAACTTATGAACCCCACACAGCGTCGTCTTTATTGGATTGATTTATAGGACCTGCCCTGGAGAGGTCCCAGCGACGATGCAACTCCCGTTCAGGTGTGGCAAGGGAATATTCGAGAGAAGCGAGAGGATATATATATATATCTTCAACAAAAACTCCTCACCATGTATGTATGTATATATATATATATATATATATATATATATATTACCTACTGGCGGTCGCCAGTAGGTATATATAGTTAGGATTTTTTCTCTATGGGATTTTTGAAAATTCTATGTCTAATAACTTTGGCGTTTGTGGACGGAATTGGCTGAACTTTTCAGGAAAATGGCACATTTTGTTTCTGAGCAGCCCTTGAAAATTTGGGGGTGTTCGTCAAGGGGGGGCCGAGAAAAAAGGGGGGTCCCAAAACGTGTTTTTAACATTGAGTTTTCCATAGGGCGGTTGGCCTCACTTTTAGCCCGAACGGCTGAATGGATTTGCACGAAACTTGGCAAAATTGTAGGGACTGGTAGCCCGATGTGCCTTTTGTAGGTCTCAATATATGTGCTCCAGTGGATTTTGAGAAATTAACGTTTAAAAAAAGATATATATCTGTAACAGCGGACCTGGCAGCGTCCCAGGACGCGTACTTTACGCGCAACGGAGCTTTGTGAAGCGAAGCTGATTGGTTCTCCGGCGTCTGTCAACATTCCAAAAAGTCCGTAGCGGCCGCCATCTTGTCTCTCGGTAGGATCGAGAGACAAGAGGAGGTCAAAACAAAGGGGGAAATAACTATAAGGGGGCATAGTAGATCCTCGCTGACCCCCTAGGTTTGATGTGGAGGTTTTAAAAGGGCCCCGCGGGGCAAAAAAAAAAAATAATAATAATAATCGAACGGCTGAATGGATTTGCACGAAACTTGGCAAAATATTAGGGACTGGTAGCCCGATGTGCCTTTGCTAGGTCTCAATATATGTGCTCCAGTGGATTTTGAGAAATTAACGTTCAAAAAAAGATATATATCTGTAACAGCGCTCCGCTTCGCGTAACGGAGGTTTGCGAAGCTGATTGGTCATTCTGTCACTGGGCTATAGTTGGGCTACATCTGGCTGATATTTGGGCTACATTTGTTTTTTTGTGTGTCTGGCGGCCATCTTTGGGCTACATTGGGCTACATTGGGCTTCATTGGGCTACATTGGGCTACATTTGGGCTCCAACATATATATAGGCCAATGTAGCCCAATATATATTTTTCAAAGTTAATTTTCGTAAAAACCACTGGAGCATATATCTTGAGACATAGCAAAGGCACATCGGGCTACCAGTCCCTACAATTTTGCCAAGTTTCGTGGAAATCCATTCAGCCGTTCGAGCTAAAAGTGAGTCCAACCGCCCTATGGAAATGAAGGAAATGAATGGGTAATTTGTAATTAGCAAATAGCTCATCGCAAACTAGGAATGGTAAAGAATCGCTATTTATTCCTTAAAGTTCGCTATTTAGGAACTGCAAAAAACTTTGATGATACATATGGCGGTTCATCTCTAACAAGATAAGAAGCATAGGGATATATTTATGATGACTGGCGCATCACCAGGGATGTGTTAGTCATTCTGTGCCGCTGTTCCGTCACCTATGGTGTGCTGCATTTACAATGCGGCGCATCATGGGGCAAAAACAGCACAGATGCGTGATGTATCTGTGCCGTAAAGGTGGCGCATTGCTGGAGTTGTATCGCAAGTGTGATGAAGCTCCAGCAAGGGTCGGGGGTGCCCCTGTCGCAGGGTTTCTGTTCTCACACAGAACTGTGGACAGAGGATTGGAACCTCGGCGAATTAGGGTGTCCCAAAACTCACGTTAGTAATCAAAAACTCCTTAGCAAGCTAGGTACAGTGTCACATTGGATATAACAAACTCTCAATGTTTAGACAATCCAGAATATGAACTTATAGTACCTCAGGATACGTGGAACTCATGAACAGTCGGTCGTTATATATTTCTTAGAAACCAGAACATGGAGTTAAGAAGAACACATGTGTATTTGAAATGTTTATTTACTAATGCCGTCTTCTCAGGCGTAGTATCTTAGATAATACAAGTACACATATTATCAGTAGCAAAATTACCAGCATAGTTACTAGTACATAAAAAGCGAATGGTGATAGTATGTTAACATGCTGTAAATGAATAAGAGTTAGCAACACTTATAAGCAGCCGCGGGCCGTGGAGGGAGTTACGGTGAGGCAGGGAGGCGGGGAGGGGGAGAAGCAGGGTGGAGAATACAAGTACACATATTATCAGTAGCAAAATTACCAGCATAGTCACTAGTACATAAAAAGCGAATGGTGACAGTATGTTAACATGCTGTAAATGAATAAGAGTTAGCAACACTTATAAGCAGCCGCGGGCCGTGGAGGGAGTTACGGTGGGGCAGGGAGGCGGGGAGGGGGAGGGGCAAGGTAGAGAGGGCTCCACCCTGCTTCTCCCCCTCCCGGCCTCCCTGCCTCACCGTAACTCCCTCCACGGCCCGCGGCTGCTTATATCTCACCCTCCCTAATACACATATTATATTATTTGCTAAGAAGGTCTCTTTGTGTTGGTTTAGGGCGTGCCCATACTTTAGTGTCTTAGATTTGAAGGAATCACATCAGCATACACCAGCTCTCTCTTCATGTGAACCGCATCAACTGTTGTGTATGTGTGTTCGGCAAAGCAATATAAAACCCGCCTCATGCCCAGAATTGGCAGAAGTTGCACTTATGTTATGAGTATGAAGTCGTGGAGATCAGACCTCATAACAATTCTGTATCGTGTTGTTCTTGAAACTTTAGCACTCGCTGTACAGATATAGTTTAACAAGCAAAGCAGATAGTAGAGCAATAACATATTATTCTCATGTAAACCACGATGAACTACTAGGTGGAAAGCTAAAGCAACAACTAAGTGTCGTGTGCAGAAGTTGCAAAAAAGGAAAAATGGCGTTTAAACCGGTAATGAGCCCATGCTAACTTAACACGGTGTAAAGATATCCAGGACCTAGATGACACCTCCCCATGATCCGGAAACGAACTGAATAAGATAATAGAAGTGCCATCTCATGAGAGCAGATTGCAAGTTTATATGTGGACGGTCCGCAAGGTAAAGCATTAAAAACTAGGAAAATTTAATGCTAAAGAAAAATAAAACAGCCAAGTACTTTATCGAGTCTTAAGCCAATAGGCAAGGTAAATAATAAAAACTTGACAAATAAGTCAATGAATTGTCAATGAAATGCTAGTACTCAGCATATCAAACATGAAAAAGGTCTATGACATAACTGTGTATGCAAAATAAGCTGCAACAGCCTCCAATAGGAAGTCACCGTCTTCATCCGAAAACAGTTCAGCCATCCAATTTAAAAGCGGAAAAGAACATACGTGCTCTCCCAGCACCGGATCCTCTATCACCATCAGAGGACAGCTCGGTGGGTTTTCAAGAAAGCTCTGTTCCAAGAAAGACTGTGCTGCCGCCAGTAAATTCCAGGGACCAAGTAGTCCATGCATCAATGCCACAGCCATAATCCTTTCGCCAGGACAAACCAACTCGTGAGTAATGATAGGAGTCATCAGCTGATTAAAGTCGACGTCAGGAGAAACCGGTCCGCAGAGACACAAATCAATGGCCCAATCGAAATCACAGGTCAGGCAGTGAAATACAGGCTGGACACAGGTGAAGTAGGAGAATCGAAAAGATAATCCATATGCCGTGCTTAATATCGCCAACGGCATTGTGCCATAATATTCTAGCATGCGATTGCGGAACAGTGTCAGCAGCTGCAGGGTGGGAGGTTGCATAGGAGGGACATCCATATTTAAAAATGTAAAAAAGCACAAGAGCGTCCGCTGGTAATGCAAGTAAAAATGCCAATCCACGAACCAGAGTGGAGAAAATAGAATGAAAGGAAGCAGGGATGACTCCAAAGATTTTCTCAAATGAAGTCACGAGACCACTGGTAACAACTTTAAAAAAGTGCGCCAGGGTCTTTGTGGAGGATGCGTTAAAGATAGTCGTAACCATCTTGCTGAAATTGAAAGGCAAATCTGAATTGAAAAGGGTCTGCACCTCTGTACGGGTGTTCGCTATGTGAAGCACGAAAGTTTCACGGGCCGAACTCAAGGCCACCTCTCTCTGAGACAAAAGAGCTCTTATTCTTGCCATGCCGTTGAAATCTGTCCCAAGGTTGGTATTTGTGGCCAGATTGAAAACTCCCTATGTTCATGTGTGGGAGGAAATAGAACATTTCTGCAGCAAATAACCCGTTCACTTACTGTTACGATAAAAGGAATACTTTTAATTAACTCAGAACAATCTTCATTATTGAGCATCAAATAACTACCATTTTCCAACAACTTGAACGTGGGGATGATAGCAGGAACTGGCGTGCCTTGCAACACGCAAGCCATATTTGGTCGGTGTTTGTTGCATGAACCGTGTAACTGTATGTGCATACACATTAGTGAATGATCTGGCGTCTCAGTGCATTCCTCTCCATTCAGATAAACTTCTTGATCATCTTTGAAACATCTGTATGTGTATGGAAGCGACCAGACCTCATGAAAAAAGCACTACCTAAAGGTTCATAACGACCTATTGGTATATATTTCATACAATTTGAAAACTTATATAAAGCAAAAGGCAGCGTTATTAAACCGTGGATAAGGCACGTTGCCAAAAAACCCGCAATCCTCTGCTGATGATGTCACTGAGCATGTCATGAATGATGTAATATGTGACATCATCAGCAGTGGATTACGGGTAATAGTATCTCTAGATTACTCCCCTATAGCTGTCTTTCTTTTAACATAAGTGTCTGTTTCCTTCCCTTATACTTACTGTTTTTGGTTCGCTTCTGGTTCGCGTACCGGCGAGCGAACTGGGAAGCGAACTAAGAGAAATAGAGGTTGGCACAGTTCCAAATATTGTACCAATTTTTTAATAACGGGGAGGTAGTTCTGAAAAGAACTTTTTTTTTTATTGTTTTTGTTGTTTTATATTTTTTTAATTATTTTTCGGAACATTTTTTTACTTTTTTTGAATTTTTCTGAACAGTTTTATATTTTTTTGGGTTTTTCTTGGAGGGGGCAATGAAAACGATTCATTGTAAAGGGCTCAACAGGAGCAACAAAACAAAAAAAGAAGTATTTATTATTTTGGGCGTTTCGTACAAACTTGCATATGATAGTCAATAGCTCTGTTGATCAGAGTGATGCTTTTTTCTCCGTAGGAAATGAATCCATCGCAAAATACGCAGATGTGTTTTACTTCACCAAATTTCATTTGTATATTTGGCACCATCTCCCTGCCCTCTGGTCCCGTTACTTCCGGTACAACAGATCTTCTGGCCATAATAGGGAGATTATCTAGGTCGTTCCGAAACTGTGCATTTATGATGACTGGCGCATCACCAGGGATGTGTTAGTCATTCTGTGCCGCTGTTCCGTCACCTATGGTGTGCTGCATTTACAATGCGGCGCATCATGGGGCAAAAACAGCACAGATGCGTGATGTATCTGTGCCGTAAAGGTGGCGCATTGCTGGAGTTGTATCGCAAGTGTGATGAAGCTCCAGCAAGGGTCGGGGGTGCCCCTGTCGCAGGGTTTCTGTTCTCACACAGAACTGTGGACAGAGGATTGGAACCTCGGCGAATTAGGGTGTCCCAAAACTCACGTTAGTAATCAAAAACTCCTTAGCAAGCTAGGTACAGTGTCACATTGGATATAACAAACTCTCAATGTTTAGACAATCCAGAATATGAACTTATAGTACCTCAGGATACGTGGAACTCATGAACAGTCGGTCGTTATATATTTCTTAGAAACCAGAACATGGAGTTAAGAAGAACACATGTGTATTTGAAATGTTTATTTACTAATGCCGTCTTCTCAGGCGTAGTATCTTAGATAATACAAGTACACATATTATCAGTAGCAAAATTACCAGCATAGTTACTAGTACATAAAAAGCGAATGGTGATAGTATGTTAACATGCTGTAAATGAATAAGAGTTAGCAACACTTATAAGCAGCCGCGGGCCGTGGAGGGAGTTACGGTGAGGCAGGGAGGCGGGGAGGGGGAGAAGCAGGGTGGAGAATACAAGTACACATATTATCAGTAGCAAAATTACCAGCATAGTCACTAGTACATAAAAAGCGAATGGTGACAGTATGTTAACATGCTGTAAATGAATAAGAGTTAGCAACACTTATAAGCAGCCGCGGGCCGTGGAGGGAGTTACGGTGGGGCAGGGAGGCGGGGAGGGGGAGGGGCAAGGTAGAGAGGGCTCCACCCTGCTTCTCCCCCTCCCGGCCTCCCTGCCTCACCGTAACTCCCTCCACGGCCCGCGGCTGCTTATATCTCACCCTCCCTAATACACATATTATATTATTTGCTAAGAAGGTCTCTTTGTGTTGGTTTAGGGCGTGCCCATACTTTAGTGTCTTAGATTTGAAGGAATCACATCAGCATACACCAGCTCTCTCTTCATGTGAACCGCATCAACTGTTGTGTATGTGTGTTCGGCAAAGCAATATAAAACCCGCCTCATGCCCAGAATTGGCAGAAGTTGCACTTATGTTATGAGTATGAAGTCGTGGAGATCAGACCTCATAACAATTCTGTATCGTGTTGTTCTTGAAACTTTAGCACTCGCTGTACAGATATAGTTTAACAAGCAAAGCAGATAGTAGAGCAATAACATATTATTCTCATGTAAACCACGATGAACTACTAGGTGGAAAGCTAAAGCAACAACTAAGTGTCGTGTGCAGAAGTTGCAAAAAAGGAAAAATGGCGTTTAAACCGGTAATGAGCCCATGCTAACTTAACACGGTGTAAAGATATCCAGGACCTAGATGACACCTCCCCATGATCCGGAAACGAACTGAATAAGATAATAGAAGTGCCATCTCATGAGAGCAGATTGCAAGTTTATATGTGGACGGTCCGCAAGGTAAAGCATTAAAAACTAGGAAAATTTAATGCTAAAGAAAAATAAAACAGCCAAGTACTTTATCGAGTCTTAAGCCAATAGGCAAGGTAAATAATAAAAACTTGACAAATAAGTCAATGAATTGTCAATGAAATGCTAGTACTCAGCATATCAAACATGAAAAAGGTCTATGACATAACTGTGTATGCAAAATAAGCTGCAACAGCCTCCAATAGGAAGTCACCGTCTTCATCCGAAAACAGTTCAGCCATCCAATTTAAAAGCGGAAAAGAACATACGTGCTCTCCCAGCACCGGATCCTCTATCACCATCAGAGGACAGCTCGGTGGGTTTTCAAGAAAGCTCTGTTCCAAGAAAGACTGTGCTGCCGCCAGTAAATTCCAGGGACCAAGTAGTCCATGCATCAATGCCACAGCCATAATCCTTTCGCCAGGACAAACCAACTCGTGAGTAATGATAGGAGTCATCAGCTGATTAAAGTCGACGTCAGGAGAAACCGGTCCGCAGAGACACAAATCAATGGCCCAATCGAAATCACAGGTCAGGCAGTGAAATACAGGCTGGACACAGGTGAAGTAGGAGAATCGAAAAGATAATCCATATGCCGTGCTTAATATCGCCAACGGCATTGTGCCATAATATTCTAGCATGCGATTGCGGAACAGTGTCAGCAGCTGCAGGGTGGGAGGTTGCATAGGAGGGACATCCATATTTAAAAATGTAAAAAAGCACAAGAGCGTCCGCTGGTAATGCAAGTAAAAATGCCAATCCACGAACCAGAGTGGAGAAAATAGAATGAAAGGAAGCAGGGATGACTCCAAAGATTTTCTCAAATGAAGTCACGAGACCACTGGTAACAACTTTAAAAAAGTGCGCCAGGGTCTTTGTGGAGGATGCGTTAAAGATAGTCGTAACCATCTTGCTGAAATTGAAAGGCAAATCTGAATTGAAAAGGGTCTGCACCTCTGTACGGGTGTTCGCTATGTGAAGCACGAAAGTTTCACGGGCCGAACTCAAGGCCACCTCTCTCTGAGACAAAAGAGCTCTTATTCTTGCCATGCCGTTGAAATCTGTCCCAAGGTTGGTATTTGTGGCCAGATTGAAAACTCCCTATGTTCATGTGTGGGAGGAAATAGAACATTTCTGCAGCAAATAACCCGTTCACTTACTGTTACGATAAAAGGAATACTTTTAATTAACTCAGAACAATCTTCATTATTGAGCATCAAATAACTACCATTTTCCAACAACTTGAACGTGGGGATGATAGCAGGAACTGGCGTGCCTTGCAACACGCAAGCCATATTTGGTCGGTGTTTGTTGCATGAACCGTGTAACTGTATGTGCATACACATTAGTGAATGATCTGGCGTCTCAGTGCATTCCTCTCCATTCAGATAAACTTCTTGATCATCTTTGAAACATCTGTATGTGTATGGAAGCGACCAGACCTCATGAAAAAAGCACTACCTAAAGGTTCATAACGACCTATTGGTATATATTTCATACAATTTGAAAACTTATATAAAGCAAAAGGCAGCGTTATTAAACCGTGGATAAGGCACGTTGCCAAAAAACCCGCAATCCTCTGCTGATGATGTCACTGAGCATGTCATGAATGATGTAATATGTGACATCATCAGCAGTGGATTACGGGTAATAGTATCTCTAGATTACTCCCCTATAGCTGTCTTTCTTTTAACATAAGTGTCTGTTTCCTTCCCTTATACTTACTGTTTTTGGTTCGCTTCTGGTTCGCGTACCGGCGAGCGAACTGGGAAGCGAACTAAGAGAAATAGAGGTTGGCACAGTTCCAAATATTGTACCAATTTTTTAATAACGGGGAGGTAGTTCTGAAAAGAACTTTTTTTTTATTGTTTTTGTTGTTTTATATTTTTTTTATTATTTTTCGGAACATTTTTTTACTTTTTTTGAATTTTTCTGAACAGTTTTATATTTTTTTGGGTTTTTCTTGGAGGGGGCAATGAAAACGATTCATTGTAAAGGGCTCAACAGGAGCAACAAAACAAAAAAAGAAGTATTTATTATTTTGGGCGTTTCGTACAAACTTGCATATGATAGTCAATAGCTCTGTTGATCAGAGTGATGCTTTTTTCTCCGTAGGAAATGAATCCATCGCAAAATACGCAGATGTGTTTTACTTCACCAAATTTCATTTGTATATTTGGCACCATCTCCCTGCCCTCTGGTCCCGTTACTTCCGGTACAACAGATCTTCTGGCCATAATAGGGAGATTATCTAGGTCGTTCCGAAACTGTGCAGCACTGTAGTTGTTAGGATGCCACCTAGTCATATGGCGATGCATTGTGTAGTTTCCGAAACTGTATTTTTTCTCGGTTCCTCTGGACAGTCTATCTTGACAGATAAGGCAAGTTACGTATCTTGCATTTACTTTTTTCTGACCTTTGGGAATTTTAAAAAATTGACAAATGAAGTTTTCTTTCCGGTGAGACGTCCTGGGCTGCTCAGGCAAAAACTGCCTCTCTTCGTGCTCGTCGTCCTGTTCCTCTTCTTCTTCTTCTTGTTGAATTATAACTTGAGCAGGTGGTCCACTCTTCCTTGGATGTGGTGGAGGTGGTGGGGAAGCACCAGCTGAAGCTACTAAAGAAGCCATTGCTCAGTGATCACAAAGGGTCTTTCTCTCACAATGATGAAAGTCAGAGTGAGGAAAGAAGGAGGGATTTTCATCATTTGGGAAAAACAAGAGTTCTCAACCAATCAAAAGTGTTCATTTTAGATTATATGACCTAGTCTTACATCATTAGGAAACCAAAAGTGAAATGAACCAATGAAAAGTGTTATTACCAAGTCACATGACTTGCTGTGTTTACGTTAAGCGCTTTGCAGGGCCTCCCGGTTTGCTTCCAGAAACCTGCGCTTTGCGACTCGCTTCGCGTACCAGTTGGCTAACGTAGCACGTCATATGACGTATCACGCGACAACGTGAAACGTCATGCGGACGGGAGGCGTCACGATGTTGTTTTCTAACGCGGCACTTGCGGTAAAGAAACGTTTACCGGCTCGCGGTCTATTTCACGGCATCAAGGTCAGCTAACGGGAAGCTTCCCGATTCGCGAAGCGGGAACGAAGAAAAAAAAATATTTAAAAAAAAAATTATTCATAAACATATAAAATATATTTTTGGATTTAAAGAAGAATACATTTTACAGCTACAGATATTAGCTGTTAAAAAACCAATGAAATTCACAGAAAAAACCATAGGTTATAGACCATATATAGTTAGGAATTAGCATTTACAAAACCTTGAAAATTCACTGAAAAAACCATAGGTTATAGACCATATATAGTTAGGAATTAGCATTTAGAAAACCTTATTTTACTCACACAAAACCATTGAAATTCCATATATAGTTAGTTGCACTAACTATATATCGCGCACCCGCAATCCACTGCTGATGATGTCACATATTACATCATTCATGACATGGTCAGTGACATCACTGATGACATCACTGATGACATCTCAAATGACATCACTGATGACATCATCTAGTGTCTGTGTGTTTTTGTAAAGTTTAAATACGTTTTACATATTGAAGAATGACTGGATGTATGGAAGACTGAGTGTGTGTGTGGCTGGCTGGGAGGTGTGTGACTCTGTGCATATCAATGTGTACTTGTATCAGTGATTGTATAAGAGAGTAAGTATGTGTTAGTATATGTGTGAAAGGTATGGTGTTCTGTGTTTAACTATAGATGAGGAAATCGAAGTGTGATTGATTCTTCACAGGACTGACTAGGTGTATGAGTGCATATGATAGTGTTCTAATAATAACTGACTGTATGTATGAGTAATTGTATGGGTGAATGAGTGAATGTGTGTGTAGACGTACGAATCAGTGAGTGCGTATGTAGTAACTGGTATTGGTGTGTCATGATGTCATCAGTGATGTCATTTGAGATGTCATCAGTGATGTCATTTCAGATGTCATTAGTGATGTCATCAGTGATGTCACTGAAGTATGGTGTTCTGTGTTTAACTGTATAGATGAAGAAATGGAAGTGTGATTGATTCTTTACAGGACTGACTTGGTGTGTGAGTAACTCCATGGATGAGTGGCAGTGTGTGACTGTCTGCATAGGTGTATGAGTGCATATGATAGTGTTGTAATAATGAGTGACTGTATGTATGAGTGATTGTATGGGTGAATGAGTGAATGTGTGTGTAGACGTAGGAATCAGTGAGTGCGTATGTAGTAACTGGTATTGGTGTGTCATGATGTCATCAGTGATGTCATTTGAGATGTCATCAGTGATGTCATCAGTGATGTCATTTGAGATGTCATCAGTGATGTCATCAGTGATGTCACTGACCATGTCATGAATGATGTAATATGTGACATCATCAGCAGTGGATTGCGGGTGCGCGATATATAGTTAGTGCAACTAACTATATATGGAATTTCAATGGTTTTGTGTGAGTAAAATAAGGTTTTCTAAATGCTAATTCCTAACTATATATGGTCTATAACCTATGGTTTTTTCAGTGAATTTTCAAGGTTTTGTAAATGCTAATTCCTATCTATATATGGTCTATAACCTATGGTTTTTTCTGTGAATATATATATATATATATATATATATATATATATATATATATATATATAAATGTATATATATATATATATATATATATATATATATATATATATATATATATATATATATATATATATACATATATATACATAAAGGACAACGGCCACATGACAAGTTGATTTGCCTGTAACACCCATGAATAAGGTCAGGTGAGCGAAACGCGTCAGGGAGGCACTCTTTGTGTTATGTCCTGGTGAAAATAAATGGATTGGATGCTTGCAGTCATGTGCATCTCTTCTTCTCTGTGGGCATTGGAGAACAAATCTATATTTGACAGTGTAGCCCGACGCTAGTACAGGACGGCACCACCTTGCTAATGTCAGCACTGTGTCGCCTGGAGGATTGGAGGTGACTTGTGCTGCCGCAGATTCTACTGCGTAGAGGGCCTGTGTTTGCCTTTGGAGTAGGGCTATACATGTTTTATGGACATAACTAAATGGAATTGGCTGAAATTATATTGAAGGAGGCTTGTCCCCCGAAAAGCGTCGAGTGAGCGTTACTGAAAAATAAACAAGCTGAAACTGCAAGAGTGGCCTGGACATTGTTTTGTTTGAAATTTGTCTAAAACAATCTGGTGGAATAACGGGAGTCGCAACCCCATCTGGGCCCGCCGCTGTCAGTGGCAGGGGTTCGCTGCCAACGATCTTTTCTGGGTACAATTCAATTGCCGACGCATGACGTATGATGATTCTTTCCAGCTGCCCAGAGGAAGAGGCTTGCTGCCTCGAAACGTGTCGGCAATTGAATTGTACCCAGAAAAGATCGTTGGTATGCCCTAGAAATAAATCCTTTGGATTAATCAGCTGCGTGTGCGTCCTGAAGCTGGCGAGGGGGGTTTGGTGATAAATATCGTGCGGGGAGATCCCATCCTCGCAGGACAGCAACATCTTTGGAAATACAAGGAGGCTGCGAGGCGGAAACTGTGTTCACGCCCAATATGCAGTGCGGTTGATTTTGGCACAAGAATACCAACTTTCGATCTGGACCCCTACTACAGGGAATATAATATGCTGCATTGGGAATATCATGGACCCCACTTAGGGTGCAAATGTACTAAAGGGAATGGACTACCCATCCCAGCATGCCGTGCTCTTTGCTGAAACGAGGCGGGGACTTAAAAACGGCATGCAATGAACTTTATGATGATTCTTTCCAGCTGCCCAGATGAAGAGGCTTGCTGCCTCGAAACGCGTCGGCAATTGAATTGTACCAAGAAAAGATTGTTGGTATGCCCTGGAAATAAATCCTTTGGATTAATCAGCTGCGTGTGCGTCCTGAAACTGGCGTGGGAGGTTTGGTGATGAAAATCATGCGGGGAGATCCCATCCTTGCAGGACAGCAACATCTTTGGAAATACAAGGAGGCTGCGAGGCGGAAACTGTGTTCACGCCCAGTATGCAGTGCGGTTGATTTTGGCACAAGAATACCAACTTTCGATCTGGACCCCTACTACAGGGAATATAATATGCTGCATTGGGAATATCATGGACCCCACTTAGGGTGCAAATGTACTAAAGGGAATGGTCTACCCATCCCAGCATGCCGTGCTCTTTGCTGATACGAGGCGGGGACTTAAAAACGGCATGCAATTAACTCTATGATGATTCTTTCCAGCTGCCCAGATGAAGAGGCTTGCAGCCTCGAAACGCGCCGGCAATTGAATTGTACCCAGAAAAGATTGTTGGTATGCCCTGGAAATAAATCCTCTGGATTAATCAGCTGTGTGTGGGTCCTGAAACTGGCGTGGGAGGTTTGGTGATAAATATATATATATATATATGTAGTGAACAAGGCGGACCTGTCTGCCGAAACGCGTCTGATCGTTTATATTGGTGAATAAAAGCCTTTGATCTTCATCCACGGAGTCGGTGCCTGTTCTTTTTCATGCCAAGCCAGGATTGAAAGCAATATATATATATATATATATGTATATATATATATATATACACACACATATTTCTTACCCATTGGCAATTGCAATTTTACAATTCATTTTCCCATAGAAACGTTAAACACAGCTACAGCCTCTATCACTGAACATATTTACACCAAACTAGGCAGAAAGCTACATCTTAGTCTAGAAAGAGTCTTTTGGCTAAATATGTTAGGTAGTTTTTGAGCAATTAATGCTCAAAAACGTTGTATATCTTGGGACGCGGAGCCTCTGTGGATCGAGACTGATATCAAGCTGAGATCTGATTGGCTGCCACAACCTCAACCAGGAATGGTGGTAGGCAGCATAGGACTCAGAACTCAGTCCTGAGTTCTAAAGAAAGTTTTTAATAAAAGGGTGGAGCAGAGTAGGGATACCCTGGCCCTGAAGGCCTGGTGGTGGGGTCCAAGAGGGACCTCACCTGGGGCCCCAAAATATTTTTCTTTTAAATTTTGAAGAAATCATTTGTAACATTTTTATAAAAAACAAGTGCAGGCTCTGAGCTTGTTTTTGGAAAATTAAAAAACAGGGTGGGTCAGGTCCCGTGGGTGAATAGGGGTTAATTTGTTTGGGGGGGGGTTGTGCCTGGCCTCCTCCCCAGGCCAATTTCGCTACCAGGAACCCCATGCCCTCAGGCCTGATGTCTTATTTAAAAAAGGGGGAGCACGCAGCACTGGCAGGGGCGTAGGTTATAGTTACCTTGGAGCAGCAAATATAGTTTCTTGAGATAATTATAACTATAACTGGTGAAATTCTGTAGTTTTTGGAGTTTAAAACATGACGTTGTTACTAAACATTTCACCTAACTACAACGTTGCTTTAACCTTTGTTTATTTCTGTGACATATATATATATATAGATATATACATTTATATATATATTCACAAAAGACGTAGAAATTCACTGAAGAAAACAAAGGTTAAAGTAACGTTTGGTAAATTTGTCAATGACAACATTAGCGGTTTAAACTAAAAAACACAGACATTTGGTAGTTAACGTTAGCTGGGCTAATTATAACTTGCGCCCCTGCCATGCACTGCTTATGACTCATGACATGATCTGTGACATTATTTATGACCTCACTGATGATATTTCAAATGACACCTAACTATAACGGTACTTTCACCTTTGTTTTTTTCATTGAACTCCTAGTGTCTCTTTTAAAGTAAATTCTTTACTTTTTGGGTGTGTATGTCAGAATAACTGAAGAATATATTCTGTGTGTGGACATTATTATGAATTGGCTTTTTATTGTAACAAAATAGGTATGTGTAGTAGGGTGTGGGGATGGACTGGCCTTTACTGTGAGGCCTCTCTCAACTGACTGGTGTGCGTAGTATGGAGAATGGGGAGTGACAGGCCTCTCCTTTGAGACCTCTCTCTCAAATGACAGGTGTGTTTAGTAGTTAGTGTCGAGACATCTCTCTCTCAGACAACAGGTGTGTGTAGCAGGGTGTGTTGATGGAAAGGCATCTCCTTTGAGCCCTCTCTCTCAGATGACACGTGTTCGTAGTAGAGTGTGTGGTTGGACTGGCCTCTCCATCAAGACCTCTCTCTCAGATGACGGATGTGCGTAGTAGCGAGTGGGAGGGGCTGACCTCTCCTTTCAGACATTTCTCTCAAAAGGGATTGGCTTTCTATTGTAACATAACAGGTGTGCCTAGTAGGGTGCGGGGAGAGACTAGCCCCTCCTTTCACACCTCTCTCAAATGACGTGTGTGCATAGTAGGGCGTGTGGGTAAGCTTGTCTCTCCTTTGAGTCCTCTCACTCACATGATAGGTGTGCATAGTCGGGAGTCTGGATGGGCTGGCCTCTCCATTGAGACCATTCAGATGACAGGTGTGTGTAACAGTGAGTAAAGAGAGGCGGGCCTCTCATTTGAGACCTCTCTTTCAAATGACAAGTGTGCATAGTAGGGTGTGTGGAAGGACTGTTCTCTCCTTTGAGACCTTTATGTCACATGACGTACATGATGGGTGTGCCTAGTACGGTGTTTGGCTGGACTGGCCTTTCTGTTGAGAACTCTCTCTCAGATGATGGGTGTGCATAGTAAGGTGTATAGGGAGCAACCAGCCTTTCCTTTGAGATTGCTCTCTCAAATGACAGTTTTGCATAGTAGTGAATGGGGAGAGACTGGCCTCTTCTTTCAGACCTTTCTCTCAAATGATGAGTGTGCGAGGTAGGGTGTGTGGGTGACTGACCTCTCCTTCGAGACCTCTATGTCAGATGATAGATGTGCAAAGTAGACTTTATAGGGAGTGACAGGTATCTCCTTCGAGACCTCTCTCTCAAATGATGTTTGTGCATAGTAGTGAGTGCGAGGAACTGTCTCTCCTTTGAGACCTCGTTTGGCCTCTTCTTTGAGTCCTCTCTCTCATATGACGGGTGTGCGTTATAGTGGATGGGAATGTATAACACTTTACATATGTGCACACGCATTTTACATGAGGCGCTTTAAAGTAACGACTTGAGGATGAATGCAATAGCTAAAGCACTTCTAAAATAACAAATTAATGATCTGTGCTATAGTTATTTACATAAGGTACCTTGGAATCATAGCTACTTAAAAATTGGTGCAAGAGCATAATTTGTGCAATAGTTTTCTATACATAGTGTGCTGTAACCTTGGTTATATGAAGTTGGTGCAATAAAGCACAATGTATACACACACATCATACTCAATATCAGAAAAGTATTAGCTATATCATGGGTCTGTGGTTAAATTTGTGCAATCACTGATATCTAATGTTTACATTATAAAAAGCATATACACATCTAAAAAATTGAAATGCTTGGGTTTACTCATGAACCCTATTTTGTATGGAATGTTTTGCCATTAATAGAGTACAAATGATCAAAATATGGATCTTTAATACAGTTACTTTACCGTGTACTTTGATGTATTGATGATAATATCCTATTGTGGTAAAGGATCACTCTTGTCCTGACTTCCATGTTATTAAACATTGCACGTTTTTCGTTTACTTTCTGGCTGTGCTGATAATATGTATTTTATTTGACTGAAGGGGTGACTAGGATGTGCAGAAATTGAACAGGATGATTCACAGGTAATGGAAAAGCCAGTGAATATTATTCAATGAAAGGGCAAGTGAGATGTTGATAACAGGATAAAATTACCATTGCTTAAATATAATATGGCAGAAGAAAATGGAAATTCTGATATGTGCAGTCTAGTATTTCTCACTATGTTCACATAGTGGGAGGAGTATGGATGACTGGCAACCTTAAAAGTACACTTTAGGAATGTGGACTCTATGGTCTTGTTGAAGGCTGTTGCCGAAACAGGTCAGCCATATCTTCCGCTTTTTGAGAAAATAATAACAGGTGATTCACCATCTTCAAGTAATTGCTGTGCTGTTTATATATATATAATATATATATAGATCCCATTCCACAAAAGTGGTCCATAACTTCAGTGATGTCAGTTGAGATGTCATCAGTGATGTTACTGACCATGTCATGAATGATGTAATATGTGACATCATCAGCAGTGGATTGCGGGTGCGCGAAATATAGTTAGTACAACTAACTATATAGGAGCAATTTCAATGGTTGTGTATGAGAGAAATGTCCAGCTAACTATAACACCCCTAAAACTTATAGTTTTTGAGTGAATTTTAAAGGGTTTTTAAATGCTAATTCCTAACTATATAAGGCCTGAAACCTATGTTTTTTTCAGTGAATATATATATATTGGGAGCAAGGCGGTTGTTCCGCCGAAACGCGTAGAGCCATCATCGTTGGGTGAATAAAAACTCCTCTCTGATGAAATTCCCACGGAATCAGCGCCTTTTTTATTATTCGTGAAACGAAGGTTTGGAGGACATATATATATATACTCACCTACCAGCTTACCTGTATGGTAATGAACTCCCGATGTAACAGTAACCCAGATGCAATAACCACAATGTAAGAACTCCTGATGTAAACATCGACGAAGTAACAACTGAGATTCTTTCAATATGTAAAATTCTTGCCTCTTGTATGTTCAAAACTCAAATACCTTTCAACCAAATTGGTCCTTCTATCTTGCATTCTAGCTGGTCATTCTATCTACCCTCCACCTCTTTTGTAAAAAAATGTTTAAATAATTGCTTTACGGGAAAGTCCCGCAGTGTTTAGGATGGAAGAATTCCTTGCAGCATTGCCAACGAACGTGTGTGGAATTCCAAGTATAAGCTGTTTTTTTTTTGTTTAACATTTTTTTATTGGGATTTTGTATTTCATTACATCAATCATAATATCAATAACAATCATTGCATCATGAATTGCATTGACATATGTCTATTGTCAATTGAGAGATCACTTTAAAAAAGAACAGAAGTCGTCATGTAGTACATGTTCCGACATTGTAGACATGGCATGATGAACATTCTGCGTGTTGGCCCGTGCCCATCCTCTGACACTTGATGGTGTTATATGTGCCAGCCCTCGACTGAGTATGTCAGTTGTAAGTATAAGCTGTTTATACTTACGTGGCTCTCCTGATGTGGCAGTTTGGGGCAGGATGAGGACATGTAATATTCATTTGGAATGGTTTCAGTGAATGTTCTCATTCACCAACGTGCACCCAGGAACGTGAATGCCATTTTGGAACTTGTATTCAATGTGGTGTGAATACTTAAGTTCATGAACTCGACCGGCACATGTCAGCTTTCACGTGATTGGTGCATGTTGATGTACTTTGAATATACGAGGACTGTGCCCAACCAATGAGAGTGAGGAAAGCCTCACATAAAACAACATTGTTTGAGGACATTTATGTAATGGCATTGAGAAAGACAACTTTGTGTCGAAATGAGTCTGCCTGTTTTTTTTTACAAATAAATGGATTACTATAATCCCGCTGAGTGCTCCTATTCCTTTGGGACATTTGTGAAATACTTAAATTCCGTGCAGCCACTTGCAGGCAAGGAAGTACTCATCTGCAGTGTTCAGCGGTTTAAACATGGCTTTGTGCAAGAAATATTATATACTGCTGGAACCGCTGTGTGCCTAAAAGGAGAGGCATGACAGATGACAATGAGTCAACATTACCAGAATGGAGAGCATCATTTTTTTTCTTCTAGTTTTTGAGCTTTGTATAGCGCAAACTTGACCTGAGGGCATCAGAGCGCTTCACAGAGTTAGAACAACGACTACCTGAGATACATTAGTAGTAAATACAGATGCATAATGACAGGATGAGATGAGAAATACAAGGTATTGCATAAGCAGTAACTACTTAAGATACATTTGGAGTAAATACAGATAGATGGTGACCGTATGAGACGAGGTATACAAGAACATTAGGGAAAGTTGCCAATACAATATTGAGGTAGTTACAGTACACATAAATACATAGTGCTCTAAAAGCACAGCAGCAATTGTTCGAGATTACCGGAGGGGTACATAAAACAGTACATAGTTACAGTAAAACAGCAAAAACAAGATAGGCAGTAGTAAAGGTGGATGATGTAGTTCTGTAGTAGCTGGGGTAAGGCCTTGTGAGGATAAGGGAACTTATAGGCACAGTTTTCCCTGGGGTAGTGGTGTACAGGTTTATTTAGAGTGTGCGAGGAGGGTGCCCGCAGGGTAGTCGGGTGCTTTAAGGGGGTGGGTTTAGAGATCTGTTGAAGAGTAGAAGCTTCAATTTATTCTTGAAGTGAGGGATGAATTGATTTTACCACAGGCCTTGGTGCAGGGAGTTCCAGATTCTAGGAGCATTCCCAGAATAGGAGCGGGTGCGAGATAACTCTCTCTTAACGTTTGGAGGAATCTAGAGTAGACTGTTTGAGCTTCCTCGAGGTCTCTTTTGGCCAGCTTTTGATAATTTATTTGTGAGGTATATTGGTTTTTCAGTGTAGAGGGTTTTGTGAGTTATGCAGGCAGTTTTTAGTATGGCCTTTGCCTCAATTGGAAGCCAGTTTAGTTGTTTGAGGACAGGAGTGATGTGGTCAGAGAGCCTTTCCACAATATAAGTATAACCACAGCTTGGATTGTAGCTTTCAATGGGGCTTGGTAGGATTTTGGGGCACCTGCAATCATTGCGATACCATAGTCCAGCTTGGGTAGGACTGAGGATTTCACCACTGTCTTTAGGTCTTTAGTGGGGAAGAAGGGTTTTACTTTTTTAAGGATTTTTAGCATGTCGAATGCAGAGGCATTGATATGACCTTTGATGCTTAGGTGGCAGTCAAGTGTAATCCCCAGGGATTTAACAGAGTTGGAGATGGACAGTTTGCAGTTTAATGTCATGAGATTGTTGAGCCAGCTGTCTACAGGAAAGGATTTTTCTATAGGATGAATGAGAAGGAGTTCAGTTTTGTTAGGGTTGAGATTGAGGAGGCTGATGGTCAGCCAGGCTTGAACTTTGAGGAGAGTGTTATTTAGGTGCTGGATGTCTTTGATTGATGAGATTTTCATGTAGAGTTGGATCTCATCTGCATATAGATGGTAGGCTATTCTAGCATGCTTCAGAATCATTGCAAGTGGTTACTTATAGAGGTTTAATAATGTAGGAGACATGAATGAGCCATGAGCGACTCATTATGAGACCAGTGTTGTTTTTGAGGTTGAGTTGTTGAGCTTGATTTGGTGTGAGCTTTGGCCCATTGATGGCTACACGGTGTGAGAGGGTGTAAGAGGATATTGTGTTTGACAGTGTCGAAGGCGGACAAGATGTTGTCTAGGAGGACTTTTGTGGCAATGGCTCTCTAGATATGGCAGTTTGCAGCAGGACGAGGGAATGTAATATTCATGTGGAATCATTGCAGTGAATGCTCCCATTTACCAATGTGCACCCGAGAATGTGAATGGCATTTTAGAACTTGTATTCAATGCGGCGTGAATACTTACTTAAGATTCATGAACTCGACTAGAACTATGTTGGCTTTTATGTGATTGGTGCATGTTGATGTACTTTCAATATCATTGAACTGTGCCCAACCAATGAGAGCAAGGAAAGCCTCACATAAAAAATATTGTTTGAGGACATTTACGTAATGGCATTGAGAAAGACAACTTTGTGTTGAAACACGTCTGCCTGGTTTTTACAAATGAATGGATCACTACAATCCCGCTGAGTGTTCCTGTTCCTTTGGGATATTTGTGAAATACTTAAATTCTGTGCAACCACTTGCACGCAAGGAAGCACCCATCTGCAGTGTTCAGTGGTTCAAATGTGGCTTTGTGCAAGAAATATATATATATATATATATATATATATATATATATATATATATATATATAGAGAGAGAGAGATAGAGATCTACCAGCTTACCTGTATGGTAAAGTACTCCCAATGTAACAGTAATCTCGATGCAATAACCACAACGTAACAACTAACAAGTAACAACAGGGATTCTTTCAATACGTTTCATCCCGCCTCTTCTATGTAGAAAATTCAACTACCCTTCAGTCAAGCTGGTCATTCTATCTTGCATTCTATCTGGTCAATCCATCTACTCTCCACCCCTTTCAGATAAAACAAAGGGAGACATTACTTGCCTGATTGTTGCTTGATTGCGGCTTGGAACACCATAATTTCCCCTTGAAAGCTCCTCTGGTGGGACGAGGGTTCCAGGGGACACGCCGCCTTGCCTCATTGCCCGCAATGCCCACACCTCCATCTACACTCTGGGGAGGACTGCCACCCCCATAGTGTACCATTCCTCAGAGTAGCTGCTGCGAGTGAGGGAGAGGCATGGCCATCGCGCTTATAGCGCTGCCTCCCCACCCGCAGCGCGGGACGAGCGCCGGACGAAGCCCGGACCAAGGGCGGGCCCATCTGCACCCGTCAGTGACCGGACGAGACTGGACTGGGCCACCCCCTAAAATCCATATTAACATTATACTGTGCGGTAATGACTCTACAAACAATACGGGACAACGTAATAATTGTCTGGGACTTGAGAATTATTATTAAGTGCTAATTTATGTTTGATACATTGAAAAAGCATGAGCTCAAATAGACTCAAGGGGGCTGCTGGCACCCTGGATGCCTTTATCATTAGAGCAGAGTCTCTCTTAGCCCACGAGATACAGATAGCAGAGAGGCGTCTCTCGCTTGACCCCTCTAAATTTGCTACATATAGACAAACAAGCCTATCAACCACCACGGCTATATTACAGTTACCTAGGTTAAGCCCAATAGTGATTGTTCGCAATGAACAAAGTACACCAACTCCACCGATACCATGCCTAGTTTATTTGGACAATGTGGAAGCCACGGAACATTTCCTAAATAAAAAAGGCATGGCAACTAGGTTGCGTGCTCCAAGGGTAACTGAAGAACCAAAGGAGATGGGGCAATCGGTAAAACAGAGTCAAACAAATGGGCCTAGGAAATCCAAAACAAAGAAAATAGGAGGGCAGGTGCACATGGTAAATTCAAGCTGCAATACCGAGGAGCAATTGAGACTGAAACCCGGAACAGAACAGTTAGTACGCAGACAGGGTTGGATTTTGGAATGCACCGATCCTTCATAGAACAGACTAGGACATTTTTAGAGGGCTCCATAGCATCAATGCTCAAAGCTGCACTTGGGACAATGTCAACACAGATTAGGGACCTAATTGACAAGAAACTTAGCCCAATAGGAATAAAGGTAGAACAGTTGAATAGTGCAATAGAACAACTAAAAATGAGTAGCAATACCGCCCGCATTGAAAAAGCTATGGGGACATACCCATTATCACAAGCAGAGGGGTTGTTAGTAGAGCAAACCAAAACGAGTAATGTGTCTCAAGAGTCATTACCAGTGAATCACACGTTAAAGCTGATCAGTAGGGACACGGGCCAATTAGGGAGAGCACGGAATACACAAGACAATCTAAGACGGTCACAAAATAGCAACACTCCACATATATTCCCTAATGTACCTGAAATCCATATTGGTCTAACTCAAAAACAAAGCCCCAAAGGGACAGACCCTGTACCTAACAATGAAGTCCTAGGCCTACCACCGGCCTCGTGCCCATATGCACTTATCTTATCTGGGATCCCACCGCTTAAAAAAGAGCAAAAAGAATCATGGCATATTTACGGAATAAGACGGTTGATTGGCTCACCAAACACAAACAGTTTCACCCCTTAAGGATGAAAGACATCCTCATGGTCCGTAGGGTTGGCTGGATAGTGAAATCTCCCAAAAATATGGCAGGTGATTGTAAATTTTCGGCGACCACAGCTGGTATGCAGAATACTAAATACCCATCAGGAAACCTCCCTCCAAGGCAGTTGTATCTCTGCCCTTTGACTAGGCTTTTTCTACAGACCCCCACTTAAAATGTTTTAGAACAACGATGGCACCCAAGTAGCACTTTCAAATAGGTTCCAGGGTTATCAGACATAGATACATTAGATTGACAACAAAAGATACCATATCAGGGAAATACTAAACCTGGGATCATCTGGCAAAATTGTAAAAAGGTTCAGATTTGTTTAATAAATGTTCATAGCCCGGAAGCGCCCCAGTATGTCCTAAATTTTGGCAGTACAGAGGAAAATAAGCAATACTGAGTGCAGGAAAACACAAGTACTACCCAAGGCAACCTCCTAGAGATTAGAAAAACAAAACATGTGTGTGGAGGGTCAAGGGGAATATTTAACGACCTCTCTGCTCACTCCCCTACTCTGAGATACAACATACACAAGAGAGCAGACAAGGTCTGGAAATAAGGTGTACAGAGATGTTGGCGAAAGTGCAACAGTGGGTGCATGCGTGCACGTGTGCTGTTGGAAACACAGGCTGGAAAAAACTCCCATCAGACCACCCTTTGATGGTGGATTTCACGTCATATGGGATGTTTTTATCGATCATTCCATCTCACAACTGACCATATAGTGTCGCTGTAGACATGGATGTCGGTATTCTAGCCGTGATGTCCATTGTGAAGTAGTATTTACTTAAGTGCAGTGCAAAAATAACTGTGATAAATAAAATTGACTACACAGGCGCTGTGCAATATTCAAAACGCTAATCTATGTGTCAAATGTTAAAACCACGCCGAGTAGTACGACTACCCCATGGCGCTGTGCAGGACGGTCGACATGTTTCAGCCCTAGGGGATTCTACCCCGGCTTTCTTCAGGACCATAGAACAAAGCTACTGCAACTGGAAAAAATGTGTTTGCAAAGAATGGACAAATAATGTACTACAAAGGTTACATATCTACCAGGAACGCCCACTGGAAGGAGAGAGGAGCATCTTCTTCCTGGAAAAGATGTTTACAAAGCACTATATTATACACACGCAACCACATGTATACACAGACAAAAAGCCAACAAAACACACACCTGCCTGAATGAAATTTACATTCAGCATTATGAACAAGCTTATTAGCTTACACAGCATGAAGAATTTCTTCACACTGCTACTCACCCAGCTTTGTGTGGGTGAAGACCTCACCTCACCCGGCGACCGCTCGGGAGAATGAGGCCCCGCTCTGTGGTGTAGAAAAAAGGAACACTGTAAGCACGCAACTCTGCAGTGTCCAGGCCAATTGCTCTACACACCAACCCAACAGACGTGTGATAGTCACCCAACTATTAAACCCAAGATCCCACCCATTAGCCAGACACTAAAAACGTAACACTATGATGTAAAACATAAAATTACTTAATGGGTGCTAGATAGCACCTAAACACTAGCCTAGAGCCACGGTGTAGCCTACTAGGCAGGGTACCTACTGGGAAGTTGTACATAGTGAGGGGCTATTAAAAGTACCAAAAGGTGGCAAGCCATGATTTAGTTAATAAAGGGCACAGGGGGCCATACAAAAAGTCCTATACTCAATAGCATAGGAAACTGCCTGGTAGCGAAAGCTTCATCAAGGGACTTACCTATCCGTCGGTGCCCCCAACGGTGACTCGAGCGGAAGTGGAGGTGTCTGGTCAGATCACTCCTGGTCGTTTTTATAGCTACCATCCACTCAGGAGAGGCCAGAAAAGGGCGTTTGAATACTGCCAATGGAGGGCAAACGCGCGAAGGAAAGCGCGAGTAAAGACGCGAGAGAAGATAGACACTGCTCTCTCGCGCATGCGCAATAGCCGGCAGTCCAAGGATAGCTAATGGACAAACGCGCAAGGGAGACACTGCTCTATAGCGCTTGTGCAGTAGCCGGTTTATTCGAAAGATGGCATGAGATTGTCATAGCGTTACAATTAGTAACCCATAACAAGGATTGCAATGTGCCAATTGACGAAAATAAGATCAAGAGGCTTCTTGTTGAAGATTGAATCGATTAGGCACCTATCTTAATGCATGTACATGGCTGATTAAAAGACACTATCTGTGTGTCTTGCGTCAGGTGTACCTAAATGAATTACATTGTGAGGGGGCGTGGTAGACTTGTAGGCTTGAGTCTTCTCAATAAAGAAACCCTATTTTGCGCCAAAAGTCCAAAAACTTGCCTACTCTTATCACATTAGGATCTAAGACAAACAGCTAGTGAGCGTCTGTGCTACAACAATGCCAAAACGTAGTTCTTTACAGAAAGGTTCATTACAAGAATTACTGCAGTGGTGCATTGAGCATATATATACACAGGGACGGTCTGGCCAACATTCCTCTAAAAATTGGACGGTGTCCCAAACAGGGTAATTCATACATGGAGAAACGCTCCATGGTGGAGTAGGTTATCTAGTTAAGAGACCATGAGGGGCTGCTATACGCTAAGGCGTTGTGAGATCCTTATTAGGGATCAATATGATTGAAATTTGAGGAGTGTTCAGTATCACCAAGTGTCAAGGAAAATGGGTAAAGGGCTGGGCAGACAGAAGGGGTCCGCACACAATTATGTTAGGTGAGCTTTACTGGTGCAACAGAAATTGTGTTGCACCCCATTACGAAGACCCGCAACCAACCGGTTGCTCTTGAAACTAGAAAAACAAAACATGTGTGTGGAGGGTCAAGGGGAATATTTAACGACCTCTCTGCTCACTCCCCTACTCTGAGATACAACATACACAAGAGAGCAGACAAGGTCTGGAAATAAGGTGTACAGAGATGTTGGCGAAAGTGCAACAGTGGGTGCATGCGTGCACGTGTGCTGTTGGAAACACAGGCTGGAAAAAACTCCCATCAGACCACCCTTTGATGGTGGATTTCACGTCATATGGGATGTTTTTATCGATCATTCCATCTCACAACTGACCATATAGTGTCGCTGTAGACATGGATGTCGGTATTCTAGCCGTGATGTCCATTGTGAAGTAGTATTTACTTAAGTGCAGTGCAAAAATAACTGTGATAAATAAAATTGACTACACAGGCGCTGTGCAATATTCAAAACGCTAATCTATGTGTCAAATGTTAAAACCACGCCGAGTAGTACGACTACCCCATGGCGCTGTGCAGGACGGTCGACATGTTTCAGCCCTAGGGGATTCTACCCCGGCTTTCTTCAGGACCATAGAACAAAGCTACTGCAACTGGAAAAAATGTGTTTGCAAACAAAGGTTACATATCTACCAGGAACGCCCACTTCCAGTGGGCGTTCCTGGTAGATATGTAACCTTTGTAGTACATTATTTGTCCATTCTTTGCAAACACATTTTTTCCAGTTGCAGTAGCTTTGTTCTATGGTCCTGAAGAAAGCCGGGGTAGAATCCCCTAGGGCTGAAACATGTCGACCGTCCTGCACAGCGCCATGGGGTAGTCGTACTACTCGGCGTGGTTTTAACATTTGACACATAGATTAGCGTTTTGAATATTGCACAGCGCCTGTGTAGTCAATTTTATTTATCACAGTTATTTTTGCACTGCACTTAAGTAAATACTACTTCACAATGGACATCACGGCTAGAATACCGACATCCATGTCTACAGCGACACTATATGGTCAGTTGTGAGATGGAATGATCGATAAAAACATCCCATATGACGTGAAATCCACCATCAAAGGGTGGTCTGATGGGAGTTTTTTCCAGCCTGTGTTTCCAACAGCACACGTGCACGCATGCACCCACTGTTGCACTTTCGCCAACATCTCTGTACACCTTATTTCCAGACCTTGTCTGCTCTCTTGTGTATGTTGTATCTCAGAGTAGGGGAGTGAGCAGAGAGGTCGTTAAATATTCCCCTTGACCCTCCACACACATGTTTTGTTTTTCTAGTTTCAAGAGCAACCGGTTGGTTGCGGGTCTTCGTAATGGGGTGCAACACAATTTCTGTTGCACCAGTAAAGCTCACCTAACATAATTGTGTGCGGACCCCTTCTGTCTGCCCAGCCCTTTACCCATTTTCCTTGACACTTGGTGATACTGAACACTCCTCAAATTTCAATCATATTGATCCCTAATAAGGATCTCACAACGCCTTAGCGTATAGCAGCCCCTCATGGTCTCTTAACTAGATAACCTACTCCACCATGGAGCGTTTCTCCATGTATGAATTACCCTGTTTGGGACACCGTCCAATTTTTAGAGGAATGTTGGCCAGACCGTCCCTGTGTATATATATGCTCAATGCACCACTGCAGTAATTCTTGTAATGAACCTTTCTGTAAAGAACTACGTTTTGGCATTGTTGTAGCACAGACGCTCACTAGCTGTTTGTCTTAGATCCTAATGTGATAAGAGTAGGCAAGTTTTTGGACTTTTGGCGCAAAATAGGGTTTCTTTATTGAGAAGACTCAAGCCTACAAGTCTACCACGCCCCCTCACAATGTAATTCATTTAGGTACACCTGACGCAAGACACACAGATAGTGTCTTTTAATCAGCCATGTACATGCATTAAGATAGGTGCCTAATCGATTCAATCTTCAACAAGAAGCCTCTTGATCTTATTTTCGTCAATTGGCACATTGCAATCCTTGTTATGGGTTACTAATTGTAACGCTATGACAATCTCATGCCATCTTTCGAATAAACCGGCTACTGCACAAGCGCTATAGAGCAGTGTCTCCCTTGCGCGTTTGTCCATTAGCTATCCTTGGACTGCCGGCTATTGCGCATGCGCGAGAGAGCAGTGTCTATCTTCTCTCGCGTCTTTACTCGCGCTTTCCTTCGCGCGTTTGCCCTCCATTGGCAGTATTCAAACGCCCTTTTCTGGCCTCTCCTGAGTGGATGGTAGCTATAAAAACGACCAGGAGTGATCTGACCAGACACCTCCACTTCCGCTCGAGTCACCGTTGGGGGCACCGACGGATAGGTAAGTCCCTTGATGAAGCTTTCGCTACCAGGCAGTTTCCTATGCTATTGAGTATAGGACTTTTTGTATGGCCCCCTGTGCCCTTTATTAACTAAATCATGGCTTGCCACCTTTTGGTACTTTTAATAGCCCCTCACTATGTACAACTTCCCAGTAGGTACCCTGCCTAGTAGGCTACACCGTGGCTCTAGGCTAGTGTTTAGGTGCTATCTAGCACCCATTAAGTAATTTTATGTTTTACATCATAGTGTTACGTTTTTAGTGTCTGGCTAATGGGTGGGATCTTGGGTTTAATAGTTGGGTGACTATCACACGTCTGTTGGGTTGGTGTGTAGAGCAATTGGCCTGGACACTGCAGAGTTGCGTGCTTACAGTGTTCCTTTTTTCTACACCACAGAGCGGGGCCTCATTCTCCCGAGCGGTCGCCGGGTGAGGTGAGGTCTTCACCCACACAAAGCTGGGTGAGTAGCAGTGTGAAGAAATTCTTCATGCTGTGTAAGCTAATATGCTTGTTCATAATGCTGAATGTAAATTTCATTCAGGCAGGTGTGTGTTTTGTTGGCTTTTTGTCTGTGTATACATGTGGTTGCGTGTGTATAATATAGTGCTTTGTAAACATCTTTTCCAGGAAGAAGATGCTCCTCTCTCCTTCCAGTGGGCGTTCCTGGTAGATATGTAACCTTTGTAGTACATTATTTGTCCATTCTTTGCAAACACATTTTTTCCAGTTGCAGTAGCTTTGTTCTATGGTCCTGAAGAAAGCCGGGGTAGAATCCCCTAGGGCTGAAACATGTCGACCGTCCTGCACAGCGCCATGGGGTAGTCGTACTACTCGGCGTGGTTTTAACATTTGACACATAGATTAGCGTTTTGAATATTGCACAGCGCCTGTGTAGTCAATTTTATTTATCACAGTTATTTTTGCACTGCACTTAAGTAAATACTACTTCACAATGGACATCACGGCTAGAATACCGACATCCATGTCTACAGCGACACTATATGGTCAGTTGTGAGATGGAATGATCGATAAAAACATCCCATATGACGTGAAATCCACCATCAAAGGGTGGTCTGATGGGAGTTTTTTCCAGCCTGTGTTTCCAACAGCACACGTGCACGCATGCACCCACTGTTGCACTTTCGCCAACATCTCTGTACACCTTATTTCCAGACCTTGTCTGCTCTCTTGTGTATGTTGAACCTCCTAGAGATTCCATCTGACCACATGATTAATAGTTTAACACCTGAGAAATCTAACTGTAGTGCGAGTAATAACCTACATCTAGATGATGAGCCAGGTTTGCGGCCGGAAATACGCCTTATCTCATGGAATATTGCAGGTCACAATAGGAATCTCAGAGACATGGAATGGCATGAGTATATAGAGTAGAGTGATATCTGTCTTCTGCAGGAGACTTGGGCATTAGAAATTCCTCATAGAATAGGATATAAGACATTTAACGTGGAAGCCATTCCGTCAGTCAGAGGTAGACCATCGGGTGGCCTAGTCATTTGGGTAAGGATTAGCCTTGAAGTTGATTTAACCCAAATTTTATTACCATCCATGACGTGATCGGGATTAAAATAACTGCAAGGGATGGAAAAAAGATATATTTAATTAACATCTATAATAGACTGAGCCTAGTGCATAAGGAATCATTAGTGATAGACCAACTTGATTCCTTTTTAAACACACTAGAATCAAAGGCCCGGGTAATTGTTGGGGGGATTTGAACTGTTGTTTTGAACCAGTGGTGGGTTTTGAAAACCTCTTTGAGGGTGAAGATGCAGCAAACAATATCCCCAATATAAAAAATGACAAGCTAGTGCCGTGCACTGTGGCGGTGGCACAAATTTTGAAATTAACTACAGGGACCGGACTAATGGCCGCCTAACCTTGGATACACCGGGCACGTATACATTTTGTAGAGGCAAATCCAGGAGCAATGTAGATTATATCATGGTATTGATGGAGTTATGGCCAATTGCCGTAGATTTAATATTAGAGCCTAGAACTGAGAGTGGCCATAGACCGCTAGAACTGGCCCTCTCAGCGCAACTATTTCTCCCTGTGAATTCATGTAGCGAGGGAAGCAATAACCTTGTGGATGAAACCCTAGTAAGTAACAATCGTCAAGCTCTTAAATGGCCGCATATTCTAGGGAATAGCCGCTCTTTGGAATGCATTTACAAAACCTTTGTGGATATTGTTTTGCCATATATTGATAAACTACCTGACTCAACCCGAATGTTAGAGGTACACAATGCTCTCGTAGACGCATTACATCCATTCGTGAGTAATACTCCGAAGGTAAGCAAAAGAGACAAGCAAGATGAGAAATTAGGAATTAATCTTTGGTATAACAAGGAGTGTCATGAAGCAAAGGCTGAATTAATTGAGGCAATAAAAAACAACAATATAATTTCAATAAGGGAGAATAGGATCAGATATAAAAGAACCCTAACTAAAACAAAACAAATTTGGGATGATGATATTTGGTCAGAATTAATAAACGCAGCGAAAACAAAAGACCAGCTAAGCTTTTAGAGGCTAATAGCAAAAGGGAACAGGACAGGTAGGGATACTAAGGATGTTTTACTCGATGCTAATACCTGGGTCGTACACTTCACTAGTCTTTATGCAGCGGTAGAAATCAACCAGTCTAATATTGCTGTTGATTTAGCATCAAACCCAAGTATCGACAATTTACATTTTAATTTTGAGGAAACTATTTTGGCCATTGACGCTGTAAAGCGAAGGAAGGCCCCCGGTCCGGACAAAATACCAGGCGACCTGCTAAAGCATGATACCAGTGTCTGGGCACCATATATTAATTGCCTATGCAACGCAATAGCCTCAGGAACGCCAATACCAGAGTCATGGAAAGGGGCAGAAATTGTGACGATTTTTAAAAAGGGTAACCGCTATGACCTTGTGAACTATCGCCTAATTAGTTTAATTGATATTTTACAAACAATTTACGCCAGGCATATTTTAAATAGATTAAGTGACTCGATAGAGGAAGAAAATGTGCTCTCAAATTCCAGGCAGGATTTAGAATTAAAACCAGCACAATTGATCAAGTATTTCGTTTTTTGTGCCTTTGCTGGAAGTATGTAAATCTAAGAAAGGGCCATTTGTATATTGCTTTCGTAGATCTGAAAGCTGCATTCGACTCGATACCTCGGAATCTATTATAGGATTCACTAAAGCGCCAACGGGTGCCTGGCGAATTGCTCGTACAAATTATGAGATTGCACGAGGAAAATTTCGCAAAAGTGAGATGGGGACCACGGGGCAAATTCACAAATCGAATCCCCGTAAGAAGAGGTGTGCGCCAGGCGTGTGTAGTGGCGCCAACCCTGTTTTCTTTATATGTAAATGATATCCCCGAGTATCTGTATGGTTGTGCGAATGATGCTCCTAAGTTGGGGAGAGATCTGGTGCCAGCATTATTATTCGCTGATGTCACCATACTAAGATCACAGACCCCAAATGATTACAATGTTTAATAAACCGTTTTTGTACATACTGCATTACAAAAGGCCTTGAAATAAACTCCAGCAAAACCAAGTACATGGCAATAAGTCAGCATGGATGGGTTTTTTTTTAAATCTAGTACTAAATAACGAAAAACTAGAGTATGTACAAAGTTTTAATTATTTGGGTATCACTCTAGATACAAAGATGTGTTGGAAACTACATTTGTAAAAAAACAAGATAATCCTCCTCCAAAATACAGTGCAGATAGCCAAAAAACACCAAGGTAGTGTTTTGAAAGTGGTTTCCCCAGCCTTGGAGGTTTTTCAACATAAAGCACAATCAGCCTCCCTTTATGGTGCCGAAATTTGGGGGCCCTGTTGCAAAAAGAATTTTGAATTGGGAGAAAATATTTTTTTTAGAAAAATACTAAGCCTCCCTATAAGAACTCCCCTGATTCCAATCACCATGGACCTGAATGTTAAACACACTGACCATGTCGCTCTATTAAGACCACTCCTATTCTGGGTAAGACTATGGATAACCCCGGAACTGAAACATTACAGGGAAGGTCTAGAGGAGATATTAAAGAACGACAGGAGTAGGGATATTCCATGGTTGAAGCATATTTCTTCTTGGTTCTCAATGTTGGGTATACCGCATTTTTGGGATGATCCGACCCAGCTGATATCAATATCAAATAAACTGTTTAAAACCAATTTTTTGGGTTTATATCCAAAATAGTATGTTACACAGCTCTAATAATGGGTCACTTACAACTAAGTTTCTTCTCTTTAAATATGTACCAACTTTTGAGCCATTTATGGATGAGGTGCACCCACAATTAGCTAAGTCCTTATATGCAAAGTTTAGATATGGGGTGCTACAAACAAATGTTAAGAGATCTAGATGGCGTAGTAACCCTGGAAGCGAAAGTAAGGAATTGTGTGTTTTGTCTCAAAGTGGAGCAAAAGAAAAGGATTTGCATGTACTAGTTTTCTGCCCATCGTGTAGCACACCGAGGAAGAAATGGATCATACCCATTTGCAACAACCTAAACATCAGGGTTTGCAAAGAGGCAGAGAGAATTTTGAAAACCGATACATTGCAAGTAATTGTCTTTGGTGTAAGCAGGTACCTATTCAATGTAAATCGTATAAGAACGAAAGCAGGACTAAAGCTTTAAATGTGGACACTTTGGTAAACAATAGCCCAACAAAGGTAAATTGCACACGCACCTTAATTTTGCATATAGCACTTTATGTTTTATTATAACTCTGGGAAGTTGAAACATGCACATCTATGACAGTATTGTGGAATATGGGTATTACGAAGCAAGTCCTGTATTGACCGAATCTGTGGCACCATGAAGTGAAAGAGGGATCCTGTAAGGAAGCACAATAAATAGACAAGTGCCATTGGATTAGAACAAAATGTTTTTATGAATATAAATGCCTGTATTTTAGATATTTATTAGATATTATATAGTTTTATTGGCTGTAGTTGAGGCAGGTTGCACTTTACAAATTTGTTCTAAAAACCCTTTTTGCAATGTATAGTTTTCATACCTTTTACAAATTGATTTAAATTATTGGAATGTGATTTTATATATATCTTTTATGGTTCTAAATGAATCGAAATAAAGAATTTTGATTTGATTTGATTTGATAAAACAAAGTTTAAATATTAGTGTTACAGAGATTAACTGTTGGGTATCTCAGGGAAATAGAAGACCAGAATTGGTACAACCAGATGGTAAATACCGCTGTGGTTTGGTACCAAGTGGGACAATCGACATATTTTATTAGACTGTCAAAAATGTGTGTCACAGCGGAAACTGAGCGCCTGCTAGCAATTAATCTACTTATTGAATGCCAAATCTTGATATAACAATCGCCATGGCAAAATATATGAAGGCGGTAAAAAGTACTCTGTTAGAACCAAATACGATTGGATAGAAATTGGCATGGAGATAATCAATCATGCCATTTGTATAGTGCACTACTCACCCGGGAGGGTCTCAATGCGCTTGGGGGAGGGGTATGCTACTGCTCGAACAGCCAGGTCTTGAGTTGTTTCCTGAAGGCGAGCTGGTCCTGGGTCAGCCGAAGGTGGATGGGGAGGGAGTTCCAAGTCTTGGCAGCCAGGATCTTCCTCCGGCGGTGGCTCTTCGGATGCGTGGTACGGCTGCGAGGGCGAGGCTGGTGGACCGTAGCTGGCGGGTGGGCGTGTAGAAGGTCAGGCGGTCGTTGAGGTACTTGGGGCCCAGGTCATGGAGAGACTTGTGTGCGTGGGTGAGGAGCCGGAACGTGATCCTCTTGTCGACGGGGAGCCAGTGCAGGTTCCTCAGGTGGCTGGAGATGTGGCTGCGTCGGGGGACATCCAGGATGAGTCGGGCGGAGGCGTTCTGGATGCGCTGGAGTCTTTTCTGTAGCTTGGCTGTGGTTCCGGCGTAGAGGGCGTTTCCGTAGTCCAGTCGGCTGGTGACGAGTGCCTGGGTGACAGTCTTCCTGGTCTCGTGCGGATCCAGCGGAAGATATTGCGAAGCATACGCAGGGTGTTGAAGCACGATGAGGAGACGGCGTTGACTTGTCTGGTCATTGAGAGGGAGGGGTCCAGGATGAAGCCCAGGTTGCGTGCGTGGTCGGTTGGCTTGGGTGCGGTGCCCAGGGCTGGGGGCCACCAGGAGTCGTCCCAGGCGGAGGGCGAAGATCCCAGGATGAGGACTTCCGTCTTGTCCGAGTTCAGTTTCAGGCGGCTGTCCTTCATCTACTCGGCGACGTCTTTCATCCCTTTGTGTAGGCAGGTTCTGGCGGTGTCGGGGTCTCTGGTGAGGGAGAGGATCAGCTGGGTGTCATCGGCGTAAGAGATGATGTTGAGGTTGTGCTGGCGTGCGATGGCTGCGAGAGGTTTCATGTAGATGTTGAGATATAGTAGGTCATGCCCTAAGTAAATTGTGATTAGGTTGGAATGCTATCCTTATGTGTTAGCTTGACTGATTGCAATTTTAGGAGTATTGTTGTATGAAGCTTTTTTTTTTTAAGTTGCGGGAGAGAGGCAGGAACTGCCCCTTGAAGAAATAGTCCTTTTTAAAATATTCTTGAAATTTTCTGTAAATGTTTTAACCTATTTATTGTAATATGTATTCTGTTTGGAGACCAACGGTCTAATAAACATATTTTTTACTACTACTAGTGTTACAGGAAAGTCCCAACGTGTTTAGGATGGAAGAATTCCTTGCAGCATTGCTACTGAAAATGTTTAAGCTTACTATAATTACTTATTCCACGTTTTCTAAAGAGGATTTATCATTACTACAGTTTAGTCCAATTCCACAAGAGCTATCAGTTGGTGATGAGAATCAGGATAACTCTACAGTTAAAATATAGTCAGTTTCATTTACAGTTTGGAAAGAAAGGAAAGGCAGGTAATTGACTGATTGGTAAGTGGAAGGTCTGCATTTTGCCCATGTTTCCTTTAAAAAATGATTGTGACAATGTTTTCATTGTAGAAAGAATTGAAAATGTTGCATACTCATGACACGATTATGGTAGTACACAATTGAATGGCAAATGTTAGCCAGAATTTTGCTCAAGAGAAATATCTTAAAGTTTACCCATGCGTCAGAAAAACTGGATATTAATGCCCAGGGGAGATTCAACATTTGAATATTGTGGTTTCAATTTAGACCCAGGATTTCTTTTTAGGTTTAGGGACGTGGCCACCAAGCCATCATTGTTTTGAAGGCACCACGTGCACCATACTCGCAGTGGGCAGACAGGCACACCTAGCTTGCCTCTGCTGAGGCAGATATATTTTCCTCCAAACAGGCTCCGGCTGTGTTTACAAGCTGTGCTGGTTGCAGCTCAAGCACTAATTTGTAACCTTTTTGAGTTAGTATATGTGCTGTAGACTGCACAATATTGTTGAGATATAAAATGAGATCTGTATGCCTATGGTCACTCATTTGATCAGGCACACCTTGCACTTCATGATCAACCTTCAGGATGAAATAACATCTGGAGCATGCTTCCTAGATATACGTCTAATACCTAAATAAGAGTTCAGGTGGTGTGTATCCCTGACACTGGTGTTACTGCTGTAAACTACAGATGTCTGTGAAGCAAAACAGATGTTCCCTTGTGGGGCATGGGCTTCTGCCACAATATGGGCCCCTCATTCTGTGTCACATATGGGCTCACACGAAATTGACAAATTTTAAACAAACTACACCAGTATTAAAGCTCCGCTCCCTTGTTAAAGTCCCTAACCCTGGGCTCGGGCCTTAAACGCTGGAGCAGGTCTTTAATGGCTGGTACAGCCCACTACGGCAGGCTATAAGGCTATATTCAAAGTGTTATCAGTTATTCTGACATAACACCAAACAATAATGTAAATGAAAAGCATCTCAACCCACCACAGCTAAACACGTTATTATATATTATTTCTGAACATTGTTAATAATAGATTTTCTGTAAAGATTTGACCTTGAAGCTAAGCTCACTGTTTTCCTAAACGCAGGCAATAAACTCCAGTTACTGCGAAGGAGATGAAACTGGAAGAAGACAGAAAGCTACTGAAGTCGACCCATGACTCACCGGGAGCTCTGGAGAGATTCTGTGCAATTATAAAATCCTCCAGAAGTCCTGCAGAACCCTGAGCGGCCCCTGGACCTGTGAATCATGCATTTCCTGGAGAGCGGAGCCGACACAAATTCAAAGGAGAAATGTCCCTGTGCCTGCCAGCTGTGTAATGGCGAGTAATGCAGATCATGATGTAAGTAGACACGCTTGCATGACATATTATCTATTCTCATATATCCATATTTCCTGAAACTCCGGGTGCCAGAAGGCATTCAGTGCAGCCTGGCGATCAGTAAACATTATCAGTTAACTGGCCAGGGCTTGGAGATGGAAGCCACAGAGAGCCCTCCTCTAGACGCAGAGCGCCGACTTCATGACGAGACTCAAGACCTGGCTCTTCGACAGAGACACAGCGCCCAGAGGCCCCTAGGCGAGACAGAGTGTACTTTACAAATGCTGATTGGTTGAAATCCATTTTATAAAGATTTTTAGCACCCAGCCATGAGCTATCACATAACAGGCAGACAAAAGATGTGTGGTCCAGTTGCAAAGGTGCAGAGGGAAGATGCCAGGCTACTGCATCGCTGATAATATAAATGAGGAATTATTAATGGATCTACGCAGTCTCAAGTTTATCATCGAGTTCTTTTGGCTGTTGTGGGAAAGGTCAAGAAGGGACTGGTGTCAGCTTGTTGTAGCTGGCATGGCATGGCATGGGCAGGCATGGACATAACCTTTGCATTACAATTAGTCTAATTTTATACCAGGAGCCGGATTACCTCTCATTTCATGCACTTACAGTACACAGACAATGACCAATAACCATGTTATACATTCTATGCTGGAACAGGGGGACCACAGATGTTCACGGTATACATTTGCATGTACATGGGATGAAGTGACATGGAACAGAGCACCCATGCCATCCTGCGCAAGGAGACCTGCAGCTTCAATAAGTACTCCATGCTACAACTTAGAACTGTGGATGTATCACAAACAGGGAAAACAAAGCAAAAACAACAAACTTCCAACAGTGCACTCAAGCACAGCAACAGACACATAACCCGTATCGTGGAGGCTCCATATAAGGGTTCCAGGGTGGAGCCCTTCTGACTGCTGTGAGGCCCCACATTCTGCACTTTGTTTCTCTGAGTTGAACACTCGGCATCATTTCATTGACCAGTGTTCATGAAAACACAACTTTCATGTTTTCATGAATATTGTCAGTGTGTAAGTCACCTCCAGGTCCCTGATGACAGAAGGAGGAGGGGGCTGAGAGGGCTGAGGCATGATCCATCTATGGAGTGCTGGTAAAACACAACACTGAGCAGGTGGATGTCTGTATTACGCATTTCTGCAGGCGTAGTACAACAATGGTCCTCTCACACAGGTATAATCCATTTTATTTAGCAGACATTTTGAACATGCCTCAGGTAGCAGAGTATATCTGCTAAAATGTGGTTGTCAGGATGCATGTCAAGCCAGTGTGAAGCTGCACAGAGAGCAGGGGCAGAAACCCCGGCTCTGCTGAAGATTCTGGTAGGGCTGTGCTTCCAGTCCTATCAAGAAGGTGGGAGAGGGATTGAGATGGGTCTTTCCCTTATCAAACCTATCCATGCTGCTCTGGCTGGCTCCTTGTTGGAAATCATGATTTGTTGGTTCCAATGTCCGACGCCAGATTATTGCTCTGCTGCTGACATAGAACCTCCGACTTGCCAGTATGGGAAGCATGGTAAATGAAAAAAAGTTTCTCTTTTCATTTATATATGTGTTTGTGAGTTTGTTGGTGCATGATTGAAAGTGAGCGGGACTGAGTGAAAGTGTATATGTGAGTGTGTTTCTGAGTGTCGATAAGAGTAAACACTAGTTAGAATGTGAGTTTGAGAGTGTGCCTGAATAAGTGAAAGTGAGTTTGAGGGAGTGGGTGAAGGAGTGTGACTGTGTTAAAAGGAATGAGTGATTGGAGATTGTCAGAGGGAATGGAAGTGAGTTAGGTGTGGTGCAATTGCCTTCTGTGAATACTGAAAGCCTTAAAGTTAGGATTTTTCTTCAGTTTAGGACTAGTAAAGTTAGGAGTCCTAACTTTACTACTCCTAAACGAAGAAAAATCCTAACTTTAAGACTTACATTATTCACAGAAGGCATTTAGGAGTCCTAAAGTTAGGACTCCTAACTTCTGTGAATACCGAAATGAGTAAGTGCCTTCTGTGAATACCAAAATGAGTAAGTGCCTTCTGTGAATACCAAAATGGTAGTAAGTTTAGGATTTTGTCTTAGGTTAGTTCTGTGAATCAGGCCCAGTGAGTGGGAGTAAGTATGATTGAAAATAAGTAAGACAGGTGCCACCATAAAGGCCGCAGAAACTGAAAGAGCTGAGCGAAGATTCCCTGCCACAAGAAGGCTACATGGGTTCAGCATAGGTGGGGGATCTGTGTGGATTTATACAAAGGACTCCCCAGTATGGTTTGCATTGCAGATGCCTTGAAAGACCAGTAGGAGTGTTCATAAAGTGTTTATATGTTTACACATGATGTGTTGGGTCCCTCAGTGATGCGCTTCCTGTCTGCCTCAGTTAATTAAGCAGTGGTGTCACAGACAGAAGCTGCTGCAGAAGCACGGGTGCACCACTTTCCTCCCCTCTAGAAGCACAGTTAATGTTACCGGCAGTGTCTGTCTGAGCCTTTTTTTGCTTGAAACAAACGCTGCCTTGCGCCCGTGAACAGAAAACTTCCACAGTGGTGGATAAAGCAGCATATATGCTGACCGACACAGTGGCGTAGCTAGGGGGTGCGGTGGGGGCGGTCCGCCCCAGGCGGCACTATTTTGGGAGCGGACAAGCGGCTGTTTCTGTAGCTGGGCAGAGGGGCTGCATCTTTCTAGATACCAGCGTTATAGATGGTAATTGCAAAAAGCAATAATAATCCATCCATTTTCCTTTCTAATACTGGCAGCATGCCTTGCCTTGGCTTGCCTCGCCCATTCGCTTAAACGGACGTCAGGCAGCCAAGCAGTTTTAATCAGGTGCATGCGCTGTTGCGCATGTGCCTGCTATATGGTGGTGTATTTCAAGCAGCCTACCAGCTGACATGCTGTCAGGTCGGGTTTGCAATACTTCAGGTCCCTCCCAGTTGTGATGCAACGCAGCATCGTCTTTTTAATGCAGCCCCGGGTGTGTACAGTATCAGCCCTGTACTCCTGGGGCTGCTTTTGGCAATTACAAAGCCGCCTCTCAATAACCCTCCCTTTCCCAACTTGTCAACGTGACGAGCTGGGAAAGGGAGGGGTTAGAGCCTTTGTAAGAGGGCCTGACATCCTTCAAAGTTCACCCCTTGGCTCTTTCCTTAACTTGCTCTTTTCCTTCTCTTAACATCCTTTCTCTTTTCACTTTCCTGGCTAAATTTCCCACCCTCCCATTCTGTAGCAGGAGCAGTTGGCACACGTTTCTCAGCATTCTAAATTCTGCCTACCTGACCGATGCTTCTGTAAATTGGCAGTGTATCCAACATGTACGTTCTGTGTCAGGAAAGCAAGTTGCCTAATTAGAAGGTATGAGCTAGATAAATGGTCACTTTCAGAAACATCACACTTTTGAACCAAAACATGCAAACTTGCTTGGATAGGTTTTAATTTCTCATACTCAGAGGTGTGCATACTGTTAATAGTTTATTAAGTTGCTTGCTTTTCTTACATGTACACCATGACATATTACCCAGCACATTACTAGTAATGCTGAGAGGTTCTGGAAGTGCCTCACACAAGATGCAGTGGCTGAGTTGTAAAGTTCTGATAATGTGTGCTTGGAGCTATCGCAGTCCTTCTACAAAAGAATGGGGCAATCACATTTAAGGAATGATATCTTGCACTTTGGGAAAGGTTGAAAAGATGACCATTTTGTGGCAGTAAAGTGGCAGGTTAGATCTACAGACTGAAATTCAAATCCTGGTCAGAAATGCGTATCTGGTGTATTGGTTGCGTGTGCAGGTGCCACTCCTGTATTTCATGGTCCTGCCATTTATGCAGATACTTGTGCAGTGATTTGTGACACCTAGCTGATGCTCTTCAGTAAGTGGCATGGGTGTGGTCCATGCAAGCCAGCATCCATTAGAGGCATGACTGACCAGGCATTCAACAACGCAAGCAGAGAATGTGTTAGGCCACAGCTGCAGAATTTGGGATTAGGGAACTAGGTCCGAGTCTCTACATCGGCCTAGTATCCTGTGATTCTGGACAAATCACTTAATCTTGCTGTGCCTAAAAAACGGATTTGTGCAATGTAACTTGTTAGGCACGATCCTGTCAAACTCTCATCTTCCGTTGTTGGAACAATAATGCTTTGAAGCATTTATCCAACCCTTTGCCTTTTGTGACAAATCTAAAGCTGTGTCTGTGGGGAGCCAGAAATACTAGAATAAACTTGAAGCACCAGCCTGAATTTCATACACTTTCTATGGTTGCTGCCTTGTCTCAGAATATCCCAACTGCTTAAAATAGTGGAACAAATATGGTAAGATTTCCATTCTACACATTTTAATATTTTTTATTGATTACTTGAATCTCTCCAAGTGTACAATGAGATTCAAAGCACAGACACACAGCCTTATAAACAAATAATTATATTTCAATAAGTTCACTGAGGTCACATGAACCTTGAGCAGGTTAGGGCAGTGCAAACGGTGTGACGCACTGGGTACCTATTTCGGGTGGGTGCGTAGTGTTTGCAAGTATATTATGGTATTTAAAAAAAACTTGCTGCCTCCTTCCTGGCCTCCAACAATTTTCAGAAACAATAAAAATGTCATGATAACTTCGGTGATTAATGTTCTTCCTAGTGATTGGAGTTTTGTCTAGTGGAAGGGTTGACTCCTGGAAAGGTAACACAGAGGGTTAATGTGCCTGCTGCAAACAACATGTACTATGCAGACCACAAAGTGCACTGCTTTAATGGGAGGACCATGATGAATGGTCATTTAATGTCAGCTGTAGATGATGGATCCCTGAACATTGTCATGTATGTGCATGTTTGCATTGTGCTGAGGGGATTACCAGGTAATTGTTCACGCAGCTCTGTGATGGATGTCACATGCGTTTTTTCTGAGTCCCCAGATAGATCATGCAGTCTGTGTGTTCTCTTATGTACTGCCAGTCACCAGTGTATTCAACTGTGTAGCCTTGGACCGTGTCATGGATGTTCATGTAACTTGCATGATCGAGGTAATTATTAATGGCAATACTATGTGTCTCTCGGACCTCTTTCAAGTGCTCGTCGTCCTTTTTCCCCAGCACCCCCTTGCCCCCACACCAGGGGCGGCAATCTGAGGGATAGCCCCGGGCGCCACAGCTCTAGCTACGCCTCTGGACCGACATTATTTTGGGGCTAATAATTAAACCCCACTCCAGTGTGCCCCGAGGACTTTTTCATACGGCTGAATGAGATGTTGTAAAAACAAGCTGCATTGTCTGCCTCTAAATGACACCTCCCACAAGGTAAAGCTGGGACGTTTACACTCAAGGCTCCTCTCTCCATACAGGTTAGAAAGACTGCAGATGGAACTTGACCTTCTTTCAGGATCGAGGAATTGCACTTTCGTTTGTTTATCCCGTCGGTAATTTAGTGCTTGTATAACTTTGTATAAATGTCCGCCAGGAAATAGAGCGCCTCCTATAGAAATGTGAGCACCTTGCAAAGCGAGTGCATTGTGACATGAAAATGGGCAGCCAGGATCTAAAAGCAGACGATATATATTAAATGAAACCTTAAAACAATACAGAAATGGTCGAAATGTTAATAATTTTTGTTGGTTTTGCATTCAGTGCGAAATGATTTTTTATCACTTCCATGCTTGTAATTACGAAAATGTGGTTCCCGTTTGCAGCTGCTTGTCCATGTTACACCACCACATTTGATATACACATTATGCTCACATTATATAACAATTAGTGATCTCTCCATCTACCACATTCCAGGCACTGTCAAACACACCATGTCTGGAATTAAATACAGTAGTGTGATTAAGAGGATAACATAAATGCATGAAATGTTCGAGTTATACGCAGCAATATTTTGCTTTTGCCATCTGATTGTTTGCTTTCTGTTTCTTCTGTTCACCCCTGAACCTCTATGCTGCTAGCTGCTTTTCCGATCTCCTCTGTAATTTCTCATTCTATGTCCTCTAGACAGTGCTGCTAGATACTTCTCTGGTCCCATCGGTAATTTCTCATTCTTAATCCTCTACACAGTGCTGCTACCTGCTTTTCCAGTCCGAGTGGTAATTCCTCATTGTAATTCCTCTAGAAAGTGCTGCTAGCTGCTACCCTGGTCCGAGTGGTAGTTCCTCATTGTAAGTCCCTCAGACAGTGGTGCTAGCTGCTTCTCTGGTTCCGTTGGTAATTCCTCATTGTACGTCCTCTACATAGTGCTGCTACCTGCTTCTCTGGTCCTAGTGGTAATTCCTCATTCTCAGTCCTCTATAAAGTGCTGCTACCTGCTTCTCCGGTCCGAGTGGTAATTCCTCATTGTAAGTCCTCTAAAAGGTGCTGCTAGCCACTACTTGGGTCCGAGTGGTAATTTCTCATTGTGAGTCCCCTAGACAGTGCTGCTAGCTGCTTCTCTGGTTCCTTCAGTAATTCCTCAGTCTAAGTCTTCTACACAGTGCACTACCTGCTTCTATGGTCCAAGTGGCAATTCCTAATTCTAAGTCCTCCAGACAGAGCTGCTAGATTCTTCTCTGGTCCTGTCAGTAATTCCTCATTCAAAGTCCTCCACACAGTACGGCTACCTGCTTCTCCGGTGCCAGTAGTATTTCCTCATTGTAAGTTCTCTAGACAGTGCTGCCTGCTGCTACTCTGGTCCGAGTATAACTCCTCATTGTGAGTCCCCTAGACAGTGCTGCAAGCTGCTTCTATAGTCCTGTCGGTAAGTCCTCATTCTAAGTCCTCTACACCGTGCTGCTACCTGCTTCTCTGGTTCCAGTGGTAATTCCTCACTCTAAGTCCTCTAGGCAGTGCTGCAGCTGTGTCTCTGTTCATACACCCACTACACTCCAAACCACAACGCATAGGTAAAAGACATTTGCTCTAACTCTAAAAAAAAATGTGAGAGCTATTGCATTGCAAATGCTTGTTTTCTGAAGCTCGAGTTAACATGTTGGAGAAAGAAACTGTCCTTTCTCTGATGTTTTGTTCATAAAACAAAGCAGCTGGAATGTTGCCATAAGGGGAAATGTCCTTGCAAGTTTTGTTTTGAAGGATGGAGGGAAAAATCTAGCAGTAAGATTCTACGTAATTCCTGAATTTTAACCCCTTTGCTGCGGCGGCTATTCCGCAGGCGCGAAGGGGCGGGGGGGCCGCGCGGCGCTCCGGCGCTTGTGACGGAGCCGCTCCGTCACAGCCCTCGGGTGGGCTGTGCTGGTGACAGAGCGGTTCCGTCACGGCCCCGCCAGCTCTTCAGAACGCTCAGCGCAGGCGCGGAATTCACGCCGCGCAGGCGCGGCGAGCGGGCCGTGACGGAACCGCTCCGTCACCAGCACAGCCCACCCGAGGGGCGTGACGGAGCGGTTCCATCACAAGCGTGGGAGGGGTTAAACACAGAGTATTGTTCACTGTCCTGTGTAACAAAACAGGAGCCAAGCATGATCGGATCCCGCCTCCGTTCCTAGAACACTAGGTACAAGAAAGGTACAGTATACCAGTTTAGGGACAGGGTTAGACACATTGACCGGTTGCGGTAGAGATGCGAAACACAGTTTACTTAATCATTCAATCAATCAGGATTCATAGAACATCTCTGCATCACCCGTGAGGTTCTCGAGGCGCTGGAAGAACATGCTGTCTTCAAGCCTGGTGGCAGAAAATGCGGGCAGGTTTTTCATGACTGTGCATATTACAAACAAACTAATATAATATAACTAGGCTGTTAGATAGGTAAATCTAACATAGGCAGGGTCTATCCCATTCACTAGGGAAGTGTGATGAACTATGGTTGAGGAATAGCTAACCATTGCACTGGTATGTGTAATCTATGCTGAGTTGTTTACAATCCTTAACCGCTTCGACGCTCATGACGAGCTCAGCTCGTCATGAGTTGTGCCGCTCGCACGCTGATGACGAGCTGAGCTCGTCATGTAACGCAGGTTTTTTCAAATCGCAGCGCGCAGCGGGAAAACCGCTAGCGCGCATGCGGTTAAATCATTCTGATAGTACAGATTTCTCAACAAATAGTGTATTAGAAACAATGAGACAGTGTAAAATAGTAAGCATTGCATGATTTTAGGCTTCAGGGTGAGGCTGTCTGGCCAACTGCAGAATAGAGACTTTCTGACAGGTTTTAACTGACTCATCACTCTTGTTTGTATGAGAATAACTAAGTGGAGAGGAAGTGAGACACACCTGCCAGTTTTCCCTTTCTCTGAAAAGTTTGTAGATTCCTATAGGGGCTTAGGAAAGCTATTTGGCATGACTTCAATAATTTGGGGGTAACACAACAGGACACCGATAAATCATTGCATCTCACAACAGAGGACCCAGGGAGTGGTGATGTGGTAAGTGGCAGTGATTTGTGCCTCTTCTGGTAATACAAGGAGTTTCATGTGGATTTGCTGTGACCTCTTTTCTATGTGCCTCATCTTCGTCAGCACGGTCGTCATATGTTGCTCTGGAGGATCCAAGGCAGTCAAGTGTTTCAGATTCTTATCCTCAATGGCCAAGACCCATTTTAAAACTTTACTGAGGTAAATTTCTGAAATCTGAAAAATTGAGTTCCTCACATGCAACTTTCCTATCAGGATTTCATTTACTGATGGATCTATCCTCCAAGGAGGACAAGGAGTGATACAGGGGAGAGCCACGTATGGTTTAATAGTTCATGTTGTCAGCTCAGAGGCCAAATCCAGTTGGGCTCCATCCACCATTCTACGTTCCATTATGGTGCTTCATCCTGGGCTCCAAAGCAGATTCCTGATGAGTAGTTTATATGCATTGTTTTTTTTGATAGAAGGTTGATGTTTCCATTGCCACCACATATACATTGCCACACTAATCTTGTCTAATAATGGGCACTGACGCCCAGCAGTGGCTCCTTTGCTTACGTGGAGGAGTGTTGCCGCACTACCTTTAAGAGCTGTGCAAAGGAAACATAAAATGATAATACCAGAACATTATTGTCATTTAATTTTTAGCATTGAAGTTGCAGCCAGGTTAGGTAAGGGCAGGGCGAGATGGGGCTGGGCTCCCGTGACCCAGAGGGAGTGGTTGCTGCACCTTGAGTGTGCATGGCAGTTTGGCTGGCCATCTTAGGCCAGCCAAACCATCATGCACACTTAGCATGTTCTCCACTGGCTGTAATGCACAGTCTAGGTGGAGAACATGCATAGCCTCCTAGGCACCTTCTGAGCACTGAACCACAGCACACAGACCAATCACATTGCTGCTGTCAAGGTGACAGCAGCGTCGTGGTTGGCTATGGGAGCCTGGGTGCTTCCTGTTACTGTTGTTGCTGGTGAATGGCAACCAGCAGGTATGTATTCTTTTTTAATATTTAGGTATAATCACATCTGCTTTTTTGCATCACCTACTATAAAGGAACTTCTAATGTAACATACTGGAGCATAAAGGTTGTAAACTTTTTTTGGGGAAGAGTAGTAGGCATTGTTACAGATTAAACTGTGAAAAAAGAGATCGTTGTAGAGGTAAGCGCCCTGACTACCAAAATCTGTTTTCTAATTGCAGGTTTTCTTATTTTGATAAATAATGAATGCATGATGTGTTCTACTTCTTATTCGACCGATGCAATTAATTGTGCTACTCACCAGAGAGAAGTTACCAGGTTGACAGATTAGTAAATGACTGGTGGGCATCTTTCTATATGTATCCAGTGGAGTTCGATTAGTTTTGGTGAGAAGTGGTGTGCTTCAGAACTCCATGATCTGCCCGGAGAGTAACTCGATCTCCTAGAGTAGAGAGCTGTCACTGAAAACTTGGACTAAACCTTTTCCTTAGTAAATGCAGTATTGCGCCATATCCTGGAAATAACCCTACGGGAAAATTGTATTAAAGTATTCTAGTAAAAGTGGGTGGGAGGTGCACATAGTCCACTTTCAAAAATCTCAAATTATGAAGCATACATTATTGTACAAACACTTAACGACCTCTGCAATTCAGAAATACCACAAATCAGAAAGTAATTTCGTAGGAAAGTGGACCCGGCTCTTATTCTTGACCATCATAGGAATTAAAATCTCAACCTGGAGGTTCAAACGGAGGGTCAAACCTGTATGGGGCTTGCATCCCAAGTGCTTGTCTAAGAACATTTCTGAGGCATGAGCTTCTATTCTATATGTTTACTGGATGGTCCGACCCAATGTAGTTTTCTGGTGGCCGTCAATATCTCCTACTGCGCATTTTGGACCTTTGCGCTGGTATTGAGGTCTTGTTGGTGACATTGTACAGCAGTCAGCAAGTCTAAAAAATAAATCACTGGATATAATAACCTGCAGATGGACCAGCAAAAGTTCATAGGGCACCAAACAGTGGTTGCATTGTCTTACTTGGTGGAGCCCAATAAAGAGAAATTAGGAGGCACAAAATGTGTACGACCACCTCAAGATGACGTACTGAGGGTGATGTTGCCCGCAGTGTCTTTTATGGGAGCTGCTAGTGACATCTACATCAGGGTTCAAATACATGGCATGGGTGATAAAAGCGATTGTGAAAATCTGTGTCAGGAGTTCATACCCTCAATGACTCTCTCATAACGAGCCTTCAGCAGAGAAAATCAATCGCACTTGTGTGAGCATCTTGGCTGGGTGTCAATAAAGAAAAGAATCAACAAGGATGGAAAATGAAAATTCAGGGAAAATGAAACAAAGATGACTAGGCAGTCAGGTACCTACTAGGCCTTTTTTTATTTTATTTTTTACCTACTTGGCCTGTGTCATATAAAATAGATCATCTCCACTTGCTCTCTGTGGTGCAAACAAATGGCAATTCTCTTCTAAGGTAAGCTAGTTTGGGGTGCCGTGCAGGTAGAGCTCACGCTTTGGCAACAGTTTTAACGCCCCAGATTTAAAAGTAGAGTAGGGAAGCAGTCAAGTCATCTTTATCTGTTTTAGAGCTTGCACTAGTTCACTCTTTGAGAGTTTCCAGTATGACCAAACTTAAAGAGAGTTATCCAAAAAAGATGATTAGTTCCCCTAACTCCCAACACTCCTTCTTCTACCTTTTTCTTCCACTTACATTCATTCTTATATGTTTTTAAATAATACAAATACTTTGCTCTATGTAGGAGTGTGAATATATAAGTAAGGTTTAATTGCATCAACACTGGCATAATGAAACTTGAGGGTGCCCACGTGCGAGGGACGTGGAGGGGCCCCCTCCGGACTCAATCAGGAGGTCTCTGGCCAGAGTACGGTGCTTAGGGGGCCCCCTGGAGCTTGGAGATCCCCGCACTGTGGGTGCTGCGGGGGCCTGTGTTACACCACTCTTCACCAAAACTTTTCGATAGCGGTTTGATTTGAGTCAGTCAAGGGAGTGGGTGCTGTGTTCAGTGAGCATCCTCCTATATGTAGGGGTTTTTTACTTGGTGGGGGGGTTGATCTCACTAACAACGGTAAAAACTCCATTACATTGCTGAAGTTTCTGCAGAACTAACTTCAAGAAAGGGATAGTAAAAATTGAATTGTTGGGGAAATAGGTGAAGGTGGCCCACAGGAATGTTGGATTGTGTAAGTATCCACAACAATTTCCAAGTGCATTTCCCTCCACTTATTGTGCACTGAAAGGTTCTTCAAAAATCGTTTGGTCATTTTTTTTATTTAAGTGGGGAAAGCTCATCAAACACCACTAAATATTCGATGGTATACAGGAAGGGATTTCTCTAGATGTAAAAAAGAATGTCAATATTGAGAACAAAATCAGGAAAATAAACTTTGTTCAAACACACATTTACTTACCCTAGAGTTAGTGGAAACTGGTGTGCCCGAAGTTCTACAGTTATTTTCACATTTTCAAGTATACTACTGTCATTGTTTACGAATCCCCAAATATGAAGGAAACGTTTTAAATTATAGGTATAAACCTACGACTCGTAGGCGAACTTTTTTAATGTATGTATTTATTATGTTTTAAAAAGAGCGTGTTATCGAGAATTCACAAACAATGAAGCTAGCCGGCAACAAAAATACAAATGCAGAAGAATTACCTTTCTTTGTTTTATTACATACGTAGCGCTGTTAAACGATTTATTACAAAGTTAAAAATACATTGCTTAAAAAAAGTAATAGTTTATCAATATTCGCCGAATTCTCATACTGAAAAGTTAGCAGGTAATTTAGGGAAGAGCCAAAATACTGCAAGTTCAGATCAGAGCCCGATGACCCTTGTGAGCAAGTCAAGAAAAAAGAGATCCCAATACTACGAGTTTATGCTGGTTCATTGTTCACTGTTATCGTATTTTCCAATATTCTGCTAAAAGTACAGCAGTTCTCCGTTATAATTTTTAAGATGTTAATTAGCAAAGAGACACCTAAAAACGTTCCTCACGTAGTCCCCTCATCAAGCTATCTATTCTTGTAATCTTTATCTATTTCTGTTTTGGATACAGAAAGATACATGGAAAAGATATCTCAGTTGTCTTCACAGCAGCATCCCCAAACCTTCAAGATGTCCTTAGCGGAAAAAAGTGTTTTTTTAAAGGTTTCAGAAGAGTATCCTTTCTTCCGGTGCCTTACAAGTTGCAAGGCAAGGATGAGAGAGCCATCATAATAAAACGTCTCCTTCCATGAGACTGCACTAACCTTGAAAAGGCTTCCTACTATTTTTGCATCATTAGTGCTTCATATACCTCATTATATTTTCTTTTAATTATCGCACATGATTCTGACTATGGGGCCACATCTCCAGGGTCTATCAATAATAGCACTTTGAACAATTTTCTCCATGAATCCACAGTGTCGCCTAAGAATGCTTTCAGCTTTGAATAATAACATCCATCCACACCCAGTAGGAGCCCACGAGTCCTCTCTTCACATTTTGTTTGTGATGCACAGAGGCGAATCCTGCCTGCTGTATTTCCATAACACAGTCACACTGGGTAGATTTTTGCAAGGCCAATTGGATGGACTGCTGAGCGCACAGCTAAGTTATTCTTTTAATGTTTTTGTCTCAAAGAAATCAGTTTCAGCCATATCACCATGTAACACTCGCATCCCATTACCACTGGCTCCATCACCATTCTCAGATAGGCAATTGTGCCAATTTCTCTTTCACATTTTTTAATACCTGCTACCTTTTTTATTTTATTTTTTATACATTTTCTATATGGATGTTTATTGGATTACTGTAAATAGATGTGTTGTTATATATGTTCTGATTGTTGTATACTTTTATAGTCTAATTAGACTGAATAAAGATATTTAATGATGATGAATACCTGCTACAGTCAAAAAAGGGCTTCTATTGCATTTAAAGTATGGGGTTTCTGAAGGTTGCCTTTAGTATTTTTTTGACAATACACAAATCTAGTTGATTTTCCTTATCGGGGTGTATTCATCCGTAGAAAACAAATCTGTGGCGCAGTAGTAGTTTATCATTTGCTACATAGTAGGAGTGAATTATTGCCTTATAACATAAATGCTATTTATCCCTCCATAGACATCTTCGCCCGCTTAAGTCAACTTATTACACAGGCCGCTCTTCTGTAAAACCAACCAGCCATAATAATATGTTTTGCTGTTTTTCTCTTCTCTATGTTTTTATTCCTCTCTACATTGACACTGGATTTCAAATGTCATTTGCATTGATGTGCCATAATAAAGGTTCATTGTTGTCAGTTTGCAAAATGGATACATGGTTGTCTGAGTTTTCCCAAACTTCAGGCCTGGATCCACTGTTAAAAACTTTAGTATACTGGAGGAAGGCTTAATATATTGGTAATTGCTTCGTCAACTCAATGTTTCCACCAAAACTTTGAACATCTGTGTATCAGTTCATGTTGGGGCAATTTCGGTCAATGGCATTCCCCAGATTCTGCTATCCTGACTTGCATTCGAATGCATTGTCAAAACATCTACTGACCTTCAGAGATGACTGCAGATATATTTTTGCTATGTAAATACATCCCTTGCAATGATTAGACCTTAATGTCTTTATGGCTGTTGTTGAACCTGGCCCTCTAAGCAGGGTCACCCCCACATTTTTTGCCGCCTTCACTTCACATATTTCCTGAACTTGTTTTTGTTAGCTTTTAGGACTCTTTACACTTTACCACTCCTAACCAGTGCTAACATGCTTGTGCTCTCTCCCCTAAACATGGTAACATTGACTTACACTCAATCTGTCTATTTATTTTACTTGTATGTTCCTGATAAAGAGGTAATACATGAACCTAGGGCCTGGAAATTAAATGCTACTAGTGAGCCTGCAGCACTTATTGCGCCACCTCCTGGAGCAGCCCTTCAAAGCATGTCTTAGGCATGCCATGGCAGCCTGTGTGTGCAGTTTTAAAACTGCCATTAAGGCCTGGCAAAATAAACCTTTTGCCAGGCCTAAACCTTACTTTTTAATGCATGTAAGTCACCCCTAGGGTAGGCCGTAAACATTGTAATTAAGAATTTGGGCATGTACTTTAAGTTTTTCATGTCCTGGAAGTGAAAAACTCTCACATTAATTTTTCACTATTGCAATGCCAACCTCTCCCTTAGGAAAACATTGGGTCATCCTATTACATTTAATAAGTGATAACTTTTATTTGGGAGTAGGTAGGAATATTATGGTGTCTGAGGAATTGTAATATAAAACTCTCTTTAATGGTAAAGTTGTTTATTAAGCAGTGTCACTGGAATTGTACAGCAGGGACGGCCAAGAAAAGGCAAATTATGCGGCACAATGTAGCATATTTTCTGGTGGAATCAGCTCATCCTTCTGTCATTATCGGGTCGAGCCTGGGCACGCATGCAGGGTTTTATCGCGACATGCTGTGTTCACTCTGTTTGACTTACAGCCTGCCTGTTGCCTTTTTATTTATCCCTTCGATTGTCCTTCAAAAAGGCTTACTTGCTAGTGGTCAATCCTTCTCATTTGTCCCTTCTTTTAGGTCTCGGCCTTGATACATCCCATGCGCTGCTCTCGGCCGAGACATTTTGGGGCTCTGAGAAATCCTACTTTGCCGGCGATCAGCTTGCTAGAACGGGCACAAGAGCGTGCGCGCGCATGTGCGTTATAGCAAGCTGATCGCCGGCAAGGTAGCACTTGCGGTGACGCGCGTGCACACCACCCGCATCACACTCGCGTTTTTTTTATTTCATTTCATGGCACGCAACTGTGTGTTTTATATATTGCATCACGTTGCTGCTTCCAATGCTTGTTATTCTTCGCTCACACCGAGTCGCGGACCGCTGCGCTTGGTTCAGCTCTCTGTGCCGCCAGTCACGCCTACAAACCTTCCCGCTCACTTCTTCACAGTCCGCCTGCATACATAAGGTTGACATAGTGTTCCTATTTTGTCCAATCATGAACGTTTGCTGTGAAAAATTCAGAGAGAGAAACGGGGCTAGTGTTGCTTCTACTGCCTTCCGCACACACACCCCGAACCCCCCCCCCCCTCCCAAAGGGATAGTGCTAGCCAGGGCCGGTCCTAGGACTTTTGGGGCCCTGGGCGAAAGGGAAGATGTGAGGCCCCTCTAATTTGGGACATTCAGTGCCGGCGTTAGTGCTGGTGGCCGTCGGTGCGACAATGTTAGTTGGTCTCCTCGCCAATGAGCTCCTTCGCTATGAATTCCCTCACTAACACCCTGTAACAGTGCTCCTCAAGTTATGCTATGTAGATTTATTCTATGCAGATTTATAAAGTAGTTAGCCGCCTGAGGGCTTCCCAGTGCTGCGTGAGTCGATCGACGTGTATACTAGCGTGATTCTGAGGCGGTAATTGTCTAGAGCAAGTGGGGCAAAGCCATGTTTTAAGCATTTTCTTAATCTGGTCTTGTTCATTTAGTTTCTGAGATCAGTGGGCATAGCATTCCAGAGCTTAGGGGTCAAATGCGAGAAGGATACACCCCCCCCCAATCTGATCTTTGGACCTGTAGCAATCAAGCATTGGAGGATGTTAAGGTACTGCTAGGAAGTATGGTACCAGGAGGGTCCATTGTAGTTGATTCCCCTATGCACCAAGTAAAGTGTCTTAAATTCTACCCTTTCCTTCACTTGAAGCCAGTGCAATTTTTGCTGAGGTATGTTTGGGAAGCTTGAGGATAGTCCTTGCTGCCACACTTTGGGCTAACTGGAGTCTCTTGGTGATATATTTGGGTGAGCCCATATACAGGGAATTTCCATAGTCCAAGCAGGAAAAGAATCAGCACTTGGGCCACTATTCTCCTAGATTGTGTAGGTAGGAGGTCTAGGATTTTCCCTAGGGTTCTGATAAAGCCAAAGCAAGATGCTGTAAACGTTTTTACTTAGGCCTCCATAGATAGGGAGCTATCCAACCACATACCTAAGATCGTAATGGGGAGGGGGAGAGATTGGTAGTGCCCCCAGACACTCTGGCCATCCGAGGGTTGTTTGCGGTGTTGGCTTGTTTCTTAAAATCATCAGCTTGGCTTTGTTTCCCTTCAATTTAAGTGAGCAGTTAGCCATCCATTATGCAACTTTCTCTAAAAATGGGACTAGTTGTTGCAAACCTTTTTCCAGGTAAAGGGAGACTGCCAGTTGGGTGTTGTCGGCAAAGGAGACCATCAACTCCTAAAATTCCTTGACGATGTCTGCCAATGGACTTAAATAAATGTTGAAAGGTGTAGGCCTCAATGCAAAGCCCCATGGAACCCCACACTACTCATTCAACAAAGCCCAGCATTACATTCCACTGTTTAGTTGGAAGGCTCAAGGAACAGCTTGGCGTCAAAAGATTACAATCATTTTCATTATTTAGAGATTTTTCTTCACAGCCTAGCGCATGAGCATATATTCCACAGTCAGATATTAAAAATCGATGACTTCCTGTCAGGAAACTGCCCTGCGATCAATACTTAGAAGCGGGTGTTACAATCCCCTCTAATGACGACAACTGCGTTTGCTAACCTGATATTAAAGGGAATTTAAAAAGCTCTGCCCGGTAGTGATATGTGGCAGCCCAGTTATTTTTGGCACATGCCACCCTTCTGTTCTGGCCCGCAGGTCTATATACTTCAGACCTGGCAACTGAAATGGTGCCACTGCATGATGTGCTGTTCCAGTCCAGGTTTTTTCTTTGATTTCTGGGGCTTGCTTTATAATGGCATCAACAAAACTACAAGCACCAGAAATCAAAATAAAAACTTGGGCTGTAGTAGCACATCTTGCATGGACCAGGGAAATTTAGCAGGTGGCCCCTTAGTGACATACAACCAACCTCCAAGCCAGCCTTTTCTCGCCTGACACCATTATATGTGTATTAGAAAAAAATTACATCCTATAGCCTTTCCTTTTACATCAGCAAGATTGTCACATAGATCAATTTGTAAAGTCCTCTCACTTTGCACTCAAAGAAAAGAAAAAAATCTCTATGTTAAAAGAATAGGCAGCAATTTGTCAGAACACATCCCCTGATATTTGATGTCTGTCTTTGAAATTTACAGGCATCTTTATTGCTCATTCACCTTCCAAACTCCAGCATTTTAAAGTTAGGGGTCCTGCAGCTGCCCCCTCCCCCCGCACTCCTACTTCCAGCACCTATAGCCTTCTTTGTCTCCTATACGGCATGTATCTTATTTCTTTACACTTTTCCTTACCTCCTCCTGGTCTAAGCACACTGTTTCCCCGTAGTCAGAGTGTGTTGCTGCTATTTACTTCTCTCAAGTATCCCCTTTGCTTTCCTCTCTCAGCCTCCCTCCAGCATATTGTCTCTTGATCACCTTTCTCGTCCTAACACAAACTGTCTCACGTTTGAAGTCTTCCCATTTCCCCTCTATTGCTATATGTTATCTTCACACTTTCGCTCCGCACACTCCCATCCACTTATCTCCTAAAGGGCAGGGTACACCACAGACCCAGATGTTAACACACACAACAAATGTGACAATATAAAAGCAATAATTCTAAAGCATCTTTATTGCTTATTTACCTTTGGAACAACAGCAGGGTTATTTAGGGGGTGCTGTAGCACGCCACTCACCCCTATTTCCAGCGCATGTGAAAATTCTCTGGACTGCCCACACAGCAAATGCACCCACAAATGTAAAACTCTGCTGTGTTACATGGACTGTGGCAGTAAAGTCAGGCATGACTCAGTTCCAGAACGTGAGGATATTTGCAGTCTTATGTTATGTGAACTCAGCTCTAAGGCATTAGAGAGCTTTACATGATCGCCAGTTACGTTACAAAAGGATATTTTCATTTTTTAGGGGCGTGTGGAAATAGTGATATGCCCAGAATCACAGGATGTTCAGCAGACGCTGGGACTCTAACCTAGTTCTTCAGTTCTATTAAGCTGCTCAATGCGCACAAAGCCCAGAAGAAAGCGTTTGTCCCATGGGCTTCAGAGCCATACTTTAGTGCTGCAAAGTTCAGGAGATGGGGTGGGGGGGCCTACCCTGGGTGTCACAGTTCTGAATAATGACTGTATGTCCCAGGGTAGGGGCCCCCAAACTTGGGCTTAGAGGTCTGATCCATTGCTGCAGGGCACAAGGGGCCTCTCCTACCCTGGGCCTCTTTGCGCTGGATAAGGGATGTGAGGCCGAGAGAAAGGGGCTCCACACTTGGGCCCTGATCCAGTGCATGGAAGCCCAGGGAAGTGGGGGCCACCTCCCCCGGGCTTAAAAGAGGTGTGGTGCTTTTACTATAAACTTTGCCCAGCCACGGCTTCTCCCTCTTCTACTGCGCCGCCTCTCCACACCTATTACAGTTCAGCCGATCCTGAAAACAAAAGGGACATTTGTTGCTTGGAAACGCAAATGGCACCTTTTCAACAGAGCACAGCCTGGCCCTTGACCTGCTCACACACAATAGTCTTCCCTGCTGTCCCAAGACCCCCAGCCATTCTTTCCATCCCCCCATGCCCGTAATTCCAGGACTGACACCACGCCTTTATAACTGCTCAGGTTTAGGCACCTCATTAGCAAAATGTAAAATTGCAGTCATCGGAGGGGAGGGGGGCCTGACTTTAATGAAGCCTTTCACGTGGAAGCGAGGCCCCATGTTTTTGAGCTGAGCGCGAGGCCCTGGGCGGCTGCCCATACTGCCCATGCCTAGCGCCGGCCCTGGTGCTAGCTGTAGCAAAAGACAAATCCAGCTTCTGGATAATCCAAGGTTTTTGTCAGTCCAGGCAAAATTGCAGCTTGCCGCTGGAGGTCTCGCTCTCTTCCAATAAAAATGCCATTTTAAAAGTATCAATTTCTACTTGGATTTGTAGATCAGTAATTCAATTACTATGTGTGTGCTTTGTTTTCAAGCTCCCACGCCAAGCCAAACTCGACCTGCAGTGCATGATTTGTGCTATCTGCAAAGTAATTCCAGGTTGGAAACGAATGCAAAACTGTTATCAGCAAGTTTACATTTCGTGGCGCTTTTCCGTGCAGAATGGCTATGTGGAGCAAAATATACTGTTTTCTGTGATGCCTATATCTGGTGAGTCATTTTGTAGTGAAATTAGCGCCGTTGCTTTCACTTTCGCGGCGCGTTGCCCTTGTTTATTGTTTCCTACTGCTTGTTTTACATAGCAGTCATGCGGATTTCCACGGCTTCTCATTTGTCTGTGCTGTTTGTGGTTCGGCAGGGAGGCCGACCATGTTGTATCACGCCATTGGATTAGAGCTGTACCTTGCTCTTCTTAAGATGACTCAGTGAGTTAAACTTATGCTTTTGACATCTGGTGTGAGCTGCATATTCTTCCTTCGAATCACAGCAAGCCCAGGCTAGCGTTAAATAATTCAAGTAACCTGCTATTTACCGCACTTCGAAATGGTAAAATTGCAGTATTAAACAATACATAAAAACATTCTACTATTAGGGTTACCATAGGTATATTAGAAGAGTTTGTATTTGGCAATATTTTGAAGGAGGCGGCAGGCGCGATCCTTAATAAAAATGCTTATATCCTGCTGGGAATTAGAGTGATCGGTTTCAGTTGCTGAAATTGGCTTTCTAACATGATGGAGAAGCAGTCAAAAAGAGCAGACTGCGTTCGGTATTTCACGCATTGCAATGTTTTGTAACATACTATGTACATAGATGTTAAGGTCCAGAAGTGTTAAAATATATGTTTTATTTCTACACTCGAAAATGTTTGTTGAAAACAGTAAGTTAAGTAATGGTAATGGACCGCACCGTTGACATGGTTAAGGGGGTGTTGTTTTAGTAAATGTTTTATTGCTGTATTAAAAAACAGATATGTCTTTGACTGGAAAGGGCTCTGCAGCTGTTGTCAACTAACAGAGGCCTGTGATTGCAATTGGTTGGCAGGCAAAACTTGCACAGAGTCCTAATGCCAACAAAAATGGGTTCAGCAACAGAAGGCAAACATCTGGGAGAGAACCTGCAAAGAGGGCCATATCCAACCCAGTGCTACACCGAACAAACAAGAATATAACACCTGGCAACACTTCTCACCTTACCTTCTCTATATCTCTGGAAAACATAGCTATTGCATTACACCACAACTCCCTGCTCATATGGGCACTGGGTTGCACCTTGCTCAGGCTTGTAACTCAAACTTATTATTAGTCCATGTGTATCAGCATTTCTGCTTCAGGCACCCTTGTGCTGCTATCAGACGATGTTCTTCCAGATTATCAGACAAAGCAACTTTTTCTTTCACAAAGATCTACCAGCAGGCAGACATTCAGAGTTTGCCTTTACTACAGGGCATGCCACTCACACTGTGCCCATCACCATGAAACATACTATTTACTCAGGAAACTCTGCTTTTGTCTTCCTCTTGACTACCTTGTCTTAATACAGCTCCACAATAGGTTTCAAAATATGATAAACTTCCTGATTTCAAACCATTGATTTAGTAAAACAGCCGGCTGACAATGGCTATAATAGTTGCTAATGGCCATGAACCTGCTCCTCAGTCGTATAACGAGAATGAGAGCCTTTAACAACCAGTATAGTCTGAGGCAGAAGGGCTATTTTGCTGCTAAAGGTTTCCATCCATTGAGGTTAAAATGTTTTAAATTAAAGAGAGAGTAACAGAATAACAAAACCTTGGAATGTTGGAGACGAATTTCCATAACAGTCATTACCTGGAACTCAATTGCCTTCAGTTCAATTCTCAACACTGCAATGTTCTAATTATGCTTCTAGGTCATGGATTAAACACACCATTTGTTGTGTGAATATTGTGACCAAAACTTTGGCTTCCATGGGCTTCATATTAACCCAAAACAAAAATCTGCTATACATCAGGTAAGAAGGTTTAATTTTGAATTTGGCTATTTCAATATAAAGAAACCTTAAGAAAATAAAGTCAAATGAGAGACTCTTTGAAACAAAGTAGTGCTTGATTACGATGCCATGCAAAGTTGCCTCTGACCGACACCGTCGTGGTCTCGGTACCGACCGACCTCCGGTTGAGGGTCCCAACACCGCAATTACAATGCGACAGCACATGGTGAGGCCACACACTCCCACTTCTCTATGGGAGCTTGTGCTGCAGACGTAAACCGGTCAAAGCACAAGCTCCCAAAGAGAAATGGGAGATCGTGTTAGTCCCTTCACTGGATGGCAGGCACTTGAAGGTGCCTGCCACACAGTGCATGGATTAACAGGGGGCACCACAGGTGTCTCCTCTGCCCCCAACTGGAGGCTGCATGCAGAAGGGGGCCCTAAACTCGCTTTTCTACAGACTTTTCATGTCATTAAGCCCAGCATGGAACGCCTATTGGGAACCGATCATCGAAATCCCAACGGATGGAAACGCCTTCCATTGGGATTACAGGTTGTTGGTCTCCGACTGGCTCCTTGAGCCTGTCGGAATCCAGCCGGAATGACTGGCCGTTTTCAGTTCCAACTGCCCAAATTTTAATTGGGCGGTCGGAATTGAAACCACAATGAGGCCAATCTGCGGGCAGAGGCTTTCCAGGCTTCATCGTAATAAGGCCCTTAATCTACACTGTAAATGGATGAGACAAAATAGAAGATGCATGCTTGGTTCATGAAAATTATGCAACCTAAAGTATCAATATATAATTCAGATATAACATTTTGAATGAGATCATTTTTCTTATTTATGTAAACCATTGTGATGATGGCCCAAAAAGGAAGTATCAATTCTGTACTATGGACGAAGTTTACACCACCATCCTAAAAGAAATACACCCAAAAGGTCGAAACATTATCTGCTTCTCATAAATATAAATTGGCTACATGCTCAACCCTTTGAAAGTTTTGCGATAGAAAAAGGTATTGAGATGTAAGAGGTCATTCTAAGCTCGGTGATCCAGATGGCTTAACTCTGGACCATTTTAGCAATTTCGAAAGCAAATTTATCTCCAACCCTCAAATATTGTGCATGTGGTTGTGTTCATTACTACATCATGTATTGTGAAAGGGTAATCTTCCAGTTCTTCCTAATAAAAAACTATGGAAGGAATGTTGCTCAGTAACTGCCTTTAATTATTTTTTGGGTGAAATGTAATTCAAAGCGTTGCAAATAATTTGATTATTATCTTTAGTTTATCTTTTGAAAAGACAAAGATGGCCAATTAGAACAAAAAAGGGACAGATTCTGATGTTTTAGTTCATCCCAGGGTTTTGTAAATGTTTATCGCGTTAATTGAATCAATACTAGATTCGAAAGAAGACTACAACTGTCTAGCCATTGCTCTTATCCCTAGATCAGTGGTGACTACTTTCCTTTGAAACCAGTTAATTGTTGTCCCCAACATCCTATTTCTACAATGCTTTACTCCAGCAATGGTCCTTCTTTGTCGCCTGTCCCAGCTGTGCAGCAGCTACCCTAATGAGATCTCAGAAGCGATGATGAGTGTCAGCACCCTACATGGCCTATCTGCTGACGGAGACAGCTACACCGCTGCCACGATGAGACTTGTCGCGAAAGCTGACACAGACCTCCACTGCAGTGCGCAGAAAACAAGTGACTCTATAAAAACATGTGTTCCTTGTCTATCAAACACAGCATCTTCCCCTCTCCATGCACACATCTTCAACTCACACACAGCAGGATTAAATCTCGAGTGCTCCAGTTAGCACAGCATTACGGTGAACTGGAACACATATGTTTTCTTTTGATTTTGGAACTTGCTCTATTAATACAAATGCCCCTATTGTTGTCTGTGCTTTTGCCACATACAGTTTCCAACCACTGTGGTGAAAGCTCCCCAGTGAATGCCCCTTGGACTGATCTTGAATGCACTATACATTGAGGCTTTACATGGCATTTCTCTAACCCATGTATCCTTGTTTTATCCACACTTGTCCACAGATGGATATCTGAATCTGTCACACTGAGGGTAAGACCTGAGATGTGTACATGCCCTGCAGCAGGTTACTCATTCAGCTGAGCTGCTGCCCAGCCTACAGATGGCATGCTGCAGGCAATGGCAGGGGGTGCCAGCAAGGTTAGGAGGAAACCACTTGTGTTGCATGGCACCACCAAAAATACCAACTTTGCAGTCATATAAATCTCTGATTAGCAAATCAGAGAGGCAACATGTTCAGAAGATGTAATGGTCTTTTCCGCTTCAAGTATCAGTAAGACCTGCATTCCTACATCCCTGGACTTGAATCATGGGTAATCAGCTATAGTAGCTCCTACCCCTGGCATGCCCCTTGCTACTCCTTAGGCACCGATTATGCCAACCTTATGTCTCAAGGGCCCTGAAGGCAACAACAGTAAAACAAAGGGTTCTAAGACCCCTCTTTACTTTCTTTACTTCTTTTTTTCTTTAGTCCTTGTCCTCAGCCAGCTCTCCTCCCCCCAGGCCCCCCCCCCAACCCCGGCTCCTCAGTGGCATGTATAATGCTCTATAAGTGCCAACACTGTGATAGTATGAGGGGTCAATGGATCGCCAATGTTATTTCAGAGACCCCTGCCATTTCGGTGAATCCACATCAGTACCCCTTATAAATTCCTCCTATTTCGCCTTGCCTTCCTCAACTTTCCATAACCATTATATGTGGCAGGAGAAGAGAAGAGACAGGAAGGGGAGGGGAGGGAAAGGGAAGGGGAAGGATAGGGGTAGGGGAAGGCGTATGGGTGAGAGGCAAGAGGGATAGTCTCCTCCTATCAACATGTACGATGCTTTCATAATGAAATATCTTATCAAATATTTTGAGCACTTTAAAAAATATACATTAGATTACCTTAAATAAAGTTAATAAATGATATGGTTTAAAGAGAATGAATCATGTATTAGTAGGACAACCGTAAGGTAACACAACAGCACAATTAAATACCCATATTTGACAAATAATACGTCATTCCTGTCCCTTTTAATATCCTTAATAAACTCAGGGTTTCTTCACAGATCATTAATCGATGCTTAGATTGATTTTCGTCTTGGCTTCTGTTATGTTTTTTGCACATTTTAAATAAACAATATGGTGAATATAAAGTAGTCTGCAACCTGTAAATGCATCCTGTTTTTGGAGACAGATTAGGAATCAGGATAGTTCTACAAGAGGGAAAGGTCCAATTAACAATGTTTGTGATGTATCTAATTCCATCAGAATACGCCTCTAGAAATAGGCTGACAACTACAGCCGCAGATGGAAATTAATACCAAGGAAATCTTACAATAGTGCAGATTTTTCATAGTACTAAGCATAGTGGGAAAGGCAAAAAAATCAGAGACTGAGATGGAGAAACTTCTACATTCGGTCCTCCCTAGAAACTTAAAAAAGATATAACTGACACATAGTTTTCGAAAAAGGGACATTACTCTATGGGCCAGATGTAGGTAAGCAAATACCGGTCAGTAACGGCCGATTTCGGCCGTTACTGACCGGTTTTTGGCTTTTGACATGTAGGTGGCTCGGAATTTACAGAATCGGTATATTTACCGATTCGATAAATTTACCGCTTCGGTATTTTTCCGAATAGGTAAATATACCGATTCTGTAAATCCATATGTAGGTGGCACAGTTTGCAGTGCCACAGGCCCTTAGGAATTCTTAATTTACCACCCAATCCTATTGGGTGGTAAAATACCGAATTCCAGTGTACATGCACATCTGTGCATGTACACCTATGCCATGTGGCACACACAGACATGCCCTTAGGGCATGTCTGTGTGCCACATGGCACACAAGCCTGCAATTGGGGTGCTACAGGGTGTCAAAGTGACACCCCATTCCCCCTGCCAGGATTCGGTATTTATCGATTCGGTAAATACCGATTCGGTATTTCCCATTGATTCCTATGGGCTTCAAGGCCCATAGGAATCAATGGGAAATACCGATTCGGTATTTACCGAATCGGTAAATACCGAATCTTACAGAATCGGTAATTGTAAAATAAAAATTAACTACATCTGCCTACTTCCAATTTACCTACTCTTAAATACCGAATCGGTATGATTCGGTATTTAAGAGTAGGTAAATCGGAATTACCTACATCTGGCCCTTAGTCTTTTATTCCTTTGCAGATATCAGAATATATTGGAAAAGGATAATTCATCCACTAACATTCGTAGCATGCTTCGTCATTGTTGTCCTGCCATCTAGATGGACTCAATCACATTTGTGAGTTCAGAGATACAGGCCCTGATTACAATGTCAGCTGGACTTGCCTCTGCCCGACACCGTTGCTGTGAAGGAACCGCCCGACCACAGGTCGGCAATTCCTGCAAACCAATTAGGATGCAATGTGGAAACTTCCATTTTTCAATGGAAGCTTGTGCTGTGGGTGCTTTCAAATGGAAGTTTGTAAACATCCCTGCATCATGTAGCAGGCACCGATGTTGAGGGGGGTATCATAGGTGCTCCCCAGAGCAGTATGCAGGGGCCACGGAGGCCTCAAAGACACTTTCCAACATCAGTTCCATGTCGGAAGGCCGACATGGAACTGCTGTCGGAAAGTGCTATCATAATCCTGCTGCAGAAATGCCGTCCTTAAGAGATTATATAGTGTTTCCAAATGACCAACAGGCTCCTTGAGCCCATAGGAACCACGTCGGCATCCCCTGCAGTTTTAAACTCCAACCACCATCATCCTAATATGGCAGTCAGACTTTAAACCTACCATGTCCTTACGAAAAGCATCCGACCACTGGTTGTTGGCTTTCTGCCCGACATTGTAATCAGGCCGATTGTAAGCTGGACCACCCCTTTGAGCAACGTATTCTGAATCATTTATTTGGTGGCATGATTCTGGTTTCAAACCAAAGACACTGTCAGCATTTCATGGTTCATAAGTGAAGGCCTGATTTAGAGTTTGATGGACGGGATATAATACACATGAAATAAGGGTATTGGTGGTTTGTGACAAAGTAATCCATCAGCCAGACTCTAAACAAGGCCCTCCGTCTTCTTCCCCCTCTCTTTATTTCTTTTGTTTTGGATGCAGATAAAGGTCTGCGTTATTTGGATGACCCTTCTCATGTTCCTGAAAAAACAGCTCATTTTGGAATTCAGATAGACTATTTGTGATGGTTAGACCATGTAGAATGGCTAGTTTAATAACATTAAGCAGGAAGATCAGCTATACAATTTATCTGGTATTCACTGTGGCAGCGTGGCCAAATTTGAAATTATTCAAGGCAAATTTTCTAGGGTGCAGAGGTACAGGGCGTCCTATTGTCAAACCTACACAGGGAATCAATCTGTGTGATCCTTTGGACATTTATACAGCACTATTCATTGGTGAGTGGAGGCATAGATGCATTCAGACAGTGTGATAATTATCTGTAAACATTTTCTACCATACATCTTCATCCACTAAAACTCCCTGCCTTAGCTGCATGAAAGCAGTTGCATTGCACACCTAATTATTGGCAGGTATTTTTCCCTCATATACAACAAATACATTAGCTTAAGCCTTAGAGTAACACTGAAGCTTGTGCTTCCATCACCAAGTTCTTGGTGAATTACCTGGACTCGTGAGACCTCCTCTTTCTATTATGCAGCATGGTTACTCCTTTCCACCTTACACCCACTGGTTGGCAGGCCATTGGTAGCTAGGTCAGTATTACTTGAAAAAAAGACATTTGTAATATCCTCTGTAATATCTGCCCTATCTTCAAATGATAGCTATCCTATAATTTGTCTAAATCAAATCCTCTTTTCTTGCATCAAACACTCTAGTTAAACATTTGCCTTTACTACACTTATCAGATATCACAGATTTTTGCACAGCTTTCTTTCAGCTGGTCTGTAGGGTTTCCCATCTTTTCAGATGCATATTTAACTTGGTAGAGCTTTAGAGCTTTACATTCCTCCTCCAACAGGCCACTATCTGGGCCAGGGTAACCTGTGGGTAACCTAGTAAGAAGCATATCACAGGTTGCACACCTTAGGGCTTCTTGTAGCCGTTGTGGCTATGCTATTCTCCAGAGGTTTTGAAACTGACAGCTTTTTTCTATAGATGCTCTCTCTCAAATTAAAATAAAACTAATTTTGAGTAATGTTGCAGGGACCTCGATGAACTATTAGGAAACTAAACTAATGAGCAGGGACAAGTGCTGGAGTAAAGAGATGGTCTGTTCCTATAGGATGTTGCTGTGTCGTCCGCCTACTACTGGGACTTCAGGATAAAAAACTGTTGATCTGCAGTCTCTTAAAAGACCAGTATTAAAGACACTGAATGGAGTTTGTATTCGTGAGAGCACATCTCACAAAGGGGTCTACAGCACTGTTTTTAAGATGGATAATTCTGCCTGTGCATGACCCAGCAGCATGTATATTTGCACTGAGGAACAGTAGTATGTGCACAGTTAGAGAAGTACAGGTAACCAGGTTAGTAATGTAATACACGTGGAGTGTAAACTAATACCCTCTCTGTTTGTAATACTTGTTGGCGTCCTTTTTTTACCCTATCCCACATTCCTCATTCCTCACATATCACATGCTCTATTTTCATTTCCATGTCCTCTTCCCTCCTCCTCTCGCTCTCTCTTTGAGCAATGCTTCACATGTAAGCATGCATTCCGTGTATGTAGGTAACGAATTTCATGTGAAAGCTCTCTTAACACCGTCATGCAGCACCAAGCTTGAGGGGATGTCAGGCTCTGGCCAGACAAGAGCAGCCTACAGAGATCTTTGTGTGCACAGCATTTTTTCGGGTATAATAATAACAGAAAGATAGCTCTGGTGATTAATGGAAATTATGGAGAGATCTCTGATTTTTCTCATCATACATAAGAATACAGGGCTAATGCTGCTGCAAAAGCACAATATACAACATGCAGATCATAGGTATGAATTTTATGTTGATGGCTCAGTGGATTACTGCTGTGTTACTTGCAGTTCATAGGATACAATCCTTCTAATATATCACAGTGAGCAACAAACAAGCACCAAAGAGATGAATGGAAACTGCAAGGTGTAGGTTTAGAACCTTATTGTTTTTTTCTCAACCTTTCATTACTCTAAGGTTGCTTAAAAGGGTTTTGGGGCTAAGACATTCTTATTGGTATAGGAAACCACAACCACTGTGTTACATTTTACATCCTAAGTTTGTGGGGCAGATTTGTGTGGGGTTAACCTGGGTCAAGGTATTATTTTAGGATTTACTTTCCAGCGCAGATCAAGATTTGTGTTGGAAAGTAGCCATAAAATAAAACAAAGTAGTGATTTGCATTACTATCCACTACTTTGCATCAAGGGTGTATACTGTAATAGCTAGATATGTATTTCCATACAACACCCACAGATGTTGACACTAATTGCTATCTGCTAACATTGGTGGAAAGGGATTTGTGTCAATAAATTATGCGCACTTGAGGTCGACATAACGTTGGAGAACAGTTTTATTTTCTCCACACTTTTCCAACTTTATATGTGGGTGCACAATACAGGATATAGGTGATTCCCAGCCTGGCATGACCAGGTAAGGCAGAGGTTGAGGCAGCCCCTGTGAGAGCGGTGACCACAGCCGGGAGGGGGAGTCTCCCGAGTTCCACGACTGACTTCTGAGCTGGCACCATCCAGCAGAGAGCGTAGGAAACATCTGTCCCGAGAGGCAGAGCAGAGGGAGCAAGCATATGCCAAAGGTGTCAGCAGGCAGAGACGTCGAGGATCAGCAGAGGGTTCGGTCGGCCTGACAGCCTATCACAAATGCAGCGGGCTTATGGTTTGCTGCTGCAATTCTTTCCACCACCCCCTGTCAGTGGGAGCGGAGGAGCAGAGATCACTGCGGAGGTGAAAACAAAGGGAGCCGCAGGTTCCCCTATCAGCTGGAAAGGTCCGCTCTACCCTTCAGGGGACAGCCCTGGGGTTGATATTGGCAGCCTGGCAAAAAAACAATCTGAGGGTGAATTGGAAGTCACAGTGGGTTGCAGAGGGGAGAAGTTGTGAACAGCATCAAAGCCTGTCCAAGGTAGCCATGAAAACTCCAAGGACCCCATACCTGCCAAGACTACTCCATTACACCTGAGGAGGTGTCTGGCAAACTGTGGGCAAGGGGAAAGCCAAACAGACACTGCCTATGGGTCAGGGACGCATGGATAAATTCACAAAACCCACATGTCTTCAGAGGATGACCTACCAGGCTAGCATCACCCCCTAGATTCGGAGCCACAATATTACAAGCTATTCAGGGCTCCGGAGCCTGCTTCCTGGGATAGACCAGAGAACTTAGCATTGACCTCTGCCTCCTCAGACAGGACCTGCGAAACACTATGGACAGGGTCACCCAGGTGGAGGGCCATATATTTGAAACAGAAGACATGGTCCGTACGCTACAGGGAAGCGGTCTGTAACTACTGAAAACAGTTTGAGTACTTGAGCACAGCGTGGAAGATGCTGAAGGGTGGTCACGCTGAAATAACATCTGGCAGGTAGGGTTTCCAGAAGGAGTGGAGGGACCCAATCCCACAGACTTTGTCACCCGGTGGTTACATTCTTGGGTGCCATCACAGGACCTGTCATTGTGCTTCCTGGTGGAACAGGCCCACAGATTCTTGGTGCCCCAACTACTGCCAGGGACCCATCCAGATACTGATAATAGCATGCATCCGCAATTCCTCAATAATGCTAACAGGGAAAGGATCCTCAGGGTGGCACGCAAGATGGAAGTTCTTCTTAGTGACTCCTCAAAAGTCATGTTGTTCCCAGACTGTACAATACAGGCCATGCAAGTGCAATACATGCTCTTGACGCCCCTTGGGCTAAGTTAGCGCGATATAAGATACTATTCATTCATTCATTCTTCCCAGCCTGCCTAAAGCTGATATTCGCCGGCAAGACAATTTTCTTCGACAGTACAGAAAATGTAGTGGAATGGATTGAGGAGCACCCTAACTGGAGGAGGCGAGACACGGACAAAGAGGAAAGGCCTGAGCTGGGCAGATGACCAAGAGCTAGGTCGTAGATAGTGCACAGGAGCTAGAGAAAAAAATGACACCACCGGTGAGCGGAGGGGACAGTTGGTGACTGACGCTACAGTGGACTGTCCCTTGAGACCGCAGAGTTAGCATTAGCAAGGTCAGACATTCGCTGAGACACTGGTACACCATGCCCATGCTGGTCGACCCTGCTGCAATCCTTCCCTGCAGACTGCTGGCATTTCTCTTTTCCTCCGCATGGAGAGGGTGGGGATTGCCTGCCCCGATTGTTTGACTCTTTAGTTGTTAATGGATTATTTTCAAGGGAGCTATGCATGGGAGTTGAAGAGTAGGGACGAGTTCAGGTCAGAGTTCAAATGCCCAGGTGATTTTTGTACCTACCACTCTTTTGAGACAAACACTTCATGTTTTAGAAGTATTGGGAGGAGGGGTATAAGAAGACAGCACAATGTATTTTCACTACTCAGGAACAGTTCAGCAGGTCTGCCCACCGAGGCAAGGTATCTTGCCAGGACTAAATTAGTGAAGGCACAATGCCCATGACTCCCCCATAACAACTCATGGATTGTCCCTCAGTGAGCAGGACCGAATCAGGCTCCTGGCCTGGAACATGAATGGCTCCTGGACAAAATTAAGCGAGGGGCAATTCTGACAGCAGCACGACGACTTAACCTTGACGTACTCACAGGTCTTCCATGATGGTTTCACTAGGGGCTCCAGTGGGGTGGCCGTCCTGCTCTGCTCTACTGTCTCCTTCTAAGAAACGTATGTCAGGAGAGATAAGTTAGGGAGATATATAGCCATTTTGTGCTAACGTAATGGGCAACAGATCTCCTTCATTCCTTATACACACGCTCCCATTATCAGCAGAACACCTCTGCACATTGGGTGAGGTCCTGATGCAACTTACCCCAGGGATGTGGATTCTGGGGTGCAACCTTAATGGAGTTAACAATGAGGTTTTGGATAGGTTAATAGTCTTGACTACCCACAAACTGCGAAGATGGTTGTCAACCTATCTAGACAGTATGGCACTGACGGATGCCTGGTGCCTCCATCACCCCAACAAGCGGAGCTACATGTATTATTTGGGAGCTCATAAAGTGTTTCTCCTTCCTGCCTATGAGGCCCTGTGATGGATAGACACAAGACTAGTGGCCAGGGGCCTGTCTGACCACTCCCCAGCTGGGCCCGCGGCAGATGGTGTTGGGATGTGGTGGAAACACCATGTATGTCTACTCAGACCCACGACCAAGGGAACACCTCCGGGGAGAAATAGAGCACTACACAATACATGATAAAGGCACCGTCACATCAGGAAGGACATTGTGGGAGGCACTCATGGTCACACTGAGAGGAGTTATCATTATTTACCAAACTGGGATGCAGCATCGCAATCAAAAGGAGATTGCTTGGTGGGACGCTCAACTGCTGGAAATAGAAAGCAATTATCCGGGGGGATCCAGAAGCGGTCCTCCTTACAAACATCACATGCACCCAATCCCTATTTAGACGGACACTTCAGAACAAGTCCCGGCAGGCATGGGAGGCGATGCAGAGCCACATCTACCACCGGGGAGACAAAGCTAGCAAAACTCTCTACTTCCTATGCTCGCCCACCAGGGCACACCCATTGATGTGCAGGTTGGTGGACAAGGCAGGGAAGAACATCACAGACCCACCCCTGATAGTGGCTGAATTCCGAATTAGCTCTATTCCACCACAGACGGGCCCTCTGACCTGGGCATGGCATCCTTTATCAAGGATCTATAACCATACATCTAACAAGCGAAGAGAGACGCCCCCTCAAACAGTTGCAAACCTTGGAGGAACTTGGGGAGACCCTGGCTTAACTCCATTCGGAGAAAACCCTGAGTCCGATCAGCTTTCCACCGGAATCCCTAAAGGAGTATTGCACCCAAATGAGCCCACCATTCATAGATATGTTCCACAAGGCGCTCAAGGAAGGCTGTCTGCCCCCAACTAAATAGTGGTGATCCCCAGGCCGGGGCAGCCTTCGACAATCTGATCTACCTACTGTCCCTTTTCCCTATTGAACATTGAAGTTAACAATTGGGAGAATGTCCCTGCCAATAGGTTACTGAAGGTGGTGAGCTCCCTGATCCACCCCGACACCTCTGGCTTTATGCTGAGTAGAGCAATGCGACATAACATCCAATGGGTATAAAACGCCCTAGCCCTATCCAACCAGATACTAGGGGGTAAGGCATTACTCCTAATTGTTTTCAGAAAGGCTTTAGATTAAGGGCAAAGGCCCTATCTCTTTGCCTTCTCTCCAAAATGAAGCTTGGTCCAAAATCCATTAGTTTGTTTGATTTCATCATACCAACCTCATGGCCAGATCCAGGTGTGAGGGTCGATCTCCTGGGCATTTCCCATACGCTGCGCCCCACTACAGGAATGGTCCCACTCCCTACTACTCTTCGTGCTGGCAATTGAGCCTCTCATAGTGTGAGTACCGGTTTATGAAGAGCTGCATGGCTTTAAATGGTGTCCGGGTACATCCGATGTGATTGCCTTGTATGTTGACAATGTTCTTCTCTTCTTATCTGACCTACCTGGGCCCAAGCTCCTTCTGAATCCTGCAGATCTTTGGTGAAAACACTTGCTTACATATGAATATTTCCAAATCCGCTCAATACCCAGTCAGGAATTAGGCACAATTATTGTCTTTGGCAACAGAACTTAGGATATAGACTGACGGTTTCCAATACCTAGGGGTGTATATCACAGAGGACAGCCATTGAGTGTGGGATGAGAACCTACAACCACACACGGTCAGAATACATACCAATTTTGATTCCTGGTCCATTCTCCCACTTTCTCCTATGGGCAGGTCGACCATCTACAAGAAGGTCAGGCTTCCCAACTACTATACCAGCTGCAAAACTACCCATATTCCATATCCTCAATTTTCTTTACACACCTCAGAAAGCCCTATGAAGCTTCCTCTGGAATCGTTGGCTGTCTGGAATTGTGCTGTGGGGGGTTGGCCACTCCAGACCTTCTTTCTTATTATAGGGCTGCACACATCACGTGGTGGCATGGACGTCGGGATGACCCGGCCTATGCCTCAGAAATGTGGGCCATGCAGGAGACCGGGATCTCACATGACCTATATGGATACTCTGTTCCCCCTATCATTTGCCCACAACGTGAGTAGTCTACCACATATACAGTGATACTCTGCGCAAGCAGGGTTGGAGCAAGCACCTTACTGGAGAGACCCCATGATGGACTGGATGCCGGCTGTCTCAGGTATTATCTTAGGAGGTTTTTAAAGGGTAGGACCTCATCATAATCTCCAACATGGGACATATCATGGTGGGAATGACCATTCCATGTTCTCAAGCATGCAAGTGAAATATGAGTTGCATACATTTCAGTTTATCACTATTTGCAAATCAGACCTACAACTCTACACATCAAACCTATAGGAGCTCCCTGAGTTCAACCGCCTACAGGCCCAGGTACTCATAAACCCCCCAGTCTGACACAAATCTGCAATATACAAATCACAAGTCACTTTCATCCCAAATTCTTTCTCTACTCTGAGAGCCACCTGGGCGAAAGGCCTCGAACAGATAGATGACAATGGCTTCCCAAGGTATGCAGCTATAGCCACCCGATTCTGCCTTATACAGTTCAAATATCTACACAGGTATAATTGATATTTAATTCCTCTTGCTGGCCCTACCTCTCACACTCTAAATTATGGCAAATGGGCGTGATCACTTTAACATTGTTCCTGCGATGCACATTCCATCAGGGAGTCTCCTTCCACATGGTCTGGGCCTACCTGAGCCTTACCACATTTTGGACTGGAAGTCTGGCCTGTCTGGGCAAAGTCCTGGGGTGGCCTTTGCCCACGAACGCCAAACCCACATTGTTACACATCACAAAGGATATCGAGGGTGGCAGGTGCAAAATACATTTCTTATCGGTAGGTCTGGTGGTGGCAGAGATATTGCCAAACATTGGCAGTAATTGGTCGCCCCCCCACAAAAAGAATGGAAGATGGGTCTGGACTGGCGCATGGCACTAGAAATACCCATTAATACAGCTAGAGGTTGCCCACGGAAACACAGGAAAGTCTGGGTGAACTGGGCTTATCATGGGATTGTAATAGAGTCGCACGATGGTCAACCCCACTGTCTCGACACAGAGATACAGGCCTATGAGGTGACATGATTTAGTCCGGAAACACACGGGGAGGAAAACAGATGTGGGGGGGGGGACTCCCCCGGGAGGACAAGGAGCCCGGGTCACTAAGGGGTGGCATGGCAAGTTATGGTACCATCCTCAGTCATGCGGATTGAGTGATACACAAAACGGATATGGACATAGCACTGTGGTATATTTTATTCCTTGTAAAATACACTGTCAGGGTTACTATGAACGAAATGCTAATAAAATGTGTTATAAAAAAAGAATGTGTGCATTGGAGCAAGCAGACTAAAGCGCACACGCACTAAAGAAGAGAGCAACAGCACCATATCCTAGTAGACAAGCTGCTGTTGTACTCTCTCCCTTTCAATCAACACAACTTTGGTTACAGCACTGCATTGGTGAACACTTTGTAAATATGTCCCGTGGTTTCTCCAGTCCAATTACTCTTAACATGTAATGGCTACCAGTACTGCTACACCTTGTAGCCCTAATTTTCTTATCTAACATTTACTACACGTTGATTTACGCACTGGTATGATTCATTTACAATAGGTGTGTGTGATGTAAAGCGCTCTGGCACCCTACATTCGCATGAGTAGCAATGTCAAACAAATGAAATAAGCATGAGAGGCCCCTACTGTCATGTAAGACTAGACAAATATAGTTTATAAAACTGCTTCCCTCTCTGTACCCAAATTTGCCTTAAGTGTGTCCCGGCCACTCTCCTCAACTACTAGCGCCTACCCTCTCTCTTCTTCCCCTCTGTTAATGTCGCAGCTCACAGGCTGGGAGGGAATTAGCTTGTTCACCTAGGGCAATAGCATGTCAGCAGGCTGGCTGTCAAAGCAGTACCCAAAACATCCGGCTCAGCTGCCCCTTCCACAATTGCCTCAGGGGAGCTGGAAATTCCCTCAGGAAGCCATTGCCACCACCCTCCCATCAAGAAAACAAAAGGAGTAAGAGAAAGAAACACACAATATCAATACATTGGAATGTGATGTGTACAAAAGAGACTCAGAGACTGAGTGAGCAAAGAACTAATGAACCATTGTGGACAGCAAGAGGAATTAAATATCAATTATACCTGATCCTGTGAATGGAAGCTAATATTTAGCCAAGATGGTGAGAGATGAAACTCTTGATTTGATATTTTCATCAGAGTACCCTCACAATACTTCATTTTGTGTCCTGCGTGCAGTCCCATTAGGCTAACCACCGAGCAGGCATGTAGCCCATCGTGTGAGACATTCTTGCCTTCCCTGAGAAGTCAGCTAGAGCTCTACATAAAAAGCTAACTGTAGATCACAAACTCTGTTTCAGCTGGATGGAATAGAGTCTTATAGAGGTCATTCCAAGGACCAGGGAGAATCCAACTAAAGACAATCTCATCTGCAGTGGTGGAAGGCTCAGACATTCTTAGTACAGCTCTTCATATCATATTCTGGGCCTAGTAGATTCAATCACTGATTAATAAACAGAGGGGAGTACTAGCATTGTCACATGTGGTTGCAGTGTCTTACTTTAACATTTGGAGAGTGCTGACTCTAAATTCCAGGGTCTTGATTTACTTGGGTGATTAAAAACGGGGATATCGTCTTAATGTCTTGGGGAACCAGACATGAATATTGTTTCAAGAGAACAAAGTGGTAACTGCTAAAAATACAAACCTATCACATGTACAACGTTTAATTCTCTGAAAGTGTTAAAAAACTGGTCTCTCAGAACCCAGCCAAAACAGTGCAACTTAGTTTGAAAGCTTCTGCACCAGCAATCACTCTTACAATGTCCAAAGCCAGCACAACAACTAGCCTAGAGCTACAACTCCACTGTCTCCACCTTATATCCTGATCCACCATCTGGCAATGCTTCCTTCCAGCAGTGCAATTTTCTTCATATAAACACTTCTTTATCTAGAGAGCTAATCATAGAATGTGCAGCCTTCATCAAACATCACTTGCTACCACTTACTACCTGTTCCCACGTATTTTTATTTATTTATCAAATTTTATTTAGCGCAAACATGACCCACGGGGGTATCAGAGTGCTTTACAATACACTGTTATCAAACAATAGGGGATTGGGGTAATATACGTACATTCGAAATTCGACATTCAATACAAAAGAGGTATACAGTGGTGTATGGACATCATAGTTGGCTAAAAGTCACCAAAGAGTTAAAGTCATAGGGTATTAATTTGTTCATGAGAAGCATTTTCACTTCTGTTTTAAAGAAGGAAATGGAAGAGATTCTGAGTACATCTGGAGGTAAGGAGTTCCAAATCTTGAGTGCGATACCTGAGAATGCTCTGCATCCAGTTCTCTTTTTGTGGAAGAATTGTGGTTTTAGTAGTAGTGAGCTCGCGCTTCGCAAATGTCTGCATCCTCCCGACCGCTCTAGCTTTTGTGCTAAGTAGTTGGGTGTGTGGCTATGTAGGGCTTTATTGGTCATGCAGGTGATCTTTAGTTATATTTTCGCCTCGTAGGGTAGCCAGTTCAGAGCCTTCAAGGCCGGAGCAATGTGGTTATTTCTTTTTGTTCCCGAGACCAGTCTGGCTGCAGCATTAAGCGATGCCCTCAGCAGGGCTAGCTTGTATTTGGGAAGACCACATAGAGTGGTGCTTGCATAGTCCAATCTTTGTAACACTAGGGCTTGTACCGCCATTTTTAAGTCGGTCTGTGGGAGGAAGGGTTTAAGTTTCTGATGATAAGCTCCCTTGGTGGCATTGTTGATTTGCATCTGCATATTTAGGTGTTTGTCTAGGGTGACTCGCAGGGATTTCGCAGAGTTGATGATGTGGGGAGTTCAATCAAAGGAAGTTAGATGTTTCAGCCATAAGTTTATCTTGGGTGTGTGATTGGGGGGGAGATGAGGAGGAATTCCGTTTTCTTGGTGTTAAGCATGAGGTGGTTGCCGTTGAGCCAACTTTGAGTATTATGTAGAATAGCACTGAGAGAAATGAAGTTCATCTGGAGAGAAGATTTTCATAGACAGTTGTGTGTGGTCCGCATATACGTGATATAGAATGTTCGCAGAGTTCAGCGCTTTTGCTAGGGGTTCCATGAGTAGATTAAAAACAATTGGTGATAGTGCTGAGCCCTGTGGAACCCCCTAGGGTGACCATGGAGGTTTGAGAAAGTGATTGCTTCATCTTGATTCTTTGGGTTCTGTTATTTAGGAAGGAGGTGAACCATTGTAGCACTGGGCCCATTAGGCCCATCCTTCGTTCGAGTAGGGACAGTAGGTTGTCATGCTTAACTGTGTCGAAAGTGGAGGAGAGATCAAAAAGACATGATTCGTTATGATCTAACATTTTTAGTATGTCATCCATTATGTGGGTGAGTGCTGATTCAGTGCTATCACCGTCATCCATTATGTGGGTGAGTGCTGATTCAGTGCTGTGACCTTGACAGAAGCCGGATTGGTGTTTGTCTAGAAGGTTGTAGTTCTCGATGAGATTGCATAATTGAATTTGTACACATTTTTCCAGTAGTTTCGCCAGAGTGGGGATGTTGGATATAGAGCTGTAGTTGTTGAGATCAGTGTAGTGGGAGTTGGCTATCTATAGTATAGGTGTGACCTGCCCTACTTTAAGGCAGTCAGGTATGGAGCTTTGCCTGAGAGAGGCGTTGACAATTTTTGACCATAAGGGTAGAATAGAGGTCTTTATCATTTTGAATAAAGAAGGGGGTAAGGGATCAGAGAATTGATTGGAAGGGTTGATTGCTAGAAGAGTGTTATAGATTTCGTATACAGGGCTGGATGAGAAGGTGTGCCAATAGGCATGGTTTTTGGGAATTTCGATTGGTATGCTAAAATGGTCCTTGATCTGTTTGTAAAGAGTAGACTTATGATCAATAGTTTGTGGAAGGGCATTCTTAGATTGAATGTTGTATTCAATGGTTTTAGTCTTTTCTAGGAAGAAGTTGGCAAGCTCATCGCTCATCGCAATTAGGGGTAGCCGGGTTGCTTAGTTCCATAGCGTTAGGAGTGTTGTGCGATAGTTGTTTTATGATTTCAAATAGTTTTTTGGGTCGGTGAATGGCTTGGCTCAGCTGGGTTTTGAACAAGTCTGCCTTGGTCTTTAAGATTTTTCTGTATGTATTCCTCAGCGCTCTAAGGTGATATAGGTGATCAGCAGAGGGTGCTGATTTCCATATTCGCTCAGCTGATCTTAGCTTGTGCCAATCAGAGTTCAGGTTTTCATTGATCCATGGTTTGGAGATTTTGGAGGAGGCATTTATTTCTTGGAGGGGCACTGTAGAGTCAAGGATTTCAAGCATAGTGTAATTGTAAGTCTTTGAGGTCATGGCCGTCAACCATGCCTGATGTGGTGATAAAGGAAGAGTTGCATTGGGTTACCAGGACGCTGGGGTTAATATTTTGGAAATTTCTTTCCATTGTTTTGTTTTTGTAGGTTGGCATCTTTTTGGAATGACCTCAATGTGGATGGAGAAGAAGATGCTGTAATGGTCGGTCCAGTCAAATGGGATAATGGATTCTGCTATACTTTAGGAGAAGTGCCATGACTTTTCTTGGTGGTTATGCATCATCCCCAGAGTTCCAGGTCCCTGCTGCTTCCAGTTTGTGAGGTCATCAGAATGTTGAGAGTGTTTGTGGTTTAAGTTGAAGGAATGGGCTAAGCAGCAAGGATGCTGCTACTGGTGGGGCTTTCCTATAACTTGTAACTGAGGTTAATAAACCTCTATCTTTAATCAATACGTCTTGGCTACACACCATCTTTCATTAATTTTAACATGAAGTCTACCATTTCAACATCAATTTTTGAAAACAAAGGGTTCTTGATATAGGGGTGCAGCACCTAGAAGCATTAAGATGACTGTGGTCTTTAGAAGTCCGAGTATCAAACTAAGAGTGGCGGGGGAGCAAAGCGAGGTAATACAAATTGAACGTGGAACCCGGCAAGGATGCCCTTGCTCCCCACTGCTCTTCGCCTGTTATATAGACTCATTTATAAGACATATAGAAAGAAATAAAGACATCTACCGAATGGGGTTGAATTGATATGAGACCAAAATGTTGGGATATGCAGATGATTTAGCAATTACATCATCAGCACCAACTACAGCGCTAGGGGAAATTGAGAAGGAGGCTAAAAGGTATGGACTTCTGTCAGGGTGCAAATTGAACCAAGGGAAAACACAAATAGTCGTAAATCAATTCGCTGTGATTAATGACGAGAGAGTCACAGAGTCTGCGGTCTATTTGGGTGTCACTATAACGTCTGATTTATCTAAGGTTGTGGCGAAAAATTTCACCCCAGTAATTAAAAAGGCTAAACTAGATTTAGATAGGATGGACAATTTACATTTAACAACTATAGGTCGCTGCAATGTTATAAAGATGTTGTTTTTGCCCAAGATTTTATATTTTTTCCGCACAATTCCTTTAATATTCACTAACAATTGGTTTAAGGAAATTGAGAGGATTTGTAATCGATTCATATGGGCTAAGGGCAGAACTCGAAGGGCCATAAGCTGTTGGCACTCTCTAAAGATCGGGGGGGGTCTTGCAGTACCCGACTTCAAGGTTTACTATTTTGCTTCAGTTCTTCAGTATTGTAGAGGACTCCTAGGTGGGAATACGAAAGATATCTGGAGGGGCAGCACTGGTATTCCGGATATATATGATCTGCTGGTCCTGGAGTCTAACAAGGGACTTCTCACATTTAAGGAGCTAAACTACTATAAAAGAACAAAGTTTAAGGTGTTGGGCGCGGCCATTTCAGTTTGGTCAACCATCCGGAAGAAAATTAAACTAGGGAGAATGAATTTTTATACCCCTTTGTATATGAATGAGCTGCTCCCAGAGGTGTTCCATGATCAAGTGATGCGGCGGTGGGATAATCTTGGGGTTGGGACAATTGGAGATATTATGGACCAGTCAGGTTTAATATCATTTGAAAGGGTGCAACAGCTATATAAATTGGATCGTAGAGATTTTTTCAAATATTTACAGATCAGATCAGTTTTGCAAGAAAAACAAGCAGGTAATTGTAAGTTTATTAGGGTGGATTTGATGGAACTTGTTCGAGATGAAGAGGGATGTTCAATTTCTCAACTTTATGGTGCATTATGTCAGTATAATGAGGATGATAGAGTAAAGGTATTTGATAAATGGAGAACTAAATTAAGTCTTGTTGGGAATGAGAGCGAAAAATCACTTATGTTTGGAAATACTATTTTAAAGGTTGCAAACCTGCAGGCTCAACACTATAAGACCATGTACGAATTATACTATACACCGCATAGAATAGCCAGTTGGGGGGGTACGAATGGGATTTCTTGTCCAAGATGTCAAAGTTTACAGGCAGACATGATACACATGTTTGCATCTTGTCCTAATCTAGATCCCTTTAAACAAGCTATGGAAAAAATCTTTAAGGATGAATTGGGGATCTTTATTAAGTTATCTAATGAGATCATGGTTCTTGGGGTGTCAAAGGAGGGGCAGGATGTACCCCATCAAGAATTCATGTTTATTGCAATGACGTTGCGCCGGCTATGTATTGCAATGATATGGAAAGACCCTAATCCTCCATCATTTCAACAATGGCTCTCAAAATTATTAGCTATTTATACTCTGGAGAAAGCTCTGTACGAAAAAAAAGGTGCGAGGTCAAGGCAGCTTGGTAAACGCGTTTGGGCACCAATTAAAAAGTGGAAATTAAAGCTAGATGATTAACTCAACAGGGGGGGAGGGATATGCTCATTTAGATGGGATTATAGTTGGGTGTGCTGATATTGTTTGATCCCCACTTTTATGCTTTTCTTCTTTAGATCTCTCAACTTTTCTTTTTTGAATATTATTTTCATATTATTTTTTTTAGCATCTCGTTGTTTGTTTTAAGATACATAGGGCCAGATGTAGGTAATTTTATTTTACCACCTCTTAAATACTGAATCATACCGATTCGGTATTTAAGAAGTGGTAAAATAGAAGTACTGAGATGTAGGTAAATCCAGATGTGCATTTACTGAATCGGTAATATTCTGCATTTACCGATTCGGTAAATACCGACCGGTAATGCCCATTCATTCCTATGGGCTTTGAAGCCCATAGGAATGAATGGGCATTACCGATTCGGTATTTACCGAATCGGTAAATACCGAATTTCACAAGGGTGCACGGGGTGTCACTTTGACACCCTCTAGCACCCCCAAAACGGGTTCGGGTGCCATATGGCAGGCATACATGCCCTAAGGGCAGGTCTGCCTGTCATATGGCATAGGTGTGCATGCACACATGTGCATGCACACCGGAATCGGTATTTTACCATCAAATTGAATTTGATGGTAAAATACCGATTCGGTAAGGCTTGTGGGACTCAGAAGAGTCCCACCTACATATCAAATTTACCGAATCGGTAAAAATACCGAATCGGTATTTCACAGAATCGGTAAATTTACAGATCGGTAAATTTACCGATTCTATAAAAATATGCCCCCTACATCTCAAATTCCATTTACCGGTCGGTAACGGCCGAATTCAGCCGTTACCGACCTGTAAAAGCCTACCTACATCTGGCCCTAAGTCTTAATTGAAGAATATTTGTTGTATTAGATATATATATCGAATTGATTAATTGTTTAAACAGGTTTTTTTTTCTGATGATGAACAATAAAAATAAAAAAAAATAAAAAAGTCCTACACTAGAACACACCTAATGCAGCTTTCTACAGCAGGCTTTGCTTTTCGGCCAATAGCTAAGTACTTCCAGACTTGGCACTGCTCTTGAATCTGCTAATGCTAAAATCAGCCATGTGCCTTAGACATTAGCTGGAACATTATTCCACTAACCTAGACGTTAATGTGCCATGATACGAAGGATTTAGTTCAGGTTTCAAATTTATACACTTATTGGATGCTTGCTCGTACTTTTGGTGGTCAGAGTATTACTTACATCATTAATGTTAACTGCTAGTCAGAATATTCCTTTTATTTTTGGAAATCACTATTGGATTATTCTTCAACATTATTGCACTGTACATGAATATGCATTAACCAAGCATTATAGATGTTGCCTCTTGCAACTTTCAGGGCCTCTTGCATGGTTAAGTCAAAGCGCCTAGACCTTGTCCAAGTTACCAAAACGAGAGACGGGGACATCATACAGAGCCTTTCATTTATTCTGTCTGCAAAATGCTGAGCTGCAGAGATGTGGAAGCTCAGCTCTAGCTGAGCAAATGTTATCCCTCGTCCAGTCCTACCTCGCTCTATGAAAAATTTATTTGAAACACATAACATAAAAAAGTATTTTTGGAAGCACCCCAATGGCTGTGCTGTGGCACTAATGCTCAAATATCAGTGTAGTGTAAATGATATGATGGCATACCATATGCACTCCCTCTTTTGCTATCTATACTACTATTATAAAGGAAGAACTTTGAGGCTTTGAGGCGGGTAAACTCGGGAACCACAGCGCCAATCCACACACCCGATACATCGTTGGAATCCTCAGGGTGTGCAGATGGACATAGGCTATATAAAGTTAAAAAATACGTTATATTTAAAAAATTTACATTATAAAAAAAAGTAGTCCCCTCGAAGTAGCGCCGGCCGCAACCTGCGTGCTGACATCAGGAGCACGGGGAGGAGCAGCGTCCAGGAGCGGCGGACATGGCACGGGGGAGAAGCGGTGACGAGCGGCGAGGAGCGGTGGTCTGAGGAGCGGCGGCTGAGGTAAGGCAGCGGGGGTCGGGGCAGGCGGGGGACGGGGTGATGTAAGGCTCCAAACTACCAGCTCAGGAAGTTTAACTGCAGAGCGCCAGCGTTTCAGCATTTCAACTTTAAGGGTCATTAGGTTGACACGCGGGCATTATGTTACCATGCTGGAATCTCGGCACGCCGAGCTCCGTCAAGGGTAAACCCCGCTCAAAGAGACCCCACAGGCGAAAGTGATCCGTCAACCTCGGAGCCGTGTTTAAATGTGCCCTCTTTTCGTGGTACTTTTCATGTGGAAGGGAAAAGCAAACAGCCCGAAGCGCACTGCTGTGACTATCATATGTCGCATTTTTAAGGCTACGGGGGACAGTGTCGGTGCAGGCGGGGGACGGGGCGGGCGGGGACGGGGAAAGCAAGCAGCCCGAAGGAAAGCCAGGAAATCGGGTTCGGTTTATCCCCACTCTAAACACATGGAAATGGTAATTTCCAGGCGAAGGCTGGAGTAATAGCTGCAATACAGTGAGACGGTTTTACAATATAGTGCACTGCTGTGACTATCATATGTCGCCTTTTTAAGGCTCCGGGGGACAATGTCGGGGCAGGCGGGGGTCGGGGCAGGCGGGGGACAGGGCGGGCGGGGGCCCCAAAATGCTGGACAATGTCGGGGCAGGCGGGGGTCGGGGAAGCCTGATTGCTCCGGGACAAGGTCGGGACGGGCTGCTAGTTAGTGTTATATTTTCAAACTTTACCATTTTTCAAACCAGTACTTTGACTGACCAGTTGCTAGTTCATTTTCCAGATCCCATCCTATTTTGTGGATCCTATTTTAGAATATTATGCATATGGTGGTTCCCCCTCGATTAATGCATTGCACTCTAATGGCAAACAATTAACAGATTCACTTAATGCATCTTACCTAAATGTAGTATTAAAAAATCTGGAAAACAGGTTTTTGTATTAAAAAAAAAACTGAACTACTCATACATTTTTACCTTTGGAGAGTTACAACATCCTAGCCCCAAAGGTTTACTTTAAAATGTTATTTTGTCATATCAGAGTATTTATAATGCGCAAACCTAACCTCAGTTAAACCTAACCCCAGTAGTCGAGTATTGTGCATAGCAACATGTGAGGATAGAGAGACATGAAGGACACACAGGGCCTCATTACAAGCTGGGGGTAAATCCCTCTCAGTTTGAACAGACGTTTGCACAGGGTTTGGGATTCTGAGTTGTGTGACAACTTTCAAATCCTCACTGTTTTCCTCTGACACATTTCGCAAGTCAAACCTTTTGAATTTAATCTAGGCAAAAGGCACTGAAAAGAGGTAAAGCATGCAAAATGTAGTAAGTTGAATACCGTTTCCACATGGTATGTCACATTTTCAAGATGAAATCTCATATATTCACCCTATAAAAACCCCACCATATTCCACACAATTTGTAATGAAGGCCTACTGATGTAGACATACAAAGATAAACACAGCATCATAGTGGATGAAATGAGGGAGAGATGGTGGTGGCTGTAAGAGGTATTCTGAAATTCCTGACCCGCAGGTACATTATATTACTATAAGTGTTCATTTTACAGCGAGTGAGTGGCCTTGCTTATTCTACTTCAGTAATTTTCTGGTTAAATGAACAAGGACTGCTGCTTGGATAGTTGCAGATAGACCACCCGTATTATAAAAAGGCCCAAAAAATTGAATGGGCTACAAGGAACCAGAACACTTTACTTTCTTTCTTTCAATTAGTCTTTATTAGGGTCGGTCAATATTCAATACAGCATGACTTTATCAAGTGGAGGAACATGATACAACAGTCTTGCGTTAACTCAAACAACAGCTTCATTAAGCAAACCAGGCAGTCCACAAGCTCCCTTTTCTGACTGTCAAGCAGAGTCCCAAGGGAACAAGTCCTCTCACAGTGTGAGTCCACTCAACTTTTCATCCAGCATTTGTGAGGGGGAAACCGACCTGAAACAATAGAAAAACTTCAGATATATTTAAAGGGCACACCTCCCAAAAAAACCACACAGCTATCTAACCCATCTCCAGCCAACATGCAATATTCATGGGAAGTTAAGCACATTGACACCTGAAGGAAGCTTTTAAGAACTTCTTATGTCTAGTTTACTCACATGTGCCTCAGTTGGTTCACTAAACATAAGTTCCCAAGATCACAGAATTTTAAGGTGCTGAGCCACCTTTAGAAATATTTATTTACCTCTTTTCTTGACAGAATGTAATTTAGGCTTCACGTTTATAATTATAGTCTCTGTGTGTGATGGTTTCTTCAGAGTTTACATATTTATTGCTTTTTTGCAGGTATTATTAAAATATACACAGAGTACCTGCATCAGTATGGACTGCCCAATTAATATCATAATCCCCAAATCCTTAGAAGGGAAAATGAGAGGAAAGAATCAATTGCTCAATGTCCATGGAGTTTCTCTCAGTATATGGGAACCACTGACCATTTTTAATGCATGGGTCCACTATACCTCATATGGTGGTTCAATTCAGATCCTCTGCCGCCCTATCATTTTAAGAATTTGGCAATTATTTTTCATTAACACTTTTCTCTACATCAATAGCCTACCTTCACACCTTTAATCCAGATTAAGGGGCCAATTACGATGGCGGTTTCAACGCTATCGCCAATCACTTTTACACCTGCCATATTATGAAGGCGGGCAGTGTGCTGGCGGACGATTGCCTGGCAGACCTGGACAGCATACGTAAAATGGTGGCGTGGCTAGCAGGCAGTGTCCGCCAAATTACGATGCTGCTAAAAGCCAGCCTTTCTATGACGGTGAAACCGCCACAGAAAGGCTGACGGGGATAGGATTTTGGGTCCCGTTCCCAGCCCCCCTTGTGTGATGGGGGAGGTGGTTGTGCACTGGGGGAGTACCTATGGTACCCCCTACATTTCCCTGTACCAGGTGGCAGGCACCGCATGGTGCCTGCCACATAATGCAGGTAAATGCACATGTTTGTTTAGCAGTGCGGCGGATGCTGCTGCCAGCAGCACCGACCATAATGTTAAATGAGCTGGATGCGACCGCCATGTTGATGGTCGCATCGTGATCGGGGTGCGGGACCGCTGCCTAACAGGCGTGCGGTCCCATTCCCCGCATCGATGGCAGGTGGACTAAAGTCCGCCCGCCATTGTTATCAGCTCCTAAGTTATTGCCATTCCACAGAAACTTAGTAATATTATTATTATATGTCTCACTTTCATTAACCGGGGTCTCATCCCTTTTTATTACAGTCTCACCTAAACGTTGGTAGTCTTATCTCCCTTAAAGCACTTTAACGGTACCTTGAACAGTAACTGTTTCCTGTCTTTATTATAATATTCAATATGCCCCATTCTCTTTTCTTTGTATGTGATTTAGCTTTGTCATCACTTATCTTGAACTGCAATCACTCTTCTTTGCTGATGATTCCCAGGTCTTCATTGCCTTTCATCTTCTCCGAACTCTCTTTAAAAGAAATACGTGTCTAATATTTTGTCTTACATCTGTTGTCTTTTTTGATGTGTGGTTTTTAACTCTGATCCAAACTATCCAAAACAGAGATACTGAATATGTCTCTATCGCGTTAAGCCTTTCCTTTGCTTGTTTCTCTCTCGCTCTCCCCCTATGCACAAAATCTGCATGTATATTTGGCTCCTCCTTTTTATTTCACTGAAATAAAGAATTGTAAAGGCGACCTGTTTCTGTCAATTTCAAGACTATATAATACTGTTCTCACCTCTTGTTTTTACCTCCTAAACTGTTACAGTATTGAACTAATCGTTCCAGTTCTAATTATATCTGCTCCCTTTCTTTTTTGCTAACTACAACATTATCTCCCTTTCTTTTTATTCTAAAATCTGCTTTTCTTATTCATACTCTGTACATATTTTACTCTATCTTTGCTAACTTGAATGGCTTCTTGTTTAAATTGTACTTTGCTTTGTTCACTCCCTCGCTCATTTTTATCTACCTGATCTTTATACTCTAGGTCTATCATGTGTTCCCTCCACTGTGTGCTTCTCCATGGTTTTTCATTTTCTTTTCTAGACCTTAGTTTATGGAATTCTCCACCTATTGCAAGTTGCCTGTGCTAGTCACTAGAATTTTTCGAGAATATTATCCCTTGCCATTCTCTAACCAACTGCTGTTGTTCCTTTTGCTCATATGCTTTAATATTGTTTGTGTTGTAAGTAATCTTGTTATAGTTTTTCGGACTAATATTGTATAGAGGTTAGATTAAAAATAGAGTAAGGGAAATGATAAACACACAATCCTTTGATTTGATTTTAAATTGCTGATCCATGGAAAACAGTGAGAATGATATAATTAGTTAACGAGAAGTAAGAGATATTTTTTAAAATGCTTTCTTAATGGGAAAACAAAAGAACTTACTTAAAGTATGGCAAACATGGTAGTCCATCAAAACATGGCATGTGTCCCGTCCACCGAATTTCGCATGCCATTGACTATAATGCACTTGTAATACCGAGAACGGGACATCCACCAGCTTTTTTATGCCAACTCTAAATAAGGGCCAAAATGGGAAACAATGACAGAATCCTTCACACACATTGAGACTAGATTAAAAAGGAAAAAAGTACATTATATCGCATGCGTAAAAGCAAGGTATTAAAAACACTGTTCAACTCGTTCTTTCTAATGCCAAATACTTTATATAGACTGCTTGTTATTGGCACATTCCAAATTGGTACATTTCTTCACTGAAATCCAGTGATGTAAATACAAACATGTGTTCTCCCATGGCAGCGTTTTTTTTAACCCAAGCATTTTCCCAGTTCCTTCTATTAGTTCTGTCAGGCTAATCCTAAAAAAGGCAACAGATGTATAATTTTTCTACAAACTCTCTGGCATATTTTAAAATCTAACTAAAAAAGCCACAGAGCAGAAGCAATTTCTGGTGCCACTGAAAAATGCAGAATTAAAAGGAGAGTAGGGGAAACTTGTCCAACAATTCCTCTTTTTTTAATACTGCTAAAACAAAGATATCAAAATATTATGTGTACGCACATTAAAACTAATTGGAAAATAAAGTTGGAAACTAGAATGAAGCAAGGGTGTACAAAGTAAGAAAATTGTGAAATGCTTTATGGATGGTTACTAATGGTTCATGAATGAGGGGAATGGTGCGCAAAATATCCTGAAATCTATAAGGATGCAAAAAGGACCCACTCTCTTCATGCTCAGTTGACACATCGTCCGGTTTCCATTTTGAAAAACAAATAAAGGCAAATGGCTGGTTTCTTGTTTGAGAATATATTTTGTCTCTCTCTGGCTAACATCATTGCCTATATCGAGGTGATCCTTTTGCGGCCTATCTTCCGCCCCAAATCAAAGTGCCAGGGCGGTGAAGAAGGTGATATGATGAAGCTCCATGAAGCAAGACTGTCTCTGATCACTCCCAACCTGCTGTCATGGCCATGGTCTACTGAGTGAAACACTCCACAAACCGGTAATTTGGTAGGAATCCTCCTGAGTGCTTCATTGTGCTGGTCTGTGCCTTTGATGTCACTTTTGCGTTTGTGTTGATTCACATGATCCTTCTTCCTGCTGACTGTCTCTTTAACTGTCAGTTGCCAAACGCCATCCACCAAAAACCCCACTAGAACCTTCAAGGCAACCATGATGTCATTGTTCTGAAGACACTCAAAAGATGGCAGCTCAGATTAATTCATCTCTTTAAAAAGAAAAGAAAAGGACTAATGTGCCCCTTTTAAACATTCCCTTCTCCGCAGTTCACTGTCTGAGGCACACTACAACTTTTGTCAACGTGTATGTATGGTTTTCCAGTCTATCAGTCATTTCATCATTGTAAAAAAAACAAGGCAAGGTCTATGACATCCCAATTATAGTCTCAAATGTCTCTAACAATAGATGTTGTATTGATGGGGATTCTTAGCACCCTTCAGCTATTATGTTGGTTGGGTGGTACTTAATGTTTTGTGTACTGTACAGCACGCTAATCACCCGTGAGGGTATACAGGTGCATTGCAGGTGGGTAAGGAAGCAGTCTCTTTAGTGAGGTTATTCGAAGAGCCAGGTCTTCAGTTAGTTGCAGAACTCCAGAAGCGCAAAGAAGACTCTGCTGTGGTGAGGAAGGTCGGTCCAAGGTTTGGAGGATATATGGGAGAAGAGTCAGTCTCTGGCTATGGTTTTGCGGATGCAGTGTATGCATGTAAGTGAGAGTCCAACTGAGCAGCGTTGCCTGGGAGCTGTGTAGAATGTTACTGTATGCAGGGCCAGTGTTGTGTAATGCCTTGCATTTCTGTATGGAGAGTTTGAGCTGGGTGCATTTGTGGATTGGGTGCCAGTGCATTTCTCTGGGATGTGGGGTGATGTGAGTGTGGTGAGGTAGTTTGAGTCTTGCTGTGGCATTTTGAGTGGTCTGGATCCTGTTCAGGAGCAACATAGTAATTTCTGTGTGGGTTGTGTAGTAGTTGAGTCTGCTGGTGTTCAGGGCCTGTGTAGCCATTTTCCTGGTGTTCTCTAGCAGCGATTTGAAAATATTTTGCAACGTCTAAGGATGTGGAAGCAAGTGGAGGTCACTGCATTTACCTGGGTTTTCAAGTCAAGCTTGTCACCCAGGATGATTCCAAGAATTCTTGCCTGGGTAGAAGGAGTGGGTATGGGGCCGACGCTAGCTGGTCACCAACTTGTGTCCCAAGTGAAGCCTTTCCTTCCAAAGATCATCACTTCAGTTTAGTTTGAGGCTGTTGGATTCATCCAAGTAGTTACCACTGTCATGCATGTGGCAAAGTTATTTTAGTAGTGGAGGTCTTGTCTGACAGTAGAGAATCAGATGGATGTCACCTGCAAGGGAGAGTATGTTGATGTTATATGATCTGATGAGGTTCACCAGCGGAGTCATGTATATGTTGAGTATCGTTGGACTGCAAGATATTCCTTGGGAACTCCACATATGGGGTTTCTGGCTTCTGACGTGAAAGGTAGTAGGTTGACTCTGTGTTCTTCCTGTGAGGAAGGAACAGCTGCAGTTGAGGGCAGGTTCTTGTACTACTGTTTCTTGCTGTTTTCGGATCAGGGTGGGTGGGAGACCATGTCGGAGGCTGCAAAAAGTTCAAGCAGTATAAGAACCTCTGTGCCTTCATGGTCGAGGATAAGTCTGATGTCATCAGTTGCTGCGATAAGGGCAGTCTTGGTGCCGTGGGTGGTACGGAAACCTGTTTATGTCGTGTCTACAAGCTGGTGTGCATTGAGGTAGTAAGAGAGTTGCTTTTTTATGTTTTTTTCCATGACCTTGGCTGGATATGGTAGGGTAAAGGGAGATCAAGCGGTTGTTTTCTAGTTACGTGGGGTCTGTTGTGCGTTTCTTCAGCAATGCATTGACGTCACATGTTTCCAGGCATCTGGGATCATCTTGGAGGTGATGGAGCTGTTCAGGATGCTGATGAAGACTTCGCTGGTAGGGGCGGAGCATATATTGTAGATGTGCTGAAGATAGGGGTCCGTTGGGGCCATGGAGTGGACGGTTCTCATTATGTTGGCTGTTTCTTCTGTGTTGTACATGACTTTGATTGTGTTGCTTAAGAATTCCGAGAGGTTGTCACAAAATTCTTGCAAGGGGGTGATTCTGTTAGTGGTGGCAGCTAGTGAAGTGAAGTCTTTGAAAATCGTGAACATTTCTTGCTTTTGTTGGAGCTGTGTGTTCTGCTAGGGCCTTCTTCATGGTTTCATTGGTTTGTTGGTGTTAGTATCTCAGGGCTGTCTTGTATGTTTCTTAGTTGTTTTCTAGGTGGTATGCTCTCAATCTTCTTTCCATTTTGCGGTGTTGTTTTGTTGGGCAGAGTTCCTCAGTTTACCATCTGGCCTGCTTCCATGTTCTTTGATGTTGCTGCTGAGGTCATCTGTAGAAGATGGTTGATTCAGGCGCAGGGTAAAGCTAGTTAGAATCCTAGATGCTGCTCCAGTTGTGTTTGGCTATGCTTGTGGTGGCGGGTCTCGTGAGACTGGTTGTGGATTTCGAATTGGATGATGGCATGGTCAGTCCAAGTGAGCAGTGTAATTTGGTGATCTTAATACCTGTGAAAGGTGGTGAAGACAGGGTCAAAGGTGTGGCCAGAGGTGTATGGGTCCAGTGGCATGCTGTGTCAGTCCCAGGTTCACTAGGCTCTCTAGGAGCCCAGTGGTATTGGTGTCGCTCTTGTCTTCAAGGTGGAAGTTAAAGTCTCCTAGAAGGATGAAATTGTTGGAGTCATAGTGAGGGGGTGATGAAGTCAGTGATGTTGTCGGCAAATGGGACTATAGGTCCCAGGGGTTGGTAGACCAGGGTTCCACTCAGGGTGTATGTTGCGGATGCTCGTACCTTGAAATTTAGAAGCTCATGTGGGGAGTTGCTGTCTCTATTGTTGTAGTGCAGTTGAAGAAGTCTTTGAATTTTATTGTGATTCCTCCTCCTGGCCTGTGTTCGTGGTCCTGACGTGTGAGTTTGTATACTGCCTTGATAGCCACGGCGATGTCGGGAGCCGATTTGGTGGTCAGCCTTGTTTCCATTAGGAAGAGAGCTGGTGTATCGCTGTATAGGATATCCCAGATTTCTGTGGCGTGTTTGCTGAATGAGCAGGTGTTAAGAAGCATGCATGATAGTTTATCTTTGGGTGTGTGTCTGTAAGTAGGTGCGGAAGGTGAGCTGTTTGTGGGTTGGGTGGATGGATTAGGCCTAGTGGGTGGAGTGGAGAATTAAAGACAGTCTCTCTCCTGGCCTTTTTCTCTATAAGCTTATGGTAATGACCAACCTGTAATGAATGAAAAGAGGGGCTTATCTGTATGGCCAGTCATGGTGTCCTTATCATTCACCCCAGGAAGGCTTTCTGAATGGCAGATGATTGGAGATGGAATTAACTACAGCCAGTAGAGGGCTTAAGATAATGGAAAACAGTGTCTTAGCAACACGGAAATGCCTGTGAATTGGCAGCGTTATTAATTGATCTTCGACAGAGCTTGTCACTGAGGGACAATGCATGTTACTGCCCCCAGGCAGCACGTTTTTCATTTACAAAAACCTGCACTAAAATTTGTTACAGCATTTCCAATGAACTCAAAGGGGTCGGAATTTATTGGACAATCAAAATGAACAACCTGACACTATCTGACACCTATTGAGCCAGCATGTTAAATAGGCTCAATATTGTAATATCAGAGGAGGAGCTTCGCGCGCATCCAAGATGGCCGCGTGAGCATAGGGCTCTCGAGACCCTCGTAACCTCCCGCATATATCCTGTCGTTTATCCTGATTTTTATTGACGTCTCCATACAGATGACTCACAGGAGAAACTAAAACTGCAACGTACGTCCCGATCGGACCCGGGAGTCCGGAGTTGTGGTGTTGGGCACTTTGCGGCCTTGGACTCGAGGAAGCCTGGTGCTAGAGTTGGCTGTGTGCCCGGGGTGTAATTGAATAACAACGGCCAGAGGTGGTGATTGACATCCGGAGCTGGTTTTACTTTCACTTTCGATTTCGCCCCGGAGCCAGATTCCATCGGGGACACATGCCCGACCTGACAATCGAATGAGACTTATATTGCTGGAAGTGCTGATCTTTGGTCGGAAGGCTGACCGTCTCTCTCTTCTGACCAAGTGCCATTTTTGGACCTCCTGTTTTTCCGCTTCACGGCCGTCCGCCGTGTAGATAGACATCCCTGGCTATTGGGCGTCGTCTGGTGTTTTTTGGCTGGTCTTTTCGTTGGTTTTCCCCCCCTTTGGTCCTGTCTCGGACTCTACTTGAATATCTCCTGTAATGGCGGGGAAGCCGGAGGGAGACAAACTGAAGTCTAAACCTACCAGGCGGGGTGGATATACCCAAACCAATGTTATAGATCGATATGCCCAGGTCAAGGGGTCGCCCAGCGGACCGGGTAGGCCATTGGAAGAGGCGAGGGATGCGACGCCTCTGACCACCGACCCAACTTTGCAGGACATTATGGCTGCCATCGAAGGCATCAAGTCGTCCCTCGGGAAGCAAATGGAGACTCTTGCTTACAAGCTGGACACGGTGGCGTTAGATGTCAATTTAATTCGTACTGACTTGACTAAAACCAACGAAAAAGTCAAGTCCTTGGATATAAAAACTTCGAGTTCGACGGGCGATGTAGTAGACTTGCAGACTGAAGTCCGCAATCTAAGGGCTTCTAATGATCTGGTTACGCGTCGCCTGGAGGATTTCGAAGGGAGGGCTCAGCGGAACAACATCCGTATCGTTGGAGTTCCAGAAAAGGCGGAGGATCCGGCAGCTGACCACTTCGTGGAAGACCTTATTACCAACCATCTGGCGCCCAAGGGCATGAGTAAATTTTTCACCGTTGAACGAGCACACAGTGTCTCGGGGGGTAAGCCAAAGGTGGGTGCCACGCCCCGGCCTATGATAGCGCGAATTTTAAACTTTCGAGACAGAGATGCTATCCTTCAGGCCTCACGAACGGGTGGACCCTTGAAATTTGAAAATTCCACCATCAGTTTCTATCCTGACTTTACCCAAGCGGTCAAGAAGCAGAGACTCAGTTTTCTTGGGGTAAAAAGGAGACTCTGTGATATGGGCCTCAAGTATGCTATGCTTTTCCCCGCAAAGTTGCGGATTGAATACGAAGAGCGGGCCTATTTCTTTGATAAACCCGAGGTGGTAGCTGATTGGCTGGACACTCGACCTGCACGACCAGACCCGGAGCAACGGTCCGGTGGAGCGGAGGGAGGTTTGCCCGAACAGGAATGAACAGCATCTATCTGGTTTCTGGGGACGCTTCGGAGACTAACACTGTGGGGTCTTAATAATGCTATATGATCATTTGTAGATAGCAGGGGTATGGGGTTTCTGGTGGGTCTCTTTCCTCCTCAGTCCGACTTTTTGTAGTTTAGTTTAGATGTGTGGGTGACAGGCACACTGCAAGTTGGGGTGGCTTTCTAGGCTTATGCAGGGGTGCAGGGTGGGGGGTGTTCTGTGGGGTTGTTTCAGGGGGGGAGGAGGGGTTTGTTGGGATTCCAGTTTCTCTTTTTACAAGGCACCATATTGCAAGACTCTTTCATTGAAGTGCTGGACTCTGGCCGAGGTTGGATCTTTTTCCTTTTTCGTGATGGGGGGTAGAGGGTTGAGATTGGTGAGTTGGAATGTGAATGGGTTGGGGGATAGGATAAAACGTGGGGTTGTATTGCAATTGTTAAAATGTTATTCCCCTGATGTGGAAACTCCAGGAGACCCATTTGATCGGGAATCCATGCCATGCCATGAACAGGAAGGGTTATCGTCTTTTTGCCCACGCAGGGTTTTCCTCTGGTTCCCAGGGGGTGGGAATCCTAGTCAGGAATCCCCTCCCGCTGGAGATTGATGCTACAATCCCTGATGATAGGGGGAGATATGTTGCCGTATCTGGGCGTTGGGAGGGTCGGACACTTTCCCTGGTTTCTGTCTATGTACCTCCGGGTTTGCAGTCTACCACCTTTGCTGATCTGGGGCGGGTCTTACTTGATCTCCCTGAGGGCTCTTTGATCCTGGGTGGGGATTTCAATGCTGTTGTGTCTGGTATGCTTGATAGACATCCGCCTAGGGACCTTAGGGGAGCGCACGGCTGGCTGCCTGGTTTAATTGATACCTTAGGCCTGGTGGATTGTTGGAGATTGCTACATCCCACCCAACAGCAGTACACATTTCACTCTGGTGCACATGGCAGCCTCTCTAGGATAGATTACGTGTTGGTACCAGCGGCACAGGCTTCCTCTGTTGCGGAGGTCAAACATATGGCTCGAGGTATTTCAGATCACTCCCCTATATGGCTTTGGGTCGAATTGGCATCGGGGACCGAGGGACGGGTAGGCCCGATTAACCCTTGGTATCTCCGCAATCCTAAGACCCGTAGGGAACTGATTCGGTCCTTAGATCTCTATTTTCAGGAGAATGAGGGCTCGGTCTTTTCCGCGGTGTCGTTGTGGGAAGCCTTCAAAACTGTGGTGAGGGGACAGGCCCTGTCTTTGATTGCTGGAGTCAAGAAACAGAGAGATGAGGATATAGTACGGGTGGAAACTGAAATAGTGGATTTGGAGTTAGATCTAGAGCAAGAAGTAACCCGCGCCAAGATAAATATTTTGCAGTTGAAACAGTTGGAATATAAGTGAAGGCTCTTGGTCGGGAGCAACAGGGACGTCTGTATGATGTCGGAGATAAAGCGGGTAAGCTGATAGCATGGCTGGATAAAAGAGATAGAGCGAGTTGTGTGGTGCCTGAGCTTGAGACTGCAGAGGGACCTCGGATCACTGACCCGGCGGAGATAGTGGCAAGCTTTGCTGAGCATTTTCGGCCAGTCTACTCTCCGGTCTCGAGTAGGCCGGAGGAAGACTCTCACTTATTATTGCGAGATATCGCCCTGCCGTGTCTATCTGACGCAGACTGGGAGCTTATGGATAGGAAAATAACTGCGGACGAGGTGGCATTGGCGATGCGTTCCCTACGCTCGGGTAAGGCTATGGGTCCAAATGGTCTGCCGATAGAGCTGTATAAGCTTCGGCCCGATAAAATTGATCCTTATTTACGGGATATGTTTTTAGAATCTCGAGAACAGGGTTTTCTCCCCCGAGATCAGCGGCTTCCGTCAATTGTCGTGATACATAAGGACGGGAAGCCGAGAAACAAATGTGGATCGTATCGGCCGATCTCGCTTTTAAATGCCGAACCTAAAATCCTTGCCAAGTTGCTGGCCAATAGACTGGTTACTGTTATAAGTGATCTGATCCATCCAGATCAATCCGGTTTTATTCTGCATCGTAACACAGCACTGAATCTCAGACGTCTACATGGTGTGCTGACGAGGGCTGCGACGCTGCGTGAGTCGGCCATTTTGGCATCATTCGCCGCCACTATGGCTTTCGATACTGTGGAATGGCCGTATCTGTGGGCGGCGTTAGCTAAATTTGGTTTCGGACCGGAATTTATTGGATGGGTGCGGCTCCTCTACAAGGACCCCCTCGCACAGATAGTTGTTAACCGTCGTGTCTCTGATCCATTTGGTCTTGGGCGTGGTACCCGTCAAGGTTGTCCTTTATCACCTCTCCTGTTTGCATTAGCCCTTGAGCCTTTGGCAGCGTGGATCCGTTGGGAACCCTCTCTGAGGGGTATTCAGTGGTCCCCGGAATACGAAGATCGTATCTCGTTGTATGCGGACAATATTTTATTATATCTGACCTCACCCAGAAAATCATTGATAGTATTGTGCGACGTATTGACCTCTTTTGGCAGAAACTCGGGCCTGGTTATCAATTGGACGAAGTCGTATCTATACGTGCTCAGTGGTGACACCCCTCTCCTCCCGCGCAATTGTCCCATTCCAGTTACATAGGAAGGGTTTAAGTACTTGGGTATATTTGTGTCTCTGGACCCCTCCATTCGATATAAAAAAAATCTTGTCCCTCCTTTGGATCGTTTGAGACAGGACGTTGCGGGTTGGCGTAGGCTTCCGCTTTCGCCACTCGGACGCGCGGCTCTCTTTAAAATGATGTCCCTCCCCCGTTTTTTGTACGCCCTCCAGAATACGCTCGATGTGGTTCCAGCTAGCTATTTCCGGGCGGTAGAGGGTCTTCAGAGGAAGTTGCTGTGGGATGGTAGTACAAAAGAGGGTGGTGTTGGACGGAGCATCTGAACCAATCAAACACTCACACACAGTCAAAAGATCTGGGTTTAATCCATCACCGTTCTTTAGCCCACTTTGCCACCCCAGTTCAGACATGGCCATATGCAAATCAGTCTGACCCTCTGCCTCATGGGAACAGTCCAGCCCGAACTGCCAAGCCATGCCTTCCCTGGACCGGAAACAAGCTTCCGAGGACCGGTTTCTAGCATTACAGCCGTCTTCAGCCCGGCTTGCTTGAATCCAGTGGCAAAGTGAGCAAGGGACTCACGTCTGAGCATACCCTGCCACACTTATGGCGGCCAAAGCGGTACAAAAGGGGGTGGTGATGGACGGAGCATCTGAACCAATCAAACACTGTGGGATGGTAGGCCTCGCATAGCGCTTGCTAAACTCACACTCCCATGGTATGATGGAGGTATAGCTCTTCCTGATATCAAATGATACTATTGGGCATCACAATTAGGGGCAATTAATCATGGTATGTAGGGCCCGAATTTGAACCCCGGTTTTGCTATGGACCGGTGGCTACCGCCCGGTGGTGACTATTATAGGGCGTTGTATACTAAATCGGTGGTTGGCTCTTTGACGTGGCCTACGAAGTTGGCCGTTTGTATTTGGAAAGACGTCACCAGCTCGTTGGGATGGAAGGATCGTTTGACATTAGCGACCCCGCTTTTTGGCTCTGATAGACTAGGCAAATTGTGGAATACTAAAGGATTCGATAAGTGGGATTTCATCGGCATTATGAAGGTGGGAGACCTATGGGCCAAGGGGCGAGTGAAGCCGTTTTTGGCCTTGCAGGCGGAGTTTGATTTGAGTGCAACAGAATACTTCCTCCATGCCCAGGTCCGACATGCCCTGATGTCGGTTTTTCAGGAGGGGGAAGTAATACCGGAGTATACCCCACTGGAGGATCGGGTGTTGGATGGCCATATGCCCGATAGTACTATCTCCCTGGTTTATAAGAAATTGATTAACGACAGGACAGACCTTCTGCTCCATTTGCGTGATCTCTGGACCCGTGACGGCCTCGAATTAGATGATGAGGACTGGCAATCTGCGATCTCCTCTCCTAAGGAGAGGTCGCGATTCCAGCGAGACTCCGATTGATTCAACTGAAAATCTTACACAGGGTCTATGTCACAATCCCCATCTGTTTCAGATGGGCTTTTCTGAGGAAGGTTTGTGTAAACAGGGTTGTGGATTGTTGGGTACATTTCTTCATATTCTTTGGGAATGTCGGGCAGTTGCTGATTATTGGAAACGAGTCCATGACGTGATGGAGGAGGTAACAGGTGTTGCTCTCCTGCCCGAGTCTAGGCGCTGCTTACTGAATGTTTGGGAGCCGACTGATTACAATGTCGCTCAGACTCAGTGGGTGACCTTGGGGGCCATGATCGCCAAACGCAATATAGCGCAACTATGGGGATAACAGAAGCCTCCCACTCTTGATGTATGGATGGAGAACATGGACTGGTGCATGTTTAGGGAGAAAACGGTATATCTGGCCCGGGGTCGCCCCCGGAAATGGCATAGAATTTGGGGTCCTTGGAACCGATATCGGGGTGACATATGTGTTCCTCCACCAACTACCATCATGGATGTTTCACTTTCCCCCTGACCTTAAGTTGCTCTTCTTTGTTCCCCTCCTCTCCTCCCCTCCCCCATTATTGTAATATTTGTATTGTGGTAAATCAAGGGGATATTCCGCCTCGGTACAAGCTATGCACTCTGTATTTCATATTCATGCCTTGTTTGTTGGTTTTTCTAATAAAAAGAAATATAAAAAAAATATTGTAATATCAGTAATTAAAAGTGTCTATATGTGAGGGGATATGCACATTACTTTAGTCACCATTTCAATTATGGCTTTTAGTTTTTCATTGGTCAATATTTCATAAATAAGTGAATAAGTCTTATTGAATGAGTCCGTGAGTCACATGGTGATTTTAGTTGTGAGGGAAAGGTATACAATTCTAACAATTGAATTATGATAGAAAGTTTACACTTTTTGAAACTTAAAACAGCTAAAGTGGTGCCTAGTTAATTCATTTCATGGTACTTCAAGGATCACGCAAAAGACTCCAGAAGGAATTGCAGTTTTTTTTAACAAACACACTTCTATTTTAGTAACGTATTTACTAATGTAGCTCTTTAGGGGAATTCCAGCAAAAACTTTGAGATATGCTTCCTACTAGTGGCTGAACATATCATCCAATTAAATCTTTTCAACATTGTGAAAAGTAAGAAGTTGATAAAAGATAGGACAAAAAAAGTACATTTAGATGATCAAAGGGAGGAGAGCAATAGATTTGCTCAAGTTTAGAATTTCCTGGAGGCTTAGGTTAGGATTTAAATACTGAGAGTCTCCATTATCCTATGTTCAATGCCTACTCCCTTACTGTTGCATCTACTCAGGAGCCTTTGACATTTAATCGCAGAAGGTGCAGCAATTTAATGACATTATGAACACCAAAGAGTGGCTTCTCTGAGGACCAAGGGCTTCTTGGTTGCAATGATGCTGCCAGTAACAACATCCGTTTAGGCGTGAGGATACTAGAGGAGATAGTTAATAAACCTTAGGGTCATGTAAACACTGATGTTTGTTGGTGTAGCTAACGTTTTATTACTGTAAAGAGTACACACACACTCTGGCTTATTTATGAGGCCTGCATGACTTTTGCTCCCTGAAAGTCAAGCTGGCAAACACTCACCGAATCTGGATTGGTGGAGAGCAGCAGGGGCCTTTGGCGAAAAAGTTCCAGAAAGGTTTCTAAGTCTGAAGGTAAAATTTTGCCCAAGTTCTCCCGCCGGGTATCTGAACAGGATTCCATCACAGTTGGCCTCAAATGTTTACTTTGTCCCAGTCAAGCGCAATCAGATGTCCAGAATTGGCAATTTTGGTTTCTAAGCACTAGAAAGTGTTTATTCTTCAAAAATTCATACATTGGATTTTGATCTTTTTGGTGTCATTTTAAAGATACAAATATTTGCTATTTCTAGAAATTGGTGTCGGATTTTTATTGTGTGTTGTGTCTTACTTATTTACAGTAACGGTGTTTTAAATGCTTTACATGCATGTCTTCTAAGTTAAGACTTATGCTCGTGTTAGATACCAGGGCTGACCAAGGGACTAATATATAGAGGCCTATAGAGGCCTAATTAGAACCCAGGACTGTACTGGTGGCCTTGTTTCTGGTGTTAGGTGCCTACCACCACCAATAAAACACTTTCCAAACAAGATTATTCTCTGATCTCTATGGTTTTCATTCCATATTCTAACTGCAAGGTTTCTGTTTCTGGGCGTAACTTAAGGGACTTGTGGATGATTGACTACTGTTAAGAAAATACACCAGTCTCTTGGTAGTTGCAACAATGATTTTGGATAAGAATGTTCTTTGTTGGACTGCTGCATGGTAAGTCACTGATAATTTAGCAAGTCTGCCCCTGGATGCCTCACTGCAAGCCTCAAACATAGAGCAAATTGAGGCTCTCCATCTCCCAATGCAACATCAACTAAATAAATCAGCTTATTGAAGCGTATTGCATCTAAAGCTTGGTTGCATGCAATACGTCCAAGAGAGTGACCTCTGGCTTCCTTGGAAACATGTATACGTTTTTGTGAGCCGTAGAGTGTGGCAGTGTGAGTTTTGTTGATAGAAGCTAATTTCTGTGTTCCTTCAACATTTTTAAATTGCCTTTTTGGATACAGAGATTGCACATCCAAGAAAAACTACCTCATGTGAATTTCCTTCCCACTGCTTTTCATCAACTTCTTAGGATCATGTTGTCTTTGTCAGAACCCTCCCTTTCCATAAGTTCTTCTGCAATACCAATTTATTGGACGATCAAGTTGGGATTAACATGGTATATCTTCCTTTGCAGATTCTTACATTTAACTCTTTATAGGCAGCTTCCAGTGATATTTTGTGCATGTTTTTGTGCTGGGACAACCCTACGCTCTCCTACCACTGGAAAGTCTTTGTAACATATTTAACCTCCGGTCGACAGCATTGAGTGCATCTGCTCCTGTATGAAAAGCTCCATTGGGTACAGAACATTTAGGCTTCTATTCCCCCTTAGAGACAGGCAGATGATTGGAAAGAGAATGCTGTTGCATTGCCACACATGGCTGATAGAATTAGGGCTGCAGGGCCCGCCTTATCAAAACTGGCATTCTGAGATCACACAAAAGAGGCATGTATCTTTAGGTCAATATTGCTAGTGTTGAAATGCATCACATGAAACTGTGGGAGACATTGGGCAATGTTTCCTTTAAGGCTGATTTGAAACTGTAACTTTTTCAGCACCAGTACCTTTAGGACATCTCTGCATAATCTCCAAGGTCAGTCCTTTCTAGGTCCAAGAGACACAATTCATTGATCCCACTGGTATCAGAAGGCACAACCTCTACTCATCCTCCAGAAAACATTATTTGGCAGCGTCTTCACCTTTGCATTTGAAAGAAGTTTCTTTATGTTGCAGAGTAGCATCAGGGTGGCAGAGCAGTCATTCTCGGTTGTGCATCTTAACATTTAACACACCCACCCTAGAATTAATCTGTACATTAAGTCGTGAATTAAGCTCCTCTTCTAAGATTCTGAGCTCCATAAAGTTCTACAAAAATCACTTTTGGCACCTTTGATTGCTAGGAGGTTTAGGGATTAAGGTCTTTGTGCCAGCCTAGCAGGCTGTCATTTGAAAGCTAAAAATAAACCGAGAGAATGAACATTTCTCTTACTTGTAGGAACATTTTTGATTGTAGAGCAGAAGGTGAGGAGTTGTAAGTCACTGGCATCCTCAAGTAATAAGGGGAAAAGGAAAGAACAGCAATGTTGCATCATGTATTTAATAGATAACAAACACGTGGTCATGCAGTGGTGATTGGACCTAGGGTGGCACCAGAAAATTGGATCTGTAAGACCTCAGTGTTCCTCGGTCCTGGACTAGCACAGAAAAATGCAGGAATTCACTGAAGAAGAAGACTGCTGTCTGCCTACCTACACTGTGTAAGAAAACACCTTAATGCAGAAATCCCAGTACTTTTGTACAGCATCTTGTGTTGTACTGAATACCACCCAGTAGCAGATTTGTTCAACCATTTTCCTCTGTAGGGAACACGTGTTGAGCACTTGCAAATGATCCAGTTGCTTTTTTGGGCACTGAACTATGTTTGCACATCTGGGGAAACAAAGGAATGGAATTTGGACAAAATATTGAGTTAAAAAATATTGAGTTTTTAATATTGTGACAGAAATATCATGTGCAAAATTATTGTTGACAGAAATAGCTATTTTTTAATCTAACAAAATATTCTTTTTTAGGTTTCTTTAAGTTTTTAAATAATATTTTAATTGTATATGAGGGAATAGTAAGTTGTACCCCTCCTGAGACATTTCCCCTACTGTTGCACCAAGTGGAGTGGGAATAGTAAATTGCACTCCTCCTGAGTCCAACACTTTCTCTACTGTTGCACAGACTGGAGTGGGAATTGTAAATGTTACCCCTCCAACGTCCAATGCTTTTCCTACTGTTGCAGCGACTGGAGTGTGAATAGTACATTTTACCCCTCATGAGTCCAACGCTTCCCTTACTGTACTGTTACACTAAGTAGAGTGGGAACAGTAAATTTTACCCCTTCAGAGTCCAACGCTTTGCCTACTGTTACACTAAGTAGAGTGGGAACAGTACATTTTACCCCTTCAGAGTCCAACGCTATGCCTACTGTTTCCCATATTGTAGTGGGAATAGTAAATATTACCGCCTCCCTCCTCCCCAGAGTCCAAAGTTTTCCCTGCTGTTGCAGCGACTGTAGTGAGAATTGTATTTGTATCATTCCTAGAATGTAATAGTTGTGTTATTATTCTTTAAAATGATATTATTATTTTGTTTTTGTGTATTTAAAATTATATTTTTTATATGCTAATTTTTGAAATATATATTTTTTGTAAAATGCATTTTATTATATTGTTTACTTTTTTATGTCTAATTAAATTGGAATAAAAAAGTTCCAATTAATTTCTAAAAAAATGTAATTGATTGTGTGTAAATATATATATATATATATATATATATATATATATATATATATATATATATATATATATATATATATATATATATTACCAGTCCTGATTTCGAAACATGCAAAGCAGGCGCTGACTCAGGGGGATGCAGTAATTCAAAAAAAAAGTTTATTCCATAGATGAACCTAGACGCGTTTCGGCGGACAAATCCGCCTTGCTCACATATATATGTATATATATATATATACTTGTAATATTGTTAACTTACAAATTAAAAGTTGTAACATAAACTTAAAATAATTATTTAAAAAATAGTTTTACATTATATATGTGTACTTAAACATACCTACACATATGTGTGTGTTTATTTACATAAGTATATATTGATATATATTTTATATATTATTTAGGTGTATTTACTTTACATTATATTACTTTTAAATTCTAATATAGCTAGTATTTATCATGTTTAACTATATATATTATGAACAAACAATTTTTAAAATATATTTTTCGATACTGGTATAAAATGATATTTCTTTGATATTTCTGTCACTTAGATTATAAGTATGGTAAACCGATATTTTTGTGAACAATATTTTTGACACAATATTTCTGTATCACAATATTTTCGTTTTCGATATTTTGCCAGTGAACCCAAGGGAGTACTATTGGTGAAAAAATACTAATCAAATGCATATGTCACCCCAGAAACTTACAACAGCTGCAAGATCCCCCTGGAATAGCAGAAATATTAGTCCATTAGATGTACATAAAATGCATGTGAGGAACTGGATCCAGAGAGATCATTTACATGTGCTCCAAATATCCAGTAAGGTGCGTAAATAAAATGCAATCGCACAGGTTGAATAAGCACATGTAACACTAAATGAAGGCATGCAAATCACAGGGAGGGGTCGTGAGGAAAAGACAGTAGGAGAAAGAAAGAGACACATGGATGGACGGACAAAAGAAACAGACGACAAATAGGTGAGGAGAAGAGAGTTGATGTAAATAGACAGTACGGTGGAAGCTCAACTGCGCTTTACGCTAGCATCACTGCACGCTTTTAAATTGCTACAAAGAGGAGGCAATTCTTAAAGATTTCACAGGAGCCATTTGTGGCATGACTTGTCCATAAATGAAATCAGTACTATGCTTTAATAGTATAAAATGTTTTGGGCTGCTTCTAATTCTCGGTGATCCAGAGTTTGGGTCTTGTATATACTTTAAACTCACTATATGCTCCTACAATATTGGACATCAAAGCATACTTTGGCATGACTCAATGAGAGACTGGCATGCCAAGCCAGACTGCCTTAACACCTACCCACATGGTGGTCACCTTCAGACTTGCTTTCACCACACCATCGGTACCCTATGTTTTACAAGTCTTGTGGAGTCATTCTATATCTCTGTCACCTCTCTTTGGAGGTGGGTGTACATACCCCTTACTCTTTCTAGAATAAATCCTCTCTGACATTATTTCTATCTCCCTAGTTCCAGTCATGTGTCAGGATCTCTAATTCATGGAGGACTCTTCCAGTAAAAAAGTTTCTAATTCTCTACTAAGTTTATCCTCTCATTGAAAAAAATATGTCATATTTTAATGTATAGGAAGTAGGTGCCTACATCCCCACACACTGGATGAGTGAATGACAGATTGAATGAGTGAGGGTTCTTTCATTTAAGGTGGGTCTATGAGAGCCACAGCCATGTCAGATTTTCAAAATAAACAGTGACTATGTAATGATTCCTGCGCAACCTCACTGTATGTAAACTTGTCTCATGTAGGTAGCCTTAACATCTGGAACAACACTCGGCAATCATACTCTAAATGCAAACCCATTTCAGACACTAAAAGCCAAATGCACAAAGGATTGACAACACACACATCTGTGATTTGTATAGGCATATCACAAATAAGCAATTAGCCCAGCACAACAAAAGTTCCTATTTCACATATGGGATCCACAAGGTGTGACAGGGTTTTCTTTCACAAATCATTGTTTTCAGCTTGTTATTTCATCTGGATAAACTAAAGTGAACTAGAACTACAACTCCCATGTATATAACAACCATCTGGCCACACCATTGGTCGATAAATTGTGGAAACCTCTGACTTGGGCATTTGCATTTGCACAGCATAACACTTGCAAAAAGTACTTTGTCAAAAGGACATCCATAGCTTGCACATGTATTGAAAGAAATATTCACTCAATCTCACTGTTAGAAATGGGGTCTCCAGTTGTCAGTGGTTTGCATCCTGTCCATGTAGGGACCCTGACTCTAGTCAGGGTACGTAAGTTACACACCTGGGATAACTCCCACTCACCCCCTTGATAGCTTGGCACAGAGCAGTCAGGCTAATCCCGGAGGCAATATTTAAAGTATTTGTACATACACACACAGTAACACAGTGAAAACCCTGCAAAAGGACTCCACATCAGTTTAGAAAAATAGCCAATATTTATCTGAATCAAACAAGAACAATACAACAAAATTGTTCATACACAAATCAATATATCACTTTTTAAAGATTAAATCAAGTATAGCTCTTAGAAATCAAAAATAGCTCCAAACCGGAGATATTTGGTCGCAGTCAACGTTGCTGACTCTACAAAGGCAGTTGACCTGGATGGCATGAGGGCCGGTTATGGAGTAGAGCAGACCTTAGTCCAGTACCTTGGAGACATCATGAGAAACAAGGCCATGCAAAACACAGAGGAGGTGAGGACGGTGCAGTGTTGGTTCCTTATTTTTGGATAGGAATGTGATGTGTTGGTTCCTAACTGCCAGGCAGGGGAGGTGGTCCGTTGGTCTCTTACTGCTGCATGGGAGAGGCTGCTGCCGTTGCTGGTGCAGTAGCTTGGTACCTTACTGTGGAGTGGCCTCAATAAGGTGTCGAGAATCAAGCCGCGAGGCTTCGGTTTCACTTCGTTGATGTTGGACCAGGCTTCGGAGGTGTTGAGGCATCGTCGGAGCCTACGGTGCAAGTTGCAGTTGGTGCGTTGAGGGGACCACAGCTCCGGTGCAGGCAGAGGCATGGCATCAGAGTTGCAGACAGGCACTAATTCTGAGGTTAATCGGCGTTGATGTCTTGGTTTCTTCTTAGCAGCACCCCAAACTCACTTCCAAGGACTAAGGAACTGGAATTGGCACCACGTGGCAAGTGGGACTCCACAGCATAGGGGCTCAGGGGTTGCAAGTGAAATCTTTGAAATTTCTTAACAGGAGGCAAGCTCAACTCAAGCCCTTGGAAGCATGATGTAGAAAGCAAAGTCCAGTCCTTTCACTCCCAGGACAGAAAGAGCAGGCAAACACAGCAAACTGGCTGTCCTCCTGACAGCTATCCAGCTCTTCTTCCTAGCAGAATGTCCTCAACCCAGAAGTGCTTTGAGTTAATGGTGTCACAGGTCCAGTAGGTATGCCCATTTCAGCCTTTGAAGTAGACAAACTTCGAAAATTCTGTGTAGTGCACATGATCATGCCTTTCCCTGCCCTGGCTCCAGATACTACAGGGGTGGAAACTTCTTTGTGTGAGAACAGACACAGCCCCATTCAGGTTTCAGTGTCAACTCCTCCTCAGCCTGGTGATGAGCCATCAGGATACGCAGGGCACGCCTCAGCCTCATGTGTGTGAAAGTGTAGAGTGAATTCACAAACAGCCCAACTGTCATCCTGACCCAGACATGTATTTAGAGACAGGCAAAGGTACAGAATGGTTAAAATAAGAACATGCCCACTTTCTAAAAGTGCCATTTTCAAACCTGCAATTTAAAAGACACCTTTACTAAAAAAATGTGTTTTTAAATTGTGAGTCCAGAGACAACAAACTCCAATTTTCTCCCGGCTCTCAATTGGCAGGTACACTTGTAAACTGTTACAAGGCAGCTCCAATGCTAACCTAGGGGAGAGATAGTCCTTGCTGTAGTGAAAAAAACGAAATTAGCAGTATTTCACTACCAGGACATGTAGAATACAACAGCACATGCCCTACCTTTTAACTACAATGTACCCTACCCAGGGGGCTACCTTAGGCCTACCATAGAGATTTATTACATGTAATAAAAGGCAAGGTTTGGGCCTGGCATGTGGGTGCACTTGCCAGTTCAAAATGGCAGTTTAAAACTGCACACACAGACACTGCAGTGGCAGGGGTGAGACATGTTTGAAGGGCTACTCGTGTGGATGGCACAATCAGTGCTGCAGGCCCACTAGTAGCATTTTATTAAATTAAAGGCCTTCCTTGGCACACATGGTGCACTCTACTAGGGACTTATTAGTAAATCAAATATGCCAATCATGGAGAAACCAATTACCATTACATGTTGGGAGGGAATATGCACTTTAGCAGTGGTTAGCAGTGGTAAAGTGCCAAGAGTCTGAAAGCCCACAAAAAGAGGTTCAGAAAAGTAGGAGGAAGAAGGCAAAAAGCTTAAGGATAACCCTGCAAAATGGGCCAAGTCTGACACTCATAATGTCTGTCTATGTTCATTCTTTACATACTTCTTCCATGCCTTTTCACTCTGGATAACCTTTAAGTTGGGAGGGCACAGTAGACATTCGTGAGAATCAGGGGATTGTGTATGGTATCCTGATGTGTTATGATTGTTTATCTACACTTTAAAGAACGTTTGTGGGTTCTGTTCTCCTTGCTCCATTTATACTGTTATGCATTGAATCTGGAACAACTGATACACATTGGTGGTTTGAGTTACTTTGCCTAATGAACATCTACTTGGATCACAAGGATCTGCCTATTTTATGAATTTCTTTGGAAATATACTACCACAGTGCTCTACTGAACGTGAAAGCAAATCCATTTAGCATGGCAGATATACACTGGAATTGCACCAAGCCAATCCTCATGGGAAGCACTTTTTTTTAAATCAATTAGGCTGGGGTGTATAATTTTAGGACTGGACTGTAAGGATTTTGTTGTCAAGGCTGATGTGCAGGATCTAAAAATACTGAATGAAGTTGAGACACTGCTTGTGTTGAAACATATGGTTGCTAGTGATGGCCCCATGTCATCAGATCCGCCATGTCTATCTGCCATGCTATCTCTTTTACATTGCGGTGCCACATCATCCTCAAATTATTTGAAACCCCATAGGATTGTTTAAGTTCCACACCTTTAAATTTAGAGTCAACGGTGATCGTATCATTCCATACTGAACTATTTAGGCCACATTATTAATTATAGCCCCAATATTATGCTAGTTCATGATAGAATTTACAGTCAATTGGCCACTAATACAATGACAGTCCCAGTTAGCCTAGGAAAGGCCCCAAAAACCCATACAAAATACAATAAGGTTCTCCATAACCTATTCCCGAAATAATTGTTCCTCCTCCCTCCCTCTCCTTACAGGATAAACAATCTGCTTACAGCGCGGGGATGCCCTTGGGTCACCAGGCGCTATACAAATCGCTAAAATAAATAAAAAAAATAAACAAACCAATCTAAGGAGTCCAAACTCTTAAAAATCAGTGTCTGATTACTGCAAACACTTCTTACCTGGCATCATTTAACACTTTTCTAACTAAACTGTAATACATGCATAATGTTTCCGAAGGATCCAGAGAAGGTTTAATAGAGTACGGCCCAAAATGGCCAAACAGACCACATGCAAGCAACAACTGAACTGACTGCTGGTGGCCAAGAGAATTATTTTTAGCGGCCAAGGCATTGGAGCTTAAATACATTTATGGCCAAGATGGCTTGTGGCTGGAAGATGAATAGCATTGCAAACAACTGAGACAGTTCATGATTGTGCTCAATTCTTCCCTCAACAAATGGAGAGATGATTCACAGACTGAAACCAAATAAGCTCTGGGTTAGATGAGATGGTTCCCTAGTATCCTTTAACGTCATCGGGCAGAGGTACAGCTGAAAACTAATAATTGAAGTAAATTATTCAAAAGAGAAAGGATCTATGGCTTTACATATGAGCTACCTTTCACGTGCTGTCAGCCCCTTTTGCTTGGGCAAGCTCTGGGAAGCCTCGGCTAACGGGTGAAGGAAAGTAGGGTCGTGTTTTGAAAGGTGACTAAATAAAGAATGCATATCTACCTTACTCAAAACTACTTGAAGCCCTGAACCAGAGGGCAAGGAGGCTGCTGACTGAGGTGTAAGGTTGGCCAAGAGCTAAAAGCATTTAAAACTAACCCTGATGAATACTTAGGAAAAGATCCACACATGGTTTCTGCAAGGAATACGTTATTTCCTCCATATGCTCAGGCATAACATGGCAACACTTCTGATTGCATGGCAGCATAGCTGGAATTTCAGTATCTCTTCCTTCTGCTCAGACTAAAAATCAGCAAGCTGCTTTTTTTTATTTTGGTGATTGACTGAATCTCATTGACTTAATTTAAAATCCTAATTGAGACAATGCAAATCAGTACATGCAGGCAACTTTCTGCTACAGAAAACTCCAGAGTATTTGCATATGATTTCTCAAGATGTGTCATTACTCTTGGTATCATTAGTTGTCAGTGAAATTAATCTTCCCTGCACACCACACCGCTGCCCCTACCCATTCTTCCACCCACCATGATCCCACCACCCGCAGATATAGTTATGAGAGCGATAATAGAGGAAACCGCATGTGGAAAAGTGTTAGAGCAGGCCCGGTGGAAGCATTAGGCTGTTTTGAATTTGCACTTTGATTGGCACCTAGAGAAAGCGCTGGAGCAGAGCAGGTATCCCTTAAAATGAGTCCATTACTTTTTTAATAATAATTTATTTTTAGGTTTAACAGTACAAAGTATCATCCACAGATAGTTGAAAACAGGTGGCATCACATTTCTGGGTCTGACCAGTGAAACTGATAGTTTCCCATCATAATTACACATTTTAAATAGGCAGTCCATGACAATTACACCAACCTCGAGCTTCGTATGTTGGTATGTTGCATGAAGATATTTAATTTGGGCCATCCACAAGCGGGAGGAAATCGCTAGTTCCCTTGGGGACAGGCATGACTGCCGCAAGTCCTCGTCATCTAGCTCACCCCCCTAGCCCTCACATTTACAATGGAGGTGTAAGAAAAGATCTGGTGCATTGATCATTAGGGAGGCATAGAGCACAGAGATCGCACCCCTGCTCGGACGACTGGTCATGAGTTTCACCTCAAGGGGGCTATAATCAGGGATCTGTTTGTCTGCCCGGGGGTTGAGTCAGGAGAGCCTGGCTAGCTGGAGATAACAGAAGAATTGTGTGTGAGATAGGCTTTATTAGTCCTGCAGCTCCTGGAAGGACATCAGAAGCCCCCACTGGTGAACATCACCCAGGTGAGTAATACCTATGCGATCCCACTGAAAAAATCCTGAAAGGTCTGTCACCTAGCCCAACCAAGTACCATGCTACAGATGTGCCATGTCTGTGAGGAGGCAGAGTCCATCAATTGATTTGCTGGGCCATTCTCCAACAGAGTATTGTCACTTGAGTGTAGGAGGGCATCCTGAAGGGATTAGGACCACCATAAACTAGATCAAGAAGCCCAACAGGGCTCATAAGTTCTAGTGTGAGGCGATAGGCGGGATCAACCCAGCCCCAGTAAACTATTCATTTACAGGGATTAGGTGTGCAGCGAGATAATACCCTTAGAGATCTGGAATGCAGAAGCCTCCATCACACTGTGATTTGCTGGCCAACGCAAAAGACATACAATGTCGCCCACCTGCCCAGACGAAGGATGGCAATTTCTAAGTGAAGGAGCAAAACCACGTACCGGAAATGGGATCAGGGTAATTTGCCAGGACATATAGATATCGGGGTAAAAACATAATTTTAAACAGAGCAATGTGCCCCATCAGGTTAAATGGCAAGTAGTTCTACTTGTGTAAATCGCGATCGACCGTCACCACAAGAAGGCAAAAGTTAAGAGACCAGGCCAGGTGTGGGAGGCAAGAGATGTGGATCACCAGGTACACAAAGGAGTTCCATCTGGTAGGGCCATCAGGGCACCAGTGTTGTTCAACAACATTACTAGCTACCATCACCAGAACAGATTTGCTGGGGTTAACACACAGCCCAAATGTCTCTGCATATAGCAGGAGAATCTCAAGGCATCCAGGACCCGAGGTCTGTGGCTCACTGAGGAAAAGCAGGACATCGTCCACCTACAGGGCAATGCGATCTTCCATGCCACTCCCCCTTTGCCAACCCTGAACCTGTGCATCGCACCTCATCAGGCATGCCTGTGGCTCTATGGCAAGAATGAATAGAAGCGGGACAGGTGGAAGCCTGATGTGTTTCGCTATGAATCGAGAAAGGTGGGGGGGGCCCATTCACCAGAACCTGAGCAGTGGGGGCACTGTATAGCAGCCCCACAAGTCTGCAAAGAAAAGCGTAAAATACTTACAGATAATGGCATTATTCCTTGTACTACTCCTGCTCCTTCCTTCTTAACCAGCAAGGCTCTCTTGCCTGCAATAGGCCCCTCCATCTAAAACTAAAAACACCCCCTACATTTCGTCCTGTACGTGAACAAGCCAAACCAGACACTCAGTTGTTCCGAACTAGGAGAGTGAGGACTAGAAGTGATGCCATTATCGGTAAGTAATAGACGCATTACCTCCTGCCCTCCCTCGCATTTCTATTTAACTAATGAGACAGAGCAAGTAAAAAGAAACGAACAACTGAGTCATAATCACCCAACTTTAATAGAGTACACAGAAAAACCTGTATTCCTTATTAGAAGACAAACTCTGTGACCCAACACATTATCTAGGCTTCCAACCCAGCAATCCTATAGTGATGAACAAAAGTGGGGGGGAGCCCAAGTCACAGCCCTACACATCTCCAACACTGAGGTCCCCTGTAATTTAGCTACAGTCGCTTCCATACTGCGTGTAGAATGTCCCTGTACCTTGAACCACATCCTCCTCTTTCAGGTAAAATCACCTCCTGACTGACATGAAAAGCCGAATTAATGTTAGGCACTAATGATAGGACTGGTACCAGAACAATCCTATCCTGAAACACCTTACAAAAAGGAAGTTTCAAAGATAATACTCCCAACTCCTCCCAAGTGCCTAGCAGAAGTGATGGCCACCGAAAACAAGTTTTAAAAATCAAGAGTATCAAATCAATCTGATCAAGGGGTCCAAACGGAGGACCAATCAAGGACTCCAACTCTAAATTCCAACAAGGAAAGGACCAAACGGGTCTAAGAAACATGTTCAATAGCCCTTGGAACAACCCAGGCATTAGCCTATCCTCATCTTTCAGATTACGCCAAGTACTACGAAATGCCTGAATCGCTGCCAATTGAACCCTCAAAGTAGCAACTGAAAGGCCCATGTTATCCCATACTGCAGCAACTGCCTCATCTATAAAGACTGGCTAAAGCCCACTTGCTTTCCCGCACACCAGACCAAAAAATCCCTCCCATGTCTGGCATAAGGATGCAGCGTAGATGACCTCCTAGGAGCCTGTAAAGTCACTGCCAATTTTTCAGGAACCACCAGATCAGCTAACCTCTCTGTTAAACCTCCATGCCATCAAGTGCAACTTCCTCAATGAGCCCATGGGAAGAGCCGGAAAGAACAGTGGAGACAGGACAACTGGGAGAGTCCATTATGGACTGCACCTCAACCACTCCAGAAGAGGGAACCAATTTGCATGGAAGCAATCAAACTCACCTGAGCCCTTTCTCTCCTGACTCACACTAGAAACACCATAATGAATTGAAATGGCAGAAAGGCATAGTTCTGACCCTTAGGCCAACAACAAGTCAATCTGCCCATCACCCAAGACACCAAAGCACGCATCTGATCCTACAAGCTCACCAACCTCCTTTCTGAAATAGTCACTTGACCCGTGAGAGTCAGAAACCATGTTCAGATGAACACCATGTCCTATGACGGAACCAAAGATGGCTTCTCAAATTTATCACGAATACGTGCCCCTCCAGGACCTGCTACACCCAATCCACATGAGCCACCAACTGAGACTCTTTTGAGGATTGCACCATCAGTTCATCTATATAGGGATGAATGAACACACCCTCTGCCTGAAGAACAGCCATCAGAGGAGCCAGAACCTTTGTGAAGAGTCTCAGTGACGCTTTGAGCCCAACTGGAAGAACACAAAACTGTAAATGATTGTCTCTTATTGCAGCACTGAGAAACCGCTGAAAGGGAACTGCGACAGGGACATAAAAATAGGCATCCTGGAGATTCAATGAAGCCAAAACGTCTAGAGGCCCTATCAGAGGAGTTGCCTGAATTGTCAACATTTGAAAATGAATAGCTCTTATCCATGAATTGACCCACTTAAGATCCAGGACTGGCCAAGAAGCCCCCAACACCGCCTGGACCAGGAACAGGATGGAATAGATCCTTTTGCCTTGTTTGGACAAGGAACCCTCCAAATGGCTCCTTTTGACATTAAGTCTCTGATCCCACCTAGCAGAGCCAATGACTTTTCCTTGACTGCCGGGACCGAATCAGAAGACACCATTATCTGGGGGAACGTGCTTGAATTTGATTATGTAGCCACTGGCCACAATGTCCAGGACGCATTGATCTGTTACATCCTGTTACATCCAGCTAAAGAACGATGATGGATTCAACCCAGATCTGTGACTGGGGGTGAGTGTCTAACAGGTTTTAGCACTCCCTTCACCATCTCCTTGTGCTTGCTACATCCTGTGACCACACAGAAAGAAAATGATGGATCCTGCATTCCACTGGTACATTCCCCCACCCTCATGCCTGTGATTGTCGAGGGCCTTTCTTCGAAGCCTCCTTCTGAGCCGTGTCATTACGCTTCGGAGATAAGCGTGGCTGGAACCTGCACCTCCTAAACGAAGAGCGGAGGGCTTTGTGTTTCAGAGATGACTTGGAGCCCTTACCAGCCAAAGAATCACCCTTTTAGGGCAAGGCATGTGTTCTCTCTTTAAAAGCCTTAGACATTATGGCACGCAACTGTTCCCCAAAGAGCGCCTGACCCTCAAACAGAATTTTCATCAAAGCGGCCTTCTCCCCAGGATCTGTATTCCACTTCTGCAGCCACAGCCACAGTGATCTTCTAGCTACAACCAAGGCCCCAGTGAACCTAGCCAAAGAGCAAGAAATGTCTGAAGAAAGGTCTGCAAGCAAACTAGCCTGTTGTTACATGGCTGACAACAGATCAGAGCACTCTGAGCCCTCTTGGATGGCTACTGCCAATTTATCAAAATCCTGCACCAGGGATTGTGCAGAATAAGCAGAGAGGAGACTAGCTTTCAGCACCAAGTTCTCAACCGTAAATGCCCTCTTCATACTAGAGTCCACTTTCCTATCGGTGGCATCAGTGGGATCAGGCCTCTGGATTAATGGCATTCTTTCTGATCACGCTAGCCAGAATAGTCTAGGCACAACGAGTGCGGTAAAGTGTCCTCTGCTTCCAACAGGTAACATTCCTACAAAAACCTAGGGACCTTAATCTTATCAACATCCTTCCATTCCCTCATTACCATATCCCTAACAGTACCCTGAAAGGGCATGGCAAACCTAGAGGGTTTGACATATTGGGGAACCAGAGCACCCCTGTCATCTGCTGCTTGAAAGGCTGGAAATCCCAAGTTTTCTCGCACATGTGCTAGAATGTTCCACATTTCCTCTCCATGCCAAGGCAGAAGAATCCTTCTCTGCCACAACAGTCTTGGGCTGAGTCGCATTACCAGGCTTGGCAGGAGGAGCCTGAAGTCCCGCCATAGAGGGAAAATAAGGTTGGAAACGAGAAAAAACAGGATGTGGTGGGGTAGGGGGCATTTTTATTTTAAGAGGGAGAGATCTATTGGAGGCAAGGGATCCTCAAAGGTTAAGAAGGAAGGTGAGGGAGGGACAGGAGGTAATGGAGGTTTTCACTGTTCCACACCCTTTGCAAACTATGAGGCCTGCGCAGGGCAGGGAGACATCATAAAGTTTGTCTAACTCCACCTTTTATCTCTTCACTCCCAAAACTGCTTGAGGTTTTGTGCCGGTGGCTCTGTCAGAGTAAGGACACCTACATAGGCTGAAGGACTATGGGAGGTTGTGTTGCTAACATACTTGTAGCTACACATCCTTCAGCTTGTTTATTTATTTGTATGTGTTTTTTGCAGCACTGGCACGGCTTTGCAGACACTTTTGGGATTTTTTACTTTTACGGGTCAAAGTTAGAATGCTCTGAGCAAGGCAGAGTCCAGAAAACAACAAAGTACAAGCAAAACATGTGTCAACAGTTGCAGGTTGGATCACTTGTAGACATAATAAGTAGGGAGATCTATAATAAAAGTGCAAAAAGAATGGAAAATAGTGTGAGCAGTGTTGTGAGAGGGGTGTGAGTGCGAAAGGGATAGAGGGAGACTTATGATTGTCGGATGGTATCCCGTTAATAATATGTGCCACAGGTATTTCCCGCTATGTACTGTGTAATTTTTAGTTCTGGCAATGACCTCGCCAGACCTATTGTGTTCAATGAACAAATAGTGGACTTGGCAAAATCCTACAGACCATTGGCTAGCTTGCTTGCTTCAGGCTACATCAGCACTGGCATAACATGTTGTCATTCACCCCTTTGCTGAGCCCAGAGGACTAATTTAGTCTCACCGCCATACTGTTAGTGGTTTAGAAGTGTTCTTCCTCATCCATTGCTTCCACCGGAGTGCATGAAGGACTATTATTATTATTATTAAAATTTTATATAGCGCGCAGTCACCCTTGGGCATCCCAGCGCTTTTCCGGACACCATCAGATAATAAAAACAGCAAGATTAGTGGAGTCAAGCAGGAAACAAGTGGGTTTTAAGACATTTGCGAAATCGCAATGTACAAGTCTCAGCACGCAATTCAAAAGGAAGCGAGTTCACTGAAAACCTTCTCCCGCCAGTACGGGCCCTTTTGACTCTGGGGACTAAGAGAAGGTGTTTTTGATCAGAGCGCAGCGTTCTGCTCGCTTTATATGGGACCGCTAAATTCCTCAGTATTGGAGGGCCCTTCCCCAGGAGGATTTTGAGGGCTATACAGAGTGCTTTAAATTTGACTCTTTCCCGCACTGGCAACCAGTGCAGCGCCTTTAGGGCAGGTCTGGCGGACTGTGTCCTAGGGATGCCCATGAGCAGCCTTGCCGCCGCATTTTGGACCTGCTGAAGGTTATTCAAAGTGGAATCCGGGGCGCCCAAAAAGATGGCATTACTGTAATCCAGTCTTGATGTGATCAGCCCCTGGATCAGCAACTTCCTTGATGTTACAGGCAGAAGAGGGAAAATTTTGCGAGCTGACCGTAGCAGGGCAAAACACACTCCTGCAGTTTTCTTGGCATGGGTCCTAAACGACAAATCTTGCTCTAACCAGACCCCCAAGCTCTTGATCACCTCTTTCGAGCTTGGGAGGTCTCCCATGCAGCTCGGCCAACTGGTCAAAGGGAGCGAAGGAGTTTTACTCCCTAACAGCATTAATTCTGTCTTCGAGCCATTCAGCTTAAGAGCTGACTCATCCATCCAAGTGTGAACTTCCGACAGGCAGGAGTGCAGTAGGTCGGGGTTCTCTACCAGTTGGGATAAGGCGACCACCAACTGCGTATCATCCGCATAACTGACGATCTTAATGTCGTAGGGGGCCACCACGTCCTCCAGGGGGGCCATATATACATTAAACAATGTCGGGCTAAGAGTGGAGCCCTGTGGCACTCCACACTGGAGGGGGATAGATGTAGACCGATGACTGCCATTCCAAACCTGGTATGTACGTCCGGTAAGAAATGACCTCAGCCACTTCAGGGCAACCCCTGACACACCCACCTCTGACAGCCGTTGAATCAACACCTGGTGGTTCACGGTGTCGAACGCCGCACTGAGATCCAGGAGGATCACTGCCACTGACCCTCCTGAATCCAAAATGCGTCTGGTTTCATCCACGACTGCCAAGAGGGCAGTGTCAGTGCCCTGGCCTGGACGGAATCCGGTTTGTGAATCTCAAAGCAGTCCATTAGACTCCAAGAAGCCCGACAGTTGTTGATTCACCAACCTTTCAGCAATTTTGCCGAGACCCGGCAACAGAGAGATGGGCCTAAAGTTTGCCAGGTCCAAAGGATCTAGATTAGGCTTCTTTAGGAGTGCCTTTACAACTGCTGTTTTCCAGCTCGGTGGCACCGAACCCAGGGCAAAGGAGGCATTCATTAAATCTGTGACGGGGGCCACGATGGAAGCTGCTACTTATTTAAGGAACTTCATAGGGACCGGGTCCATGGGGGAGCCACTTTTCATGGATCCAAGGGCCTTCAGAACTTCAACCACTGCTACTGGGCCAAAAGTGTCTAAATAGGTAGATACCTCACATGGCTGTGTTGCTATGCTTGACTTATAATTATAATGAGGCATCAGGGGCTGAGGCAGGGTATTTAAAATCTTCTCAATTTTCGTGTGAAAGAAGTCTGCGAGCTCCGAACACTTCTGTTCATCATGGGTAGCCACGGGTTCGGGGACTTTAAGAAGTTCTTTGACCACTTTAAAAGTCTCTCTGGCAGAGCTAGAGGCAGATTTTATACGCTCTTCAAAGAATTGGGCTTTTGCCTGCCGAAGAGCAGATTTATAGCCCCTCATCGCAACGCGATATTCCTCTCGCCTAGTTATCTCCCAATTCTTTCTCCACAACCTCTCCAGCTTTTTACATCCCTTCCTAAGGGATCGAAGCTCGGCAGTGTACCATGGAGCGGATCCAATTCTTTTCTCCCTCTTTTGCACTCTCTTTTTCGGGATAAGAGCGTCAAGGGAGGCGGTCAGCCATTGATTGAAATTGGCGTCTCCCTTAATAGGGTCCGCATCGAAGGGAAGGGGCATATCTTCCAGCTTAGAGGTCCAGTCATTAATCGATAGCCTGGACCAGGCTCTGTCCACCAAAAAAGCCTGCTTGACAGTTATGGGCAGTGAGCCAACTTGCCAGAATGCCGATACCAAAGAATGGTCAGACCACGGGAGTGGGAGTACTGGCCTCACCACAAAGCGGGGAATGTTGGAGAACATAGGGTCGAGTAAGTGTCCTCTATCGTGCGTAGCCCCAACATTGATTAAGGCCAACTCGCAAGCTTTCAAATCGCCCTGAAGATCTCGGGCTACTGGGTCGGCAGAATCGTTGAAATGGAGATTAAGATCTCCCAATACTATAAAATTAGTCGTGGATGAGGCCAGGGACGTCACAGTTTCCATTAAGGAGCTAGCAAAGTTACCCACACAGCCCGGGGGCCGATAGATCAATAAACCTGATAGAGATACTGTAGGACGTATCCGCAAGGAGAATTGGCAGCTCTCGCAGTCCAAAACGAAACCATTCTGGGCCCTACATACATATGTGTCCTTATATAAAACAGCGATACCACCCCCTCGCCCCTCAGGTCTATCAAGATGGTACAGAAGAAAACCCGGCGGGAGAGCTTGCACTATGTCGGCATCGGAACTGGAAGTTATCCAGGTTTCCGTCAAGAACAAGATATCTAAATCCCGCTCTTGTATAAGAAGGTTGACTTCTACTGAGTGCCGCGGAAGAGATCGGCAGTTCAGTAGACCTAACAACAGGGCATTCTTGCCTTTGTTAGGAAGAATAAGCTCGCTCGGTCTAGAGACAGATGGCAAAAACAAGTCTTCATAGGCCGGTTTGCTTCCGACAGTGTGCAAATGGCGCAATGCGATAATGTCGTCCCAAGCGTATGTCCGTCTAGCTGTAGGTTTTTTGGACAGAGTACCAGGCCCCTGGCCCGTCTGGAAACATGCACAAGATCCTGAGCTGGAAAAAGTTCAAATGAGTTCGAGATATCAAGTCCCAATATTTTAGGTGCTCCTCATTTTATTCTTCATGAAAAGATTTTTCTTTCATTCAATTGATAGAGTCCAATCTTCATATATTAACAAGAGAAAAACCACAACCACCGCCAACACGTGTTTCGTCTGGGTCGTTAAGACCACTAGACTTCATCAGGGCAAAATTTATCAATTGCAAGCTTCCAATGGGTAAGCGTGGGCGTATTTGTTCAGGCAGAAAAATTATTAAGTTTCCAAATGTGAAGTGACTCGCGAAGGAACGTACTGTTTCCTCAACTTGGACCCCGTACTCGGAGGATCTATTGGGAGCTTCGGATTGGATGGATACGTGTTTATGACTTCAGGACTGACTGTCCTTTACCCGGGATAATTGCCTTGTGCTAGACGCTTCACATTTGGAAACTTAATAATTTTTCTGCCTGAACAAATACGCCCACGCTTACCCATTGGAAGCTTGCAATTGATAAATTTTGCCCTGATGAAGTCTAGTGGTCTTAACGACCCAGACGAAACACGTGTTGGCGGTGGTTGTGGTTTTTCTCTTGTTAATATATGAAGATTGGACTCTATCAATTGAATGAAAGAAAAATCTTTTCATGAAGAATAAAATGAGGAGCACCTAAAATATTGGGACTTGATATCTCGAACTCATTTGAACTTTTTCCAGCTCAGGATCTTGTGCATGTTTGTATTGGTTAACTGTGGCCCCTCGGTGTCGCAGGTTTTGATTCTGGTGGGGTGACCAGAATCTGATCCTTGGAGCTTACCAAATATTGTGATTGTACTTATTTTTCTTTCCCAGCGCATGTTATCCCCTGTTCACCCCTCATTTTGCTGTTGCTGCCCTGGCCCGTCTGGGCCCGGACGGGCACAGACGGGCACAGACGGGCACAGACGGGCTGGACTCTGGCATGACTCCGGCGCTGGGACGGCGCTTCCGCTGGGCGTCACCGCTGCGCGGCTCCATAGTAGCTTTAAATAGGGGCCGCGCCTCCTGTGACTAGCACTAAAGCGCTCACGAAAATGGCGCCTGCAGAACGTCCCTAAACTACCCCCAAGATGGCGGCGATCGTATCAATCTGCCTGAAGACCCGCGAAAAGCGCGGTGAGGGTCACGATTATTATGCAAGTGAGTGCTACTCTGGGGTAATCCAATTTAAAAACAGGGTATAACAACAAATAAAGTGAAAATAAGTTATGACAAAAACGGGATGATTTAAAATATGCGCGATTAAGTCCACGCACAATGCTCGCTAAGTAAGTTGCTCCTTACGCCAAATAACACAGAGCAAATAGCGCTATCCGCTTTAGAGCGCACAAACCTTTGTCCAGGACCGGCCTGCCTGCAGCGCTCGTCTTATTTTACATCTCAAACGTAGTCCCAGTTCATCCTACTTATGTGTCACATTTATTTCACACATGAGTGAATTTTATAAATAAAGCAACCATTGTGTTGATTTTTTTCACGGTGACAGACATTTTCAGATGCTTCTGTCGGTACTCAAGTGTGAGCCTGACCGTAAGATGGCCATCCCACTGGTTTGCAACTTTTCAGATTGAGACAGCCTGATCGCGAGATCAGAAATAAAAGGCTCAATCTTATGGGACCTCGGACATGCCCATACGGTGAAGCCATCTGTTCTCCAGCATGGCGGCTATTGCATGTCAGCACGCTCTGTGCCTCCTTCTTACCCTGCTGCTGGGCTGCTTCATCAGCCCTGCAACAGGATGAAAAGGAACAGCTGCTCATACTCAGCATGCCTGGCACCTCCTTTTCATCCTGCTGCTGGGCACTGAGGTTGTTCTGCATGGCGGGCTGCAGGAACTTCAGCACACCCTGCGGCTCCTTCTCATCCTGTTTCCAGGCCACTAGTATCAACTACTGCAAAGCCAATGTGTCTGCTAGGTCAATGTGTCTGGCTTTTATCTCAAAATGCAAGCTCCACTGGTTTGGCAATGCTTGTTCAAAATGTGTCTAAGGTCACTACGTGTAAAGTGCTTCTCTAGAAGGCCTAATTTGAGCTGGTGGTTGCCGGTGCTCAGCACCAGCACTTAATTATGAACACCGGCACTAAGGTAGTTTTCCACATGGTGATGCTGTCTGTGTAATTTAGAGAAGAGAAGAACAGCTGTTTATTAATTCAATATACATTAAAAGCGATTAATTCCTGACACCCATGTCATTCTTATCGCTTTGGGAGCCTGGAATAGTCTGAATAATCACACTTGTAGGAGTGTTATGGTTGGTAGTAGCATTGGCATTGTTGTTGGCAGTGCTGGCAGAGGCAATGGGGGGTTAAAGGTGCAGTGGCTTACTGGTGAGGCCCTGGCACATATTTTATTACAAATTAAGCACTGCCTACAATGTCACACCAGGAGTCAGATGATATGATAATATGGTATGAAATAACATCTGTTTGCATGAAGCAATTGGTGCTTGCGATGGTGAGTTTATTTAAACTTAGGGTGGAATCAGAAGGCTCTTTACTAAACAGTTGAGTAGGAGCACATTGACAGTTAAATTCACTAAAGCCTAAGTATATGGTTTAAATTTTAACCTACCTTCCCAGGGGGGCGGCTACTGTTTGGGTTGATCCAGGCCATATGCAGAGTTTAGTAGGTTTGTCTGTAACCCTCTCTAAAAGCTGCTCATGTCTACTACAGATCACAGAATTACTCTCCATTCCATGAGTGGGAGGGATTCTCAACCAAAAAGGCCAGACAAACTGACCAGCCTCTGCAGCTGCAGCCCTTGTCTTCCCTTTCTTTCCTTCCCTGTGGTATCTTCCCTCTCCCTGTCCCCCTTGTAATTCCCCTGGCCGTGGAATATTCCATGCAGCCATACGTTCATTGTACTGCTTGCCTTTTTTCAGGCTTCGTGACAGTGAGAAAAAATCTTCTGAGATCTCTTTCTTGAGGCTGGACTTATTAAATTTTGCACCACCAGCGTTTTCGGACAATGCAGGAGAGGGCGTCCCATTTGGGGTGTGTGAAGTTGCAAGGGGATTTCTCCAATGTTTGCAAAGGTCTGTTGAAATCTTTGCTGAGTTTCTTTATGTTTTCACTTCTAGACATTCTTTTGAAAATCACTTTTTGCAACAATTCACGTCACGTCTATACTTGTAACGCTAAATAATAGTTCTGCAGATGATAATGTGTCACAGAAAACGATGTTATTCTCCCCTGCAAAGCTTTTATGCAAAGGAAAACTCCACAATATGTAAAATTGCAAATAAATATTCAGCATACATTTTCCATCATGGAATTTTGATGCAAATTTGGAAGCAGCATGAATCACACGCCACGAGACAGCCAAGTATGGCTTTGCTGGCTCTGATAGAGTGAAAATGATCTCATTTTACAGAGATAAAACTTTGGGCGCCGAACAGTGTGAAATGGAAGGCGTGAATGCTTGTTTCTCACTCCACAGTACATCAATATTGTTCTCTGACTGGAAACTGACGAAGAAAGACAAGATTGGTCTGGAAGGTTCTGCAGAATGATCTCTGGTTGGAACTGATGTAATGGCAACACTGCTATAGAGTCACATGCCCACAGCTGGCACCATGGCTGCTTCCGGGCCGTTTTAGTACATCTGGAAGCTGGGGCATAAATAAGGGAGCAAAGGGATTTACCTAACATTAATTACACAGTTCTGTCAGATGGAGAAGCCAGAATTTCAGTACTCCAACTCAAAACATTTATCCATTAAATCCCATAACATCCCAAGCACTGGTCGTAACGCAATTGCAGGCAAGATTAATAATCCCGGTTTACAGGAGCCCTGGTGAGTCTTTGCAGCTGACCTTGAACCCTGCACCGCTTGCAGACTCACTTCCCACAGTTGGAGGCCAGTTCTTCTCATTGGCTGGGGTCTTCAGAGCTCCAATAATAATGGTGCTAGCCCTTGAAGTTGATTGGATGTAACCAGTAAGGAACAGCAAGACCTTCCTGGCAGTGGCATTCACTGAGTCTCTGACAGATCTTCAGCAGAGGAGGATGAGGAGGGTAGATATTGAATGAATGAATGAATGAGGTGATTTGTATAACCTCCAACATCCCACATGAAATCACTTGTAGAACTGACATGGACAACGAGTGAGTGAGCAGAACTGACACTATGAGGATGTGGTGGGGTGGGGGTCTTTCCACCAAGAAAAGTTTGAAATGAATAGTGCCTAGCAGAGGATTTTAAATTAATATTTTAAAATAATTTGACCAATTGCCACAGGTTTTACAGATAGCTCTGATAAGGCACTCATGAAAAATATTCCAATACTGTTATGGTTTAGAAACCAAAAAACCCCAATCCACAGAAGTAATGATAGGAGAGGTATGTAGGTAACAAGTTGCCACACAATAGGTCTTTCAAAATCTTATGGCAAAACAATAAAAAATAATTTTAGAATGTGCGTAAGAAATGGTAGACAGTTCTTAATTAGTTTTGAAAAAATGAGTGTGGGGGGGCCATCGTTTTTTTCATAGCAGCACACCTCCGAAGCTGCAGAATGCCGGGGTTGTCGAAAACAAAGCTCCCTTCCTTGATACAATTTATTGACTATGGGAGGATGGAGGGTTGAGTCAGCCCTGCTGAGTTTTGAAACATAGCATGTGGAAAACTACAGATGGACGCAGAGAGGGCTTGACTCATTTTTTATTCTCATTTCATTACGTTTGTATGCCTTATTGATGGCCGTTCCAGTTTTTGATGAACGTTCGCATTCAACTGAGACATAATCTAGAAAAATCAAACGTTTGCCAAAACTAGAAAGCAAACAAACTCTATTGCGTAAACTCCTGTGATCAGTGAGTCTGCATAATAATAATAAATCCACATTTGTAAAGCGCGAACAATCACCCGTAAGGGTCTCTAGGCGCTGGGGGCCGTCTGGAAGATTAAGCAAGCTATTGCCCAGAGTCACACGGTGCTGGGCTAACCTGCCGCCAGAGCTGGGGATCGAACCGTGATCTCCAGATTCCAGCGTCAGTCGCCCTGGCCGCGTCGCCACACCTCATCCCTAATTAAAAGATCGAGATGGGGAGGTAGTTCATTTTTTTATCTGGTCCCGCAGCTCTGTAATTCCATGCCTCATGGACTGAGACTTCTGGAAGAGGAATCCAGCTTTAGGAAAAAGCTCAAGGCATGGCTTTCCCCCAGTAGCTCCGTAATTGGGTAATTCACCACCTTCTCTGTCAGCAACTCTCAATCAGATCCGGGAAGCCCTAGGGCAGCCATGAGCTTAACAAAAACCTAAGCATAGGGTACAGCAGCAGGGGCATGCAGTTACAAAATACACTGAAAGTGGGAAAACGCAAGACATTGTTAACATCGCAACCCAGCTTCAGTAGAGGCAACCACATTTTTCGAGAAGAACAGAACTGCATTGCATTGTCTTTACTGTGTGGGAGTTCCGCGTGTGGGCGCCTGTAATGACAGAGGAGAACGTGGGCTTAATAGTCAGGGCTGGACTGAGGAACTAAAAGCAGCCTGGTAAAAATGCTGAAATCAGCCCCGCTCCCTTCATCTAGTCGCTGTATCTCTCTATTTCCATCCGTCCACACTCTCTTTATCTCTCCTTCACTCGCTTCTCCTAATCTGGGGCCACAGGACACGGCTGGAGACTTGGATGCCTGTGAATGGGCAAAGTATAAATGAGTTATCTTTACTAACACCTGTCTTGAGGTCAGCAAGAGAAATGGCAACTAATGATGGGCACTTATAGTGAACATCAGTCTCAAGTGCCTGACGCCTCTCTAAGGCAAGCAGGGGTTGAGGTTCTACAGTGAACTGGAATACGCTTGAATTCGTTTCTCATCTGTTTATCTCAGGGAATGTGTGGGTTGGTTTGCACCAAGAACCTGTCAGTGAAGGTAAAATTGGCTTAATGCATGAATGAATGACTTTATTAATTAAGAGAGACTTGTATGGAGGGGCACCACAGAGAGAATCCACGATGTGATTACCATTGGCCATGGCCAACGGAGCATCGAGATCAGCAAAGAGCGTATTTATAATGTAGGGATCATTCAGGATCTACAGCCCCACCTCCGGTTCGCTGCGAGGCCACCACCAGAGCCGGTTTTCACACAAACCGAGTTTAGTACAAGCATTGGAAATGCAATAGGTCTCGCATTAGAAAAGTTGTAGCTATTGGTCTTGTAAATGAAATTGTTTATTTATGTGTTGGTTTTTAAAATAGCTAAATTGATAGCTTTGTCATTTACAATGCCAATAGTTATAACTTTCGCGAATGTGACACCTATAGCATTTGTAATGCAACATGTTTTGTATTTACGTGACTTAGATGGCAGCTCTGGTCGTTAGGCCACATCTGCGGTTTACCTGCAGCACAGAGTACTACTACATTAAGTGGTGTGACAAGCAGAAGTAAAAGAACTCCAGTTTCTCTTGAAATCAGAAGCACGCTAAAGGGGGAAACAGTAGTGAAAGGACACGTGCTCGGTGTGTAAAATGTATTTAGGACTCGATGCGTATATATTTTAAAAAAATAAAAATCACAACATTTGTGCTTAATTCTCAGTTGTTTACATACAAAAAAGGAGCAAAACTGAGTGAAGTTGGGCTTCAATACTACACATTTTCCGTTACTTGGAAATTTTAGAATATGTAAAAATATAAGCCAGCTTGCCATTCCCTCTTCCCCACCACCACGTATGTTATGAAAACTGAGACTGGTATAAAAAATCGGAGCATTCAGTGGAAGCTGGTAGGGGACAGGGGGGTGGGGGGTGGGAGGGTGCTAGGAAAACAAGATTGAGGGAAGGAAGAGAAGGGGAGGGGGAGGAGAAAAGCGACACGGCGGGCAGGGGAGGGGGCGGAGCGGGGAGAGCCAAAATTACAGAAATGCAGCTTTCCAAAAGCAATAGACGAAGTGCTGCAGAACTGGAAGCTGCCGGAGCTGCACTCAATGCACATTAGGACTGGAAGGAGAAAAGCGTAACTTCTCACGAGCCCAGTTACTTTCACAGAAAAATCGGAACATTCAGTGGAGGCTGGTAGGGGACAGGGGGGTGGGGGTGCTAGGAAAACAAGACGGAGGGAAGGCAGAGAAGGGGAAGGGGAGGAGAAATGCGACACGGCGGGCAGGGGAGGGGGCGGAGCGGGGAGAGCGGCGATGAGGGTGTGAAGCAGCAGGGGCCTTTGAAGTGAAGCTAAGCTTCACTTCAAAGGTGTGGGAGGAGTGCTGCTGGGGAACAGATGGCGATTTGATGATGTGCACGCGCATTTTAGGTCAATGCGCTTGCGCATTGACCTAAAAGCGCACGGGCACAGCATCAAATCGCCAGTCAATCGCCAGTCTAGGTAAAGCTTATTTAAGCCCCTATAGTCTCGCTCTGCTCAATGTGCATGCGCATTGAGAGGCAAGACCTAAAAAGGGAAGGAGCCTTCTGAAGCCCAACTGTAGCACTCATTCATGCAGGGGTAGCCTTTTATACACTCTGCAGGTAGTGTGTGCCACAAACGTGCTACCTCACACCCGGCCTGTTCCCTCCGGTCCTTTGGCACTCCTCAGTGTGCTCTCCTCGCCTGCAATGCCGCAGGGCCTTTCACTGTCAAACAGAATTATACGCGTAGACTGCGGAGCATTCATAGTGCTAGTAACTTCGGACTTCGCACCTCCGCCTCACAGTCACAGGCATTGCACTGCAACTCCAGTATGTGTACCTCATCTAGGGTGACCAACTGGCATGGGTGCAAATTCCGGACAGTCAGTGTAAAAATTCAGGGCAAAGGGACAAAATTCAAGACAAAAGGTCAAAATTCAGGACACAAATTTGGGGCAAAACATACGTTTTACAGACATATCAGAGGAGGTTGCACAATAGTATATAAGTAAATAGACAACCAGAATAAGTACAATTCAAAATAAGTTTATATAAGGTTGAGACAATCCTGCACTTCACAATTTTTCAGTATCCGCGCAGCTTTACAAAGCGACATCAGGCCCTTTCTGCAATCAAGATTTGTGCAGGAGAAGGCGCACCACATGCTGTCACTATAATAGGGCCCATTGTCATTCTATCTGTGATGATCGTTTGCAGTCTCAGAATGACAATGGGCCAGGCCACAGTCTTTGCGAGGTCCGGGTGGGGGGGGGGTTGCTACATGCATCCTCAGTCTACAGATTAAAAGATAAGTGCGAGAGGCCACGAGTGGAAACTTTTAAACTCATGGGGCCTCTGCAGGGGAGCAACATACCTTCCTGAAATTCCCCAGTTTCATTTTAGTATGTTATCTGTAAGGCGTCCGTAATTAGGGGATCCCAAATTACGGACATCTTACAGACATCATACAATAATAACGGACAGTCCGTGAAATATACGGACGGTCGGTCACCCTAACCTCATCGCGAGATTCTGACTGTGACCCAGTCACGCAGGACTGCACCGCTAACTTCGCAGGCGTGTCGACCGGAGAGAGGGCTCTGGACTGAGTGCCCCATGGGCCTCTAACTTCGGGTCTGGACTGGGCACCTATTCTCACATGACTGCCATGATCTTTACAAACAAGTAGTGCCAGTCGAAGCGTCCCGAGCCCTCCAAAGAGTCATGTGAAATCAATCGGCAGACAAAAAGTGGAAGACTCCTTTATCAATAAGTCTGCTAACAAATATTAATAGCAGCAATAAAAAAAACAGCACAGTCAATCTGCGCAGAGGGCGCGTCTTACAAACAGCGGCAAGCCTCATTACATTGTGCACCAGTTTCTCTGTCTATTGGACTTTTAAACGCTGTTACTATTTATTTATTTATAAAGTTTTATATAGCGCGAACATGACCCACGAGGGTATCAGATCGCTTTACAGTACATAGTTATCACATATTATACATACAATCGGAAATCGCTTCTAATACTCTTCTGTGCTTTGAGGTACCTTTGTTGTAGAGTAGAGCGGGGAAACTCTTGGTTGGGTAGTCATGCACTGTTCAAATCTGAATAATAAATATAATAATAATAATAATAATAATAATAATAATACGCCTCTTGCTTAGGTCAGATAGTTGCATATACCAAGCAGAATATTGCTATTTGTGGGTGCAAGGGGTTTGAGGTGCGAGTGCCTCGCCGGGAAGGTTTGTATTGAGGTGATGGTCATGTTTACCAAGGCTGAGTGGCTACTTATTCATCCCAGAGGGCTGTGGCGTCTCTCATGTATGGTTTTTACGCTGCTTGCCTTGCATCTTTATGGAATGTAAGACTGAACAAGCTTCATTCCTGTCTTTCTTCGCACATGCGCAGTGATGTTAGCTCGGCAGCACAGGTCGGATTGCCATTAAATAGTGTGGTGTACATTAAGGCTTTTACGAAGCTTGCACTGTTTAAAATAAAGAAAGGCTGACAGTGAGTGAGCGTAGACCTTATGCCATCAGTAAGAAACCGGCCCGGCTGAAACTGGCCCCATTTTACCTTCCCAGGCCCTGAAGAATAGTCAAAAGCAGTGATTCTTAACCTATGGTCCGTAGAACCCTGGGTGTCTGCAATGAATATATGACGTTGCAACGCATGCGTTTACAACGCATGCCTTTATAACGCGGTCAGTACAACTATAGCATTGTTACCACACATACCATTACAATGCAAGGTATTACAATGACTTGCTGTGGGTGGGTGCTGGAGTTTGGAATAGTATAATTTAACTATTCCCACTCCAGTCTGTGCAACAGTAGGGAAGGTGTTGGATTGAAAATCCAACACCTAAAGCCCCCTACAGCAAGTCGTTGTAATGACTTGCGATGTAATGGTATGCGTGGTAACAACGCGGTCCTTGTACTAACCACGTTGTAATGGCACCATGTTGTACCGACAGCGTTGTAAACGCTGTTTCCCATCTGTAATGCCTACTCAGAAGTCCACAACTGCTCAGAAAATTAAATAATATTAGCAGATTAATGAAGTGTACATACCTAAAGCAAAACTGAAAGATTTAAAATGCTCTGTGTGTAGGAATTTGAAATTGGAGGATACAAATTAAGTTGGGCTCTTTATCTTGATTTGTGGGAGCAGCACAAGTGTAGCGAAAAAAATATAGTATGGCTCCTTGCTAGCCCCAGCTGAAGCACATGCAAACACCGACAAAAAGAGAACATGCATTAGGAGCAAAAAGGATAAAAATATATGCTGGAGTCATTAGAAATAAAGCAACATTTTAAAATGCTCCAACCTTATGATTAAAATTGTGGGTTTTCTATATGTTTTTATTTATTAATTAAATTAAACATTTCATTATCTGTGTATTTGATTTACACTTGTTTCTGCAATTTTGTGAGGTTCAAATCACAGAAATTGCATCGGTGGGGGCCACCCGCCTACCAGTAGTGACCCAATGGGGGGTTTATGGAAGTCAAAAGGTGGCGAACCACTCATCTGAGGTAAAGGGTATGCCCTGTGTACCCACCAAGGATCACCTCTGCTCACTGGCTTAGTGCTGCATTTGAAATTCATGAGGCAAGAACCACTGCGATTTGGGATGAGCAAAGCACTTTGAAGACGAGAGCGTCCTCTCGCGACGTTTACGGCGTCTAGAGGTAAAATGTAATTACTCAAAATTCGTGCAGTAAACACTTACAGGATCCATTGATCTTGCTTCAATCCCTCGCAATATCCAGAACTTCAAACCAGTGTTTAAACCCCCGAAGAAGCATTAATGATATGTGGATGATCACAGCGCGCGCCCACGTGCCTGGCTGACCCTGTTTTTCGCCTCTGTGCTCAGCAGGCCCTCCCCCGCTGCTGCTGTGGCTGTTATGCAAGGATGCACATTTGTCACATATTTCTCATCCCCTGGCTCTTACTTTTCTGCTCTGTGGGCACTTATGTAGTTCACAGGGTTCTGCTCAAAGCTGCCCTAAGACTGGCGTGGGTGAGACCCTCGGCCAATGAGCCTGCGGCAAAAAAACGGCAAAAATGGCGGGTCGCTGATTTTTAATTCCTGCATTGCAGACTCAGCCCTTCTCCTCTCTGAAGTTGATGAAATCAGCACAGATGCTAACTGGGTCATAACAAATAATTGGGAAACTTGTCATGCAAGGCACTTTGGATGAACACACCGTGATAAGGACAAGCTTAATTGTATTAGACGCGAAGCCTATTTTTTTTTGTGCAAGGCCACAACGGGTGCTTGGGAAAAGCTTCTTTTCAGGTAGGTCCATGTAACTCCCATAAAACTAGCCCACTTCCCATCAGCACCTCACAAACACATTTCTGGCACTTCACTGTGCTTTTTAAGAACTGAACATAACTCTTCAGGAGCGAAGATTTGGAGAAAACTTCAGTATATTCCAAGACAGACAAATGCACACTTTGCACTGGAAGCCACATAGATGGTTGGATTAAAACAGTATGCACAAAGCGTAACACTGGATGGAAACCTCTAACAGGGCTAATCATGTCCAAAAGAGCTGCTTATAGCAAGCTCTGGGGTGAAATACTTCAGAGAGAGAGGGAGGGGTCTACTCACTCTTTCAATTTACTATTCTGCTTCAACTTTGGGTGAACACATATATTTTCACCATATATTTTATCTGCAGCGGAGCCGAACAGATACCTGGATGTCCATGCCCAGGCAAGTCTTTAAACTCTCTCCCATGCGTAGTGAGTTTGGTTTCAGATCAGGTGACACCCTTAGTCTATGGCCTTCATGCAGCCTCTTTCAGAATACCCTCTATTTGCTGGTGGTCTGCAGTACACAGGACTCCTTGCTCAATCCATTCCCCTCTTGCTGGGGGCTTGTAAGACTTATAAAGTGGATTTACAGCTTCAGGGTGCTCTGGAAAGATTGAGATGAGCATTATGCAGATGGTCTACCTTGGCTTCCAGCTGCAGGACTGCAGTTTCCACAAAGCTCCTCCTGCATTTTAACCACGTTGTTCCGTATTGCTTCATTTCCACCTTTTTTTAATCTAGCTGAGCTGCACCCCACCTTAATTACATTGGCTACAAAAGTGGCCTCAATGGTATGTATCTTCATCTATCAGAGACCCTCTGATGAAGCCATGTGCACGCTTTGTAAGGTCCCTATCCGGTCTTCCTCTGATTCTTTCTCACTTGCTGAATAAGGCTGGGGTATAGTGCGGAGAATGAAGATGTCTTGGGGCACTCTAAAGGTCTTACTCCTGTTTTTATCTTCTAGAAGAATGTTCCCTATAAAACGCTTTGTATGACTCCTCCTGCATCTTTCCTCTCGTCTCACACTATTCACCATGAACATCTCAGGGAAACCTCAGCTGCCTTTCTTGTGGCCCTACACAAAGCCACGTCTCGACACAGTGCCTTCTTTCACCCTACTCGTCATCTCTGCCACCAGAGTGATAGATCCACTCTTTACCACCACTAGGTTTCCACTCCACCATCAGTTGTAGTTGAGCCACCTTCATTCCACCACTTAGCCATCATCATTGACTATCCCATCATGCCTATCGCTAGATCTCTCTTTGAACCACTGTGAGTTTGCTCCAGACCTCAGCAGCCAATCGTCTTGTTCTGCACTCTTGCTGATGGGAACAGGCAGACACAGCAGGGTCTTTGGCGTCGGGCACCTGCGAATTTTCCATTGGCAGCTACAGGTGTGCAAGGTATCTACACAGGCAGGCTGCCCACGATGGCTGCACAAACCCCTGAGAGGTGGAATGATGGGTCAGTGGCAGCCATCAATGGATGCAGCTCCTGCTGCCCAGGTCTTTTTGCAGTGCCAACACTTCTAGTATTAATCGTTCAACTAATTATTTATTTAATGTTAAATTAACCAGACATAAAATTAAGTCACTTAGGAATTGCTTACTATCAAAAGACCAAGGTACTCGGTTCTAAATAACTTCAGTGGTGCAAGGGCAGGTAGAGTGAATTAAGGATACTACAACTCACATTTGTAACATTTTGAGGTCAAACCTATGCTCTTTGTACTAGCTGTGTGGTGGACTAACTCCTATGAAGAATCTAGAGTGTGATCACAAAACAAATATTTTTGAAACTTGAGTTCTAGAGGACAGAATGGCTTAAAAGAATTGAGCAAAAAGTTAAACACTTGGGGCCCGATTCACAGAATGAATTTAAGTCTCAATCCTAAACTTACCACTATTTTGGTATTCACAGAATGCACTTACTATTTTTGGCATTCACAGAATGCACTTACTACTTTTGGTATTAACAGAAGGTAGGATTTTGTCTTAAGTTAGTCTTAAGACAAACTTAGGACAGACTTAAGACAAACTTAAGACAGACTTAAGTTAGGATTTTGTCTTAAGTCCGTTTTAAGACTAATTTAAGACAAAATCCTAACTTCTGTGAATACCAAAAGTAGTAAGTTCATTCTGTGAATACCAAAATAGTAATAAGTTTAGGATTGAGTCTTAAGTTCATTCTGTGAATCGGGCCCACGCTCTTGTGTTTTGCTTCTCTCTAAACTGCATGTTAGGGCGATATGTGTACACTCCATCAGCTCTGGGCCACACAATTCTAATACACTGCTCTAGGACGTGCAGCCTTGTACCGTCATGTCTTTGAAGCCTTTGTGCCTGACTCGTGTTAATAGTACCCAAGTTACAACCTGTCTACAACAGCTGTCACCTCTAAGACATCTGGTATTAAATTTGCCAACAGGATTTCAATCATTTTATTCCAGAAGGCAACCTGAAAGGCTAGTGGAAATTCAACCTAGATGTGTACATCAGCGCTGTGCATGCGTGGCACAAGAAACAAGAAAACAAATTCTAATTCACCATCTGAGTAAGCCACACCTCTGCATGTCCACTACCAACAGCTAAGGGCTGTCGGGAACATGTGTCATTCACTTGACGTCAAATGTTCTGTGCAATGCTCCCGGGTAGGCTTCATCCTGCTAGAGGTAGTCAGGTTCGCATCCATAGTTTTCCGAGTGATTCTAACCATCAACTTAATCTATGTACTCTCAGTATGTGAATCAAACATTTTTGTAAATTAAATTACTTATTATTAATCCTCTTAAAAAGGTTTTTGTGGCATATGTTTCTTTGAGTCCAAGGAAGCCCAGCCATAATCCATTGAAAATAATATTTCCATTCAGATCTTAGCCTATGATATTATTCCACATTAAATTAAAAAAACTTGCACTCTAGCACATGAGGAATTGGTTGCCGGAAGTCTTCAACTCCATCAGGATGAGTTGAAAAATTAGTTTGCCGGTACCAAATCATACTGAACAGTTAGCTGAAGTCGCGCAAGAATAACACGTCTTTCAGACGTTTCAACCTTCAGATGAAACATAAGCCTGTATTCACTTTCTCTGACATATATAGTTCATTAACAACATGTCATATTCCTATTGCCGCTTTGGTCCTAAAACGTATCCGATCTTTGATCGTTTTCTAAATTGTTTTTGTACTCAACACAAAGCAAAATAAAATTGAAAAGTGTTTTTAACGTATTCTTGTTGCTTTATTGCAATTTAAAATCCACAAAAATAACTTACAAATTGCTGGATTGACAGCGTGACCTGAACATCTGGGAATCACTAGTCATTGTCACAGCCATTTACTCTCTTAAAGACTACCCATTATGGCCTTAATCAGAGACCTCAATAAATTTGAAGACCATCCTCATGCAAAGACCACAAATCATTAGTGAATCGCCATTCCCATATTTCACGTCATGAGGAAATTGTCATTCACACACCATCCATTAACAATTCCAGTCGCATTAAAGAGGATTCAAAATTACCTGGAGACTATGACTATGCACTGATGAGTTTAAATTTCGAAATAATGATTTGGTAAAGATGTCAAGTATATTATTACAGATTGCCTCACAATTCACAGTGTACTTATGATGGTTCTGTAATAATTAGAGGTCTGTGAATTACGATTCAGTAACGCTTTGGGATCAGTGAAAAGACCTCAATTCAATAACGATTTGAGATCTTTTAACGATTCGGTAAGGATTTGAGATCTGTGACTGATGAATCAGGAGTTAGATGACATCTGTGTCTAATGATTCAGCAATGTAACATCCATGAATTATTATTCTGTCTGTGCATGTTAAGGATTATTCACTATTGATGAGATATTTATGAATGAAGATTCTCTAATAAATTGAGCGCTACGAATGACGATTGTGTAACGCTTTGCAGTGTTTCGATGATGATTTATTAGCGATTTAAGGTCTATGAATGATTATTTACTAACGAGTTAGTGCCTGTGAATAAGGACTCACTATTGACTGACTATAGTCATTCGAAGACCTCATCATCATTCAAATTATATATGAATCTTCATACTGAAACCGCCATAAACCACAGCTAATTATTAGCCAATCATCAAATATCCACAAACCTTAAATCATTGTTGAACCTCAAGTCCCACAGTCGACATCCTTACGGGCAACATCAAAGACCATAACCCATCCGTGAGTGCTCCTGTGCGGACCCCCGATCATGGAGGTGCCACTGACATAGCCCAACCCATTAATAAAGCATGTATTACATCATTCAAAGATGTCAAGTTATAACTGAAACACCACTCACAGACCTTAACTGATCAGTGAATCATTACTGTCAGGCGTCTTATAATTAGTGGAAATTCACTTTCATACCTTGAATCATTACTCAGTCACTTTTTACAAGCCTCAGATCATTAGCTAATCACTGCTGACAAATAACCTTGAAACAAACCTAATTCACAGGCCCTAGTACTGCAATAAATTACTCCTATCATATTGCAGCACTCTGACACCAAATCAAGACCCCTCAGATGTCCGTTTGAAAGGCCCCTAGAAAGCGAGCCATGGATGTATCAAGGCTTTATGTAAATACCACTGCATTGCAGCTAGAACAGGAAAGATGTTTCAGCATAACAGGGAAACAAATAGCAGCTTCGGATGCTTTAAGAAATCGGAGAATTTGGCCTACTGCCCTAGTGCAGAGGTGCTCAGGAAGGAAATGGTAATGTTTACTAAGACCCTGATTCAGAAATGTGTTGCTGCAATTTCTGAAATGTAGCAATCTTAGATTCCCATCTGCAATGTGCTAAAATGTCTTACTCACACAGATCACTTGGGGTGTGCATTGAAATCTACACGCACCATAGATACCCCTGACTCTCTGTGCATGTTGCCGAGGACATTGTAGGCCTGTCATTGGAGTATTCCTGCAGGAAATGTGATTTGTTTTAATTGATTTTGTCGGTTTACCTGTATTGCCACATGTAAAATATGTTTATCTGTTAAAAAAGCCATGCACCTTAGTTTTTTAGGAGTAGCATTTTGTGGATTTTAGAAAATAAATACAAAATGCTTGGAAATGCCCACATACCTCCAAGTTTCTGAATTTTGCATGGCAATCTCTCACCTCAACCCCAGCATTGCTGCCTTTATCCATTTATGGGGCACCCTGGGCTATTAACAGCCATACTGTCAGATTTCACATTTTCTATGTAGTGCTAAGTGCTGGAGACAGGATTCCAGCCAGTCAAGATTTTAAATCACCAAGGTTCAGCCATCGCAGCAAAGGGGATTACCATTGAAAGTTAAGTTTGCGTGTATGTGCGCATGGGTGCATGTGTGTTTTAAGAACTCCCCCCAGGAAAACCATTGATTACAACCAAGGGTTAGCTGGTGTAATTATGCTGCAATAAAAACTCTTGCTGAAATAACAAAGAAAGTGCAGCTAATAGAAGCTCTGTTAAAAATGGTCACTCATACAGATATGCTGCTGAACATGGCAAATCATGCTTAGTAAAGACAAGTACCTGAAGCCACATCAGAGAGAATGCTATTTCTCCTAAACTTATTTTATAAAGTGTATCACGATTTCTCTTGTTTATGCTTTAGAGATGTTGGTTGATTTGAATGATTTGGTTTTTTTTTAATAGTAATGGGGCTTTTTCAAGGCTTGTGGGGCTTATATGTAGCTATAATCTCGGAATAGCAAGAATATTATCAATTTTCAGATAGGATGAACCATAGACACAAATAATAGCATGGAACTAGTCTTGGTCTTGGGTTGCACGGCACAAACTACTAGCAGTATTTCTTCTGTATTTGCAGTATTATTCGCGGGTCTTGCTGTAATTTGGAAAAAGGTCAGGGAGGATTGTAGTGACTTGGGGTCTAGAGGTTCAGTTGTAGCAACATATAATCCCCACAAGCCTTGAAAAAGCCCGAAACATGTGAGCCCTCATGGGGCGAAACACGTGTTGGCTGAAACTACATTCAACATATATTCAACCCAAAAGAGGGTTCTAATACAAGCTGTACCACCATCATAACTAAGAGACATATTTGAAAAATGGAACTCATCTAATTTTATGTTTGTCGGTACTCTTATTTTGTGTGTATTAAAATATATTGACATAATTAACAAAAAAACTTTGCTCAATACGTTACTCTTTGTTACCATACAATATTGGCTCTTCTACGTAATAGTAGAATTAGTATACGTTATCTGACCCAGCTCAGTGACACGGTTGGACAAATACACATAGTCAGTTCCAACAAATTTACACTCACAGTCATTTAATTCCTAAATCATACTCACTCTGGGCAGTTTAATTACAGGTTCTATATCCCTTCCTCATGCTATCAGGCGGCTTCCATGGGGTGGTCATTGTGACTATAAGGTATTAGTAGAGATCTCTGATTGGTCACATTGAAGCGGTCATTAACTGGAGCAATAAGGACGTTCAATACAGGAAGTGGATGTTTAATGACTCTCGAAAGCTGAGTAGAGAAGGTAGAGACCTTCCCTAAATTAAAGAGGCAGTCGGATAATGCACAAGAAGAAGGACTTTGTACAGCTGGCCAGATTAATCAAAAGGAGGTCGATGGCTGGACGCGGCGCGGGCACCTGCGGATAGTATTTATTTACCAGTTACTGATGCAGAGACGCCCTTATTAAAGCTAGGCTTGCATTTCCCAGGCACACGATCAGCTCTGTTCCTGTCGTCAGCTCCATGTCATCTTAGTTAATTACCAGCTGAGGTGCAGTCTGGCTGCTTCCAGCTTCCACAAAGCGCAATCTTCTCAGCGAAAGTCCATTTAGATTTGTTCTGCCTCATGCATCACCGGAGAAAGGATGAGGAGCCCACTCTATGAGCATCTTTAACCTGATTGTTTGTTCCTGGGGGGACTGCAGGAAGAGGACGCGGCTTAGCTCAGCTGACCATGGCTTTTGGCCAGGCTCCACCCCCAGTGGGTGAGTAAACTTTTTTAAAGTTGAATATTTATTGGTACTTTCTAATAGGAAAGACAACATAGTATTGTATTGCTATTATCATTCCAGCAAACTCTTCAGCCTGCTCATGCTATCTTACTTGTAAACCTCATATATTACTTACCATATGCGCAGGTGCCTACAAAATTGCATAGTTCATAAATTATTCTTTTTAATCTGAATTATGAAATAATTTAATGGCACTTTTCAAAGTCCTCAGTGCTGTCTCTAATCCCAATTAAAACTGCTTCATCCCAAATGCTTCTAACCACTGGGCAGGCGTCCCGCCCTTTCTCAACTGTGTCTCTTCTTCCCCAGTATCTCTAACTTTGTCGTCATTCCACAAGCTGGCTTGCCACTTTCTGGCAGGGGACCACCAGTACACAGCAAATCATTTATTCCACCAATTGTGCTACATATTACCATTCACATGTGTGCAGTCATTTAGGATTCACGACCAACTCTTAGCAGAAAAAAATATAAAAGACTTCAGACAAAGTAAACACTTCTTAAATATATTGTTAACCTTTCTAATATACTAGGCAATTACCTGGAAGAGACTGTATTTCTCTGTACTTTGATAAAACTGATAAACGTCACCAAACTGACCTTTAATGAAGGTAACATCACTGTGAAAGGTCGTTAAATGTCAATATATACCGAATTGAGGGCTACAGAAAACCATTGTGATCTAAAAGCATAAGACATAAGAATGCATGGGGGATGCTAGTGAGAAGCACTGCTGTTGCTTTTGTTACAGGGGTTTGATATTGTAGCACTGCTGCAAAACTGGCCCCCAGTAACAAAAACACCCTCCACCACTCAAAAACTGGCCCCTACCCTTTCGGGCCACTGGGAAAACGTCTGGTGCCCACTACTGACAGTCCGGCCTGGATGGTAATTGCATTTAAGCTATTAGTTTGGGTCCCTGACAGTACTCTTGAAAGACACTTCCCACCAGGTAAGCCTGTGTGCAGTACCTGCCTGCAGGGCCCTCAGCGCTCTAGCAGGACGTGACCACACACTGGTCCCCCTGCTGAGGAACCTTTATTCAATGCCTGGCAGGAGCAGGGCAGTGCATTTCACTCAATGCAATTGCAACTGCTGGACTACACAAGTATCCTTCACTTCTCGCATTCTTCGCTGCAAGGGACGAGGAATCTAGGGCATTCCATTCAGTGCTTAATTTGAGCCAATGGTTTCCGGTGCTCGGCACCAACACTTAATTGTCCACACTGGCACTTATGATAGTCTGCCACATGGTGGCCCTGTTTGTCTAATATAGAGACAAGCAAAACAACAGTTGTTTATTAAGTAAATATACCTTAAATATTACTAATATCTACCTTCCTTGACAGACTTATAGCTTTGGGGCCTTGAATAGTCTGAATTGTCACACTTGGAGGAGTGTGATGCTTAGTAGTTGTGTTAGTACTGGCACTGGCAGCGCTTGCACAGGCAGTGGGCCGATGCAAGCTGCAGTGGCCTCCTGACAAGGATCCCAGCACTTATTTTTCACAAATTAAGCACTGATTCCATCCGCATTCTGACCTTCAAAATAAATCTGGAGGTGGGCGAATGCAATATCAGCCAATTGCCAGAAGTTTTACATCTGATGACCAGGAATTGAACTGCACATCCCACAGCTGCACAGGACATCAGCACAGCCTCCATATCTGTATGCAGTACTTATACAGGCAACAAGGTCTTCTAGGTCTAGGAGGATGGCTCAAATGAATCGGGTTTCCTTGGGAAAAAGCCAGTCTTGATGAGAATATCAGTTGCACATAGATGCCAACTAAATTGGCATTAATAACAATATTCTCTCTTGCCTAACTCAGTGTGTTCATGCTATCAGCCTTTCAAGAGTAAAGGGAATTGGAATCTGTGTGATGATACTCTGGACCAGGAGTGTTAGCGTCTGAGCTACCTTACCAGAGTGATGATAATTCATTAGACATAGTGGCCCATGCTTTAGCTACTATTCAAAGAGAAAGGCCATAGTTTTGGGATTGTGATGAGGCCGCCCTTATCTGGGGGTAGCTTGATCCTGTCCTCTCTAGATTATGACATTATGATTATTGCCCGCTTGTAATGTTATTACCTTTTCTGATCTATCTGTATTAACATTATGGTGTCCCAACTCTCTTCGGGGGTGTTGCCTTAACCTGTAACCTGTACTGTGCTAGTTTTTGTAATTATTACTCGATTGTCATGTTATTGTCTTTTTGACCTATCTGTGTTGACATTGAAGGGTGCTGCCCAGGGGTGGCTCCTCCATGTGGGCGGAGGAGCGTCGCCCAACTGCTTTCTCGCAGTGCAAGAAGCAGAAACATAAAATGGTATTATGAATACCATTTTATGTTTCTACTTCTCGCACTGCGAGAAAGCAGAAAGAAGAGTTTGGTTGGAGGCGGGTGGGCGGTCCAGCTCCAGGCATGGGAGGAGTAGCTTGCCCACTGTTGTGGGCGCTGACTGTTTGGTCGGCCACAGGGCCGACTAAACCATTCATACGCACTCTCCCGTTTTCTGAATGTAGGCCGCATGCAGCTTGCATGGCGAAAACGGCCGCTCATAGATGCCTCTGCGGTCGGCATCCCAGCCAATCACAACGCTGCCATTGCAGCATTGTGATTGGCTTAGGGGAGGAGAGGGAGGCTGCCTGCCACCTGGGACTTGGAGAAGGGAAAAGAGATGTGACGCGGGACTTGAGGCGAAGGTACTTTTTTAATTAACCCCTCCCCCACCCCGTGCGACCCCAGGCCCCGCCACCTGCAAGTCATACCGGCCGCGTCATCATCCTTTTTATGATACTATGGGTTCTATATGTTTCTACTCCTTATCATCTGTAAAGCGCTCAAATGCCAGAGAGGGTCAAGATTGCGCCATATAAATCTTTTCAAATAAAATAAATACATTTGTGGCCATAAGTGTGGAAATTAATTCAATGAATCCTCCTCTTATCCAGTGCCTTAGGTTATGACAAAAAGGGCCCCTGGTTTTATTAAAGAAACAAGCCTCAGCTAGTTTTTGGGGGAGTTCAGCATTAGAAAAGCTTAATCTACCAATTGTTAAGATTGCAGTGGCATTCTAAGGGTGCGAGGCTCATTTATCAGGCATGGCAGTCCCTTGAACTCACGGCCTTACAAGCAAAGCATCCTGGGAGATCAGGGGGGAGGAGGACTGGGGCTCAAGAGCTTGGGTCCACTAATAGCTGATTTCTGAGCACACTCTATTTGTAGGAGGAACGAACGAAAAATATATCAGATGAAAACAAATGGCCAGGTGTTCATTCCCTTAGATAAGGAAATGGAGCAGTGTTAATACCCCTGGCCTGCAGCTCAAGTCACTCTCTGGGGCGGGCTAGGCAAATGCGAAATTTGAAATTTGAGAACATGCAAACAAGTGTGTAGTTAAAGCCCCCAATTTCTTTAAATCTTTTAGAACCTTTTCTATACCTAAGATGCAATCTAATACACCACAACAACACAACACAGCTTAATCACACAAAAAACGAACCACACAATAGCACTTGGGTGATTTTCAACAGAGTCATGTTAAATACTGTAAGAGCTGTTCTTTTGGTTAAAGTTACAATATTATTTTAATGAAGGCATATTTTCCTCTTCTCAGGCCCTCTAAGAGAGACAAAAATAATTTTAAAAAATAGTCATGAAAAAAAAAATGTAAAACACTGTAGGGAAACTATGCTCTGAATGTCTGCCAGCTGGCTGGTTCTTCCTTTAGGTCACTGTGCGGTGGGAGGCGACGCAAAGAAGATCAATTACTCTGCATTACATGTCTCCAGGGGAAGGCGAGAAGCTGGTAGCGGAGAAATGTCACTCATGTAGCGAAGTGACAGGGTCTCGGCCAATCACATGTTAATCGATGGCTCCCTGCTGGAGAGTGGCATGGGGTGGTACTAATGTGTGGAGTATTCCCTCCCTGGATATCTCTATCCTGTCTCAGATAAAGAGCACATCTTCCTCAGGATGGCACCTGCTCCCTGGCTTCTCCTACTGCTCTCCACGAAACTCTACGAGCTTGCTTGGAACATCACCAGTAATTTTTCAGTCTCCAGAAAAAAGGACAAACTAGTGGAGCAAAGAACTGATTATTAAATATTGCCTCAGCAGTGAAAATCAAGCATTCATAGACACAGGAATGTATTTTCAGTACTCTAGGCAAAATAGAATTTTTCCTTCCGGAGTGCTCCCCACAAATTGAAAAGAGACTATTTCTTTGGCCTTATTCAAGAAGCAGGCGTTTTCACTAGGTAATAAGTGCAGGTATAACTCCACTTTCCGATGTGGAGGCCCTGCATAGGCCATATTTTCTGGGTCAATAGAGACCTTTTGGACTGCAGTTCTTAATAGTTTGAAATTAACCGCTGGTTTAGTAACACATGCCTGCATCTATAATTCAGACAATAGATAATGGATTCCTACAATAATGGTCAATAAATACTGAATCTGGAAATCTACCTTAAAGCTTTGCATTAAGAAATTGATTCAAGTCTTTCTAACTCGTGCTTCTACTGAATAGATCACATATGAAATTGAGAAATCTGGTTTGTTTCTTCCAGCATTACATTTGTGAGAATAATTTAGATTTTCTAAAGAACACAATAAGTCCGAGAAATATGAAATTGCCCTTTGCCCCACTATACATGGAGCCCACAGAAATCTTGTCTGTATGGATGTTACCACTAACACAATTCCTAGCTGCATTTTGTGTCCCTGACACAGGGCAGGTCAGAGGGCCCATTTCCAAATGAATGGTTGCTTGGCTGTAGTAAAAGTGTTTCAAACCTTACATGAGTTTGTATTACCCACCTCAAAATCTTGAACAACATTCGTATTTGTGTCGTTTTACTTCGTATTTGGTGTGCTAACCTATTCAGCTATCTGGCCAATGTGGCGGTGAGCCATGTAACATGGTGGTCCAGCCTTTGGCCACTGTTCAAAATAAGGTGCAGGGAAGTGGTTGTAAACTGTGACAATTCAATAAATCCGCCTTCTTTTCAGGGCCTTCTGCCATACCCACCGCTAACTCACTAGTTGCCTCAAATGTCCAGTTTATTGCGACACAAGGCTACATACGTTCATTATAGTGGAGGTATTTCAGGGGTGCAGCAGTCCCTTGAGACCTCACCTGTACACACACACCATATTTCCGGTAAAGATTGAGAGGATATGTGCAATATTTCCATAACTGAATTGATTGAAAGTACTGAACTGTGAATCACAATTTGTAGATGTGCTAACCGCTCTTTCACACTGTAGGAAGACATTACAGGGTCAATAAGTTGTCCGTGCATTTGAAGCAGATTCATGAGCGATTGAGGGAAAACATATTTATTGCTTATTTGAGCATTGCATTCGATCCTTCTTTGCGATGAAATATCAATAAACTCAAATATGACATGTTAAAACCCACTAGAGCATGGACAGGTACTAATTGCTCCTTGAGACCGTGTAGGTTTTGAAACCAACATGTGGTTGAAGCACAATTACACAAATAAAAGGCATTTAACAAGACTGTGGCTAGTAAGTTTAAGGCTAATGTATAATGTTAATGGGGTTGTATGATATTTATTCTGTTGTTATTTATATAGTTACTGTAAAAACTAATAAGAAACTCTTAAGTAAATAACATAGTTCCCCATTGTTTCTTGGTGTGTTTGTGTCTTCTTTTCTCCTCTAAACAATAAGCAATTTCAGACACTATCAAGCAAGTAATAGTTGTTTTGTTGTAATAACTGGTCTATATGAGCGGTGTGAGTTTAAGAACATATTATGATTATTATATTGTATACTATATTATAATACTGTATGACATGTTACAAGGTCCTAACTCAAAGAAATGTACCTCTAAAAAGAAGCAGAATAAAAACAGAAGACACAGTCTGTTTTACCTGTTTCACTAAATTAATTACAAGTTTGGCAGTCCATAGGACCGCCAAATGGTCCAACCCCCGTATTACAAGTTCAGCTGTTGGACCGCAATAGGACCGCCGCTACCACCAGGGATCCACGATCCCTGGTGGGCCGCAATATACTGGCTGTACCGCTGTGGCACCGCCAAGCATATCACAAGTTTTCTCACATCCGCCCTTTTCATAGCAATAAGCCGGCAATGAAAAGTGTGGCGGTGAGGGAACTGAGGGGGCCCTACAGAACCCTCTGTTCCCTCCGGGCCATGTGATACATGCAGGGGGTCACATGGGGTGCCCCTGTCTGCATTCACCCCATTTCCTGCATGGTGGTGCAGGAAAGTGCTTTGGCAATCCCATTGCAGTGCCCTTTTAATGGGCACTGCTGTGGGAACGCCAAAAGGCCGCCCGCTAGACCACAAGATAACTCGTAATCTGGAGGACAGCCGCCGGTGAGGTTTGGTGGTGTGGGAGCAGGATTGTGGCATGGCGACCCGCTCCCACACTGCCAAACTCATAAACAGTGCCTTAATCTATTCAACTGTCTAGCCTAGTCTTCATCAGAGGGTAGGTCGCCTGCTCAACAGAAAAGAAAAACATTCCGCTGTACATAAAAAAATCATAACATTCATCTAAGAAAGAAAAGGCATCAAAGTGAAGGATGGAAAAACTTAACTCAGTCAAGTAGAAGCCCCATCACCTTTGAACAAAAACACAAGTCTCAACACAAGGTTCGACTTTTTGGGCATCTTCAAACAGGGCATAATTGAATCCATATGACACAGTGAGAAAAAAACAGCTTGGGCATCGTGTCTGCGCACGGAGGCAGTCCTAATTTTATATTCACAGTCCATTTTGAAATGCACAGAACCAGAAAAAGGTTCTGCTAGGTTAAAAGATTAAAGTGCATAACTGGTGTCAACACAGACTACAAATAATGTATTCCCTGTCATCATTTCACATACAACAAAGCAGCACATGTGTTTTCACTCTATTGATTTTAACATAAAGTGCCCTTTATTAATGTAAGGCGCCAATAAGGTATTGACTCTGCCCCAGGCCTCCCAGCCTCCTTGATCTCAGATTTGCTTTTGTTGTAGGAAAATCTCCTGGTTTACTTTCAGAGCTTGTTGACCTATAGATTTGTTACCCTCAAAGCTGGCTCACTTATACCATCATGAATCTCAGAGCTCGTTGGCCTATAGCTTCGTAAACTTTGTGAATGACACTGTTTACCTAGAGCTTTGTGAATCTCAGAGCTTATTGACCTATACCTTTGTGAACACCAGAGCTTGTTGGCCTATAGCTTTGTGATTCTCAGAACGTATTGTCCTAAACCTTTGTGAACCTAGGACCTTGATAGCATAAAGCTTTGTGAACCTCAGAATCTGTGGCCCTATAGTTTTGTGAACCTCAGAGTTTGTTGGCCTATAGTTTTCTGAGCCTCAGATCTAATTAGCGTATAGCTTTGTGAACCTCAGAACTCGTTGACCTATTGATTTGTGAACCTCAGGGCCGGTTGGCCTATAACTTTGTGTCCTCAGCCCCTACTGGCCTATAGCTTTGTGAATGTCAGTGTTCATTGCCATATAGTTTTGTGAACCTCAGAGCTTCTGTGATTATAACGTTGACAGCCTCAAACCTCTTTGCCAGAGAGCTTTGCGAACCTCAGAGCATGTTGCCCTATAGCTTTGCAACCCTCAGTTGGCCTATAGCTTTGTGAACTTCAAAGTTTGTTGACCTATAGCTTTGTGAACCCTAGAGCTCAATTGTATCTAAATTTGTGAACCTCAGAGCTTGTTGGCATTTAGATTTGTGAACCTCAGAGATTGTTGGCATTTAGATTTGTGAACCTCAGAGATTGTTGGCATTTAGATTTGTGAACCTCAGAGATTGTTGGCATTTAGATTTGTGAACCTCAGAGATTGTTGGTCTACATTTACAAGCAGCATACGCTAGTTACACCAAATTACCCCACTTTGAAAGGCACTGGGTTAGGTAAATCTCATATTGTTGACATCTGAATACTACTCTCTCCCTTTTAGCTGGATGCACTTTTCCTGCACTAGGATCACTGTATATTTAATGTTTTAACAGTTACCTCCTACTCATACACAAAACCGTGCTGCATAATGCTTCACAAACTGTGAGCTAAGTCTTCATACAGCTTTGCAAACATTGATCTATCACTCCTCAACCTAGCCATGCACCACATTCACTGCACCACAATCAGATCACAGCCAGCCCTCCGGCAAGTCCCAGACAAACAGCACATCACCCAAACTCTTAGTAAATATGACTTATCTCCACAATGCTTCCAATTGATTGGCCAAGGCTGCCTAGCCAGTGCCCCTATCCATGCTATTTCTATCACAAGTATCCTCCACCCTATGCTGCTATCTTTTCACTAAAACACAAGTGTATGGCCAATTTTCCTTGTCATACTTTTAGAGTTAGGAGTGAGAAAGGGAAAATGGCCAGCACTGTATTGTAAAATAATCAAAACCCCCTGCAGAATGTGATTAGAGTCCCCCGAGTCTTCCATATCTTACATATATTCCTTGGAGAAGCGTGGCTCAATGGTTAGAGCGGCAGACCCTGATGCAGAGGTCTGGCTCGGGACCAGGCTTCAATTCCCGCCTTGGCGGCTCTTGGACTCAATCTCCCCGGACCTGATTATTCTCGCCTCGGTGCCTAGTCTAATCATGGGTCTCACTCTGTGACTCTGGGCAATAGCTTGCATAATCTCCACAACATCCTCAGCAGCGCTTGGATGCCTGGCTTCACCTTGGGGGTGCCCAGGAGTGGACATTTCACATGGAAAAGCCAGGAAGGGTTCCACAGCGGTATGAGTGCAGCGCCGGGACGCCCCGTCGCGTGGGCAGCCGTGTGCTTTACAAATACAACACATTTACATTTTTCCTTAATCCTGGGCTGAATGAGGCCTCCTTGAATGGTTGAGAGCCTCCTAGGCCCCCCCTTTGCCTTCAGGGGCCTACCTATGCCTCTGAAAGTGGCCACTCCAAACACGTAGAGCACCTACAAGCATAGGCCTTTGCAGATATTCACAAACATCTTGAGTCGTCATTCCTACCATAGAAACACTTGTAAAGGTACTTTTTAAATGGGTACCAGTTAGTGTTTCCCGGGTTGGTATGGGTACGACACAAAACTGGCTTGGAACATGTGTACAGGAATTGGCTGATTACTATGGACCTGATTTAGATTTCAACAGACGGGTTAGTCCGTGACAACGATGACGGATATCCCGTCTGCCGAAATATAACTTCCATAGGATACGAAGGGATTTATATTTCTGCAGACGCGATGTCCTTCACCATTATGACGGAGTAACCCGTCCGGAGAGACCTAAATCAGGCCCTAAGTCAGGTACAGAAAATGTTAAGATATGTATAGGTTAGAATTGCCTATAGAGTCTGGTGTTACAAGGAATGTATAGCAACTTGCTATTTGTCGTATGGTTAGACTATTAATATCCCTGCAGCCATAGTGTTAATTTAGATGTAAAATTAAGTGGAAAAAACGGAAACATAAAAAAAGAAATCATAGGACCCACTCACAAATTTGATGGATCAAGAGGTGTCTCCAGAGGGGAAATATGTTCACTGTGAGTGAAAAAAAGAACTCTAAGGGACATATCTACAAAACCTTTGCAAATTGGTTTTTAGTCACAAACTGAATATCGGTCGCAAAACAATGGATTTGGAATGTAAAAAATGCATTTGTAGCCCTAAACTTAGTGTTGCAAATGATTAACAATTATGCAATTTGCCGACTCCAAATTGCAAATAAGAAATCATTTTTTGCGGTTTGCTAGTCAAATGTTCATCCCAGTCAGATATAGTAAACATTTGCAAAAACACAATATGGCGCATGAAATTTGCCATCACCTTGACCCAGGTAGCAGTCATACGGAAAATATATAAACAGCCCCAGAAAACATCAGATTATTCCAAAATGACTGCTCTGTATGTCATGGCAAAGAGAATTAGGATTTTGGAATGTTTACAGAGAAGGCAGAAGAGACTGCGGGACACACTTTTTCAACAAAGAGAGGAAGAGGTATACACCAAGTTTAGGCTACATAGTGCAGTAATCCTTGATTTAATTGCTGATTTAAAGCCTTAGCTTGAATGAAACACCTTATGCAGTAAGCCCATCCCCACCCACACGCAGGTATTATGCAGTTTGCATCTATTAGCGTCAAGTAACTATCAAGGTGTGATTGCAGCAGATGGTGGTGCATCTCAGAGTGCACTGTTACGGTTTTTAAGTGCGTTCCTTGATGTTTTGTTAATGTGCATTAATAGCTACATATTTTTCCCTGTAAATGAACAGGAATTGCATACTACCAACATGGATTTTTATCAGATAGCCAACTTTCCCAATGTCATACGATGTGCAGATGGTACACATGTGACACACTGCCCACCTGCAGCAATTTAGTATATACTCCGCAGCAGGAAAAATACCATTCTATAAATATAAAAGCGGTGTGTGATGGGAAAAGTGATTACAGAGATAGTATGTTTCTCAGGGAGCACTCATGATTCATCCATATTCAGACACAGTGACATTCATGTGAGGCAAGAAAGAGGAGAGTTTGATGACAGATATATTTTATGCAATAAGTCTATGTTACATTCTGATTGCAAAAGAATACCACAAATATTGTTACTTGATGTGTAAAAATATACATTGCTATTTCAAGTGATAATGCCTATACCATATTGACTCCTTATATGGATCCATCCACATGCAGTAAGTGTTGTTGCATTTGGAATAATAACAAGCATTTACAATGCAACGGTCTCGCCTTTGCAAAAGTTAGAGCTATTGGCATTGTAAATGACACATTTTTTAGTTATGTGTTGCTTTTGAAAACAGATAAATAAATGTCATTGTCATTTACAATGACAATAGCTTAATATCTCGCAAACGCGAGACCTATTGCATTTGCACACACACACACATACACACACACGCACACCCACACACACACACACACACACAGAGCCGTACACACACACAGAGCCTTCTCTGACATGCAGACTTGACACACAGCCTTCTCTGACACACAGATCTGACACACAACTTTCTGTGACACCAATGCCTCTATTTGCCAGCCTTCTACGACACAGAAACCTTGTAGCCAGTGCATGGCCCTGTATGACATGCAGAGCTCTCTAACACACAGCCCTGTCGAGATCCCGTCCCCTCCGGCAAACACCCCTCTTTGGACATATCCTTCGGAGACACTGACCCATCGTATACAGTCTTTCTCATGCTACAACCCTCTCTGGAACACACCTCCTGGAGCTACAGCTCTCTAAAGCACATGATAGCCCTCGCAGATGGAGACATCTCTGGTCCACAGCCAGCTCTGCCACAAAGGCATCCTAGCCACGCAGCCCACTGAGACGCCGACCCTTCTGACACAGCCACGCGTGCACAGAACCCTCTATGAGATACCTGCCACACTGATGCACAGACCTCTGACACGCAGCCTTTTCGGACATATACCGCTTTGCGGTTCATAGCGAAGGCGCCCCACCACACTACAGTTATTATTTACACAGCACAACAAGCTGCTTCGCTCCAGTATGTTCACTTCTGAAATGCACTTCAAGCTCTTAAAGATGCATGGGTGCTATTCTAGCAGCCTTTACTTTTATGGTGTCGCCTGCCTCCGACACCAGCGACCAGTGCCTGATTCTAAGCAGGCTGCCTTACCGGTCAGCAGGCTGAGCGCCCATGTTATGAGAAGCCTGTGTAGCAGTCCATGGGGGGTCTTGTAGGCCCTCAGAGGCTGCTGGGGGTCCGTCCTTTCTCCGGCAGAGGCTTTCCAGCTCTGTCGTCCGTTGTCCCCCGGTTCCTACACACCAAACTCTTCATCACAGGAAGTGGAAGGGACAGGTAACTTTTCGGGGAGGTGGAGTGATGGCTCTGCAGACGACTGGAAAATGTGCTGAATGAAGTCAGTCTCATATAAAACAGCTTTGTATGGGACTGGGAAGCGGCAGCGAGGTAGCCCAGTGAGTTAATGTCGCATCTGTGGAGATGTAGCTGCCATCTGCCCGGAGAAGTGCAGTCAGACTTCATTAACAAGACAACTGAAAATGAGCACCACATCTGAAAGCAAATACAATTCAGATGATAAGGTGCCATTCTTTTTCAGGCTTAAAAGCAGATAAGACAGTCCATTGGATCACTGCAGCACTGTAGATGCTGCAGGGATAAATGTGCGACCTGCAGATCTAATAAACGTACGTACCCCTGTGAAGGGGTGCATTGCAAATAACAACGTGTTTTATTTATGTTTCAAAAACCCACACACACAGCCACACACAAACACAGCCACACACAGTCACACACACACAGAGCCACACACACAGCCACACACACACACACACACACACACACACACACACACACACACAGCCACTAACACACACAGAGCCACACACTCACAGAGCCACACACACACACAGAGCCAGACACTCACAGAGCCACACACACAGCCACACACACAGCCACCCACACACACAGAGCCACACACACACACAGAGCCACACACACACACAGAGCCACACAGAGACAGAGCCAGACACACACACAGAGCCACACACACACAGAGCCAGACACACACACAGAGCCAGACACACACACAGCCAGACACACACACAGAGCCACACACACACAGAGCCAGACACCTACACAACACACCAAGCCACCACCTTTCTTTGATGGTGACTGTTGCACTCTAATTTTCTGGTGGAAGGGCTCTCTCAAACAGTGATCTAGCCACATTTAACTTTTTTTTCCAGAAACGAAGTTCTGGTTACATTCTGTGGCGGGGCTTGTGTGGAGCGTCACTGCGCGACAATGGAGGGTGCAGCATACTACGTGAAATAAAAACAGTGCATATTTCCCATGTATTAATTCCTTTCGAGCCACAGGCTCATTGGCTAGTGCAGTAAACTGCCAATAGTATCCACAGAGAGCCGTGCGAGCCTGGGCATGGCACCTCGCCGGCACGATGCCCAAGTGCCCCCGCGCCGGCTGCAGAGACCGGGTCTAAGCCTGGCAGGGATGCGCCCATGCCACAAGAGAAAATACAAAATGGGGTCAATGACTCCGCGAACCGCAGGGATCTGCAAGATGGACTCGCAGGAGGGGCGCACTGCAACCCAGGACCAGCAGAGGTTCGCCCTGCCACCGCAGGACTGGGCCGAAGGCTCAGCAGAACCACAAAAGGGGTACAATGGTACCCCGAACACACAATGAAACCAGAGGGGAGTACTACCACTGTGAAACCACAAGAGGGGCAATGCCACCTCCCAATCGCTGGCCTCATCGTGAACTGCGTGATGGGTTCACATCCACTCCAAGCGAGAGCGGCCTCCGCTCACCACCTGGGATGAACAGAGCCCCCACTGAACGCACTGCCGAACGGAGCCTAAATGAATGAGTCCAGCAGGATCTGCAAGAAACTGATTCCTGTCTAACACTAGAAGGAACTGGAGCCCCAGTTACAGGGATGGGACTTCGGTAGTTCTGCGCACCTTCTTAGCACTGGTTATTCATTCGAAGCTTAAACCAGCACACCACACGACACACAAGTAGCACCAAGTCAGAATCTTTCAGGAAAGCCAAAACACCATCACACTGGAGGTGCAGGGTTGCAAAGAGCTCGCAGCAACACACATGGAGGAAGCAACCCCTAAACCCCTCCTCCCTCGCTCCCACCAAGCGTATGTTGTAGAGATGGCCTCAGGCCCCCCCCCCAAAAAAAGCGTGGCATCAGAGACGACATGGGGTGTCTAAACCTGTTCCGCCCCTGTAATGCGCAGTGAAGGGATGTACGTGTCAAGAGCTTGCTCGCAAGAGCATTGACACGTGGTGCGTCCCCGAGTACCGAAAGCAGCACACAGCTCCTCACAGTGCCACAGACATGAGGTTGTTAAAATGTACGCCCGCAAGCACTCTGGATGCCCACGGCCCCTGGCACAAGTGGGGTCCAGCAATGTATACCCCCATACCACCACAACGAGATCTCAGCCCCGACACACGAGCAGAACAAAGAAGCTCGCGTCCCCGGGGCTTGGGGGCTGTTTCACCATATTCCACCTAATCGGAGCACTGACTCTGGTCACTGTACACGCACAACTGAGTTATGCGAGTGTGGAGGTAGCGTGGGGATCGGTTAATGATGCCCGGGTACCAGAATAGAAAGAAACGCAGCTGGCCAGTCATTACACGCGTTTATGGTACACGCAACAACTGCAATACAAAGTCTGTAAATTCTATAACAAGTAAATTCAGCAAACCGAAAATTAATCATTTTACTAAGTCATTTAAAATGTGAAGATTTTCCTATTTTGTAGGATAGGGTTTACTATCTTTGACAAATCCGCCTCACGTCGCTTAATAAAACACAGGCACAGCCGGTAGTAGGTGTAACTGCAGGGCGGTGACGTAGGGAGGGGGAGGGGCAGGGTGGGGGGTTGTAATGTATGGATTACGGACTATAACAGGTAAGTAAACTTATAAATAAATAAAACTAATTTCGTTGTGTGCACTGCATCACCAAATGTGATGCAGTGCACACAACGAAATTCGTTTTATTTATTTATATGTTTACTTACCTGTTATAGTCCGTAATCCATACATTACAACCCCCCACCCTACATCACCGCCCTGCAGTTACACCTACTACCGGCCGTGCCTGATGAAACATAAGCCTCTCTATGTAGGTCTGTTTTGCATTGGGGCAATTATGTCACTTAAAACTTTTCTGACCGGCAGCCAGAAAAACTGGTAGCGGGCCGATCCTTAATTGCAGCTTCATCTGAGAGTTATGTAAACGGTCCTTAAAAACCGCGACTGCTTTCCCCGAAAGTACCCTATGCGGCCGACTCGGACTAAGAATTTTACTGGGACATGCAATATGGTGTGCGGTGCCCGGTTAATGCAAATTGGGAACCGATCCTCTGGTTGTAGGGATGTCTCCGCTCGCACCGAATTTCGGAAGCCCACGTGGGCAACCTTCGTTTTCCAACTAGGACTCCCGAACTTGCTGGTCCAGCGGCCCCGCCCTTCAAAACAGCTAGATTTTTGATTGCCCGAGCAGAGCTTGAACTCGCTTCCCATTGGCAGGTCGATCCCTCTGCTCCCGCAGCAGCTTGTGTGAGGCGGGTGCTTTTCCATCCTTACCTGCTCCGGCCCTTGCACGCCCCGCTCCTGCCATGGAGACCCTGATTCGGGACGCATGGTTTCCGGACGCCAGCATCCTGTGGCCAGGGCAGGCGTTGACCCTGGAGGCGGAGGAGGTCCTCTACCAGCGGAGGTCCGCCTATCAAGATATCCTGCTCTTCAGGAGGTGAGCTGCGCATGCGCCACCCTGGGTACACACTGCAGATTGGCAACCACAATATTGCCAGCATATTAGAAGCTTCAAACATGCTAATTACTATAGAACCACCGCAGATATTGTAATTCGTATAAAGTGCAACCGTGTTACCAACTTGCTGCGGTACAGATTATGAAGCATAGAATTTGCTGAAACCAGCTCCACAGGCTGCCTGTTACGACATGGGGAGACTTGTATCATAATGGGACGTTCCGCTCTAAGGACCATCTATTTGAAGGCATACAAGCTTCTCTGCTTGATGTCTTTCTGTACATTCGACTTTGGCAGGGGCTGAGGGCACTTACGCCTGACTTTCCACATGAGCCTTTGACCTTCGCTCCTCTGCAGATTATACTTCAAAATGACACCCCTTGTAAACTGGTATCGACAATATATAGATCAGTACACACACAAATAGATTATCTACCATTAGCGGCTAGACTGAAATGGGATCAAGACTTGGGGACACCACTCACGGACAGACAGTGGGAATTCCGTCTCCAACAGACGGAGCGCATATCTGCTAGCAGTAGATATAGGATTATACACTACAAATTTGTGCACCGACTCTATTACACTCCAGCACAAATGTATAGATTCCAACTTCGTGCTACTGACAACTGTGACAGGTGCCATGCCCCAGGGGCCGATTTTTTTCATTTGGCCTGGTCGTGTGATGCTGTTCAGCTCTACTAGAGTCAGGTGCTTGCAGCGCTGTCCAAAATGATTCATGCTGATCTCGACCCCTCCCCTACTCTAGCTCTATTAGGGTATGTAGAGCCCCTACAGGCAGTACATCGCAAATTTATTGCGCTAGCCCTCTTGGTGGCCAAAAGGAGAGTTGCATGCAAATGGGGCAGGGGCAGGGCCCCCAAATTCAAGGACTGGCTGCGCGATCTTACTTATTGTCAAGAACAATTACATACATACACCAAACTGTTGCCAGTCGCCTCACGACCCAGGGACATCTGGGCCCCTTTACAGAGTTACCTGTTGCAGGTGAATGAAGATCCCGAGGAGGGGGCGGCTAATTAGGGGGTCCCTTTGAGATGCTCCTTAAGGTGTTATTTCAGTGCATACGCATGTATACGATGCTGAGATGATGGAACTGATCTGTTTATGGAGGGTGCGGGTTGTGGTCTTGCCCTGGCGGTGGGGTTGTTTACAGACAAACATGCAAGGACTTCAATGTACTGAGGTTGTATTTAATCTGGACCGCTGTAGGGCGAGCGCTCTCGCCTAAATTGGTTAACTTATGAAAGATTCCCCTTTGTAGAAAAGTATTGCTGCTCCGGAATACCTGTAATGTTATGGATATTATAGTTGTTCACGCTGTTTGACCAACTGGTAATGATGCTGTATTGTTGTACTGCTCATTCTGTATCCGGTGGCCTGGTACTATGCATGCATTGTGATTATAGTCTAAACTGTGTACATACGAATGCACTCTTTGGAGACTTGTTTTGGCTGAAAATTTCAAAAAGAAAGTTTAAAAAAAAAAATAGAATTTTCTGAAACCAACCTATATGCTCCCGTATTGTGAACTCTACCTAGTAGTTGCCAACACTGCGACCAAGACGTGCACGGGTAGTAGAGGGTGCTGTGCAATTAGAGGTTCCTAGAAAACGTCATCCGCTATGGCTTCACCCTCCACGCTGATCCAGGAGGAGGCGAGGCGAAGGAGACAGTGAGACGGGCTGCAGGAGTCTGTAAGCCCCGTCCTTTTGAGACTGGGGGCGTGTTTTGGTCCGATGATGTCACGGAGAGAAAGAACATGAAAAAACACGCCCCTCAATCCAAAACGGACGAGGCTTAAAGGGACAGACAGAACTCTTCTTCAATGGCTGGCCGCCGTTTAGGAAGCCAACCAATGGAGAAGAGCTGGCTCGTTTACCTCCCTACTAAAAGACATAATATCTCGCCAGCGAGACTGCGCAATCGCAGCCTACGCAGGCCGAGAACTAAAAAGTAGATTCAGATGCCTGCATAAGAGTGGCAGTGCCTACAGTACGCTCCTGAAATCTGTTGCAAGATTGTTGTAACATGTGCAATTCTACACAATAATGCAACTCACAGAAGCTTAAAGGTTACTGTATCTGAGTCTGAAACTGATGATGAGGAAGAACCGCTACCGCGAAACATACAACATGAGGGTCGAAGGCATCGTGCTGCCATAACTGACAATTATTTTTCTGGGTAAGTGAACCATTACCATAATATTAGAAAATCAAAAACAAAGCCATGTTTGCAGTTAAACATAAACCAAACTTTATTCCTATGTTTTGCTAGGAATGTTAACAAAGAAATATGCTATTACATCTTGTCAAAAGTATTGTTGAAATATATGTTGACATATGTTTACAGACACAGGAAAATCAAGATAAACATGAAGCTAATAGTCTATGACTTGCACTTGTTATGAACAGCAGTGCTGGCACCACCATTTACACCTCCAACACTGCGATGCCTGGTTTTATACACACTCAGTGTCGCTGACAAGTATGTTACTGACACTAGATTGGTCATCATTCTCTGGACGTACTACCTGACTGACACCTGCTATTTGAGTGGTTTGTAATCTCTCTACATACAGCATTTGTTATCTGTATATGCCACGAGCCACATCACCGCTACAATGCCCCATTTCCACTTGGAGATTGGCAGCACGCCTTGACAACACAGATGTCACGTGCAAGTCTGTTAATTGATCTTGTCAATCCATCAATGTGGGTAGACTGTTGAATTCCCTATGTCTATTATGTTCATGGTCGGTATTAAGATCTATGCATAGAGTCTTTAATGCATCTGAGAAATTGTCAATCTTTGAATTCATGGTACTTCGATTATTCGCAAGGGTTGTTGCAAAAGTATGTAATCCTGTGGTAGTACTTTTCTCAATATTAGGATGTTTTGTATTAAGCAGCTTTATATCTCTCTGTTGCAGGTGTTGAACCTTGAGCATCGATGCCTCCATGTCACCAAATACTTTTTAAGAGATGTTACCATTTTTGATGTTTGTTTAGGAAGGAGTGTTAGCAACATGGCGAGTGTGAAGTCTCTGTCTTGGCCTGACTACAGGTTCTTTTCTTACACTCTGGGTGCTTCTTCCACTAACATAATTTGCTGACTGTGTCTGTTCTATGACTGTGGAACTCATTGGTTCAATTTGGGGTGTTGTGTTATGGCCCTCAGCATCCAGAGGCTCTTTGGGTTGCATTTGGCGAACCTAAAGCCCCTCGCTTCAGAAACATCACTACCATGAGCATTGATACCTGTTTGTGGGGGGCCTTGGGAGACCTTCTCCATTTGCTCTTATCTAGTTAGCAAAGTTGCTACCTTCTGCTTTGTCCTGGATCTGAGGTCATACCATCTTTTACAGCTTTGCTCAATGGATCTTGCTGTTACTCCCACTGCCTTAATTTTCTGCTGCATTGACTTCCAATTTTGTTATTGTGATTCTGGCACTGAAACAGATGCTTTTCCAAATAGTTAATCGTAGTGGGACACACATTCCTCTGTTAATATCTCCAGATTTTTCTTAGAAAATTTGAGTTTTCTTTTTCTGGCTCCAGCTTCGTTGTCTGTCTCCTTTCTTGCCATTTCCAAGTACTTTAGGGGTGGATGGCAAACCCTCCGGGAGATTGAGAATGGATTCACAAACATAACTCATGCAGAAATCCTCTCTCCAAAGTTCAAATGTTAACAATTTCCTGGATGTGATGTCATCAGACTATTTGACTGATTCACTATTTAGGTAATTGCTCTTCATGAATACCTAAATAGCAGTCCTAATAAATACCAAATGGCTATTTCACCCGCAACAAATTTCATAAAATGTTAAATTGGGATGACCAATTTGCGATTCGCAAAAAATCCTGACTAGTTAATCACTACTCGTAAATTTCATAATATGCTCCTAAATGAGCGCATATGCATTTCTCCGGCCTTACTCAAGCTGATTGTCTGCCAAATGCACCGAATCCCACTGGTCACAATGGACAGATGGCATGGCTGTACAGATGTTAGACTATGCCAATGTGTAGAAACAAGAGCGATGATGTAGCTGAAAGTGGATGTTAAGCAAAAAACAATATAGCGTTTAAGTGTGCCCATGGGTCATTTTATATTTTATCCTCCTGATAACATTTTAAGGCGTATATAGCCCGTGCTTCGACGGTCAAAATCGAGCTGCAGGAAACTTTAAAACATCCTCAGGATGTGTTTGATAAGATGTGGGTTTAATAGTCTGAAGTGTGAGTGGAAAAAGACATCAGAAGTTGCAACGATTAGGATGTTCACTTAAAAGTCAATACTAAGCACTCTTGGGAAAGTATACGTTTCACAGATTGCCTGCCTAAACTATTAGGCAGGAATGTGGGTGTGGTTCTGTCATACTTCCCAATATTAGAAATTTGGTAGGTTTTAATGCAAGACAGGTTTAACCTGTCTACCAAAAAACTGTTGTTTTCAGCATCATCACTTTTGTAAGTGCCAAGAAAGCCTTGCTTACCTCCTTAGGGGTTGAAGGCTGCAAAAGGTTTTCAAATGTGAGCCCTGAAAAAATGACTCCCAGGAACACAATTGAACGGTAAACTGTATGCTACCACTACAAAGGTATACACACAGAAAGTGTCAGGCACAGAGAAATTTCACAATGAACTAACTGAAGACTCAAATTTAAAACGTGGAACAGACACGCCCATGCACTTAGACTCATGACATCACTATTATGTGAATGAAGTTATGCACAGATATTTACACAGACATGATTTTTTACTGACATTATTCAGGCTCAATAAAAAAAAAATGTGTGCAGAAAGTAATTCTTTTGAGCCATACGTATAATGAAATCATTACTGGGAGCTCCATTGAAGGCAATGCAGGGGCTCTGGGCTAATGATTGCTAGTATTATACTTCTTCTCCTGCATCCCAATGTTTGTCTTTACATTTATCCCTTTTAAATTCAGAACATTCTATCCTCAGAGGATGGACTGTTTTAACAGCCTTATGGGCCTCCCTCCTTGGGTTGAACCGGTTGTTAAAGGCCCTCTCTCTCGTTAACTCAGGGCTTTGAGAGCTGAAACAGCCCTCAGGAGCAGTCTATGAGGCAATAATGAAATGCTATGTCAAATATTGTAAATGTTTTAAAAAGTTATGTTAAGTGGATATAAAATTGGGAATAGAAGATGCATACTGGATCTCACTGCTATGATTCACACAGCACTAACGGGCTGAAAATTGCAGTCCCGGCAAAATGAAAGGTAAAGATGGCACCTGCTGACCTTACTTAGAGACTGCCAGACAGGATACTCTGTCATAGACGTTGGAGAGGCCCCGTCCACTGTATTACAAATGCATTATAGCTAATGGCACTTGTAATACTGCAGACGGGACAGCCATTATGTTTTGACACTAAGCAATGCCATCATGCTGAATTTGGACGGTCAGCAAAAGAATTAGGACAACTTTTAATTCCACACATAGGAGTCAGGTGGTGGTTGACAGGTATCGGGATTAACAGTATAACAGGTAAGAACCATGATTGCTGGTGCTGCTGGCCTGTACTGTATAGTTCACAGCTTTTCAAGAAAAATAATGAAGTTATATAATATTGGCCTCTTAATCAGAATTCTCTGTTCCGTGTAGGGTCATTGGGGAGGTATGCGGTGCCCATTCACCCCTTCATGTAACTGGTTATGAGCATGTAGACCTGAGCAAACCATCTGAGCACTGTACGCATGAGTGGGTAGAACACACAGTAACTTGCACATAGCAAAGGCACTTAGAGGACTTGTTCTTGCGACACTGGCATCGATTTTCACAGTTAAAGGGAGAATAGAGTTTCAGACCTATGGGCAGACAGGTGCTTACACCATTTTTCCCATACTCTTGGGAGAAAGTAGGCACTGTTGACTGACCTGGAGCCTCAGGCTCTACTTCACCTGCCAATGTGAATCCGAGGCCTCTTGGAGGGAACGCGACTTATCACCGCAGGTCGCGCAATGCAGAGCATCCAATAGGATTTCAGCACTCATGCAACGAGTTGTGACAAACGCACTTTTGTAGCTTATCCACATCACTTTACATTAGCGCCTGCTCCAGTGGCTGCTCAAGGAAATGTCTTCTGTTTCCTTGAGCATATTGTGAATTTATGAAACTAGTGCTTGACTTCTATGTTTTTTATGTTATACTGATTCAAACAGCATGCGCATAATCCAACTGGATATTACTTTTACGTACCTTATGTTATGTTAGCTGAGATTTGAGTAGTGCTGTTTTACCATTAGTATGGGCTCACAGAGTTGCAGCACTGGATACGGCTAGTGCTAAGTTTGTAAAAAGAAAAGAGTGCTGGTTTCTGATACTCTGCTCAGAAGCCCGTGGCAGGTGCAATTAAAAATCGGCACAATGAATACTAGAGTTGGTAGTCTTACACCACCCAATACCAGACATTCTCTGCCCCTTTATCTCACCCGTGCAGGTTCCTGCTTTCTCGCTTCGTGATGATTTTTCCATCTTTCTCCTCCTCTGTATTTCCGATTTGTGTGTTTTTTCCTCCTTTCGCTCTCAGTAAATATAAGATGCGGAAAAACAAGTGCAGGGCCCCAAACATGTCCGTAATTTGTTGCTGCAGCCCTTTTTGCCCTAAGTGAGATGGGTATGCCCAGACGTGGGCCCCTTGTTCGCTGTGCCACTGGATTCAAGCTAGCCTGGCTGATGAGGCGTGACATACCCCGAAACCAATCCCAGGAAGCTGGATTTCAGTCCAGGGAGGACCCGTCTGGGCAGTTCGGGCTTGACTGTTCCTACGAGGAATGGGGACAAGACTGATTTGCATATGGCTGGGTCCAAACTGGGGTAGTAAAGTGAGTAAAATAACGATGGATTTAATCAAGATCGCTTGACTGGGGTGAATGTTTGACTCATTCAGCATTCTGTCCATCATTTGTTGCTGCAGCTCGTTTTGCCTTAAGTGGGATGGGTATGCCCAGACATGGGTCCCTAGCTTGTTGTGCCACTGGATTCAAGCTAGCCTCGCTGATGAGGGGTGTTACCCCGAAACTGATCTCAGGATGCTTGATTCCAGTCCAGCTTGGTAGTTCAGGCTGGACTGTTCCCATGAGGAACAGGGTCAAGACTGATTTGCATATGGCTAGGTCCAAACTGGGGTGTGCCACTGGATTCAAGCTAGCCTGGTTGATGAGAGGTGTTATCCCACAACCGGTCTCAGGATTCTTGCTTCCGGTCCAGGGTCCAAACTGGGGTGTTTAGTGAGCAAAAGAACAATAGATCTAACCCAGATCTCTTGACTTGGGGAAATGTTTGACTCATTCAGCATTCCGTCCATCATTTGTTGCTGCAGCCCTTTCCACCCTGGTTACTCAGGGCCCCCTCTGGCAAGCACCATTTCCAATTGAGCACTTATCAGTTTTGGAAAACTACTTTTTACAGGTAGCACCTACATAATGTACAATTAGCATACAACACATTTATAGATTATAACATTTTCACTAAAGCAGCTTAGGTGCGTCCGTGAAAGAATTGCCTTCGACAGAATTACATTTGTTTGGATCCAGCTTAATGGAAAGGACATTCCTATGAGATCACACTTATCAATAAAATATATAAACATATGGATAACCTTTCATCTCTGGTGATATCAAAGACAAGACCAATGGAATTAGTCTGAAATTACTATGGTTGCTGAGTTGAAGTCCTCAATTCTGAATAGAACAGCCACGTTATTTCTTTTCCTCTTATTGGATGCAATGCTTGTATTAATCTCAGCCACTGACAATCGTTTTTGGCAGCATCCCAAACCATTGTTTTTCACCCACCATGCCACCTCAGTAGGGACCCAGTAGGGACCCAGTCAGATGAAAATCAGTCTTGACCCTGCTCCAGTGGAACAGTTCAGCCCGAACTACTAATCCTGGATCCATGGTTGCCTATGCACAAAGATCTTCTCGAATTCTGTTCCATTTCAAGTCTTTAGAAATATGGAAGAAGTCAACTCCCGTAACAGTGAGTTCACAAATATTCCAAGGCAAACCACATCCCAAAACGCCGAGAACCCCCTCATTCCCAAACCCTGAGTGGGAATTTTGACTGTGGAGAGCTCCGAACTCATGGCGAAACCTCCAAACCTGTCAAAGTGTTTACGTCTGTTTACGCCTTCCAGGAATTAATAAATGAATTCCTAGCAGTCGTCAGTTAGATAAATTCACTTGTAAAATGATGCTTCTAAATGAATTTACCTTTGTGAATAGGCCATGAACAATATCAATTAATTCATCTGAACATAACTATTATTGTTTAATTTTAAACTTTTGCCTCTCCATGTGATTCATCAATGCACTTCTCACTGAGGGATACACTAGTGGACCCATAATATAATGACATGTTGTGATATAAATAATTTAGATTCCCATCACTGTTCTGGGAATTGTGGCATTGCATCCTCCTCTTCAAATGTACACATATTTTTTTCAGGTAAGACAAATGAAAATGAGCAAAGCTTCCTTGTCAGAATCCTAATTAAACTGTAAGTGGTATCTAATATACACATCTATGTGTGTTTTGTTGTTATATTAAATATGCAAATATTATGGAACTTTAGTTCCAGTGATATTAGCAGGGTTAATATCATTGGGATTGAGGACGTGACCTCGCTTACTGGGAAGTTTCAGGGTTACAGGTCATATGATTACACTTCTTGTGATGATACAGAAACCAAAGTGTGTGTGAAGTCACTTCCACTATACATGGCATTTTGGTGAATTAACACCCATGTCTGTTTGTGTTGCATATTTTCTCTCCAACTTTGGAGGGCACCAACTAACTAACAGTATAAACAACTGAGGAAAAGATGTGGGCCAGCTGGAAAGTCTCAATGGGTCATTTGGTGTGTGGGGGATTGAAAGAACTGCAGAGTTTTTTCACCCAGGGATGGAAATAGAAAAGTAAATACTCAGGGTTAAAGGGTCGCACCAGAAAGGGGGTGGAGTCCAAAGAGATTGGCAACAACACATGTGATAGTAAATATGCTCAGAATTACTCAATTGGTCTTCTAACAGGTAAAGGCATCTGCTGGACGGATCATTGCGTACTCTGCATTTTCCAGGGGACAATAAGTAAATCTGGTCGTTAAAGCACTTGCTGGTGAAATGTGTGTGCAGGCTAGTCACAAATTTCACTCATAATAAAATGGCATAAAGAATTAATATGCCTGCTGCAAAGCACAACATGTAAGAAGCAAGTAACAGATTTGTATTTTATGTAAACTCAGTAGGTTACTGCTTTAGCTGTGAAGATCTTTGTGTTACCTGCAGTTCACAAGTTATAATCCTTGAAATATAGCTCATTGAGTTATTAACCAGCATCAATGAGCTGCATGCAAATTGCATAGCATAAGTGTAGAACTTTATTGAGTTTTTTTCAATCTGTCATTATTCTAAAGTTGCTCAAAAAGGGCACCACTGGCTAGAAATAAAGACTAATTAGTAAATGCTGTATAAATGGATCCTTTCGAAATGGATCCTACTCCGTAGTAGCTGCTGGATCCATGATCCCGATGGAGCCTCCACATTTCCAGTGCTGCTTCCACCGCACCAAACTCATAGTTCCCCCATCGATTTTAGATCTTCGGAACCATGGATTGACCACCACTGATGCAGAGATGCTGCCTCCCATGCATTTAGAGGAATGCCCTATTTAAGGCAGTCATCCCCATGCATACTTCCCCTACTCATGTGAATCATTGAGGGTCTGAACTGGGTAAGAAAAACCGGTCCCATGATCTGGGGGAAAATGTCCCTGTGTATCATAAGAACAATTTTTTTTCTTTTTCACAGACAATCATGCATTTTGATGTTAGTTTCTGAAAAAGAATACCAAGTGGGCCAAGAAAAACATAGCACCATTCTTAGCATGCACCAGTGCTAAAGTTCATCTCTCACAATTCCAGCAATAAGATTCCTGTAGGCAAGTGAGGGACTATCAAAATGATCGGTGGTCCTCTGCTGGGGAAATTGGAATTGAAGATCTGGGTGGCCAACGGCAGTGTTTAGGCCAGCCATCATATTGCAAATTACCCCACTGGTCATATTTTTCCACCATGTTACTCTTCGCATTGATTTCAGTAGTAGCCAATATTAAGAGTAGTGTCCATTTACATCAAAGGACACAGTTAAAAATACCTTTCTCTTCTTTTCCTTTATCATTATTTTTAATCTTTTGAATATTAGTGAATACATTTTCAGTTTTATGTATTGCTTAATTTAGGTCTTCACGCTTGCACCTCTTCCCACTTCCCCCATAAAACCCGCAGAATAAGTTTAGCACTTGAGCTCAGCCCATGTTAGTAAAGAGAAAGGTACATTACTTTTAAAAAGGGCCTGATTTAGATTTGGCGGAAGGGTTATCCCATCCTCCGAAACATAAATTCCATTTTATCCTATGGGATTAGTATTTCGGCGCACAGGATATCCGTCACCATTGTGACGGAGTACCTCGTCCGCCAATATCTAAATCAGGCCCCTAGTCTTTGGTTTGCCTCAAGGCAATCTTTCGGTCAAAGCTGCCATGAGCGCTAAGCCATAGCACGTATCAGTGTCTTTGCACACTCGCCCTCTCTGCCTGCCAAAAGGGTATCCTAAAATCTGGAACTCAATAGGATAGAGGTGAAATATTTGTCTGTAAGCCTCAAAGTACAAAGAAGTCGAACGCCCTTGACCATGTCTTCCATTGGACCAACAATAATCTTGAACAATAAGACTCTGTCCAATTCCCATCTGAACCCCGAGCATAACTGACTCACGGATTACTTTCCTCGCAACCTCCAGCACATTCTCCACCAAGAAAGGGTAGTGCCATTGAAGGGAAGCCATTTTATTCCTGCAGGACTGCTGAAGGACACTATTGTCAATGGTCTATTTTAAATGACAGGTCTAACAGAGATTACATTTTGTAAGATTACAGTGGCAGAAGCACACAGAAGCTATGAAACTGAATATGACAAAAACATACAATTTTTTCTTTGCATGAGGTAAAAAGATCATTGATTCGGGTACAGACATCATCCCACTAAGATGTCTATTTACTGCTCCAGTATTATTAGTGTTTCAATGCCTAGTAATGCAAAAACTACAGGTTCATGGTGCACACATCAATACTCCAACACCAAGAGCATCCCTCCTTAACCCATCAGTTACTATTCCATTTGTTTTAGGGTCTAAGTCCAGTCATACTAGTTTATGGGATTGCGTAAACAGGCAAAACATTCAAAGAGGATTATTACTTACATTTTCAATTGTGAACTCATAACCTGAAGCCACAATTACAAACCCCATTCAAATCCTTATGGGTCATTATGAATTTGGACTGATTCATCTCAGTCATAGTTGAGCTGTCCAGTGCAAACAAAATGGAATTTTGGATTTCTAATGGCTTTTCAAAATTCCAATTGCCTACCAGAACTCCAAACAACTGGAAACATTCCAGTACTGAAAAGTATTTGTGAGAGAGGCACAGCTACATACATATGAAATGTATACTGGAAAGTGTCCCTCCGCTGCTGTCTTCTGGGCAAATCCTTTGGCTCCCACCTCCTTCCTACATGAGATAGACTAACAAGGAGAAATGGCTGCGGACCACGCTTGCTGGGATGCTGGGAAAAGCCTTGAAGATGCCCGGGTGCATGCAGCATTTGTTTCGCCTCTGATTCCCTCATCTCTTTAATCGGCTTAGACTGATGAGGCACAGAAAAGATCAGCCGGGGTCTTTAGCGAAGGGATTTCTGCTCAGTCCCGAAGATCTGACTTTCCGCAAATGAACTGCGAGCACACCATTTAATCTAGGACACAGAGAGTCGCGAAGGCGCTAATGAAGCAAACTCTAATTAAAAACTGGATGGGTAAAGGACATTAACAACAACGCAAGCCTTGCAGAGTGTACGTCAGGCAGGGAACATGTCTATTTGGAAACAACAGAAAAGAAATTAAAGTGTGAAGAACATGTTATATTAACTATGTGACAGATTTCTGCCCACGTCCCTTAGCTACTGAGTCACCAATATCTTTCTACAAAGAGGAGGTCAACTCCCCTGCTTACATTTATTTATTTCTGGTGTTATTCTTCCCACCAGGCCTGGACTGGGAACTAAAAGCAGCCCTAGCACTTTTCTCGGATCAGCTCCTGGAGAAGCACTGCCTGGCTCCGGGAGGCGGGAAACGCTTGCTTGCTGCTTTTGTTACTGGGGGCCGATATTGCAGCACCACAGCAAACCCGGCCCCTAGTAACAAAATAGGTCCCACCACTGCAAAACCGGCCTCCAATCTTCCAGCCTCCCGGGGAAACACCTGATACCCATTACGGCCTGTCCGGCCCTGCTTTCCACCATCATTGCATGTTCTCTGACTATTTTTCATTTTTATTTTATTCCTCCCTCTGTCCCGGATGTATGTCAGTACAACGCGATCTTTTAGATCGCGGTAGATTGCGGTACTTTACAACGCCGTTTCTACAATGCAAGTCGTTACAACGACTTACGTTGGAGTGCGCGGATTGAGGATTAATATAATTTTATATTCCAACACCAGCCCACGTAACAGTAGGGAAGGTGTTGGAATATAAAATTACAATATTCCTTAACCAACAGCACCATCCAGCGCAAGTCGTAGTAACAACTTGCATTGTAATGGCAGCGTGGTAAAGGCAGTGCGGTGTAAACAACGCGTTGTAAACGATGTTTCCCCTCTGTCCCTTTCTCTCACAGACACAATCCTCTCAACGTAGGCTTAGTGGTACTTTAGTGCCTCCAGAGTTATCACATGACCGTTGAAATATCCGTACATTAGTCCTTCTGCTCCCGCCTTCACAAATCTTTGGGAACCGCATCCATTGAAGGCAGGACAGAAAGAAGCTTGGAAGAAATAACTCTCACTTTAAATCATTTTTGGGCCCTGCATGGGGGAACGTATGTCTGTGCTTGAGCTACATCATTTACCCAGGTGTCACCATCAACCATACCCAGTTTCTGCATTCTGTTTTCAACAGACAAGGTTGTGGTATTGCACATTCCAATTGAAAAGGTAAATAGATGGATGTGGGAGAGGAGGGAAAAGGAGTTCCAGAAACCCAATAAACGTAATATTTCTTTACTCTGCAATCTTACGCAGACTCCTTTCAAAATGATGTGAATATGATTCCCAGGCTCTTATCACTGGGTGGGGAGACACAGGATATCCACAAGTTGTGCAGAACTTCTGGTCAAAAGCTGCAGCGTCACTAAAAGAAGCTGATTTCAGCTAAGATGTTTCTTGAGAAAGGAAGTGGAGTAGCCACATTGTTATGTTGAAACAATGTGGAGAGGCGCACTATGTGTATGCGATTATCTTAGTCACTGTTTAGTGGCCTGGATTTAGGACCTATTAGGTGTTATTAGAAGACCCCTCACACACCAACCTAGTTGGTGTCATGCTTCATCATCGGGGTCCCAACCAGGCGGCCGAGTGCCACCTGGTTGTTCTACGATGCCTGATTACAGCGGAGCGGGTGTTGGTGCAACAGTGTGATGTGAGTGAAAATAAAAGATAAAAAATACCTCTGGGGATCCTTACCTATCTTTTTTTAATGTTGGCGGCCCAGGGTATTGATTAAAAGTATGTGTAGTGCAACTTCTAAAGGAGTAATTTTCCGATGAGTTGGTCTATGTGTGGCGGTCATTGTTACCCTACAAAGCCATGTCCTTGTTCTGGTGGAAAAAGCATGAAGTCTAATAAGTGTGACTTTCTCTAAATTAATAGACAGTAAAAATCAAGGAATCAAGGGACAATCCCTGTGTCCCCTCACCACCGCCCAACTACAAGAGAGTCTTTAGCTGCTTTAATACCACAAGAAAGATCTTCCAAGTCACATACAGCTACTAGGAGTCCACAAATGTTTGTTTTATTTTCCATGTAGAGCTTTAGAGCTCTATAGACATATAGATTGCACACAAGTTCATTAGCTGAAGAAGCATAGGATCTAAGGTGAAAGACCACAAGAATAACTTTGTGATGTAAACAAATTCCTGAAAAAGCCTCCACAAAATGTAAGGAACCATCCAAAGGACAACTCGTCCTTGTGGAAGAGATGCCTTCAGTGCCGTAACGCAAAATGATGGTGCCCTACGGCAGAATGTGAGGAGGGGCCCCTAAGTCTCCAATATCTTACAAATACTCATTGGTCTTGGGCTGATTGGGAGCCCACTGAAATTGCCACCCGCTATGCTACCTGTTTTGCGAATCAGTAAAAAGTTACCGAATCACAATCTGGGTTTTGAACATAGCCAAAAGCTATTTTGCAGTCGCAAAGGCTCTGATTTTGAAAATCAGAGATTTTTTTTACAAAAATAGTTTTGAATATATTGCCTCTAGTTATAACTCACATTTTATAAATCATGTAACTCTGTCATGTCTTCGATGAGCGACATGTTGGACAGCCGCCCTCAGTGCGACAAAACTGAAAAATCAGTGCACAACACCTAACGAGAAACACTGTCTCCTCCACTGGCATTCTATTTAAGGACTGCCCACTATAAACAATTAAAACATGGTTTTGTTTAATCTTTAAAGGTTCAATGCCTTTGCTTCTGCCGCTATAATCTTCCATAGATGTTGTATTCGCTAAACAAGGTTTGGTCCATTTAAGCATCGTACTCTGGACGTACACGTCAGCATCTGTTAACATCACAGCGACTGTGATGTTACAGATGGCAGATGCCTATCTGTTAATCTGTGACGAAGTAGCAAGTGACCATAGGTGAACTATCATCTTATACAGGAGTTACTGATGGAACTCAGTCTCTCCAGGGGTTTGAAAAGAGAAAATGTAGCTGAAACGAACCTTTTGGGTGCTATTGCCGTGCTGCCAGTGCAGTGTTGGCTGCACATCGTAGAACCATGCAAACACACAAGCAACTTAAAATATGCTTTCTGTTGTATTTCCGATGTGAAAGCCCTGTTTTTAGTACTATCCATGAGTGGTCAGCACACAAAACTCATGCAAATCACGCAGCAGCCTCACACAACAAATTCTGGATTCAAATTTAAAACAGGAACTCAGGGGAAACAGAAAAACAGAAGTTCAACTAGCGTACCAGAGCCCGTATTACTGAAAGGGCGCACTGTCATTGTTTGTGCCGCAGCGTACCTTTAGCGGTACAAAAGGGGGTGGTGATGGACTGGGCATCTGAATCAATCAAACACTCACACCCAGTCAAAACATCTGGGTTTAATCCATCACCGTTCTTTAGCCCACTCTGCCACCCCAGTTCAGACATGGCTATATGTAAATCAGTCTGACCCTGTGCCTCATGGGAACAGTCCAGCCCGAACTGCCAAACCATGTCTTCCCTGGACCGGAAACAAGCTTCCGAGGACCGGTTTCCGGCATTCCAGCCGTCTTCAGCCTGGCTTGCTTGAATCCAGTGGCAAAGTGAGCAAGGGACTCACGTCTGAGCATACCCTGCCACACTTATGGCAGCCAAAAGCGGTACAAAAGGGGGTGGTGATGGACTGGGCATCTGAATCAATCAAACACTCACACCCAGTCAAAAGATCTGGGTTTAATCCATCACCGGTCTTTAGCCCACTCTGCCACCCCAGTTCAGACATGGCTATATGCAAATCAGTCTGACCCTGTGCCTCATGGGAACAGTCCAGCCCGAACTGCCAAGCCATGTCTTCCCTGGACCGGAAACAAGCCTCCGAGGACCGGTTTCCAGCATTCCAGCCGTCTTCAGCCCGGCTTGCTTGAATCCAGTGGCAAAGTGAGCAAGGGACTCACGTCTGAGCATACCCTGCCACACTTATGGCAGCCAAAAGCGGTACAAAAGGGGGTGGTGATGGACTGGGCATCTGAATCAATCAAACACTCACACCCAGTCAAAAGATCTGGGTTTAATCCATCACCGTTCTTTAGCCCACTCTGTCACCCCAGTTCAGACATGGCTATATGCAAATCAGTCTGACCCTGTGCCTCATGGGAACAGTCCAGCCCGAACTGCCAAGCCATGTCTTCCCTGGACCGGAAACAAGCTTCCGAGGACCGGTTTCCGGCATTCCAGCCGTCTTTAGCCCGGCTTGCTTGAATCTAGTGGCAAAGTGAGCAAGGGACTCACGTCTGAGCATACCCTGCAATGCTTATGGTGGCCAAAAGTGGTACAAAAGGGGGTGGTGATGGACTGGGCATCTGAATCAATCAAACACTCACACCCAGTCAAAAGATCTGGGTTTAATCCATCACCGTTCTTTAGCTCACTCTGCCACCCCAGTTCAGACATGGCTATATGCAAATCAGTCTGACCCTGTGCCTCATGGGAACAGTCCAGCCCGAACTGCCAAGCCATGTCTTCCCTGGACCGGAAACAAGCTTCCGAGGACCGGTTTCCGGCATTCCAGCCGTCTTCAGCCCGGCTTGCTTGAATAACGGTGATGGGTCAAACCCAGAACCTTTGACTGGGTGTGAGTGTTTGATTGGTTCAGATGCTCCGTCCATCACCACCCCCTTTTGTACCGCTTTTGGCCGCCATAAGTGTGGCAGGGTATGCTCAGACGTGAGTCCCTTGCTCACCTTGCCACTGGATTCAAGCGAGCCGGGCTGAAGACGGCTGTAATGCCAGAAAATGGTCCTCGGAAGCTTGTTTCCGGTCCAGGGAAGGCATGGCTTGGCAGTTCGGGCTGGACTGTTCCCATGAGGCACAGGGTCAGACTGATTTGCATATAGCCATGTCTGAACTGGGGTGGCAGAGTGGGCTAAAGAACGGTGATGGGTCAAACCCAGATCCTTTGACTGGGTGTGAGTGTTTGATTGGTTCAGATGCTCCGTTCATCACCACCCCCTTTTGTACCGCTTTTGGCTACCATAAGTGTGGCAGGGTATGCTCAGACGTGAGTCCCTTGCTCACTTTGCCACTGGATTCAAGCAAGCTTGGCAGTTCAGGCTGGACTGTTCCCATGAGGCACAGGGTCAGACTGATTTGCATATAGCCATGTCTGAACTGGGGTGGCAGAGTGGGATAAAGCACGGTGATGGGTCAAACTCAGATCCTTTGACTGGGTGTGAGTGTTTGATTGGTTCAGATGCTCCATCCATCACACCCCCTTTTATACCGCAGCCTACCTTTAAGCAAGTGCGCCAGACGCATACAGGAACAAAGCTCCCTATTATGATACATACCCTGCCCTCAGGGCAGCCGGGAACTCTCGCTGCCCTGTGGGAAGTGCATTCAGTGAAATACAGAACTGCAGCTTCAAAGACGTTCGGTGTTTCTCTGTGAAGGTGGGAACCCAACTGCACTATAAACAGGGGGCCGAGACCCCCCTGCAGGCCGGTGCATTGAGTGACATCACCCTCCCGCAGGTGGATGTCTGGGGGGTCCACTGGACCCTCTTTCCCCCTTCCAGACTGCTGCCCTCAGGAGGCGCACTGACAGTGCGCTGCCTTTGTGTGGCGCATTGTTAGTGCGCCTCCAAAGGGCATGTTTGCCTCTGCACCCATGTCCATAATATGGCGTGGGCGCAGATTCAAAGTGATTCCCTCATTACATTAGGGCCACGCCCCACATGCAAATGAGAGAACCCCTTCTGAAGATAGCGCTGGCGCTACATGTGTGCCAGTGCTATTAGTATTACAGAGGGGGTCGGCTCAAGTGTCTGCGGGCCTTTTGTAATACCATAGTATCCCAGAGGTGCAAAAAGCTGGCCCAGGCACATCCTTCATCATCTCAGGGCACTAGCTGCAATACGGTCCCTGAAGCTGCCATATTGGCCGCTGTTCGCGCTGAAGTGATGTCACATTGTAGCCACTCTTTCCCGAGTGATGGCAGGCTGAGGGCTTCCTTTACTGCTTGACAGAACACGGGTGGAGGGCCATCATGCAGTGGTAGCACAGGTAGCTGTCCTCATTGCAGTGACAGCCCATGACTAGCCATCCGCCTTCCAGTGGTATCACAAAGCCTGTCTCCCTTTTTTACAGGGACAACCGTTACTGCTGTGACAGCACACTGGAAGCTGCTCTTTTTGCAGTACAAGGGCAAAGTCAAGCATCCGCTGAACTAGCTTTAGCAGGTGTTGCCATAAGGCAGATTGTATAATTCTTTCTGGCCCTTCTTATCTTTGATCTGTGCCTTCCAGGTCTTGGGAGTGAAGTCAAGACTTATAAATAACATTGCAAGAAAGATGATCCCATAACACGGCCAGGGTGTGCCAACAGAAGCAAATATGTGATCGCGTAAAAGAGAAATAATGTAAATGTCAAACAAAAAAGGCGAGGGAAGACATTATAGATCACAGAATGAACCAGAATGAAGGGAATAAGGATTGAAAGAAGGCTGCAATGAAGGAAATAAAGACGGAAGGATAGAAAGAAAGTAAGATGTTTGGAGAAACAAAAGAAAAATGAAAAGAAGGAAAGAAAGATGAAAGAAGTAAAGAAAAGAGAAAGAGACATAGCAGACAGAAATAAAACATGAACAACAAGTAAGGTGAATGGAAAGAAAGGCTGAAAGAAATTAAAAATACACAGAAAGAAGGAATTAATTAATAGTACGAAGTAAATATGTCAGCCAACCACGCCCTCGCCGCCGTCCCCCGCATCCGAAGAGCGACTACAGGAGGAAGGTCCTTCTCCTACCTGGCCGCCAAGACCTGGAACTCCCTCCCAACCGACCTGCGCCTGACCCAAGACCACCTCTCCTTCAGGAAGAAGCTGAAGACCTGGCTGTTCGAGCAGTAGCGGCACCCCCCCTCCCCCAGCGCCTTGAGACCCTACGGGTATGTAGTGCGCTCTATAAATGTCACTGATTGATTGAACAGAGCAAGGAAGTGCAACAAGAGAAAAGAAGAGACAAAAAACAGATGCAAGGAAATAATGGATGAAATAAGAAGGGGAAGAATGAATGGGAAATTGAAAGAAGAAAGGAAGGAAAAAGAATGAAAAAATTGAAAGCTACAAAAAAGGAAAGAAAAACATAAGAAAATAGAATGAAAAGAATGAGAGAAATATGGAAATAAGAAAAGAAGGAAGAGAAGAGACAGAAATTGACAGATGGAGAGGAAGACAGAAAAGGAAGCAACGAATGAAAAGGAAACAGAAAAGGGGAATGAAAGGAACAATAAAATTAAGTAAGACAAAAATAAGGGCAGAAGAAATAGGAAAAGAAAGAAGAAAGAACTGAATGCCAAAAAGAATAAAATGAAGAAAGAAAGGTTGAACAAAAGAATGAAGGAAAGAAAACAGGGAAGAAGAGAGAACAGAGAAATAAAGCCCCAAAGAAAAATGAAGGAAGAAAATGTAAATGAAAAGAATGATGGGAGGGAAGATGAAGGGAAAGATGGAACAATGGGACAAACAATGGAAGTAAAGATGGAAAGCAATATAAAAATAATATGAAAAGTTTAAATACAGGGAAAGAGAACAATGGGAGGGAAAGTGAAATGAAAGGAAGGAAATAAGAAAGAAAATTAAGGATAAATAAAGTGACAGGAAAAACAAAATGGAGAGCATGAGAGAGGCAGACAGAAAATTAAGAATAAAAGCTGATCAAATGAAAGTATGAGAAAGAATGAAGGTGCAAACAAAGGTAAATTGGAGGACACAAATACAAATATGGACGAAAACAAAGAGAATAACAGTTAAATGAAAGTTAGATACAGCAAAGAAAGAAAGAGCACGGTGGAAAGGGAAGGAGGATGGAAACTGAAATTACTGAGATAGAAAGAAGAGTGAAAAACAAAAAAGAGGGACACAGACAAATAAATGAAGAAAAAATAATAAAGTGACAAGAAGAAAAACATTTACAAATAGGAAAAAATGTAAAAAGAGAGAAAAGAAGTAAATGAGGAGTGTGAAATCAAGTGAAAAAACACATTTGAAAACACACAAAAAAACAGCAGACAAGGGGGTAATGGGGAGATTGAAACTTCATGGGCAATTGGAGAGATAGGCAAAAGATAGAGGAGACCAGTGAGGAGGAAAATAGAAACAAAAGTAAAAAGAGAAGGAATGAAGATTGGGGCATAGGAAAGCGTTCAGGACAATTAATATGAAAAACAGAGCTAAAGGTATAAGGGAGAAGGGCAGAGATGTTGCTTCAGGGGGGTGTTTGGGGTGTAACACCCCCAAATAAATGCATTTCTGGCCTGGTAGTTGGATCAGCTATGTCTGTGTCGGTTTTTCATCATGGTCCCAGAATAAAAGGCAGAACAGTGCTTTGATGTAAGACAATGTAAGACAAGAAAGACAGGGACAGAGAGAATCTGGTGTCTGAATTTCAAAATGGGAAACTTGGGATCATTCCGGCTTCCCAAAATGTCCAAATTGTGTGATCCTAGGCAGACATTTTATTTCAGAGCCTCCTTTTACATTATTATCCCGTATGAGAGCACTTTTAAAAACTTGAGTTCAGGAGGTACACTGTACAAGCACATCTTATGATTGATTTAATAGATTATAATGTTGCTCCATCTGCAATAAGAATCTAGCACACGTTTAGGGCTTACTTGGGTTTATATGAAGAGCCTGGGGCTATTCACAAACTGCATATTGTATTACATTTTGTAATACTACAAAAGAAGTGCAAACATACTACAAAATGATATTCACAAACTGCACTTCTAAAGTATTACCGATTGAGACTGGAGATGTGAAGTTCCCAACACACCTGCCAGAATCCAAATAGATTACCACACCATGAAAGTATTGGAATATTTGTATAACGTCTCTTTAAAGCTCCCTGTAAAACCGCTGGTAAATGTTTGTGAATATTCTTCTGCACATACCCCAGTTTGGTCCCAGTTTTTAAGAAACTTCTTGTGGGATAGCTTCCAGCGTCTCTCATGAAGGGCAGCTTCAGTAGTCAGCCATTGACTTTCTAGAATATTTAATGGCCAGAGTATTTGCAAATTGCATTGTAACATACATCATTTTAAATCGAAAAGGTTTAAGACTGCTGGCTTTGCTCCCTCACTCACTGCATTCCGGTTCAAAGTATTTTATTTTTCTAACTATTCTCTTCCAGTAAGGCATCACCTTTAATGGAGCAATACCAGACCCCCATTTCAGCCACACCACAATGGCAATTGTTCCCACTAGAGCAGCTTCACACTAGAAGGTACAACACCGCCATCAAAGCACACCAGGAACCACCCCCAGCGCATTGAAGCCTGCTTCCATTTTGATTTTTACTCATTGAAGGCAGCCTTCATGGTACCAACACCGCTGCACGGGCACCTCCCGAGGATCTCTGTCCCATGGTACGTCTCTGTGCTAAGGGCACCTAAGGCAGATGTCACTCCTAGGGCAGATCCCTTCAATCTATACTTTTCTCTACCAATAGGCATCTCATCCTATGTGTATATCTTTTGCTGTAGTGTACCTCTCACTTCTTGTGGATTTTAACTCCATGGCACAACTCAGGGTCTATGGGCGCAAGCTTTTCCAGGGCCTTTGACCCTGCTCGCAGGCAAGTCGCTCCTCACGCCACCACACAGCTGCCAGCTGCCTCGTGTCCTGCTTCCTGCCGCCCGCTGGTTGCCGCCGTTTCCTGCCGTTTCCTGGTCCTTTCCCGCTGCTGTGTCCCTGCGGCCCCGCCCCCCTGGTCCCCATTGGCCACCTGCTCCTGCCTCCCAGCTGCTTCTCCCTCCCTATCCCCCTCTTATGGAGGCCATGCAGCGACCGCGCAGTGGACACGTGCAGCGGGCGTGGCGCTGGCACGCGGAAGGCACTCCAAAGGCATGCCGGTCTGCGCCCGTCCACGACTTGACCGCACCCAGCGCCAGAACCCCTGGACCCCGCAAACCCCGTGAACGCCACAACACCAGACTCCGCTGCAACGCCAGCACCCTCCATGCACGGCCGAAACCACACCTGCTTCCAAGCCGCCCCGAAACAGACTCACTGACCTTTCTCCTGCCACACCTGTAGCTTCACCTGCAACAGAACCACCAAACCCCCAAGGACTGGACCCAACCATCTCCGCTGCATACACATCAACACCCGCTCCGCTCGCAAACATGCCGTCGACCTCTGGGATCTGCTTGACACCTCCTCCCCAGACGTGGCCTTCCTGACTGAGACTTGGTGGAACGTCTCCTCGGCGCCCGACATCGCCATAGCCACCCCAGACGGCTACAAGATCACCCGCAGGGATCGCACCAACGGAATCGGAGGAGAAATAGCCATCGTCCACAAGTCCACCCTCAAGGTCGCCACCCACGCTGACGACGCCCTCAGCACCGCTGAACACCTGCACTTCCGGATCCACACCGACCCCAACACCACCCTCAGAGGAACACTCATCTACAGACCACCCGGACCCCGAGCCCAATTCAGTGACTCCATCGCCGACCTCGCCAGCACCCAAGCACTCGCCTCCATGGACTACATCCTCCTCGGGGACCTGAATTTCCACCTCGAGAACAGCAACGATACCAACTCCACCACCCTGATCGACAACCTCACCAACCTCGGCCTCAGACAACTTGTCACCGCACCCACCCACCCACGCCGCCGGCCACACACTGGACCCCATCTTCTCCACAGGCACCCACGTTGCCTTCAACCACACCACTGAACTCCACTGGACTGACCACCACTGCATCCATTTCACCTTCAATAAACCAACCACGCACCACCGCAACCAACAGCTACCTCGCCGCTGCTGGGGCAAAGTCACCGAAGACCAGCTGATCACCATCCTTGCCCAAAACCCACCCACCGACCCTACCAACCCAGACATCGCAGCCCGCAACCTCTGACAGTGGATCGACAACTGCGCCAACACCCTCGCCCCACTCAAGAAACCTTCCAACAACCACGCCAGCAAGAGAGCCATCTGGTTCACCGACGAGCTGCAGGCCTCCAAACGCGCATGCTGGAAACTGGAGAAGATATGGCTCCACGAACGCACTCCGGACAACCACGCAGCCCACAAGGACACCACCCTCAGACATCACCACCTCATCAGATTAGCCTAGAGATCCTCCTTCAAAGACTGCCTGGACAACAACGCACACAACAGCAAAGAGCTCTTTAGTATCGTAAAGGAACACTCCAACCCCAGCGCCAACGCCAACGACATACCGCCCTCACAAAAACTGTGTGACTCACTAGCCATCTTCTTCCACCGCAAGATCGCTGACATCCATGAAAGCTTCAACACCATGACCGTCCTGACTACGCCAGACCCCACCTCTCCTGTGAACACCACCAGCACCAACCGCCTGGCCTCCTGGTCCAACGTCAACGACGACGAGACACGCAAGGTCATGAACTCTATCCACTCAGGATCTCCATCAGACCCGTGCCCACACCACGTATTCAACAAAGCAGATGCTGCCATCGCACCCCAAATACAGAAGGTCATCAACATCTCCTTCGAAACAGTGACATTCCCAGAAAGCTGAAAACACGCGGAAATCAACGCCCCCTCAAGAAGCCCAAGGCGGACCCCAAGGACCTCAAGAACTCCGGCCCATCTCCCTGCTTCCGTACCCGGCGAAGGTCATCGAGAAAATCATCAAGATGCAATTGGCCCGCCACCTGGAAGACAACAACATCTTAGACCCGTCCCAGTCTGGATTCAGACGCAACCACAGCACCAAGACAGCCCTCATCGCCGCCACAGATGACATCAGGCGCCAACTCGACAACGGCGAAACATCAGCCCTCATCCTCCTGGACCTGTCAGCCGCCTTCGACACCATCTGCCATCGCACTCTAAAGACACGCCTCCTAGAAGCCGGAATCCAAGAGAAGGCCCTTGACTGGACCACGTACTTCCTCTCCGGCAGAACCCAGTGCGTCCGCCTCCCGCCCTTCCGATCCGAGGCCCCCCAACATCATCTGCGGCGTCCCCCAGGGCTCAACCCTCAGCACGACACTGTTCAACGTCTACATGGCACCCCTCGCACACGTGGCCCACCAGCACGACCTCAACATCATCTCCTACGCCGACGACACCCAGCTCATCCTCTCCCTCACCAAGGACCCGCACACCGCCAAAACCAACCTCCACGAGGGAATGAAAGTCGTCGCCGACTGGATGAGGAACAGCCGTCTGAAACTGAACTCGGACAAGATGGAGGTACTCATCCTCGGACCCACCCCCTCAGCCTGGGACGACTCCTGGTGGCCGACCACACTGGGAACAGCACTGACACCCAGCGACCATGCACGCAACCTGGGATTCATCCTCGACTCCTCCCTTTCCATGTCTAAACAGGTCGGCGCCGTCTCCTCCTCCTGCTACAACACCCTCCGCATGCTCCTCAGGATCTACAAGTGGATCCCGACCGAAACAAGAAGAACGGTGACAAAGGCCCTCGTCAGCAGCAGTCTGGACTACGGTAACGCACTCTACGCAGGAATCCCAGCCAAACACCTACGTCGACTACAACGCATCCAAAACGCCTCCCCCCGACTGATCGTCAATGTCCCCCGCCGCAGCCACATCAGCCCCCACCTGAGGGGCCTACACTGGTTCCCCGTCAACAAGAGGATCACCTTTGAGCTCCTCACCTACGCACACAAAGTACTCCACAACGCCGGACCAGCCTACCTTAACAGCAGACTCAGATTCTACAGCCCCACCCGCCAGCTCAGCTCTGCCAGCCTACCCCTCGCCGCGTCCCCCGCATCCAACGAACAACCTCCGGTGGCAAATCCTTCTCCTACCTCTCCACCAAGACCTGGAACACACTCCCTACCCACCTACGGCAGACCCAGGACCTGCTCGCCTTCAGAAGACTCCTCAAGACCTAGCTCTTCGAGCAGTAGCGGCACCCCTCACCTCAGGGCCTTGAGACCCTCACGGGTTAGTAGAGCGCTTTATAAGTACTTTGATTGATTGATTGATGTCATCCTTGCAGATATTTCAATAGACACATAACACCCCCTGCAGACTTCTGTGGCAACCATGAAGATCTGTCTCTGAATTACATCTCACAACCTTTCTGCATCTTGCCCACTTTGATGCATGTATGTATTGCCCTATCCCTTTTGTGTGTACCACAACTGTACTGATCCCTCTCTCCGGGGCTCCTATTGCACACGATTGTCCTCAAGCTATGTTAAGTTGCATGGGGCCCTCTCTTTCTATATATTCCATACAGCTCACATAATCTGTGAGCATACTCATGTATCCTTCTCCATCTGCTCTGAATTACACTGTTGTTATTGAACCGCTTTAAGACCCGCCTTCTCCACATATGCCTCTTCTACCTACCTATGTGTGTGAATGCGAAAGGTTTTTCTCTTGACAAAAGTCAATACAATTTTGGCTAATCAATCAATTGCAAATCACACACAACTATACCCCTCCTGAAATGATAATTAATTATTATACTTTGATTTGTGGCAACTGTTAAGATGAAACGTTGAGACTTATTTCAATATTATTTCTCAAATTTGAAAAACATAATTACATTTTCTAATGCAGGAAAAAACCTGGTAATTGAGTCTAATTCACAAATGATCCGGAAGTAATGTGAAGGACTCACTCTTACCTCTCCATTTTCAATGGGGACCTTGTCTGGTTCAATTAGCTGTCAGAATTCCTGCCTGCTACTCTCCAAGGCTTTGTGCAGGCTGTTTGAATATTTGGGAGTGCCACACATTTGTTTCGTACAAATGTAGGCCTATTTTATGTTTTAGGGACTAACCCTGGTCTCTGAGATTTCCTTGACCACAGGTCACTTCTCTAAGTTTTTGCATCAACTCATAATTTATAAACACTGTGTGTGGGAAATGTTAATAACAACTAGTGATTGGTTGAAGAGCAACTCCTGTACCATCTAATCTGATATTCTATAATTATCTGCCCGACAAAGTGTCCCTTGTAAAGTTCATGAAAAAGGAGCATATTTCCATTTCCACTCATAGGAAGAACTAGAAAACCTGCCCTGATTTCTACAGGACTAGTTGATGGACTAAGGACTTGCTATCATTGTTAGAGCCAATAGGCTTATTTATGGGCACATTGCATTTGTAGGCTGTTGTGGAGTGTGTGGCCTGCTGTTTCAGTATGCCTACCAAGCCTGGAGTGCCTGGGAGGTGAAATGTCTCAGATACAGAGATGTCTGCATCTTGATGGGCAGAATTCCTATCACACGCCCTGAAAGAGAACTAGAAAGACACTTTGCACTTTGATTAGTTGCCCGGCTTTTGGTGATTCGCTAGGTGCTATGCGGATAAACGGTATGAGCTTAGTCTTGAAGAGTCCCTCAACTGATGAAGTGGCACTATATATATTGGAAAGTAAGCAACATCACCATCATGAAACTTTATGGCTCTCCTATAGTAATTAACTTTGCTGCAGCCTCACTAACCTTTACTTTTCTAATCAATAGCTGAGCAGTTTGTTAGGGAAACCCTATTTTTTAAAACAAAAACTCTTTTTCTTGTGTTTTGGGCAATTTTTATATTCTATTTGTTGAAAAATAGATTAAGGGGACTTTATCCGTCCAAGGGGTTTTCATCTCCAGGTTCACTTTACCATTTTAATCTCATTTTTGTGGTACTTACTGCTTTTTGTTTGGGGGTGGCTCTTTAATCCCGTTACTTTTCCACAGTACTGCTGTTTGAAATTCAATAAAACCAGACATCCATTGCACATCTTTGAATAGTAGTTTAAGTACTCAAGTACTCTACCCAGGATGAGTAAGAGGATATCCTTACGGTAAAGAGTGGTTTACACATGTTATTCAACCTGAACAAGTGAGATGAAAGCTCAGTCACAGCTCAAATCCTTCTAATTAGTGATGCAAAGAAGCAAAGACTTCATAAACATCTTTAAGATGAACAGACCCTACACAATTCACAATTCTCTGAACATACTTCCCCGTTGCTCCTCTCCTGGTGAGTGACGCCATTATCAGGTGGTGAAAACTGTACTATCGTTCCTTATCAAGACCCTTTTTTTAACGAGAACTAAAGAAGAGGTGTCCTGTGAATAATAACTTTAAAATTACTTTCATTTAAAAAATGTCCTCATTTCATTTCTCTTCCAGGCTAACTCTACTGATGCTACTGAGCTCTTTTCACTCCAACTTGTGACCTTCTGAATATTAGAGACATTATATCCAATCTGAATTTTACCTACTCCCTCTAGGTCCCATCTGGGTGATGAAATCTATATGCCTTATTTTTGGACGCTTAGTTCTACTGCTCATAAATTGAAATTTGGAGGCAAGACAGTTCTAGTATGCCTTAACAAGGGCCTTGTGATGCTCTCATTTAAGAAATTGTAGGCCCCATCTAACACGCCAATTGTGTGATCGGTTTTCAGTCTGATAGCCATGTCCACATTTACAGAAAAAAAGATGATAGGACATTTCAGGGATTTCTATAATCTCATTATGGCCATTTTCACATTCGGTTAGAGCTCCAAGAAATAGTAAAAAAGGCTTTAATGATCGAATTACAGTTTTACATTTTGCAAGCAATCACTGAAAGCCTCTTCAATTTAGGCACAGGCTATGAAACCAAGGGTCACAGGGTACTATTTCAAAGAACAGAACTCATGGCTAGAGACAAAGAATCAGGGATTGTCTTGGTTTGGAGATTCCAATTATCACAAACAGGAACTATAGGTAATTTTCTTTCAGAAGCTCATGCCTACAAAGATCCACTCTCTTATCTATAAACTTTCATATGGATTTGTCTCTTCCACTTGCATTCCTTGCCACGGTTCTAGTGATGAGTGGATGTTATGTGGTGATATGCTACATTCACAAGTACTTTTTAAAATATTAGTCAGCTGTTTGAAGGTCATACAGAAAAGAATGTTCAACAGTGATGACAAACTAAAAGCCAAAAGGGAAGTCATTATTTTGTATGGCAGAAGTGGGTTAGCAGAGGCCAAGAATTCCACAAATATTAAGAGTCTCTGCCCTCTGCTAAGAAGGTGAAAAAGCTGTGGGCCATTATGGATGCAGAGATATTGCTGTACCAACACAGAGCAATAGTAATAAAAAGGTGTAGCATCCAGTGGCTGATGCTGAGGAGGCATATGGTATTTGTGTCTACTGCCCTTAGAGCATAAGCTTAGGACACACCCCGTAAGCCAATAATAGATGTTTTATAATGTGTGTGGGAGATCGCTCAAAAATCAATTTCTTCATTATACCTAATTCAAGATTGTGGGGTTAGAACAGTGCATTGTCCTCATAGAGGATTCCATGGGACTTTCAAATGACATGCTACCTGTAGCCAAAAGGATACTGTTCATTAGATGTGTGGCCTTTAAATGCTGTAATGAGCTGGATTCTATGTGCCCAAGCGTATCAGGTCAGTCATACGTTCAGCGGGATATAAGGTTTGATTTTACATAAATTGAGGTAGGGTTTTCAATCCTCACTGCAAGCGGAAAAACTAGGGGATTCCCTCCCACAGGAATATCAAGATGGACCTTATTTGGAGTTCTTTTAGAAACTAATAAAGAATCCTTTGTCGGAGCATTATGGCGCAGCTTGACATTATTGCTGAAGTGTTCTCTACCTAGGTGCAGAGCAAAAGTAAAATAAATTATTAAAAATAAATATGTAAGCAGACCGAAACTTAGAATGCGTTGTCAAGAGATAGGGATAAAAACAAGCTAGTGTATTTCCAAAGATGCTTTGGAGCAAATCTGTGGAAAGACCAAGGCATATCTAATTTACCTCCTAAACTGTCCCATGAGGAAAAATTAATTGCATATCAATGCAACACATCCTCGGGTTTTTTTAGTCGTGTGATGAAGAGCAACATGGCTTTCCCACCTAAATACACACCATGCAACACCAGACAACTCCTCTCACAAACTCTTTCACCAACTGCACACATCCAAGTTCATTGACAGGCCCAGGGTGAAGGGGAGAAGAAAAAGAGGAAGATACTTAGAAATCGGGTAAGAAAAAAAGAAAAGTGGGAAAATGGATGGAAAGAAGAGGAGAGAAGTAGGGCAGAGTTAGGGAGAGAGAAAATGACAGGAGTGTCTCACCTTGGCAAGGAGCACGCAGTTGAAGGCTTCTGGTCAGCATCAGCTGCTGGACAGCAAAACTGATGCAAGACATTTTCATTCCTGTTGAGAAAGAAGAAAACGTGTTCAGAAAGTACCCACTTAGATCAATCAAGCAAATGAACACTGAAGGGGGCAGCTCTGGTACATCAGGAGCTAAGAATAATTACAAAATAGTAATATTAGGAACAATAATAACTTATTTTCATATATAGTGTTTCATTCTGCACTTGTACTATTTCGAGACCATGTAGATTACACATAATGTTATTCTACTACTTAATGGTACTCAAGGGACTTCTAACGAATGGAAGGCTAGATTAAACTTTTTAGGATTCGAACCTATGATCTTCAGATCAAAGCAAACGTTGGAAGCAAGCTTTTCTGTCACTGTGCAAAATCTACAATGTGCACTGTCAAAAACATTTACTCAGTTGAAACACTAATGAAGAATCTAAAAAAAGCTCCCTCCCCCTGATCGCTCAGAACCAATTGATATTTTGTTACATTAATAGACCTATGTTGCATGTTTGTGCCAGAGAGGAGCAAACTGGCAATCATGACCAGCAGTTCCATTACTTGTATTCTCATTTGTTGTCTACTTAAGAACAAAGATGTAGGAGGGGAGGCGAGGGCTGTGGCCTGGCATAGAAGAAGCAGGAAGCACATTGCGGAGTTCGCAGCGGGCTACCGACATCTGGCCCCTTCCAACTTCTTAATTGACCCTCTTGCACTCCAAATGCTTTGTAAAATACAGAGCACCTGAGACTGCTGGGTAACCCAGAGATTGAAGGGTTTCGTGAAGGTCCTGAGGAAACAGTTATGGCAGCCGTAGCCCATATCAAGATGGTGTTGGCTGCTAGGGCCACAGAACTGGGGGACTGATTAGGGGTTGACACAGACAGACAACAGCTAGCCATGGAGAGTAGCTGCTGAAGACCCAGACCCACGAGGAGAGCATATCGCTAAGAATGTGGACCTGAAGGGGTAACCGGTGCCAGACTGCACTGAGCGGTGCCATGTGGGTGGCAGGCCCAGCTGCCTGCAAAGGAGCGATGGCTCACACAACATCGGCTATTAGGATATGCAATGAGGGCCACTGGAGTTGGCGGAGGCTGGAAACCGCTGAAGCATTTCCTTTGGTTTGTCTCCATAAATAGGGGTGTGCAATAGTTACTGACAGTGAAGGGCAGGTGACACCCCTCGCGCCCTTTTTGAAAGAAACTCCCAAGATAAGGACTGAGGAACTGGACCACCAGTAGGGGCATCGAATTCTGCATCAGTCATAATATGGCATGGGGGAACGCATGTATATGTGAGTAAAATACCCAGGCAAATCCTCAATAGAACACTAGGACATGAACAGTGACATTAGCTCAAAAGAATTTTTGAGAAAATAATCAGAAAAAGTTTTTGCACATTAAGTATATTTTAATTTCTATTATAAAACATGATTCAATGATAAAAAAAGGGTTTAAGTACATTTGTATTGATACATGATAAAAAATTCCAGCATTATACCATATGCATGAATTTAGACATAAGTAGGTACATATATATTACAATAAAAAGATGGTTTCCTGTCACTGTTCATGTCCTAGTGTTCTATTGAGGATTTGCCTGGGTATTTTACTCACATATACTGTTTTGCCCTGACCCAGGAAATTGATCCAAATCAGGGGGTCCTTGTTTATTTTCATATATGGGGGAACGCATGTGCCAGGGGTGCCCCTGCTGAAGCCAAGTCAAAAGTGAATCATTTCTCTATATGCAATCACCATTACATCACTAAGAAGCAGGACAGGGCACTAGACAGAACCAATAGGGGTCCCTGGCAATGGAGATGCCTATGAACTACCAGGGATTTACTACTGCAGACTTATCAAATGACTCACACTGGTGACAACATCAGAAGCATGGGGCGCCATTCAAAATGGAAAGCTGGAAACATGAAAGACTTCAGCATACCCAACCAACCAAGCAACCACGAGGGGCAACAGCAGCATTCTTCAGGACTCTGTGCGGAAACACAGCCAGATATACAGTACTTCATACTAGCCGCTATTAAAGGCACTAGAGAGGCCCTCAAGTGCAAAATAAACACAGTGGTGACCAAAATCCAATTGTTGCATGACACTCAGCACAAAATGGAGGGACAGGATCACTAAACCAAACAAGTCGCCGCCAATTAAAACCGACCACTACAGAATTATTCAAGCAAATGAAAGACTTAAGAGAGAGAGCTAGATTCCTAGAGTACAGGGCAGAAGACTCTGTTCCCCAAAGAAGGAGGAATAATATTTGTGTGATTGGTCTGCTGGAGCACATGGAGGGAGGATGACCTTCCTAGAAACTTGGCTAAGAGAAACAGTGGGTCCTTTGTGACTATCCCAGTTCTTCACACTGAAGCTCACCCACATAATGCCGGCGAGATCACCTGTCCCTGGCGCCCTGGGTCACCCCATAGTTGCAAAATTGCCGCATTACAACGATTGCGATCACATATTGAAACAAGCCAACGTAAAACAGGAGCTCTGAGTAGAGAATTATAAAGTAATGATCTTCCTCGACTTTACACTTGCAGTACAGCGACAAAGGGCATTCTTTCATGAAGTCAAGAGACAACTGCACCTGATTGGTGTAAAATATGCAATGTTGTTTCCAGCCAAGATATGGGCAATTACTGATGAGGGCTTGCGGTTCATCACAGGACCCCAGGATGACTGAAACTAGGTGGAGATTCAGACACCACAAGATAAGGACAGAGCAGAATGGAGACCCCGGTGACCCCTGAGACAGGCTAGACTCAGAAATAAACCAGCTCGTTGGGGTTATCCTGAAAAGGACCAAGTAAGAATTGAAAAAATAAGGGGACGAGAAGGTGGCTGCAGGTGTAAAGAAGTCTGCCGAATCAAAGGACCCCACACAGACTGGTGAAACAGGCAAAGGCATGGGCACTGACACAGAGTTGGCCCTGATACTTGGATTGGACAGGTGATTGGACCTACCAAGATTCACACCCAGATCAGTAGATACCACTGCCAAAGCATCCTTTGAGAAGCTTGCCCTTCATGATGCAGAGGTCGCCACCTTCTACAATATATTGCCTCTGGGGGGGAGGTTGAACATAGCATTTATCAATCATAAGATTGCTATAAGGCTCGGCGCCTGATAGCAAGTTTTGACCCCTTGCAGTGTGAACTGTGTGATTGTGCCAAATTAGATAGCTCGAAAAATGTTGGTTTAGATGGGGGATGTTGCCTCACTATCCTGGGGGGTTGGGTGTGTTCTGAGGTTGTACATGTCGGGATCCTGTTACAATGCAAATATAGAGAGGGCTCGGAGGAAGGGTTAGAACTAGGGACCAGGGGACCTGGCCGACAGGAGTAGAACATTCTCTTTGTTATGGCAGGAATGACACCCAGTTATAAGATGATGTCTTGGAATGTCCAAGGCCTGAAAAATATGAGCAAACTAAATAAGGCGTAGACCTATTTAAAGATAAGGGGGATACATGTTGCGTAATTGTAGGAAACTCACCTGACTATGAGGGGGGGCATGGCTCTCATCAAACGCTGGAGGGGAAGTTGAATTGCACTGAGTTATCAGCCTTCTCCACAGAGTACCAATATGGGGTAGATCAAGAACACCCAGGTGCTGACTAAAATCAAAGATAAAGATGGGAGATATGTAATAATTAGTGGCCCACTAAACAGTCAAGATGTGAGTGTAGTGAACCTATATGCATCTAATTCTGAAATGGGGGTTTTATTGATAATATTTCCAAGCTGATTGCACCCCATATGCTATACTCAGGCATAAATAGAGGGGACTTCAAGTGTGTGGCCGGCACAAATTTGGATTGTTCAAATCTCCCTCCTAGAGATTCACCCCTATTCATGTGGCCTAAACAATTCAGGAGTGGGAGACACATGGGATCTGGCTGACTCCTGGAGGGTGTTAGACCTCTCATCCTTAAGGTGGTCTTGCTAAGCTATGTTTTGTTAATCCATTTTGTAGAGCGCTTAGCTGCCCAGCTCGAGCTTCCCAGCCCTGATGGGAGGATAAGCAAGGTTTGTCTACGAGGGTGTTGGCTGAAGGTTTATCTGAAGAGATGGGTTTTTAGTTGCTTTCTAAAACTTAACAGTTTCTTATTTGACCTGAGCTGGACAGGGAGAGAGTTGCATAATTTGGTAGTGAGGTAAACAAATGAGCGACCCCCTCCTGTTGCTCTCTTGACCCTAGGAACAGCAAGAAGGGAGAGGTCTTTCGATCTCAGTGTTCTGGAGGCTGTATGTGGTGTAATGAGGTGCTGCAGGACTTGTAGATCGGGTGAATTTTTAACCTGTGGGCGATGAATTGGGACTTAAATTCTATTTGTTTGTTGATAGGTAAAAAATGCAGTTGTGCAAGAGAGCTGGGCATGCAGAATTCATTTTAGGCAGGCCCAAGAGGGCTCGAACAGTGGTATTTAGGGAGACCTGCAATGTTTGTGACATAGCAGGACTCTCAATGTACAGGGAGTTGCCGTAATCTAGGCATGATAGGATCAGGCCCACAACCACCGTCCTCTGGCATTCTGCAGAAAGCCACTTGAGCATTTTCCTAAGGGATCCTAACAGGCCAAAGCAAGTACCCACCACCTTCTTAGCCTGGGCGATCATAGTCAAATCTCGATCCAAAGTAAAGCCAAGATTCTTGACTTCAGGTGGGGGACACACCCAGACAAGGGGCCATATGATTTGTTCCCAGGGCGATGGGTATTGTCAACCACCTCATTCAACTTGAGACAACTTGTGGCCATCTAACTGGTCACCTGTTTTAAGCATGTATTACTTTTCTTAGAGTTCGGTTTGGTGTCAGGTGATATAGAAAAGACAATCGGAGTGTCGTCTGCGTGGGACACCATTGTAAAGCCATGGGCACAAATGATGTCTGAAAAAGGTCAAACAGTTATGTTGAAAAGCATGGAGCTCAAAGATTAGCCCTGCGGCACTCCACTTTCCAACTTATATGTTTCTGACAAGATTTGTCCCTGATTTGGAAGGTTCTGTTGGCCATAAACACTGTTAGCCATTTTAGTAATGTTCTTGTGATCCCTATTGATTTCATCCTATTGCTCAAGACTGAGTGAAAGATGGTATGGAAAGCTGTGCTTAAGTCAAGAAGAATAAGCACAGCCGACATGCCTCGATCTAGAGTAATTCTCACTACTTCAGTGGCCAGCAGAAGAGCTGCCTCCAGGCTTCAACCAGAATTGTAACCAGTTTGCGTATGGTGCAGCTTTTAATATCCAAAAGGTTAGAGAGAAAACCATTTAGTAGTTTCTCTAAGATTTTACTTATCACTGGAAGCGATGAGATAGGCCTATCATTTTCTGGCCTATCAGATTTCAGGGAGACCCTTTTTAGCAGTGGCAGGTCTTCCCCAAAGCTTTTTGCCTTACTCCTCCATATTTTTCTGATCTTGTTTTGTTGACCTTAGGACTCTGTGCACTCTGCACGTTACCAGCAGTGCTAAAGTGTATGTACTCACTCCTTACAACATGATAACATTGGCTTGTTCCCAAATGGCATATTTAATTTAGTGATACGTCCCTAGTAAAGGGTTACTAATTGTACCAAGGCCATATAATGTAAAGGCTACTAGTGGGCCTGCATCACTTGTTGTGCCAGCCACTTAAGTAGCCTTGCAGAACTATCTTAGGTTTGTCATTGCACCCTGTGTGTGCAGCTTTGGCCTGCCATTTCAACCTGGCAAAATAAACCTTTTGCCATGCCCAAACCTTCTTTTTAAATACATATATGTCACCCCTAGGGTAGGCCTTGAAGAGCCCAGTGTGCAGAGTGTAGTGTATTTAAAAAGTTGGACATGTACTTTCAGGTTTTACATGTCCTAGTAATAAAAAACTCCCAAATTCATTTTTCACTACTGTAAGGCCTTCCTCTCGCTCAGGAAAAGATTGGAGTTACCTTATTACATTTAATAAGGATACCTTCCAAATTGAAAAGGGTATACTGTTCCTGTTTGGTGTCTTTGGACTTGTAATAAAGTAATAAAATTAAAAATCCTCTTTTAAGGAAAAGTTCGATTTTGAATTAAAATTATGAAAAATCCACTTTTAGAATGCTGCCATTTTCCTGCCTTAGTCATTTAGTGCCTGCAACGTATCTCTGGGTCCCATGACTAAGTGTTGTTGGCAGTTGGTCTATGTGTATTCCACCCTAACAGCCACACTCTATAGAGAGCTTAGGTGTGCTTGGATGGTCCATCACTGGCAGGGCGGGAGGGCAGAGCTGAGCACAGTCCTACTTACACTTGAATTGGCTATGTCTTGCCTCCACACAAAGGAGGCAAGACAAAGGGAAATGTCTAGAAGCATCTCCAACTTCAAAGGAGGTATCTGGCATAAATATTGGACCTCAGACACCAACTATTCAGCACACGTCTGAACCTGTGGAGACTTTGCCAGGAAGAAACACTGCTGTGCTGCTGAATAGAAATTCTGCTCTGCTGGATTGCTGCCCTGCTGCCCTCCTGCTTGTGTCAGAGGGATCGGACCTGCACATGAATCCAGGACTCCCAGAGCGACCCCGAGGGCAAGTCTACTGGCATCCTTTTCAGAGTCACAGGGACATAATATACTCAAAACCACCTGAACCAGCACCCAGATCCAGCTGGCACAAACTGCTGACCCACCAAGAGGTGCCCCTACTGTCCTGAGCCTTTGATGTGAGTTCAGTGGACCCGAATTGTAGTTTTTAGGCTCTTCACGACCTCGAACAGCTTGTTGGTGCCAAAACCTTGTTACTCACACTGCCCCCCAAAGCGAAGCTCTGTCAACCCGACACTTCGTGCTACATCATAGACCGTTCGCGACAACCACCACCGTGAAGTACTGGTTCAACTATTTATGACGACAACAGGATCTTTGCATTAAAGCATCGCCTGTCTAACCTGGGCTGACCCGTGCTCCATCGCGGTCACCCTGAACTTGTGACATATTGCATGACCAGATAAATGCGAGTGGCGCTCTGTGTTTGTTTAAGCGGCATTTTCACTTAAATATTTTACATTGCATATCTCCGGTTCTACTAATTGGATTTTTGTGGTTTTAGCCTTGATTTATTTATTTAATTTTGATATCGTTTTCTAAATTGTGTGGGATTTTTCTTCTGTTTTGTTTTCACTTTAAAACTGTTTGAAGTGCTGCAAACATTATTTTCACATTTCCTGTAAGTTAATTGCAAAAATTCTTTTCACAATCGCTATTCCTCTAAATTAAGCCTAACTGCTCTGTGCCAAGCTACCAGAGGGTTAAGCAGAGGTTAACTTGGGGCTTGATGGAGCCTCACCTGAAAAGGATTGTGGTTGCTGCTACACCTCCCTCGACCAGTAACCCAATTTCTCACACCGCGTCACCACCCTCATGTTTTCCCCAAAAATATAATATAAATTTTGAGGGTCACCCTCTTTTTATTTCTATTAAACCACAAGACAACCAAAATGTCTAAATTGGAGTTTGATTGAGTCACCCACTTTTCAAACCTATATCACCCTCCCAAATAGTGTTCATTCTCTTTTCAGCTTAATGAGATCACACTCTTGAACAAGACTTCACCTGCATGTTTAACTCAGTCCTTTTTATTCATTGGTCTGTTCAAGTGACATTCGCATTTTGATTACAGCAACCACAATACAGCATGAGGAAAGGGATCAGTCCACTTCCACCATAATCTCTCTTCACTGTGAGTGACAGCGTTTGCATTAAAAGTAATCCACTTCATTGCCAGGTCTAGCAGGACAATCTCCGTTTTCATTTCTGCTTCCAATTGTTTTTTTATTTATTTTTGCGGTCGTTTGTTTTGCAATTGTTTTATTTTTTCACCATATCCTCGCCACCATTAGACAGTGGCATTTTTACTTTTTTATTACTCTTCCACTCTTAAAATCATTTTGCATATTTTTCCAAATAAATAAAAAACATTGCAAACTTGCATTATCCATACTTATTGGCTTTGCCATTGCCTGTTTTAAATGTAACTAGTTCTGCACTGAGGTAAATATGACCGCCATATCATAGGATTATGAAACATGCTACTAGTAGGTTGTTTAAAATGGCCGTGCCATTCTCTGCACGGAGATTTAGTGTTCGCCATATGCACCTGGATCGAGTTTTGCATTTTATATTTTGGTAATCTACATAGCACTCTTTAGATACCTACAGCGGTTAGGCCGTAGAGGACAGTATTGGCTGCTTTTTTTTCCATTAAAGGTTTTAGATTGTTACCTGTTTGGGGAGGAAGGGGAGCGTGTACGGATCACGTCTTCCAGAGTCTATAAGTTGTGCTAGATATAAAGAAAACAGTATTGGGCTCAAAGGGACCCTTTTTAAAGTGTTTTTCAATAGCAAATTGCTTGCTCAGCCTACTACCTCTGTTATGTTTTCTTTGGGCCTATGTACAGCTGCATGGTAATTGCAGCTAACCCCTTTTTAATGCCCCTATGCATTTAGCCTCTTTTTTAGTGCTAGGCAATTTTCTGTCAAAAGTTGCTCTCAGGTCAATAAAGTTGAGCTTACTTAGCTCCAATGATGCTCTGGTTAGCTAAGAACAATAAGTCTTCCGATAGATATTGTACCAGTTACATATAGATCAAGGCAGGGCCAGTATCTTCAGAAAACCCTGAGTGAGGAGCTAAGTTTTTGCCTGTCTTTGGTTCATAATGACCCAAGATTGTTGCTAGTGGCAAACAGTGAGAGACAACTGATATACAGATACACACTCTTGCTATTGGGCCATTTTCCATGTGGTTGTAATGTTGAATATTCTGGAAATACAGCAGTTTTGGGATTTGTCACAAAGTTCGTGAAAAGAGCACACCTGTTGTTGACACATCTGTGTTCATTAGAAAGTGATAGGCCTTGAATAAATATGAGGTGTCGTTGAATTCCTCAATGCGGTGGGATCAATAAACTTGTTTTGGTTCTAACACTGGCACAGTTGACACCTTGGTATCGGATAAAATGGGTCAGTCTATGTGTTCGAAAACTATGCTGTTTCAAGTTAAGATGCATTTTCCAGCACAACCTTCCAGTTTCCGCAGGAGCCACAGGTGCACAGAGAATTTGCTAATTGTTTATATGCTGTATCTAGTCAATTTGTATAAGTTCACAACACAGGAATCCAACTGTTCCGAAGCATTTTATAATGTATAAAAGTTATTATCTTGCAACAGTGATAAGTCAGAAACGCAGCATTGAGCAAGGGTGGCGTTAGAAACATTAACATACATACCAGTCCAACTCACAAGCTTTCTGCTCCCTTCACACGGTCACCCAGTGGGGAGCCGAAATCACACGTTTGCAGGGGAAATGAGGTGAAAACCACTATAAAAATTGGATTTCCAGATCATTTTCAGAGCCAGTAACCAGCCAATGTCCATTAAAAGGTGTGAAAACAGCCCAGGACATCAGCGACAGCCTCGATGATCCTTTGTTTGGGAGGGTTTTGGAAGGGGGTGGGGGACTTGGTGAGGGGCAGGGTGCCTCTTAGATAGCTCTCAGCATCAGGCCCCACCAGAGACGTTTTAAGGCATGGGCAACGCCTTTCAGGGGGGCCCCTGATAGAGCCAGTTCTGTTCTGCATAGATTCTTGCCCTGATGACATTTAATAATTTTAAACAGATGATTTTAAATACCGTTTTCCTTAAATGTGTTTTTAATGAGTGTGATTTGTGAGAATACATTACTGACATTTTGCAGTAAAATGTGTTTATGTTTCATGCAACATCCATCAAAAATGTTTCTTTTAGATCAAAACAGGACCTCAGGAGTGGGGGGGGGGTCACAGAGATTCTTTGCACTAATATTAGTGATCTGCTGCTGTGTTACAATATTGAAAACGCATATCATTAATATTTAATATTAGAGGCAAACACATTGAGAATTTGCACCATTGTGTCTGAGCACTGTCAGTGACCTGGTCAAAGAGGCCCTAACAAGGATGAAATTGAATTATAATTTCAAAGCTGTTCTGAACAGGGGCCCAAAATACGATTGGGTCAGGGCCCCCAAAATCCTCAAGATGTCCCTGGCCCCATCTCCTCCAAGGCCCCGCACCTTCCTCACACGGTCAAGTCAATTTGTTAGTTGGCAGGTATGTGCATAGAAAAGTGTCATTTCGTAAGTCAGGGGGCTACTGCTTCATTACAGAGATATTCTTCCAATCAATAAATCTATCGCCATTACTGAAGACAATCTAAAGGTTGCATTCATCATGCACCTGCACCTGCACCCCCGCCCACCCCTGAGGCCAATAGAAGCCAGGTCTGATCCCATATGATTTATATTGTGATGGAAATTGCTTGACTAATGGGATGAGAGGGGATGTTGATTAATGGGCACCGCGGGGATACTCTGGTCAGACCAATAACAAAAGCACATGACTTCTCCCAGTGATGCTGAGCTGTATTGCCAAGACCTTTAAGATGCCAATCAGATTTGAGCAGCGTCTGCTTAATGAGGTCTGTTTGCTGATACCGACAAAAGAGAAGACAGGAGACGCAAACTGTTCCGAAAATTATGTTTCACAACATACCGATTGATTGATTGATTGCTTTATTTCGATATGCACATATCATAAAAGCAGTACAAAAAGATAAAAACAGCATGTCGAAATAGGTAAGACTGTACAAGTAGTATGAGAATTAAAAACACGTTAGGTCAGCATAAATTAGGTAAAAAAGAATTAAATTGATGTGGACAGTCTTCAAAGTCTAATCAACCAAGCCCATTTTAAAAACTTAGCAACAGCACAAACAATAGGAGGGGCTGTATTAGTTAAAAGAATCCGAAGGGCAACGGAGTGCTGACGAGTCCCCAGTACTCTGCAGATGGGACCAAGCCAACGTGATCTGGGGCGACCATAGTCCGGGCATTCGAAAAGGAAATGTGGCACCGTCTCTGGCTTGTCCTGGCAAAGAGCACAGAAGCGTGATGTGGGCTGGGCTTTATTCCACCTCGAGCAGAGGTCGGCCAAGGGCAAAGTTCCTAGCCGAAATTTAATATACAAGGACCTATCCATAGCAACTGATATAATATCCATGTATGGCTCGTACAAGACAGCGTCTTTGAACAGCAGGAAAGCTGCGGTGGTTTTGCAGTGCTGCTGACTTCTAGAGCGCTTCACACAGACCCACTCCCAGAAAAGTTTTTTTTAAATCTTCTTTGGAGGAGCGGAGTGACTATGCCAGCAAGAGTCCAAACCTAGTTCCCCTAAGAGATGTTTTATGTCCTTCAGCCATTTGATGCTACTCCAACCATCTGCGTGCATCACTTCTGCCAAGCCATTGGCATAAGATTGTAGCTCCGGGACCCTCCACAAGCGTGCCCAGAGCAGAAGGGGACGAAGCCGAGCCTGGTCCCTTATAGCTTTACAGCCAGTGTCCATGAGCACTGGGATGGTCGGGCTGCTCGATGGAATGGCAAGGAGATCCTTGATAAATTTATTTTCGGCCTTGCTCAATGAGTCAACTTTGCCCAAGCCCCACAGTTCCGATCCATAGAGTGACGCTGGGACCGCACGTGCTTTGTAGATCTCAAGTATAGGAGCAACACAATGTTTTGTGGAGTTATTGTACTCCTTAAGAAGGGCGCCCCCCACCCTTTTGTGGGCCAAAGTCATTTTATCAATGTGGGCAGTCCAGCTCATCACATCATTCAGACGGATTCCCAGATAATCAAATTCTGCCACTCTTTCTAGGGGTATAGAGTTCAGAATTGGAGGGCGGCCAAATTTGCGAGGTGGATGCATGACTAGGTACTTGGTCTTGTCTATGTTGATGACGAGGCCCTTGGTGGTACAGAAATCCTGGAAGCGGTTCAGCAGTGTCTGTAAACCCTGGGGGGTTTTAGAGATGAGGAGGGTGTCGTCGGCGAACAACAGAGTTGGAATTTTTACTCCTCCCAAGATGGGAGCATCTGATGGTTCGCCCAGTAAATGATCTACCACCCCGTTAATATAGAGGGAGAATAAGGTAGGGGCCAAAACACAGCCCTGTCTTACTCCCCTCTCGACCCTGATCTTATCGGTCTTTTCCCCATTCAGCCCCCATCTAACCTGGGCATAGGTGTTGGTGTGCAGGTTAATAAGGAGGTTTAGTAAGTACGGGGGCATCCCTAAACCATGAAGCACCCTCCAGAGTTCCTCCCTTGGTACCAGGTCAAAGGCAGTCTTAAGGTCAATAAAGGCCAAGTAAAGACTGCCTTTGCCCAGTACCACCACCTTCCAGTGTAACAACAAAAGCCTAAAGACCTGTTCAATAGTTCCTGTACCCGAACGGAACCCAGCCTGCATGTCGGACAGAATGTGATTGTCGTCCACCCATTGAGTGATTCTCCCCAAGATGGTTTTCCCAGCCAATTTCTGGCTGGAGTCTATTAGGCTTATAGGCCTATAGTTCCCGGGTAAGTCCCGACTGCCCTTTTTGAAAATGGGGACCACCTCCGCACCTCTCCAGGAGTCAGGCACAGGGCCTCCCCCCATAATTGCGTTGAGGAGTGCAGAGATTAGTACCCCCCATTCTTCCGGGTAAGCACGGAGGATATCCCCCGGTAGGCCATCCGGACCAGCTGCTTTCAAAGGGACCAAAGTTTTGATCTGCTTTGTAACATCCAAGGGAGAAAACAGTTCCAGGTCACGAACTAGAGTAAAGGGTGGGAGTTTAAAGGAATCATTAAGTGGGCCTTCGGCAGCAGAATAAAGATTTTGGAAATGGGAGAACCAAGTCTGGGCGTTGATGGCACAAGTCCTCCGGGAATCGTCAGGACGATTCCTTTTGCCCACCATGTCCCAAAAACCTTTAGCATCTTTCCCACGACTGGCAGCCAGGAGGTCCTGCCAGAAATTAACCTCCCACTCCATCCTTGCATTTTTCTGGCAGAGTGCATAGTATTTCCTGGCCTCCCTAGTCCTAGACGGTAATTTGGACTTGACTGCCTCGATGAGAAGTGACTTCGCCTCCCTACACTTCTGGTTGTACCAGCCCTGACCCGATCGTAAGCTTGATTTCCTTCCGCTCGGGTGAGCTGGAACTACAAAGAGGTCACCAATGGCCTGAATTATGACACAGAACCTGGGTGCCACCTCCATCAGCCCTTCCTCTTGGCAATCAAGATTAGCTAGGGCTGAGACCAGAAGCTGCCTAATCGCAGAAGTTTTCTCCTCCGAGAGAGCTAGCTTCGCCCACTTTAGCCTTCGACCACAGTTTGTAACCACTGACAGGTCCGGGGCGGGGTTACAAGGAGATCTACTCACGGTGCTATTGAAACACCTGTGGGACAGGGTGAGGGACAGGAGATTGTGGTCACTCTCCACAGAAGGTACAATTACCATGTCCTCCACCAGGCTCCACAGGTGTATGTCAAGGAGAAAATAATCAATCCGTGACATGTGTCCTGGCCTATTGTAGGTGTGCGCCCCTATTTTGTCGGACCTAGTCCTGCCGTTAGCAGCTCTAAGACCAAACTCCATAACTAGTGAGTTGATCTGGAGGGCCACTTCCGTCCACTTTTTAATAGGACTAAGCTCGAGGGGCGGAATCCCCCACCCATTATCAAGTTCCTCTTGGTCTGCTAGGATGTCCAGGTCCAGGGGCTCGAAAGTGCAGTTCAGGTCACCTGCCAGCAAGGTACAGGACCTGTGGGGAGATAAGCGGAGTTGGGCTTCCAGACAAGCTATTACTGGGGATTCTCTTCCCCCCTTAGTGCCACGGGCGTAGATGTTAAAAATGTTTAGAATAACTCTGCCCTGGGAATTTCTGAGCAAAATATTTAGGAGATCAGGGCAATTAGTGTCCCTCTCCTCCACCCTACAGTTGAGTTCAGTGGCTACCCAGATTAACAGGCCACCGGAAGGGCGGCCCCTGCCAGTTGCACTTTCTACTGCCGGCAAAAAGTGGGTGGAGTAGCCCGCCTTGTGTAGGGGCACCCGACTCCAGGTTTCCTGGAACAGGCATATGGAGTATTGCTCCACACGCTCGCTCCAGTCCGGCAGCGCCAGCTTCCTCTCGAGGCCCGCCACATTCCAGCTGAAAACCCTAATCTGGGGGTCCGTTACAGCCGCAATGCTACAATCCTCGACAGGGGGTGGTATGACCACAGGCCCCACACCAGGGGGACTGGCCAAAAGGTTATAGGATGCCCCAGTCTCCCCCTTCTCCTCTACAAGCTCGGCCGTAGCCTGAATTTGCGATGAGGAGGAGGAGCCATTGGATTTGAGGTAAGGTGTTGACTCAGCAACAAAGCTTGGAGCCACAGCGACCTCCCCGGGAACATAACTGAGTCAACAGCTCCAGGGTCCCCAGTTTGGTATTACTGGAGCTAGGCATAGCTGCTGGGGAAAAACTCGCGGGGTCGAAAGGCCATAGGCAGTGTTCTCCACAGAGAATTGGCCCCCAGGACTGCTAATATAGGTGGGTTGTCCAAGGTGGATGGTGGGAGTGGTCATACTAGACCGTGGGTAAAAGAATGTCAAGTCGACTATGTCGATACCCGTTCCAACCGTGGGTTGACCTTGAGAGCATATTAGATGGGCGACCCTAGCATCTTGGAAGTTTACCACCACACAATCCCCTTCAAGCGATTTTTTCCCGTTTCCAATCCATCCCACCCTGCGTACACCAAGAATAATACCATCCACTCCCACAGGCAAGGGCCTGTTGGCTTTCAGCCAGTGGATGACCTTATTCTTGAGTGCCTGATGGTTTTCCCGCTGGGTACTCCCAATAGGGGGGACTTTGGTAAGGATAACAACATACGGGTGACACTCAGGGGGGAGGTTAACTGGGGGGCACTTTCGTCTACTATTCTGAGGAGGACCTAAAGGGGAACGGTTTATAGGTGGGACGGGGATAGATGCAACCTTAGGAGTTGATGCAACACCGCCAGTTGTAGCAGATATAACGGCCCCAGGTTGCGAAGTAGGGCCCGTCCCTCCCTTCTGATGTTGCCTTGGGCCTTGGGTGGACACCGGGGTTGTTACTACTGGGGGAGGGGTAGCATGCACTTGAGCAACATGAGTGGATGCATTCGGCTTTATCTGCCTAGGACCAACCTTAGGAGCAGCCAAGATAGTGTTCCCAGGGGCTGGTTGCTTGGGCGGCTGCGTCAGCTGATCTCCCGAGGGGGGTCTCACTGGGACCTCTATCCTATTGGTCTTATCTAACCTATCTGTCCTATCCTCACTGAGCTTCTTCTGGTGCTTGAGCAGGGTTTTTAGGGCAAAAAAATTGTCCCTAGTAACCTGTTCAAAGCAGTCAAGCCTGTCCCCCAACCTCTTGACCTGGTCTATAAGTGGCAACACAAGAGACTTGACCAGCTTCTCAATCGACTCCAAGGAGGGACCCACGTTGGCCTGGTCAGGCGTTGGTGGGGCCAGCAGGGAAGGTAGTACTGTATCAATAGCAGCTGGAGCGCAGATAGGTGTCCCTAAAGATACAGGTCCTGTAGCACCCAGGGGGGAAGGACCCCTCTGGGGCGGGTACCTGGGATGGTTAGTAATCTTGGATGGGCAGCCCTTTCGAGTGTAAATTGCCCTTTTCCCCTTCCTTTTGATAGGCTCCTGATAAGGTAGATTTATAGGCGGAGCTTGTGGGACGAGAGCAGGAACCTCAGGGCAGTGTTGGAACTGAATGCCAGGTGAACCTGCTAAGGAAAACTCAGTGCATGGATCTATAAGCACGGCACAAGAGCTAGTACCGTGGTTACCGGTCGATGAGTTCTCTACCCCTTCTATACCACCCTCTAATGGTGCAATAAAAGGATCCCCAGGTAGATCCCCAAGCAAGGGTGCAGGGGAAATAGAAATTTCAGGGGACAACACTATTGCTGGAGATGGACTTTTAGAAGGAGGAAAGTCAAAAGAAAGGCGCCGTTCAGATATGGCAAGTTCATTGTCGATGACAGCCGCCACCCTAGTCAGGAATTTGTCCATGGAGCCGAACATAGTACCCCCTGGGGCACTTTCCCCGCCACCCCTCAAGGCCTTACCGGAGCGAGTTGACATGTTGAGTTGCGACACCACAATGAGGCACCACAAGTTGAAACCGGTACGGTGGATGTAAGTGGGGTGGCCCTGCCCTGCCCCCTCCTGCCCCGGACGGCCACAGACGGCCCGCCCTTTGCTCGGGCTTCGCTCGGCGTCCCGCTCGCGTCCCGCGGAGCGCCAGACAGAGCGTCAAAATAGAAAAGTGTTGCAGGTGGGGGGCGTGGCTGGTGGTGGGCGCGTCCGCTAGCGCACCTGTGAGAGCAGGGACTCCTGGGTCTTTGAGTCCCTGCAGAGCGCCAACGACAGGAAACAGCCTCCGCCCTCTTGAAGCCGCGAAGCGGCACCCGCGGAGCGGGTGCGGCGAGCGGTAGCAGCGCACAAGGATTTGTCCCCAGGTCAGCGGGACTCGCTGAAGCTCCTCCACTGCTCCTAGACACAGCAAACACCCAAGCTGCTTTCAGGTGGGTCCCAATGAGCAAGGGAAACACGCGCCTTTTCCGTTTGGCCAGGCGGGGGGCGTGGCTGGTGGTGGGCGCGTCCGCTAGCGCACCTGTGAGAGCAGGGACTCCTGGGTCTTTGAGTCCCTGCAGAGCGCCAACGACAGGAAACAGCCTCCGCCCTCTTGAAGCCGCGAAGCGGCACCCGCGGAGCGGGTGCGGCGAGCGGTAGCAGCGCACAAGGATTTGTCCCCAGGTCAGCGGGACTCGCTGAAGCTCCTCCACTGCTCCTAGACACAGCAAACACCCAAGCTGCTTTCAGGTGGGTCCCAATGAGCAAGGGAAACACGCGCCTTTTCTGTTTGGCCAGGCGGGGGGCGTGGCTGGTGGTGGGCGCGTCCGCTAGCGCACCTGTGAGAGCAGGGACTCCTGGGTCTTTGAGTCCCTGCAGAGCGCCAACGACAGGAAACAGCCTCCGCCCTCTTGAAGCCGCGAAGCGGCACCCGCGGAGCGGGTGCGGCGAGCGGTAGCAGCGCACAAGGATTTGTCCCCAGGTCAGCGGGACTCGCTGAAGCTCCTCCACTGCTCCTAGACACAGCAAACACCCAAGCTGCTTTCAGGTGGGTCCCAATGAGCAAGGGAAACACGCGCCTTTTCCGTTTGGCCAGGCGGGGGGCGTGGCTGGTGGTGGGCGCGTCCGCTAGCGCACCTGTGAGAGCAGGGACTCCTGGGTCTTTGAGTCCCTGCAGAGCGCCAACGACAGGAAACAGCCTCCGCCCTCTTGAAGCCGCGAAGCGGCACCCGCGGAGCGGGTGCGGCGAGCGGTAGCAGCGCACAAGGATTTGTCCCCAGGTCAGCGGGACTCGCTGAAGCTCCTCCACTGCTCCTAGACACAGCAAACACCCAAGCTGCTTTCAGGTGGGTCCCAATGAGCAAGGGAAACACGCGCCTTTTCCGTTTGGCCAGGCGGGGGGCGTGGCTGGTGGTGGGCGCGTCCGCTAGCGCACCTGTGAGAGCAGGGACTCCTGGGTCTTTGAGTCCCTGCAGAGCGCCAACGACAGGAAACAGCCTCCGCCCTCTTGAAGCCGCGAAGCGGCACCCGCGGAGCGGGTGCGGCGAGCGGTAGCAGCGCACAAGGATTTGTCCCCAGGTCAGCGGGACTCGCTGAAGCTCCTCCACTGCTCCTAGACACAGCAAACACCCAAGCTGCTTTCAGGTGGGTCCCAATGAGCAAGGGAAACACGCGCCTTTTCCGTTTGGCCAGGCGGGGGGCGTGGCTGGTGGTGGGCGCGTCCGCTAGCGCACCTGTGAGAGCAGGGACTCCTGGGTCTTTGAGTCCCTGCAGAGCGCCAACGACAGGAAACAGCCTCCGCCCTCTTGAAGCCGCGAAGCGGCACCCGCGGAGCGGGTGCGGCGAGCGGTAGCAGCGCACAAGGATTTGTCCCCAGGTCAGCGGGACTCGCTGAAGCTCCTCCACTGCTCCTAGACACAGCAAACACCCAAGCTGCTTTCAGGTGGGTCCCAATGAGCAAGGGAAACACGCGCCTTTTCCGTTTGGCCAGGCGGGGGGCGTGGCTGGTGGTGGGCGCGTCCGCTAGCGCACCTGTGAGAGCAGGGACTCCTGGGTCTTTGAGTCCCTGCAGAGCGCCAACGACAGGAAACAGCCTCCGCCCTCTTGAAGCCGCGAAGCGGCACCCGCGGAGCGGGTGCGGCGAGCGGTAGCAGCGCACAAGGATTTGTCCCCAGGTCAGCGGGACTCGCTGAAGCTCCTCCACTGCTCCTAGACACAGCAAACACCCAAGCTGCTTTCAGGTGGGTCCCAATGAGCAAGGGAAACACGCGCCTTTTCCGTTTGGCCAGGCGGGGGGCGTGGCTGGTGGTGGGCGCGTCCGCTAGCGCACCTGTGAGAGCAGGGACTCCTGGGTCTTTGAGTCCCTGCAGAGCGCCAACGACAGGAAACAGCCTCCGCCCTCTTGAAGCCGCGAAGCGGCACCCGCGGAGCGGGTGCGGCGAGCGGTAGCAGCGCACAAGGATTTGTCCCCAGGTCAGCGGGACTCGCTGAAGCTCCTCCACTGCTCCTAGACACAGCAAACACCCAAGCTGCTTTTAGGTGGGTCCCAATGAGCAAGGGAAACACGCGCCTTTTCCGTTTGGCCAGGCGGGGGGCGTGGCTGGTGGTGGGCGCGTCCGCTAGCGCACCTGTGAGAGCAGGGACTCCTGGGTCTTTGAGTCCCTGCAGAGCGCCAACGACAGGAAACAGCCTCCGCCCTCTTGAAGCCGCGAAGCGGCACCCGCGGAGCGGGTGCGGCGAGCGGTAGCAGCGCACAAGGATTTGTCCCCAGGTCAGCGGGACTCGCTGAAGCTCCTCCACTGCTCCTAGACACAGCAAACACCCAAGCTGCTTTCAGGTGGGTCCCAATGAGCAAGGGAAACACGCGCCTTTTCCGTTTGGCCAGGCGGGGGGCGTGGCTGGTGGTGGGCGCGTCTGCTAGCGCACCTGTGAGAGCAGGGACTCCTGGGTCTTTGAGTCCCTGCAGAGCGCCAACGACAGGAAACAGCCTCCGCCCTCTTGAAGCCGCGAAGCGGCACCCGCGGAGCGGGTGCGGCGAGCGGTAGCAGCGCACAAGGATTTGTCCCCAGGTCAGCGGGACTCGCTGAAGCTCCTCCACTGCTCCTAGACACAGCAAACACCCAAGCTGCTTTCAGGTGGGTCCCAATGAGCAAGGGAAACACGCGCCTTTTCCGTTTGGCCAGGCGGGGGGCGTGGCTGGTGGTGGGCGCGTCCGCTAGCGCACCTGTGAGAGCAGGGACTCCTGGGTCTTTGAGTCCCTGCAGAGCGCCAACGACAGGAAACAGCCTCCGCCCTCTTGAAGCCGCGAAGCGGCACCCGCGGAGCGGGTGCGGCGAGCGGTAGCAGCGCACAAGGATTTGTCCCCAGGTCAGCGGGACTCGCTGAAGCTCCTCCACTGCTCCTAGACACAGCAAACACCCAAGCTGCTTTCAGGTGGGTCCCAATGAGCAAGGGAAACACGCGCCTTTTCCGTTTCGCCAGGCGGGGGGGCGTGGCTGGTGGTGGGCGCGTCCGCTAGCGCACCTGTGAGAGCAGGGACTCCTGGGTCTTTGAGTCCCTGCAGAGCGCCAACGACAGGAAACAGCCTCCGCCCTCTTGAAGCCGCGAAGCGGCACCCGCGGAGCGGGTGCGGCGAGCGGTAGCAGCGCACAAGGATTTGCAGCGCACAAGGATTTGTCCCCAGGTCAGCGGGACTCGCTGAAGCTCCTCCACTGCTCCTAGACACAGCAAACACCCAAGCTGCTTTCAGGTGGGTCACAACATACCAAGTCCCACAACGCTGATAACCCCTTAATGCCTCTTTCCACTGCTGCGTCTAGGAATGACGTCACTTCGCACGGTGCGTTTCACCCCTGCGGTTCTTCCAATCTGTCTGGGGCCGTTTTACGATGACGGAGGCCTGAGCTGGATCCCATTCTCCGCTCGCTGATTGGTGCATCTCTGTAGCCATCCTCCTTCTGAGGCAGAGTCACCGCTCTCTCTGCTTCTCGCGCTCACAGTTCATTATGATCAACGTTGTAATTCTACTCTGCCCCCTTAAACCTGTCCTCAAATTGCCCCTATTTCAAAGCGCCGCTGTCGCCGGAGGGGAAGTCGTAAACAAATAAATCTCATAAAGAAACCCATTTCCTGCGCCGTAAAATTCTTCACGTTTGAATGTTGCAAGAAATCGTGTAAATTGTGCTGGTAACAGAAGAGAAACTACCCACAGCGCTGAGATGGTCCACACTGTGAGTTATGGGGATGGAACAGGGTTACACTTATCAGGGGAGCTGGAGGTTTGGCCTGAGGCGAGGAGGCAGAAGCGTCAGAGACTCTGGACAGTGGGACATATGTACTACTAGCACATTTTCCCACAGACACAGAATGGCTAAACCCCTTTGATACATCTGGCCTGAAGGTCCCTAGCAATGTGCACAGTAAGTGTTTTGTATTGCATTTATATAGTGCTTCATATCCCCACGTGAGGCACCGAGGCGCATTGTATGTTGAGTGCTGCAGGGTAGATGGTATTATTGCCATCAAAATATTGATTTAAAAACATAAATCAAAATTTTCGCCTGCAGGTGTTTTGAAGTGAGAAACATATTGGGCTGCATGTTTCAAGATTTGGAATAGCGATTACTAATTGCGATTTTCAGGGAATCGCAATTAGGTAATCGCAATTCCAAATGTATGAAACTACCAAGAGTTTCATTTTGCGATTCGTAGGTGCTCGCAAATTTACCGTCTTCATGAATATTATTGAGGTAGGCCGCAATTTGCGACTACCTAGGAATCGCTAAAATCACGAGTATGGTGGCCTGCTGGGGTCAGCAGACCACCAAGTCCATGATAGCTTGTAAATATTGCGAGCATTGTTTTTTTAAATGCAGCCCGTTTTCCTAAAAGGAAAACTAGTTGCATTTAAAAAACAATAAATGAAACATTTTCTCTTCATTTTTTAAGAGCAGGGAGTGGTCCATGGGACCATTACCTGCTCTTAAAACACGCTTTTGCCACCATTCCCAAAGGGGAAGGAGTCCCTAGGGGACCCCTTCCCATTTGCGAATGAATTATCACCAATTTGAAGTTGGTGGTAAATTGCAAATGTTTTGCAACCGCATTCAAGGTCACAAAACATTCATAAATATCGCTGCGATTCACTATTTGGAAGGGATGCCCTAAACACGTCTCTTCCAAATATAGAATTGCAAACCCATTTTGCGATTCAATTTCGAAATATGGTATGATACATGTATATAGCCATTTTTGCATTCGCAAACGGGCCGATTCTGCAATTCGGCCTGTTTGTGAAGGCAAAATTGATATACCACCACTGTGGGAGGGGTGGGTGGGACAGGCAAGCAAGCAACTACCCAGGAGTGGGGAAGCAACAATACAGAGTAGGACAGAGGGGAGACAGCCTGCAAACACATGCATTATCATGGAGTGCCTCAACTAATAGAAAAAAGTAACTCTAAAAGCGCAAACGGCGGAAGGACCCTGCGCAAGGAAGCAGTACTTAGTCCTTGCACTAGGGGTGGGACCAACATGTAGAGGAAGGGAAGCCAGCATGTACTGATCAACGATAAGCAGGAAAACGATAGTGACAATTTAACCAACCAATGGTAAGCAATGGGCAGGCTCTAAGCCTCCTGTAAGTAAACAAATGTTTTGTAAGTGCTAGCACATGCGCTGTCTCAGGGGAGACCTAAAAATGGGGCTGTTTATTGTGGAGCATCATCTTTTATCAAATATGTGAAACTCTGATATCAAGATGTGATGTTTTGATGTAAAAACGTTGCACAATTCTTATTTTGACCTTGCACTGCGTTTGGTACCACTTGGCATACTTGCCGTGGAAACTGTAAAGGCCAAGCAGCATATTTATGGCTATTCCCCACTACAGAAACTTATGAGATCTACAAGGTCAGTCAAAGTATGAGTGAAGATGCGGGATGCAGTGTCCAGAAGTTTCCATCAATCTTTGAAAGGATTTATTATATGTCACATGGTGTGGATGCTTTTCTCTAACACAAAGAGTTTTGAAGTTAAAAAAACTGCATATAATGGTACTGCCATTACTCGTGAGTAAGCGACCAAAGTTATAAGAAGCCCCAAGCTCTAGTCGAGTCGTCTTACTAGTTCCTAAGAGCCAGAACACAAGGCAAGCCTAGTAACCAAAATACATACACAGTGGTTCGTCCATACGATCCCCTTCTCTGGGAAACGCCGATGTAGGCAGCTAAAAAGCTGAGCAACTCTACTCTCTTTCAGCAAACTACTAAAAACGAATCTCTTCTATCTTCACTTGAGCTATAATGTGAACCCTAAAAGTTATCTTATTTCCAAACTCCACAAATACATATGTACGTCCAACTATCCTATGTTGGGCAGATTAAAGTTAACCATATTCTCTTATTTTTTGTCAAGCGTGCTATTAAGGTGCAATGGCACTTTATATAATTGCTACATAAATAAATAAATGTGCTTGATCACATGTTAAATTTAAGGTTAGTAAGATTAGTCCATGGCGGCGGTTACAGTCACACTAAAATCAGGGTATCAAATGTGAGTTCTGAGATGAAGGCCAAGATCAATGCCAGATTTTAAGGCTAAACAGTGCTGAAGCTCTGCTCTGAAGCCTTTGGCCTGTGCAATTAAAGTTCTCTGTGCCGAATACCAAGGTTGGTCAATGGTCATCTATAATCCGCTACATAATACTCCCTGTCCCATTTTCACGCTCTTGCATGTTCCTGGCTTTCCCTTTGTGATGGTTTTGTCATCTTTATTTTCCTCCAGCTTTTCGATCTGTGTTTTTTCCCTCTCTTGCACTCACTAAATATCCTTTTTTTTTTTTATTCTTTTTTTTTTCCGCCTTAAATTACACACATTGTATTACATATATTATACATTTGCCAAATAATAATTTTGAATTTATAATTAACCACATCTGGTTTGATGAGACTGCTCCTACTATAGAAAAAAAAGGGAAATTATAAAATACATTTACACAATATCCACCTAGACTTATGGTTTACAAATATATCCATATTTCCTATAGCATTAAAAAAAACTATAGGTTGCTATATTGCCATGGTCTCTTTCCATTTCGCAATTGGCTTCCAAATTTTTTGGCCTAACTTTCTTCCCCTTTTCCCCTTACGTGAATATATTGCCTTCTCCAGATTATACATGCCTAATAAATTTGAAAGCCAAGTTTGCATTACTGGGGGGTCTTATCCAACCATGCTCTTGCTATTGTCAGCCTTAATACTGCGGTGGCAATAAACGTAAATTCTTTATAGGTATGATCTTCCCCCGCATCCCTCCCCAACAAGATTAACAACGGTGCCAGTTGTACTCGTAATCTTAAAGTGCTACCCATAAAATCTTCTACATTTTTTATCAGAGTGTGTATCTGGGGGCAGGTAGCAAACATATGTACAATATCTGCATCTAATGCATTACAGCGAGGACAGGTGGTACCAGTCAAACCTCCCCATTTAGCTATTCTGGCCGGAGTGTGGTACAGCGAAAACAGAGTCTTGTAATGCTGAGATTGGAGGGGACCCGAGCATAAGATGGTACGACCCAGGTCGAGTGATTCCGCAAAGCTTTCAGGTTCCCCCCCCCCAGTTTTTCAACCCATTTGTTACTAAATTTATTCATGTCGTCTACCTTCCCTTTTGCAAGACTTGCATAAAAAGATCTTATCGTGCAATCCCCTCCTAATATTATTTTCTCAAGTATTTCATTACGACTAAAGCCCGCTTCTCCACTCCGCTTTTTGCTGAGAAAGCTCCTTATCTGTAAAAATTTAAAAAAATCCCTAGTTCCAATACCATATTTGCGGGTTAAATCTTCAAATTGGACAATCCCCTCTTCATCCATTAAGTCCCCGATCTGTATTATCCCTTTTTGTGCCCACCCAGCCATTGTTGAATCAGCAAAGACTTCCGCCGGGAAGGATTTGTTCTTGTATAGCCTGATATACCTGTTATATCTTCCTAGGTTCGCTTTTTTAAAAAAGCATTCCTTATCTTAACTGCTGCTTCTACGGTCTTAAATCTAGTCCTTTTATAGTACCCATACTCTACTCGATTTAATAAACAATTTTCTGTCTCGACCCCCAGCACTGCTGAATACACTTCCGTGGACATGGTCGTAACTCTTTGCTCGAGTCCCCCACCCCCAATTAGTCCTTGCATATACTGTAATGCTGCTACCATTTGGTACATTCTAAAATCAGGGGCCCCCCCACCCCCTTCTTTCTCTCGGAAGAGACATATAGCGATATGCACGCCGGGTCTTCCCATGTGCCCAAATAAATCTGTTCAATACATTCTCTAACAAATTACACCATTTAACTTCAAAAACCAAGGGAATAGTTCTAAAGAAATAAAGAAATTTGGGCAGAATCAGCATTTTTATTACGTTAGTGCATCCCATCAGGGAAAGATGAAGATTGTTCATTCTCTCTAAATCGCTCTTTACCTTCGAATTTAATCGAGTCATATTACTCTCGACTACTGCTCTCAGGTCCACCGATAATGAGACCCCCAAGTATACTGCCGAGCTAACCACTCTGTTATCATCGCACCTAGCGTATGAGTTCTTTATAATCTGCGTTTTGGCTCTGTTCAAACTATACCCAGATATCTGACCAAACATCAGGGCCTCTGCTTCTACCTCCTTTATAGCTAGAGTAGGGTTTGATGTTAAAATTGCTACGTCGTCTGCGTATGCAAGGGTCTTCACTATACAATTATTTACTCTTATTGGTGGTATGTCCACATTAGTTTCAAAACGCCGCAATAACGGCTCCAGATATAACGCGAACAGAAGGGGCGAGGAAGGACACCCTTGCCTGGTCCCCCTAGCAATGTTTACTGCAGCTGAGAGCCCTCCGTTAACTCTAATTCTGGCAATAGGGGTGATATATAAGGCCTGTATAGCTTTTATAAACTTTTCCCCTATCCCGCACCACTTCATAACATACCATAGATAGTCCCAGGAGACCCGGTCAAACGCCTTCTCAGCGTCAAGAAAAAGCGCTGCAACAGGGTCTCCTAAGACACCTACAGCATCAAAGATGGTAACTACAGCCCTAACATGTTGGGTTGTCCCTTTACCGGGTATAAACCCGTGTTTCAATTCTTAGATGTGGAGTTAGCTCAGTGGCCCGAGCCTATAGTGTGCTGTGGGGACTTTAATTTACATGATCCAGAGAGTTCATTTACACAGCCTGGGGGGTCATATCGGGGAAGGAAGAAGAAGGTGTATAATGCACTAGCTGCTATGGTTGCACAATGCCTTGGCTGATCCATGGATAAAGTTACACCCATATTTGGATGGGAACACTTTCTATTCAGCACCGCACAAAGTAATGGTAAGATTGGATTATTTCTTAATGTCTACTACTTTACTTCCTGGCTTACATATAGAAAAACTTCCACGGGTTATTTCGGATCATAGCCCATTGATTTGCACGCTTAAAATTACTCAAACACAAAGAATACCCTCGCAATGGTCTTTCGAGAGAGCTTTGTTAAAAGATGCTGCATATAGGGAGCATATGATTCCATGGATACAATACTTCTGGGAAATCAATAGAGGGACAGCATCCCCAGGGGTGGTCTGGGACACCTTTAAGGCTGGAGTAAGGGGAGAAACTATGAGTTTTGTTCTGGCAAGGCAGAAGAGGGAAAGGGATAAGAGAGAACAGATAGAAAAAAAGTTATTAAGAGAGGAAGATAATTTGAGTAGGGCAATTGTACGGAAGCTACCACTAGAAGAAACTTTATTTAAAATTATAGCATTGAAAGCCGAAGCTGTTGAAGGATTGGCCAGGAAGGCAGCAGATAATTATTTAACGAAAAAGGAAAGAACATATGAATATAGTGAGAGAATAGGGCAAGTACTAGCAATAAGAACTAGGCAGAGAACAGCAGCAGCGGCAATAAAAGAGATAAGGGATGGACAGGGGAATTTGGTTATAGATCCTAATTTAATAAGGGAAGTCTTTAGAAGGTTTTATGCAGATTTATACACCCCGGAGGATATAGCAAGCCCGGGAAATATTGAAAATTATTTGATGAATATTTTACCACCGATATTGCCCGAAGAAGATCGTGAGATAATGGAGGGTCCTTTTCACCTGGAAGAACTAAAGTCTGCCCTTGCAAGTCTACCAGTAGTGAAAGCAGCAGGGCCAGACCAAATACCAATTGAATTCTACCAAATATTTAGGGATGTGCTACTTGCAGATATGTTTTACACATTGTTGCAAGCACAAATAGGGGAATCTACTCCGGAATCCTGGGGCGGAGCTGATATTATTGTTATTTTAAAAAAAGGTAAACCACCAGAAGCACCCGGGTCTTATAAACCCATAACACTGATGAACTCAGATGTAAAAGTATACTCTAAAATTCTGGCAAAAAGATTGGCAAAAATTATTGAGCAACTGGTAACCCTGCACTCACTAAATATCCAATGTGGAAATTTAAGTGCCGGTCCCCAAAAATAAGTGCTGTGGCCCCCTTCGGAAACTACAGTCTCAAATTAACCACTAATCAAATAAGTTCTATTTACACTAATTGTATGCAATTATATGTTAAATGGCTAGCCTGAAAATCTGTCACGGAGAACGTGTGCCTGGACCTATGCTAGACACTCCGGCATTAGGGTGGCCACATATGCTAAAACGAGGACAGATTGTCTGGGCCGTCCAGATACACAGACATGGAAATTTGGAAAAAATACAAGCAGACTTGTCAGGTCGCTCATCCTACCAGTGACTGGATGAGAATGAGGTAAAGTGGCACGTGCCTGGATGTCTCCACCTTTCTGTACTTCAGCAGATATGTTTTTGGGATCCAGATATAGTCTTCCCGTGCTCTGTAACATTCCGTGTTGTTTCACTTTCTTGCTCTCTGATGCTCCCTCAATCTAGCTCCTTCTCTCTCATCTTGCCCCATCCCCTTCATTCCCACACACTCGGCCTTCCTCTGGTGCTGGCTTATTAATTTCCAAGATGTGCTACGCATCAGTGCTCGTTTATTGCAGTTGCTACATCCCTCCTTTGCCCTTGGCTTTTATAGCCACGCTGTGAGTGCGCGCGCCACGTCACTCCCTGGAGACCTGGGGCTCGAGGACAATGGGCCATACCATTTCATTCCACTCACGGACCGTTTATAGCCGTGCAGCAGGTCACAGTCTCCTTACTCCGTCACTTAACTGGTATCGGTGATGCTGCACAGCACATTAAGGTTCTCAGGTAAGACATTCTTGTAGAATGCGAGCCATTGTTTCTGAGCTGCCGCCACAGCACCTATAGTGCGGCTTGCTGAGGAAAGTATCAACACAGCAGGTCACTGTGGTTTCACACTGTGACACTGAGGCCTTTCATGTCCAGGAACTCTGTCTAAAAGTGAATCTCACAGAAGGAGCTGCCCATCTCCCCTCGTAACTTCCGGAACTGAAGCGCATTCTGTATGGATAGGAAGCGTGGCGGCCATTTTGATAGCATACATACTGGTTGGTGCTTCTTCTCAGACTTTGCTCACCCAAGCTCATACTTTATTTTAAGAAAACGGCACTGGAAATTTAGGGCCAGGGGCGTAACACATGCCCACGCATCCCCCGCGGTGAAGGGGGGCCCCCAGCTGCAGGGGGCCCCCTCAGCACAGTACTCAGGTCTGAGCGCTCCGGATTAAATCCAGAGCTGGGGGCCCTCCGTGTACATTGCAGGGGGGGCCTTAAACTTGTTACGACACTGTTTAGGGCCTGATGTGCTAATCCCATACACAAACCAGAGATGTGCATGTTGTACACCGAGTGGTTTGTAAACGGAAATACAAATTGCGATGTCATCCATGTACTTAGAAATCATATCACAAACTTTACATTAGGAGGGGGTCGTAAAATGACCCTTCTAATGAATGAATATTCATGTGCCAGGTCACATTTAGTGACCCCCGTGATTGGATGTGAATGCAGGAATGGAAGCCCTCATGGCCTAGTAGATTGCCATGTGAAAAACTTTTTTTTAATTAAAAAAACATAGGGAAGCACATCAAGGGGAGCCACTAAGACCACCTATTAGGGGGCAGCTTCCCCCTCGTGAATCAATTACCACCCTAACTCAGGGGTCGGTAAGCGATCAATGGTTTGTGGCCGCAATTGCAGTCACAAACCATTTACACATTCCCCAGTATATTGAAACGGGGGATGCCTCTTTCACACCCCTAATTACTTATTTGAGATTCATATTGGTTCTCAAATGCCCTTTGACAAAACTGAAAGATTTTTCCAACTTGTTAAAAAGCTTTGATACATTCTTAAATGGTTTTCTGCGGTTTCAAACAAGTTTTTTTTATTAATCACAGGCTTTGCGACTGCAAAATAGCTTTGTACACAGTGGCGTAGCTAGACCTATGGCCTCCCTTGGCGGCCTAGGCATTTTCCGCCCCGCGGCTGTGTGTAGGAGGGGGTGGGTGTGCTGGCGATTTCCTCTGCGGCCGCATGCAACGGTCGTTGTTAAGAGCGGGGGGAGCTGCTCCCCTCCTTGCTACGCTACTGTTTGTGCAGGAGGCCATTTGAGATGTTAAGAAATGAGCATAAAAATGTGGATATAAACAGCGGTAAAGCAATTGATCCTGAAAAATGAGAAACACCTAGGCATAAATTCTAAAAAAAGAAGTGGTGGTATAACCAAGCTAGGCAGTATGTAAGTGACATTGTGATGCGTGTCATCACAGTGCGCAACATCACGGCGCGTGACATCGCACATGCATCACAGGAAGTGGCATGGCATCCCAAAACCTCACTGAACGTGACATCACAAGAAGTGACATCAGATATTCGGACCTCACTCATATGTTTAAAAGGCAGGTCTTTCATTAATACATTTGAGCGCAGTCCAATCTTTAACATATGAGATTTTGCATCAGGGTTGTGCCAAAAAAGTGACTCAACCGTAACGCAAAATCTTGGCCTCAATTTATACATTAATTTTTTAAAACCTTGCCATTGGGACGTGGCTTAGAGCATCAAGATGGCGGGCGCACTCTGAATTGCTGCGGACCCCTCCGTCATCTGCTGCCACCCACAAGCCTTCAGAGACCTAATTACCCCTCACAGTGCAGACTGAGTGCCTTCGGACTGGTTTGAGGTGATCCTCATTGTCGGAGAGTCCCAGGGTCCCGTAGCTGGCTGCGATGCGATGACCTTGCTTCCCCTCAACATCTCGGCCGGAGCAGGAGGAAGACTGCTGAGCCCTTAGTCCCAGTGAGTACTGTGTGACGTTGGGATGGGGACCGTGGTCTGGCACTCCCTGCCTTTGATCATCCGAGACCCTGCTCCCTGCCTCTCCATGCACTGCTGCAAGATCACCCCTAGGACTCCTGTGAGCTGCTGCATGAGTCCCTGAAGCCTGCCTGGCCCCATGCAGTGGTTCACTTCACCAGCGAGCCTCCCTTTTATTTATCCTGGTAGGTTCCTGACCGCCCGGCCCAACTTTAACAAGGGCTGAGGTGGGGTTGGGCTGCCTGCAGCGTGGGTGTGGGAATACAAATTGCGATGTCACCGATGTACTTAGAAATCGCATCACAAACTTTGCCTTAGGAGGGGCTCATAAAATGACCCTTCTAATGAATATTCATGTGTCATTGGCTGTGAATGCAGGAATGGCAGCCTTCATGGTCCAGTAGATTTCCATCCGTGCATTTACATTGCCAAGTGAAAAACTTTTTTTTCATTAAAAAAAGCGTTTCCATTTCCATGTCCATTAAAAAGACAGGCGCTGCTTTCAGAAAAAGGCTTCCTATTGGGAAACACGTCAGGGGAGTCACTGAGGCCACTTACTGGGGGACAGCTGGCACTTTGTGAATTAGTTACTAACTCAGGGGTCGGTACGCGATCAATGGTTTGTGGCCAAAATTGTATCAAAAAACCATTAACACATTCTACAGCAAATTGAAAAAAGGGCCGTGGCTTGGATGGCCTCTTTACTTCGGCCTTTGATAAGGGCCCAACTGGAACCTGATAAGCCACCTCCTGGCCTGCATGTTGCTGCCCAGAAGGAAAGCAGACAATGTGCAGGCGCTGCTGAATGTATCGCTGTGTTTGAAAATTACACCGGCACAAGTTTAGCATTTTTCTGTGGGGCCCCTCATGGCTGGATAGATGGAATCCACCCTGTGAAAAGAGTGAGTAGACGGCATCTACCCATGTCTACCGTCAACTTGTGCCCTGACCACGGCCATGAGTTAACTCAGGATCCTTCAGCAACCTGTAAAAGATCCTCAGATAGTCATGTATACTGGGATCAAACCTGGGAGTGGCCATCATTTGTTTACAAGGTGATAGGGATGCAACAGCCACAGCACAGAAGGCATCCTGCATAATGTAGCTTTAGGAGCATTTTTACCTTTAGAGATATTAATAAAGAGGAAAAGATCAAAGTTGACCCAAAACGCACTTAATGCAGTCCTGACGATTTGGCGTTAGCTATTTTGAGATAATGATCAACTGACCCTTGACTATAGGTAAAGACAATAGAGCCTATGTTATGTCATGTCGATTTGTAGAGTGCGCTAATCACCCGTGAGGGTATCAAGCCACTTGAGCAGGTGTGTGGGCATGTGATTCCTCCAGAGTTATTCAAAGAACCAGGTCTTCAGCATCTTGAAGAACTCAAGATGTGCAAAGAGGGTTTTGATGTGTTGTAGGAGGTCATTCCATGCTTGGGTGCAATGTAGGAGATCGAGCGACCTCCTGATCTACTGTTGTGGACGCGGGGGGTGTTATGTAATGTAGATTTGTATGGTGCAGCTTATCACCCATGAGGGTGCCGGTGTCAAGTCTGCTGGTAATGAGGGCTCATGACATTTTGACCATGTAAGATTTCAATTCGATAGCAATATTACAAATAGAACCCACTGATAGGAACACCTACATGGGCATGCTCTGATCCTACCATCAAAAGCTGACAGAGGTTAAGAAGATGGCCTTGTCCCAGAGAATTGAAGCGAGCAAGAACAACGCTAAGGAGTTCTTCAAGATAGTCACAGAATTCACCTACCCTGAAGCCACATACAACTCCATCACCCCATCGCAGGACCTCTGCAATTAACTCTCAGACTTCTTCTATGGCAAAATCTCCAACATATACACAATCTTCAACCCTGCACCTCCTCCTATGACCCTTCCGCCTGTACCTAAGGCACCAAACCTCTCCAAATGGACCCCACTGACCACCGAAGAACCCACAAACTTCATGGCATCAACTCACTTAGGTACCCACACAAATCCATGCCCACACCACCTCTTCAACTTCGGCAGCATCACACTAAACTCAGTACTACCATCCATCATCAACATATCCATTATTAAAACCACATTCCCGGATGCCTGGAAACACAACAAGGTCACCCCTCTCCTCAAGTCTCCATCAGCAGACTGAAAGTCCTCAGCAACTACCAACCTATATCTCTGCTTCCCTTTCCTGGAAAGATCCTGGAAAAGCCATAAACAGCCAGCTTTCCCACTTCATCGAACAGTACAAACTCCTTGATGACTCACAATCGAATTTGCCAACAACCATAGCACGGGACGGCCATCATCGCTGCAATGAATGACAGCCCCACCCTCTTCATCATCTACCTTGCACCCCTGGCAAAGATAACCTGCTTCCATACACTCAGCATCATCTCATACGCCAATGACACTCAACTCATCATGTCCCTCTCAGATGACCCCATCAACACAAAAAACAGCTTCAAGCACTGTATGACAGAAGTGGCCACCTGGAGGCGCACCAACCGCCTGAAAACACAACACTAGGAAAACGGAACCCAAAAAACAGAAGTCCTGCTTTTCAGAACCACCAAACTCTTCCTGGAACACCATCTGATGGTCCATTGAACTGGGACTCACCCTGACCCCCACCGTCCGGTAACCTGGACACCGAACTCTCCATGAGACTCCAAATGCCACCACATCTGCCATCTTCAACATCCTCCCCAAGCTCAGGAAAATCATCAAATGGCCATACACGCCAGAAAGACTGTCACCCAGGCCATGATCACAAGCAAGTTAGTCTATGATAACGCCCTCTATTACGGAATACCCACCCAATTCATACACAAGCTCAGACCTCCTCAACCTTTCACTCCACACTAACATCACGCCTCACGTAAGGGTACTCTACTGGCTCCCCATCCAGAAACACTGCCACTTCAAAATACTCACCCTCGCCTACAAAGCTCTACACCAGAATGGACCCATCTACCTTAACAGCCTTCTACACTTCCACCAGCCAACACACAACCTCCGATCGGCATAGCGGTCCCTCGCACTCATTCCCCACATTTTCCAAAGTAGAGCAGGAGACCGATCATTCTCCTACCGGGCAGCAAAACTTGGAACGCCCTCCCCAAGGACATCAGAACAGCCACCTCTCTCACAACATTCCTCAAGAAACTGAAGACCTAGCTCTTCATCTGATGAGTCTGACCCTCCGCACCTACTCAGCACCTAGAGACCTTCACAGGTGATTAGCACATGCTATAACCATCTTTTTTACATTACATTACAACAGAGTGGCCAGACCCTGTACCTATTATTCACCTTAGAAAGTTTCTAATGCTAACTGTATGTATTTCCTTTATGAAACTGAGAAAGCGTGTAAAGTGGATACTTATTTTTAATTTATTGCTCTAGGTTTTTTAATCATTTCTTTGCATTAACTGGGCTCTTCATACTTTTCTCCCAAGTAGCCCTATCATGATAAGATATTTCATAGTAGTAGGCAATACATATAACAAAGCAGGCATCTCAGTCTCCCGCATCTTCTAGCCTGCCATCTGCTCTGTACGCAGCATCAGCATCGCAGTGCTTAGCAGACGCAGATGAAGAAGAAACCTCTTTGAGTCCATTAAAGTGCTGGGAACTATAATTTATTCATTTTAATTATTGGAACGGAAACACAGATTTAATTAGAACACAAGCGAAGGGGTTTCAAACAGTGTGGAGAGATGGAAATAGGAAACATTGCTCAGAAAGCTTGACTGACTTGAAGTGTGTGCTCAGCTGATTTCCTGGACTGTGGAAGCGGAGGTGGGATGTGGGAGTCAAGCGGAAAAAAGGGATTCGCTTGTCTACAGTTGCATAAGCAATAGGTGTATTGGATTAGCAGCAAACAGATGGGTGGAGCAGTGTGCATGATCTGGAATAATGTGCAAACTTGAATTTCAGTTGATATTTATTTAATTTTGTGTCATTCCCTTCCATCCTCATTAAAAACAACTTACACCATTTCCCAGATTGAGTTTGACCAGTTGTTGGCTGTAGGAGGAATAACCTTAATGGCTCAGAGAGTACTGCTCGGTATCATTTTAATTCATCTCCATTTTACTCGGAGTTTTGCTGCTTGGTCTGAACCAGTGTGGCACCAATGTGATCTTATTATTATAATATTCTAGGAGGTTCTTAGAAATTGATAAACACACTCCTTTTATCATCTTTGAAATATGGCACTGAATCTATGCCCAATACCTATTCTACCACTTACGTGTCTGCCATAGCCTTGTGAATTTTTCCTCAACTCCCATTACCCTATCGGCCTACTATCTTTTTGTGATGTACCCTTAGCTCTGCACCATTGCCGCACAATAGCCTTTAGGTCCTAACACTAACCCTACTCATAAGCCTAAACCAAACCCTATCTCTAAATCTCATTATCACCCTTACCACTAAACTAGTCCTAATCCCAACCCTTGCTTTAACCCACATTCTAATCCTAACTTAAACTATTTTAGCTAATCATAAGGCTTAACCTTCAGACTAGTAAACTCTACGCATTGTAATGACAGGCAGGGTATTGTTATGTGCTGAGGTAAGATTGAGTATATAAAGTGAACATGAAAAGGGAAAACACCCTGGAATTATTGTCTTTTTCCCTATCTTAAATGAGTTATGGTTGTTTGAAAGAAGGGTCGAGATTAAAAATAGATGACTTTTCGTAGAAAGGAGCTTCCACAGCTGAAGGTGGTGCCGGATATGATGGGTTTCTTTGCTTTCCCACTAGAAAAAAAGTTAAAGCCTTTGCGTGATGTCCCTGGTCCACAATGGAGTGCTATTATGAAGCACAAAAAGTATGTATTGATGTACTGAAAAACAATAGTCCTAATACATCCAGATGACATCATGTTGTTTATGAAAATCATTGAAAAAGAATACAACACGGGTAAATGCTTATTCCTCATTCAAAATTATCTATGTCCCAGTGGATTGGTCCCATAAGTAATGTAACAAATGTGGAATTGATTTTATGTTTTTGAGTTGGTACTTCCAGTGAGAATGATCTTCAACAACATAGGAACATGTATGAATCCATAAAGCTGTATTGTAAATCATAGCCATAGACAACACATTCATCTTTCTTTATCAACTGTACTTTCTGTTGTTTATAAGAAAAACATTTGTAAAACCTTTGACTGTGGATAAACAATATTCATTATTTTATTGTAACATGATTTCAAATGAAAAAATGAAAACGAACACCCTTGCCATAACGGATCCATATTGAATGCCTTATCTGTTTATGATGCTTTTAGAGTGTTATTTATGTTGTATGAAGATGTAAATGTTTTATCCTGTGCTTTTATGGCCCTACAATGACCGGATAAAGATGACTTTGATTGATTGGATGCTTTTCATAAAGTATAATCAGAATGAAATATGGAATACATAAAACGAAGCAGTTCTCCTACACATTCAGACATCAAAATGTCAACAGTAAGCCTTAGAATCATCTCATATTGCTCAGAAAACACTTCAATATCATGAAAAACTTGCAACTCATGTTCGGTATTTGGCCCGGTTTCACATCCTTGAACTTGATGGTCTATTTTGTTCCCTTGAGGTTTGAGAACGTGTTAATAGTCTATGGAATGGGCTGTAGTTACTGTCGAACACACAACATGAATAATAGCGTGGAGTGGTGTGGCTCACTGGTTAGAGGCGGCAGACCCGGAAGCAGAGAACGGCCCGGGACCAGGGTTCAATTCCCGACGCGGCAGGGTCGTGGACCAGGGTCAGCGGGCTCGGTAATTCTCGCCTCGGTGTCTACTCTAACCAGGGATCACACTCGGCAACTCTGGGCATTAGCTTGCCTCATCTCTACAACTGCCCCCCACATTCTGCCGGGGATGCCTGGTTTCACCTTGGAGATACCCAGTAGGGACCATCTCACAGGGATAGCCAGGACGGGTTCCCCAGCGGTCTACAGCGCCACGACGCCTCAGGGCAGCAGTGCGCTTTACAAGACACATACATTTACAAATAAACTTCATAATGCAAATAAGTCCCTTTAATGCAGACATAGTTCTTGGTAACCTGATTGTGGGAACAATCACATCTTACAGTTTCCTTTAAATGTAGTAGATTCTTAGTAAGTAACTATTTGGTGGATAAGACATTGTATAATATGTGTACAATTTACTGTAATAAACATATCATATTTGGTCATGAATTAAACATTGACATCTGTCACAGTTTACACTTAGCAACAGAAATATAATGAAACCATTAAACACGTGGTATGTCTATTAAAAGAGCATATCAGAGAAATCAGACATACCATATTGTAATTCACTATTGTCCTGCAGGATTTATTTTTGGCTTAGTGAGTGTAATGTCACCATAAAGAAGTAGCCATGTTTGTAGACATCAAAGGCTGTAAGAAAAGTCGTTCTTCAAGTTCAAGGCTGTAAAACTGGGTGAGAACGCAATTATGAGTCGAGTATACCTTGGGGGAGAATGTTGATGACACTGAGTAATATGAGAGACCTCAGAACTTATCACCACCAGTCTATTATTAGGAATTGAAAGTGAGTTATGCCTCTTAGTGATCATTATGAGATATTTTGATTGTAGTTTGCCAATGCCAATCTTTAGACAGTGGCTAAAAATAGTTTTTTGTTTAGTTTAAAACTATTAAATTTAAATAATGTGTAATGTTAATAAATAATGACAACGTGTCCAGTTTAATGAATTGCTACACAATAAATGTCCATACTCATGGAAACAACAGATGCAAATTATTTTTTCGTAGCTTTGAGGAAATGGAAAAGCAGCGCACACAGAAATGTTGCTTAGGTATGTAATTTAAAAACACAGCATTAATGAGTATAAATGTTTCCAAATGTTCCTGCAGCGTATGTTTACAGACAGAAAAGAATCATGAATATATGGGCAAACCCTCCTCTAGGAATGAACCAACGAGGATATGAGTTATGTTGAAAAATCATAGGTTGGACTAGAAAGGTGCAATGAGTAAGAAACAGTTACTGGCCCAGGATAAATTCTGTATGCTGCATTTGACCATTTGGAATAAGTAAAGGATTTACTTTTAAGTACCTAAATAGAGAATGCAACCAGTCTATTGCTTATACATCTTGAGTATTTCTTATGAGGGACAAGAGCAGCGAAACCTTTTTTTTCAAGAAGTCAGAATTTTCAACACTACAGGACTTTTTTCCTCCGTTTTGTTTATTAATAAGATCATGTTATCAAATGCTTTTCCAATAAAATGAAACCAAGAAAACAGATGAAATATATGTGTTAATCTGCACCTAGTGTTAACGTGTTTACACACTCCTTTTTTAAGAGATGCATCAGTTCAAGCGTTTTTGACATTTGTTCAAGCACTGCTACCGAAAAGGGAGATTATCTGAGGTTTCAAAGGACATACATTCTCTCCAAGAGAGCAACAAACATACATGGGCTAGGATCCTTCTAGTGACCACAATCACCTCTATTTTTCAGTATTTTACAGAGCACACAGCTACTCTTATGAGTTGTAAACAGAGAACAGTTAGGATCTGGAAGGTGAATCATTAGTCAGTAAAGAGAAGAGAATTCAGGGACGTCTTGCAGGCCAGATGGTCGGGATAGCATCAAAACCCATTCTGTGATAGAATGCAGTTGATGTAGAGCAGAGACAATATACTTTTTAAACTTTGGCAGTGGATTCATTGATTTAAGGGGGGTGTATCAAGATCTGCGAGAGAGGTGAACCCCCCTCCTGAGTTTTTCCCACTTCATTCTGCTTCACGAGTTCAAGCTGGGTAACTTGAAGGACTAACGCTTCCAATTCCTCACAGAGCCATGATGTCTTCACCCTCTCAATTTGCCACGCTGTACCGACGCACACAATTTCTCAGTGAGCCACCGTTATACGTCCACCCCTCACTGCGACACAGTGTATGACATATAATCTAGACAGAACAGCAATATACCGCTCCCACTACCCAGAGCCACAGTGTAATGCTTCAGCTGCTCCCTGCGACCCAATGAGTGGAGCAGATCCTACGCTGAAGCACAATATACTACTACTACTACCTAGAACCACAGTGCAATGCTTCCTCCTATCCCTATGACACTATGTTGGAAGTAGAACCCACACTGAACCACAATATACTGCTTCTACTACCCAGAGCCTAAGTGTCATTCCTCCTCCCCTCCCTGCGACAACATTTATGAAGTTCACTCCGTACTGAACCACAACATAAAGCTCCCACTACCCAGAGCCTCAATGAAATGCTTCCGCCCCCTTACTGAACCATACTGCAGGGCTCCCACCCCTCAGAGCCACAAGCCCCTACAATCCCATATAGTGCACTGCTGCTATCCTCAATAAGCCATAATGTACTCCTTCTCCTGCTTCACAAGAAAGTAACGTACTGACTTCACGAACTCACTGAGTAGCACAGTGATAGCAGCATACTCCACATATTGACACAATAAACTGCGACCACCACCTGATTATTGACCCACATTATAATGTTTCTTCCATCGAGATATAATGTACTTTTTCCATTTCACCCGCTGAACCACAATGTCATTTTACGTCACAGCCTCAACACCCTCACTGAGCCACAATATTCTCCCTCACACTAAACAAATGGTGGCACTCCCTCTGCCTGTAAGCACCCAAAGGAAAGCTGGCATTCTCTCAGCCTCGTTGCACCCACAGAAAGGTGGCACTTCCTGTGCCACTTCCTCTGCCTCCAGGCATCCAAGGATAGGTGGCGCTCCCTCTGCCTCTAAACAGCCACGGTACAATGAACTACTTCCAGCCCCACATTGCGATACAATGTACTGCTTCCACAACCCTGCCATTGACCCACAATGTGCTGCTCCCTCCCTCTCACTGAGCCAAAATGTACTGCTTCCTTCCTGTCAGTGATCTACAATGTACTGCTTCATTCATGCCAGGGAACTACAATGTACTGCTTCCTTCCTGTCAGTGAACTACGGTGTACTGCTTCCTTCCTGTCAGGGAACTACAATGTACTGCTTCCTTCCTGTCAGTGAACTACGGTGTACTGCTTCCTTCCTGTCAGGGAACTACAATGTACTGCTTTCTTCCTGTCAGTGAACTACGGTGTACTGCTTTCTTCCTGTCAGTGAACTACAATGTACTGCTTCCTTCCTGTCAGGGAACTACGGTGTACTGCTTCCTTCCTGTCAGGGAACTACAATGTACTGCTTTCTTCCTGTCAGTGAACTACAATGTACTGCTTTCTTCCTGTCAGTGAACTACGGTGTACTGCTTTCTTCCTGTCAGTGAACTACGGTGTACTGCTTTCTTCCTGTCAGTGAACTACGGTGTACTGCTTTCTTCCTGTCAGTGAACTACAATGTACTGCTTCCTTCCTGTCAGGGAACTACGGTGTACTGCTTCCTTCCTGTCAGGGAACTACGGTGTACTGCTTTCTTCCCTCTGACATAACCACACTGTCCTGCTTTCCCACCCCTCACAAAGCCTCATGGTACTGGTTCCTCCATCCCACTGAACCACAATGTACAACTACCATCCTCTCACTGAAACACCATGTACTTCTTCCTTCCTCTCAGTGAGCTGCAATGTACGGCGTCTTCCCCTCACTAAACCAGAATACACTGCTTTCACCCCCACCCACTGAATCATAATGTACTGCGTCCACCCCATCACTTTGGGCTTGATTACGAGTTTGGTGGACACGGTTACTCCATCACAAATGTGACGGATTTCCAGTGCGCCAAAGTACGACTCTTTTATATCCTATGGAATTGTAATTTAGTGGACAGGATATCCGTCGTGTTTCTGATGGAGTAACCTGTCCGCCAAACTTTTAATGAGGTCCTAAGACTCCTTCCTCAGCCTCACAGAGCCACTAGGTGCTGATTCCTCCCCTCTGCTTCCTCCCTCTCGATGAACTACGATGTAACGCTTCCACCTCCTTACTTTACCACAACATCCACCTTCCACTCCACCTCTGCCACACGGGGCCGTACTAGCACCACAAAGCAGTCCTGGCAATTTTGTCAGACCAGCCCCCTGGAGGCCAGGGGTGCTACCAGTTTCAAGCACTGCCACTTTTGTTATTGGGGGCCGATATAGCAGCACTACTGCAAAACCAGCTCCCAGTAACAAAACCAGCCCGACCGCTGGAAAACCAGCCCCCATCCTTCCAGCCTCCCGGGGAAATGCCCAAGGCCCGGTACAGCCAGTCCGGCCCAGCTGCCACACACTACTGTCTCCACCCCCTCAAATACCCTCACAAACGAGTCCCTGCAATGCTCTCGCGGAGGAGTCCGCAGGATCCCTGAGAAGCCTCATCATGAAGTCATGCTATTGATTTGTTGCTGGTCTGTTGTTCTCTGGAAACAGTAAGTGTGTTACTTGAAAATACTTCAATTAAAGGTTTTTGAAAGCACCACGGGGAGCCATCGTACCTCATTCCGCTTGACCTGGCTGAGAGCCGCATAAGGTACATAAAAGCGCTCTTCAAAGGCGATGGACTCTGAGTTAGAAGTTTATTTTACAGAAGTATAGCAAGTAATGCATGATTGGTCCACACGCCAAATTTTAGACATATACTGCTGACAGCGGGACTACAGGAGGTTTGCTATATACAGCAGCTATACAAAAAAACATGATATTGTAGACAGGAAAACCTTTCTCTTAAATGCATTAGTACTCTGCCTCTCCTTTTATCTGCCACAGGATATAATTTAGTCCTGATTTTAGCAGCTCAAGTACTGGTTGGCTGTCAAGCATTAGATGTTATTGAGTGGAATCGCAACAGCCGTATTTGTTTCTTAAAAAATTGATTTTCAAGATGTTCCCATTAGCATACAAAGTGTTTCAGGGCTTACTGCTTGGAGAGGTGTCAGAGCTAGTCTCTAAATTGGAACATGTTCCTGACACATACAGAGAGGCTAGAAAAACTCATATATTTCACACTTGAGGGATTTACTGAGGCCGCTACGTGGGCCGCAGCAGCAGCGGCAGGGCCCTCACACGACGACGCCCTGCTTCTGCCCCTGTTGCCCACACCGAGCTGCTCACAGAGGGGAACAGATGGACGGTACCCAGTGCAACTTCAAACACGGGCAGGGGTAGGAACCTCTGCAAGCTTCAAGGCACTGAACGAATGGTGGCACTACCTCTGCCTGTAAGCACCCAAAGGGAAGCCGGCACTCTCTCTGCCTCTTTGCACCCACAGAAAGGCTACTTCTAGGCACCCAAGAATAGGTGGCACTCCCTCTGCCTCTAAACACCCAAGGGATGGGCAGCACTCCTACTGCCTCTAAACATCCATGGATATGTGGTACTCCCTCTGACACTAAACACCCAAGGAAAGCTGGCACTACCTCTGCCTCTAAGCACCCATGGATAGGTGGCACTCCCTCTGCCTGTAAGCACCCATAGGAAAGCTGGCACTCTCTCTGCCTCTTTGCACCCACAGAAAGGCTACTTCTAGGCACCCAAGAATAGGTGGCACTCTCTCTGCCTCTAAACACCCAAGGGATGGGCAGCACTCCTACTGCCTCTAAACATCCATGGATATGTGGTACTCCCTCTGACACTAAACACCCAAGGAAAGCTGGCACTACCTCTCCCTCTAAGCACCCACAGAAAGGCTACTTCTAGGCACCCAAGAATAGCTGGCTCTCCCCCTGCCTCTAAACACCCAAGGGATGGGCAGCACTCCCTCTGCCTCTAAACACCCAAGGGATGGGCAGCACTCCTTCTGCCTCTAAACATCCGTGGATAGGTGGCACTCCCTCTGCCTCTAAGCACCCAAGGAATGGTGGCACTACCTCTGCCTCTAAGCACCCATGGATAGGTGGCACTCCCTCTGCCTCTAAGCAACCAAGGGATGGGCAGCACTCCTTCTGCCTCTACACATCCATGGATAGGTGGCACTCCCTCTGCCTCTAAACACCCAAGGGATGGGCAGCACTCCTTCTGCCTCTAAACATCCATGGATAGGTGGCACTCCCTCCGCCTCTAAGCACCCAAGGAAGGGTGGCACTACCTCTGCCTCTAAGCACCCATGGATAGGTGGCACTCCCTCTGCCTCTAAGCAACCAAGGGTAAGTGGTACTCCCTCTGCCTCTAAGCACCCAAGGATAGGTCGCACATATAAATAAATATAATTTAATGTTAACAAAATCGAATCTAATACATATTTATGGTAAAATATTTTAATAACTGTATCTAAATGTGAACATTAAAGCAACATTCTTTTTTTAAATTATAATTAAATTACTGTAACTTAAGTCTGTAATCACTTTTAAAAATTATTAACACATAATACTTGTTTTACTTTAGGTGGGAATTTATTTTTAATTTAAACTCGGGGAAAAATATGTTTGATTTCATTTAATATGTTTCAATTACATAAAGATTTAATTCAAAATTAAGTAACTTATGTTGTGCCACTTTTGGTCAGCTCTACATTCAAAGTAAATATATATGATTTAATATGATTTGATTTATCCATTTGTAGAGCGCGTGAATGCCCGAAGGCGTCTTGGCGCTGAGATATACCATTGGCTCTTGAAGATGTTGATTAGAGCTGGGCGGAGAAAAGCCATGTTTTAGCTTCCTTTCTAAAGGATTTCAAGGATGGGCTGATTTTTATAGCCAGGGGTAGTTGATTCCAGGTTCTTGCTGTGTGTACCAGGAAACTTCTTCCTCCCCAGTTGGCTCTTTTGAATCTCGGGACCCTGATGAGTTTCTTTTGGCCGGATCTGAGAAGTCTATTTGGCTCATAATGTTTTAGGTGTGACTTCAGAAATTGTGATCCAGTTCCGTTGATTGCCTTATAGGCCAGGCATAATGATTTGAATTCTATCCTTTTTGCAATTGGTAGCCAGTGTAGGTGTTTTAGTTTGTGGCTGATTGGTTCAAACTTAGGTATGCCAAGTACCAGCCTGGCTGCTGCATTCTGCAGACGTTGAAGTTTGGCTAGGATCTTCTTCCTGGCTCCGGCATAGAGGCCATTCCCGTAGTCCAGTCTTGACAAGGCTAATGCTGTCACCACTGTCTTGCGCGAATCATGCGGTAGGTAAGTAAGTATTTTCTTAATCATTTTTAGGATGTACCAAAGTGTTGATGCCAGCTTGCTGGCTTGGGCGTCGAATGAGAGGTTGGTGTCCAAGGTGACTCCCAGGTTTTTCACCTTATCTGATGATTCGGGGCATCTTCCCAAATTTCTTGGCCACCATGAGGGGGACCATATATTTGTGTCACCTCCTAGTATCATGACCTCACTCTTGTCCCCGTTAAGTTTTAGGCAGTTCCTTCTCATCCATTGACTGACCTGTACCATGCAATGTTGAAATTTTTCTGCAGTGTCCTCCACATCCCTACTGATTGACACCACGATTTGAGTATCGTCGGCGTAGGATATTGGAGTGAATCCACTGTTCCTTATTATTTCAGCAAGGGGAGCCACATATAGATTAAAAAGAGTGGGGCTCATTGAGGAGCCCTGCGGGACCCCGCATGGCAGGTTAAATAAATTGGATTTCGCTTCTCCTGATTCTACTGAGAAAGTTCTATTCTCTAAGTAGGAGGCAATGAGGGTACAAGCTGAGTCATGTATTTGTGCTGCTTTCAGTCGTGTCATTAATATTTAGCATTAAAATATTTTACTAATTTATTGTAAAGTTTAATAAACCTTTTTAATTTCCCCTATACTTTACCAAACAGAAATCCCCACCCAGACTGTGGAGTTTCCCTTTGGTAAAATATAGGAGAAAATGTAAAACGTTTATTTAACTAAACAAATTGGTAAAAATATGTTAATGTTAATTTAAACTAATTATATAGATTTAATGTATATTAAAATAAAAAAGTAATTAGACTATTTACAAGCATTCTTTTGTGTGATTGATGTTAAGGCCAATGGAGGCCACGGGCATGCCCAGCCTTGGGTGCCTTGCTTATTGTGCCATGAAATCCAAGCTATACTTCACTGATGAGGCCTAACAAAGTCGAAACCAGCACAAAGTTGCTTACGTTACCTTCTGGAGGGGACCTCACCTGGCAATTGAGAACGGTCAGTACTGATTTGCCTAAGGCATGCCTTTGTCTGGAGTGACACTTCTACAAACAGACCATTGTTTATCAGCACACTATTTGAATTCAACTTCCTGCTTCTGTATTTCCAGGCATAAATATTGTATATGGCTGTTTGACAAAACCACTACACCTACCACACACACACAGTTTTCACAAAATCCTTTTGGTTATTGTATGCCACTTGGGGTAATGCACACTTTACAATGCATTTTTAATTCTGTCTATAAAGTTGCATTTCCATGCACAATACATTTGGGGTAATTGTTTGAAAATACTTACAACATGCTGGTTCCCTCTTGATTCAATCTTGATAGTTATTTTGCTGTCTTATTGTAAACTGCATATATGAGTTCCAAGTGAACGCTTGGTTAACTTTTATTTCAACACTCAAGTTCGCCTGGACATTTGGGTTGCTCTTGTTTTGTAGAATATATTAGTCTTGAGTGGCACAGGGGACAAAAAAGAGGGGTTGGAATACTACCCAGAATTATTTCCAGTAGTTAGGCTATTTGTGAGCATTCCTTCCGTTACCTTTTGTGTGTCTGGGGGAATTGCTATTGCAAATCTTCTCGGGAAAGAATATTATAGCCAAAGCCAGTAGCATCAAAGACATGGGGTGGAATATTCAAACTGCTTCTTATACTACACACAAAAGAGAATATTCAGGGTCCATTTATTAGAAGAGCATGAAGAAAATGAACTGAGCCCATGTTATTGAAAACTCAGGCGAGAATGATCAAAATACATTTAAAACCAATATACCAACAAAAATAGGCAACATTGATCTCCCCCCAAAACACTTAAGAGAATGATCAAACTCAATCTTTACCAAGACACAAAAAACTTAACCAAACAAAATCCTTCCCAGGACATAGCAGGGAATGATCGAAACCAGTCTTGCCCAAAATTCTGAAGAAAATGGTCAAACTCAATCTTTCCCAAGACACAGAAGATAACTTTCCTTTCTCCAGAAAGACACAGAACACAAATGTGGGATCCTCTCCCACTGAAACATAGAATAGAATAGTGAAAATCCTTCCTTTTATCTGTACAAAAAGTGGACTGGGGAGACTCTTTCTTCTATAGGAAGCAAAAGTCAAAGGAAATTAAGAAATGTTCTAGTGACACAAAAAGAACGGATGACACTTCCTCCAAGACAGAAATAATCAAGGTGAAACTGTGCTCCCCTTGTGAGAAGCAGAGGTGAAGCTGTATCAAAACATCACATTGAGAGGGGAATACCTGTTTCCCCCAAGAGTCAAGCAAGAATGTAAAGTTGTGCTGCCAAGAGTAGAAAGAGGTATTTAAACTCTAACCTCTTACCACATGAACCAAAAAGGAAAGGCAATACATCTAATGTGAAACATGTACTTTCAGAAATGTAAGTGAGTGGTAAAGTTTTTCAAATGAGAATGATGTCATTCTCCTCCAGGGAAAGAGATAGAATGATCAAACCGTCCTCCAGATGTGAACGGTGTATCTCCTAGGTGACCACATGTCTTTCATTCAACAATGCCGTCAAGAGCCTCACCAGGACCATGTGTATTCGTCATTAGTTGGCAAGGACCCTATTAGAGCACTTTGTTAGAAAGGTGACTGTTGGCAAGGAGAGTGTCGCTCTTCATTGACAGAGGTATACATAATTTCAGGGGATAAGGCACCTTGAGGGCTTTCCTGTGACAGATCTGCACAAGAACCAAGTGAAATGTTTCCCACATTTGACCCCTGGCGAGAAAAAGCCCTGAGATATTTGTAGAAGTTGAGTGTAACTCACCTGGTACCTTACCCTGATTAATTTCCTAGCAGGTTGCGGTCCTGTCCATCTGTAACACAGACTTCATACTGGCTTTACAATTGCTAAAGCTATTTGGCGCGTATTACACCAACACTGAGTACATAGCCACTCTAGACGCCTTCAGGCCTCTTCTAAGCTGTGCCCAACACTATATAGTAGAATGCTTCTAGTCGGGACAATCTTTATTCAGTAGTCTTCATGACTGTCAATAGACAATAATAAAAATGTTCTGTGATGCACACTATGAGGCTTCAGACTGACCACTTATTCACAAGGGTCATAAAAACATGTGGATGCCTGATCCATCCAATGTTTGGAGTAAACTTAGAAAACCATGGAATTCCGAAAGGATTTGACACTCCTGGGACAACTGCACAAATGATAAACTCTTGTGAAATATCTGTTACTCGCTTCTGCTACGAGTTAAGCTTGTGCGAATATATGTGACGTGTTTAAGCACAGTTGTATGTAATGCTGGTGTACACTTTCACCATTTTTTCACACCGATAAAAAACTTTTTCCAGCTCCCTCCCATTCTGCTATGTCTCAGCAATTGTGGTGGGGGTTTCCTTCAGATTAACTTCTGCCCTCAATAGAAGTAAATGTAGGTGTGTATTCAGGTGGGAAACTCCCTGTAAACGTTGGTGAAAACAAACAAACCTGCCAGTTTGTGGATGGAACGTCGCCCCACTGCTATCTTGCAGTGCGAGAAAGCCAAAACATAAAACATATAATGCTAATTACTTAAAGTTATTACCATTTATGTTTCCTTTGTACACTGCGGGTGGGTGGGGTTGCTCTGCTCTTCGAGCAGGGCAGGGGAGGAGTGCTCCTCAGTGCGCATGCCTGGTTTGGTCGGCCCTCTTGCAGTCATGCACATTCTGCCCTTTATCCATGCAGGCTGCATATCAGCCTACATGGAGAACATGGTCACCCCATTAGCCCTTGGCTGGGCGGCGTCCTGACAAATCACAACGCTGCTTGCAGCGTTGTGATTGGCTTTGGGGAGGGTCCGCGGGAGCCTGGCTGCCTACTTCTTGTTCCTGTTGGAGGCAGGAGAGCAGGAGCCGCGAAGACACGGAACCCGGAGGGAAGGAAGGTAAGTTAAATGTATTTCTTTTTTGATATATACGTGACCCCCTGCGACACCCCCTGCAAATCCCCCCTCCATCCGTGACCCCTCACACCCGCCCCCCCACCCGCGAGCAATGCCAGCCATGACTGACAGCTGTGTATACTTAATGAATTGCATTCGCTCATTCATTCCTTCATTCATTTATTTGTGAGAAAATCACAAATATAGATACTCTCTTACCTTTATAAACAAGTTCAATCAATACATTTGGTACCAGTCTCTCATGAAAGTTTCTTTACCTTTTTTACAGTTGTCAACCCCCACAGAAGGATACTTTCCGCCCCTGTTTCTTCCTCGACAGAAAAATGCTGACCATTGGGTTTCATATGTGAGCACCTGTAAGACGGCATATGCTTCAGCATATTGATTGCTGTCCATCTTTACTCAAACAACAAACACTGCCCACAAAAGCCGCCACATTCGGTTGATCCTTCAGCGGTGCCATTTGAAGCCCTTACCCTGATCTTCAGAGCTATACTGTGGGTCATCGCAATGGATTGGGAATCATTGTCTATTTTTGGCCTAATTCTTTCCTCTGCTCTTCTACAGAATGGCAACTACCGAGATTCCAGCACAGGGGTGTTGCATCTATAGTGTCACCACAGTACAGACCTGTCAGACTTTTTTTGCGGGGTACAGGTCTAAATCTACACACGGAGCCCCACTTACTCCATTTATGGCAGATAGCACAGCACCTGATTCAAAGTATAAGACATGTGCCCTCTAGGGAAAGAGAAAACATGGCAACTACAGCACATGGCGCAAACTTGTGGCTTATTCCACCTTGGACCAGCCCATCTACATATCTGAAATCCCAAATTAAAGCATGGGTTTTAACTCTGCAATACTATAGGTTCAGCAATGTGCTGCTAAAAGTGTGGGGCAAGGTTCCCTGCTTGCACAAATAGCATAACAAAGTGTGAAAAGAAAATGTGAGATGTGCAACTGTCTGGCCATTCCTTGAAGGCACTTTATTGCAAATACAATTGTAGACTGTTTTTTTTGGCAAGCCTGCAAGAGACCACTATCTTGTGAGGAGGGTGTTCATAATGACAATATTACCACAGGAAAGGGAACATGACAATAATGAGTCATTATTGCTTCCCGCCCTTTAGAAGTTACTTAGGTCGCTTCCCCTTAAGGCGCCTCTGGACTGTAATCAATTGGATGAAAGGCTAATCAAATTGCAGGTTAGTTGATTATTTGTTCCTTTTATTGATGTCAGCACTAATAAAGGGCAACAAGAGTCTCTTTTCTGGTGGCTGATGTGTTTGCAAAGAAGCTGAAGGCCTTGGTTCAAGCCGGGGCCCTTTACAGACTGTGTAATAACCAATGAGGCCCTCCAAGATTCTTAAAGGAGGAAATGAAAATGTTCAAGAAGCAAAGTATCCTGAAGGAAATTACAAATGGGCCACAAGCAACCACAAAAGCATGTAGTATCTTAAAAAAAGACATAATAATGTTCGATTCGCTAAAACAATCCTTGCATAATAAACATAAAGATACATGTAGAATAATAGATGGATTACTGTGACTGAGGGGGGTGTTTTTTTTTACAATTAACATTAAAAATACAAGAGCCGAAGAGCTCCTGTACCTCACTGGGAGTGGTTCAGAAGCCCCACCAACCTGTATTGCTCAAGCCCCCACAGCGCTTTATCAATCATGGCTGGTTGGCTGCAATCTAGTTCCTTGATATCCGCAATGGGAGCGAGCCAGCATGCATGCCCCTTCGCCGTATGGCTAGCATGCGTTCAGCCTCCCGTGCTGCGTATTGCTGAGAAGGGCTAGGGCTGCAGCCTTTGTCCCTGCTTACCTGATGCAGCCTAGTTTGACCAGAACATGAAAAGGCCACTGGGGCCAATTTCCTTGCCCACATTTGACATTAGCTAAAGGGCCGCCGTCTTCAGGGCACCTTTCAGGTGCAAAAATATCACTGCACTAGCCCTGGCTACCATATATATTAATGATACCAAGGAAATGGTGTATGTGAGCTCTACGCCACAGGGTTGTGTCTGCTGCTCTAAAACCAGGCCCAGACCAAAGATTCACAGGCCTTGAGCAGACCAAGAAGGCAGGTAGGTACACTGATTTATTATGCTCCACTTAGCACCAGGTCACACCTGACAGAGTGATGAAGAGCCCAGGAGGGGGTGGGAAACCAAATAAACCACCCACTAAGGCAGTTTCCTGGGCAGGGACCTCTAGTCCCTGGATTAAGACTTTGTGTACCATGGCTTAGTATCAGCTGGCCTTACTTTGGAAAAAGGTGTATTGGTTATAAAGAGAGCACAGGTACTGGTCTGATTTCCCAGGTCAAGTAGTGTGGCTTAAATCACAGTGGCAAGCAAGCAAAAAAATTGGAGCTTTTTGATTTAACCACAGTGGCTATTGGCTGGGCCTTGGGGACTGGCTTTGTAGATCTGCATTGGAATAGTAAATCTGACCCCTCCAAAAACCATCACTTTCCCTATTTTGATTATGCTGGAGTGGGAATAGTAAAACCAAACCTCTTCAAAGTCTAACACGTTCCCTGCTTTTACGTAATTTGCCTGGGAATAGTAAATGTGATCCCGCCAAATGTCAACACTTTCCCCTACTGTTTATTAGATTGGATTGGGAATGGTAAATCGAACCCCTCAAATGTGGAGTTGGACTAGTAAATCCAACAGATCCAAAGTCCAGCACTTTCCCTTCTCATGTTTGAAGTGAATTGACAAAAGTAAATCTGATGTCTCCAAAGTCCAGCTCTTTCCTTGCTTTTTCTTATGGTGGAGTAGGAATTGTAAATCTAACACCTCCAAGGTCCAATACTTTCCCTGGTTTTTTAATAGGAAACGTAAATTGACTCCTCATTCCAAAGTCTAACACTGTCCCTGCTGAATGAATGAATGCATTGATCATGGTACAGTAACTTAAAACCTTACATGCTAAAAACAATGTACATCAGAACAAGAAAATAATAAAAACAAGGGGCAATGCACCATGTGCCTAGTCAAAGATGAACGTTTAAAAACATATTCGATCAAGTCTCTTCAAATTGTGCAAAATGACTGGAAGAACCAGAGTATATTGTGCCAGCTGATTATATGTTCCAGTGATTATGCCATTGTGGTGAATGTCCAGTGATGGTGCAACACCACACCATTAACGATCAATACTTAAAGTGGTCAACGAGGCATGCGTAAATGCCCAACAGGGCATCTAGTTCAAGTCCGAAGTGCATCCAAGTGAAATCCGGATTCATGTAACTGCTCTCGCGTCTGATTGAACATTAGAGCTGTGGTTACTGCTGTCATTGAACAGTTGCACGGTGATTCAGTGATAGTACCATACCAGCCAGTTAACATGTCAGATACTTGAAAACTGCGACAAGGCATGCGTCAAACAAGCCCGGTTGAAGATCTTGGTTCTATTATAAAGTGCACTCAGATGTGGTCCGAGTGTTTAAAAGTGCACTCAGTAATACTTGGTATATACTATGGCAGCTCTGCCGACTGGTTATTCGTATGAATAGCGGGCACCTTTACCATTAAGCTGTTGCAGCGGTTATCCGATGATGGTGCGGTGCCGCGCAATTAAAGTGCCAAGTGCTTGAAAAGTTCAATGAGGTGAGCGTCAAAAAGCCTGACTGTAAGACATAGTGCACTCAGATGCAGTCTAGATGTATAAGCTTTTTGTGAACGCTCATTTGTGTCAGAGTATATTAGGTCCCAATTTGATCAGTTTCCAGTGGTGGGGATGAATTTTGCTAAGCAGAATATTACCTGGGTGCTCGAGCCTTGTAAACACAAAAGAAGGGAGTGACGGCATGTCCTGATTCCATAGGTATTATAATTGTTGCTTAAGGGCTTTGTACGTTCAGATTGTAAAGATGGGTAAATGTGCAGTATGCGCAAGAGGGTTTCTTCTTGCCCATGGCACAGTCTACATGACATTGAGGTATGTGTTGACGCCCATATGGGTAGTGCATTGTTAGTAGGTGATAGGCTAAACCTCAGATCTACAAATCTGAGTTGGTGGAACCCTTTGATTATTTCAAATAAATAGTCTTGCGGCTTCTGTGGCTTGTATGTGTTCATGCATGTGCACGAATGCCTGTGTTTTTAAAGGATTCCTTATTTTATGTCCACAACAGTAATTTATTTTGTTTGTTCATGGGGAGCTTAAATGCATTATGGGGTGCATTTGCTTCCCAGAGGTGCTAAGTGTTCAGCACCTCTATAGCCTTGCTACTGGCGCAGACTCAACAATTCGTTTTACTGCCCTCTTGAATCTCTTGCCAAATGAGAGATTTTAATGTATCCGGCCTGGCTTCTCTTAGCAATGACATGTACTTTAAAATGATGCCTTGCAGTGCTAGGCCTTTATCTTATATTCCGAACTCAAGGCGAATATGTGCAGATGAGGTGTACTGTGGGAGATTAAATAGGAGTCAGAAAGTCTTGCTTTTTGAGTTCTTCAGAAATAGACTAAGGTTTCCTGTGAAGGCCTCTGACCAATAGGCTAATGTTGGTACCAGCTTAGCTTTGATTGCTGTCAGAGCTGCTTTCCAAGTTGGTGCCCCTAAATATTTGTAACTGGAACTTTTTCCCACCAAATTGCCTCCCAGGTGCCATTTCCCCCTCTTGTTGTGGACGCTTCCAAAACTTACTATCTTGTTTTCTTTTCTAAGTTTACTGTCGCTTTTCCTTCTGTTGCTCAAACTGGAGTGGGAATAGTAATATTAACACCACTAAAGTTCAACACACTCCCTACTTTTGCCTAAATTGGAGTCGGAATAGTAAATAGGACCCCTCCTATGTTCAACACATCCCTGACTTTTTTTGCATTTGCATTGGGAAAAGTAATTCTAACCCCTCCAAATACAACATTTTCCCTTCTATTGATTAGACTGGAGTGGGAATAGTAAACCTAACCTCTCCAAAGTCCAGCACCTACCCTTCTGTTTCTTAGATTGGATTAGGAACAGTATATCTACCCCTGCTAAAGTGAAGTGGAAATAGTAAATCTAACCTCCTGAAAGTCCAATACTTTCCCTTCTTTTGCTTACGTTGGAATGAGAATAGTAAATGTGACCCTGCCCTCCAAAGAACAACACTTTCTCTACTGTTACTTAGACTGGAGTGGGAATAGTAAATGTAACCCCTACCCCCAAAGTCCAACACTTTCACTACTGTTGCTCCAACTGAAGTGAGAATACTAAGTTTGACTCCTCTAAATCTTAACACTTTCCCTACTTGTTTTTGTGTGTGGAGTGGGAATAGTAACTTTGACTTACTGTTGTTTATGTTAAAGTGGGAACAGTAAGCATGACTCCTTCACTGTACAACACCTTGCCTGCTAATTGCTCAGTTAAGATAGTTAATATTTATTTTATTTGTTATTTCTTTTTAATCATTTTTAGAAATATTTATATAGGTAAATATTTTACATTTTTTTGTTTATATTTTAGTCTTTCTGGTTTTAAAATTCATTGTTTTCAATATAATTCGATAGATTTTCATTTCTCGCTTAACCCCTTGTATGCGTCGGACAGCCCCCAGCTGTCCGACGTCATGGTGGGCGTGTTCGTCGGACGGCCGGGAGCCGTCCGATCAGAGCACAAGTGGAATTTTCCTACACCGGCGGGAAATTCCGGCAGCGGTAAAAGGGTTAAAGTCAAGAATAACTTTATTTCGGCTCATTTTCATGTATTTTATTTTTTGTTTACATATTGTTTGAATGTATTTATATATTTTGTATTTACTTAGATTTAACAATAATCATTTTATAATATTTCTATTTTTAATATTTAAAACAAAATGGAATGCTATATACATCCACAAATATTTCGATTTACCTATTTTTAGGTCTCCGACTATGCAGCTGCTCGTCAGAGAGATGCTGTACACAGTATAGTGGGAAAAGCTCCGCCCACTTTCTGCCTATCTTCTTGATTGGCCGAATTCCTAAATGCTGCAATCTGATTGGTTTTCCTCAGCTTAATCCCGCCTCCTGACGTGCATGTCGTCATAGTTCTCCTTCCATAGCTATCAGCCCCTTTACTTTTAAAACTGTTTTGTTACCCTGCCTCCCCCCCTTCCCTCCTGCAGTCCCTCACTTCTCTGCCCACCACAACCCATCCACCCACTCATGTTCCTTCATTCTTGGAGCCCATAGTTTTATTTACAATGCAATAGGACTCGCGTAAATACGAGTCCTATTGCATTTGTAAATGCTGTTTTTCCCTCTGATTGGCTGTCTGTATGCGCACTCTATTTTGCCTGACCTGTCCCTCTCGCATGCGTGCGATGCTATACATCGTACGCATGAGCGCCAAAAGTCGTTTTCTACCTCTTGATACTTTCTGTTTCCCAAGTGCTACTGCTGATTTGTGGTGTTTCTTGAAGCATGGATTTATGCTCGCCATAATCGGGTCTGTTTACATTCTTTTTCTCGAAGCCAGTGTCTATGGTTTGGTAACTTGTAGATCGCAATGCCCTACGCGATGGCGCCCTGCTAACATGCAGTGTCCTGCCGATTCTACGCGCACAGCTTTTTAATTATTTATTTTTAATCACGGACACATTTCCATGTCAGTGCAGGCACTAGCAGACACTACTAATTTGTGAACGTGGGTGAGTGCAGGGTGCTGTTGTCTGCGGCCTCCTGTGAGCGAAGTGCATTTCGCCCAGCTGAGAGCAGGCAGTGTGTTCCAGGCGCTGTGGAAGATACCAGCGGGGCACCTGGGCACACAGAGGGGGCACCGGGGAGTGCAAGGACCAGCCCCTGGAGCTCCAGAGACCCCGCTGCCTCCGGCCCGAGGGAGGATGGACCCTCCCGGGTTCTGCTCCAGGGGGCACAGACTCCGTCGTCTAGGGGTGCGGGGTCACCTCGGAGGGCGCATCGGAGGCTCTTCCTCAGCCCCAGGGGCCCCTCCCGCGGGGCCAGTGGTGAGTTTGTGGAGGTGGCCCTGTGCCCAGAAGCAGAGCTGGGGTGCCGACGGCTGCTCATCATCCACAACAGACCCAGCAGCAAGAGGGGGCCGGAGCCCACCCCCGGGAGGAGCAGACAAAATGGCCGTTTGTATTGTTAACTGATGGTCTTTGAAAAATTAGGAAATTGTTTAGTGTATTCAACATGGAAGACATGATGGATAAGGTACCAAGGTAAGTAAGGAGAGAAAAACTAGGGCCCGAGTTATGTAATGAGTTCTATAGACAGACGTGATGGGAGTTGATTCGTTTGCCGTCTCATTTTTTGTATTTGACAATTATTGCACCATGGATAGTATTCCCTGGCTTCACCTCTCCTCACAAGTACAGTGGCTGCAGAATACATTCCCTTTCAGCTTATCCTGAAAGTGTGGGGTCACCTGAATATAGGATTGCTTACCTGCAAAATTAGCTTATCACTCGTACTTAGAGATTAATACTGCATCAAAAACATTTGCAGAATAGACATTTCAATGCAAGTAGTTCCCTGTATGAGAATACAAGGAATTTCCTCCAGCTTGTTTGTTTCCATAGGTGGGTACAGGCTGTGGGAATCCCTGCAGTCTTCTCCTCGCCCTCTGTTATCTAAGGTACCTCACACTATATGGCAGCAATGGCAGAGTACCTATTGTTGTGCTTGTCCAACACAACAGAGTGCACGTAGCACCTACAGCCAACCATGGAGCACAGGCTTCCAGGCACTGAGCGCAGAGTACATGCCCCAGACCTCCCCTGCAGCTCCATGAGCAAAGCCTTCAGTATTATCCCCAAGGAGAAGCAGAGGACAAAACCACAGCAAGGATATCCTGTCTTCAGCTAGTACGTCATGTATACAAGCTCACCTTACGTGCTGGTGCTCATTTTACCCCATTCTATAGTCATGTTTCTCACCTCTTTGTCACCTTAAATGTCCTTTATTTCAATTTCAAATATTAGTGTTTTCCTCACACTGCTGTTACTACTCATCTGCTAATTTTGCTGTTAGTGTGTGCTAATTTAATTGTCACTAAAGTCCTGCTCTCACTGCTCACATTACTGTCATGATAACTCTGTTGTCACTGCTGTACTGCTCACTCTGTTATCCTACTAACTCTAATGTAGCAGTTATCCTGTATATATTGTTATTACTGCTGTCCTGGTAACTATGCTGTAACTGCTACACCACTAAAATCATTAATATACCGGGACCAATTGGCATTGCCAACAGCAGCGGTGCGTCCATTGGGGCGTAGGGGCATAGCCCCACTAAGCCTGTTGGACGCACCGGCTGCGGCTGCAGAGAGAGTGCGCAGGGGGTGGGGCTGGGTTACACCGGCTGCGGCTGCAGAGAGAATGCGCAGGGGGTGGGGCTGGGTTACAATTACCATCAGTGTCAGTGACTCTGCTGCGCATCATAATGTCGGGCGGAAACTTGCTCGCGCATGCGCGTCAGCAGCCAAGTTGAGTGAGAGGACCGAAGGGGCCAGGGGGTGTGTCGCTGGCTGGAACCCCGTCGTTGAGAAGGCGCCAGGGCGAGTAGTGTGTGTGACCCCCTAGCCAATCCTGGCGCTTATGTAGCGCCAGGATAGGCTGGACTGGGCAGGCTCAGCACTCTTACCAGTCATGGCCAATCACTGTGACTTCAGCATATGAAGCCATTCAGTGATTGGCCATGCAATGACGTGCGCGCCGTGACGTTTCCCCGGTGCAGGCCAGGCAGCAGACCGTCACTTCACTTGACTCACTCTCTGTTCGTCGTTGATGGGCCGTCACGTAAGTAAAGTTAGTACTCTCAGTCAGTCTCACTGTCTTCATTCACTGAATCACTCATCACGTGGGGAGGGCGGTGATTGTTTATCAGTGTGTCGCCGCGTGTAGCCGCCAGTGCCCAGGGCCTGCCTGAGTGAGGCCTAGGCTTAGCGTAGGCCTCAGGCAGGCCCTGGCTAAACTTGCTGCCTACACTCCGTTTCTCCTCCTCGGCCCTTCCTCCTGTAATCATGCCCATCACCCTGGCCGGACCCGTGGACTAGATCGGGAGTGTTAAAAGCGGTAGCGTGCTGTGCAGAGTTGTACCTGTTGTTTGCCGAGACCCGAATTTGTTTTGTGCTTCATTCATTTTACATCGATCTGATTTGTGCATGGTGTTCACACAAGAGACCGCACTAAAGTCTTGTTTGTGAATTATTTTGCCCTTAAAGGGGCGGATTGCCGGTCCTGAATTAAACCTGCTGTAGAATGTTTGTTTGAATGCACGTGGTATTACGATATGCTTTAAAACATGCAAGAGATCTAAAATGCAGTTGCGGTGCCTGTACTAAACTTCCTTCACAACTAAACTGACTTTTTATCCGTCTATGAGGAGTAAATCCCTGATCGTTTTAATAGTTGGTGAAGTCCCTGCAGCTTTCGGCCAAATGCCTGGCTCCCCCTCAATGTTTACCTCATAAAACTGTGGAGTGCAATTAAAGCCAAGTCTGACGTACTGGCGACAGCACCCCTCTCTCCAACACAACCACCCTCTCCATAGTAGTTTTGAAAAGAAAAATACATTCAGCAGCTTAATTGTCCTCCACAGAACTGTAGTTTACATTACAAGCAGATAACGTAAGCGGGGGCAGGGCTTTAAGCGGGCCGGGTCTCAAGGGGTCTGAGCACCGGCAGTTTTTTTCAGGGGGCCTCGAAACGGGTCTGTATCGGGCTCTGTTTTGAGCCCTGACACAGGCGGTCCGTTTTTTTTCCGGACTGCAGTGACAGCAGTTTGCTGTCACTGCAGTCCGGAAAAAAGTGCCAGGATGCAAACCAAAGCCCGATAGAGACCCGTTTCGAGACAGCCTGCACATCTATGTGCGTGTGCTCACACTCCTCACTTCTCATTAGCAGTGAAGTTACGGCATGACGTCATGCCAAGGTGAGCGTTGTGGAGGAAGGGAAATCCTTTAAAGAGTCATTTTCTCTCTGGATTTCCCTTCTCTTTCTGAAACGCAAGAGTAGCAACATTGTGGTAGGGTCACTAGGGCTTTAAGTGGAAGCTTTTTTAATATTACATACAAGCCATAGTTGCAGCTTATTTATCTTCTGCAACTAACAACCACTGACAAAGCCAATAGTCCTTACATGTTGTGGGTATGATGTTACTTGTTGTATCACATATCTGGATGCCATGACCGAAACAGCAAAATACAAGTCGGGCGGCACACTATGCGAAGCACAGATTTTTAGAGTGAGTGTTTTAAAGCCACGCCCCCAATTACACTGGCCACGCCCCTTTGAGACCCCCCAGTTTTTTCATCCCACCTAAACCCCTGAGCGGGGGTGCAGCTGCCCTGCGCGTGACACTGACAGGAAGCACAATATGACATTTGGGATCCCCTTGCTCTTGTCAATTGATCTTATTACATTTACTGGTTTGCTGGGCTTCCCCTGAGGTAGTTGTTCGAACTTCTAAGTCCGGTATGTTATTTGTAAAGTTGATGTGACTTGTGAAGCCAGCCACTTCCACACCCAGGGCAAGGCAGCTCCCCTCTCTCCGCAGTCAGACACTGCCTGCCTGGGTTTGTTCATCTTAGCTGGAGAGCTACTGAAAACTTTGCTTTTACCGTAAACAGCTCTGGGCGTTTATCACTGCAGTGCCAACGTCATAGTGACTCACCAGCCGCCGATAGTAAGATAGTGCCTGTGTAAGACGAGACTACCAAGCAGCATAAGATCATGGCACAGGAAGCGCATAACGTGGCCTTGTCGCTCTGCGGTCTGTACTAACTGTGGCTTGTTACACAGGAAACGGTAACAGTCTCCTGCCAGTCAGTTGATTATAACAATGTGTTAGTAGTTGTCTGTGCTGTTTACATCTTTGATTAACACTTTGAGGAAGTAGGGGCGTTGAACGTGTTTCTTTGTCTCGGTGCGTTTTTTTTTTAGCGTGCTTGAAAGTGAAGCTTTCAGTGCCAGATGCCGCCGTTCCTGGGGGGACCCTGCTTTTAATATTCCAGCGAGCTGTCTAGTATCTTCTCCACAGGGAAGTTAAGCTGGCCGCGGTAAAACTGTAGAGTGACTGTGTTTTTCCCACGTTCATACTGTCTACCTGTGTTTTTCCTTCATTCATTCATGGCACACATTGAGTTGATTAGTCACGACCGACGAACTAGCTCTATTAATTAACCAATTCAAACGTATCTGTTCTCCAAGCTGCTATGTTCGCAAAATTAGAAATCTGTATTTTTTTGCACTTGCACTGTGAAGAATCGAAACACATTGAATGTACCCTAAGAGCCCACGCTACACCCCGGGTTTTGGTGGTGTTAATCAAGTGGGATTTGAAGGGTGTTCAGATTCTGAGCTTATTACAAAACCTCACCTTTTTAACATACAACATCCTGTCATTCAGGTTGTCGGAAATTAAACAGTGTGATAGTGATTTATTACGTCTATTTGCTAGAAATTGCAGAGCTGTGTGTTATCGTCGCAGGGGGCGCAGGTTCGGACGACGGTGCTTTGTGGTGTATGTGCGCGCAGCACCTGTCTGTGCCCCCTATGTAGGAAGAGAGTTCCCCCTGATGCAACCTGTGCAGTTGAGCTTCCGCACTGAGGGCCCCTTGTGTAGCTGCTGGTATCTCTTTATTTTGTATGAAAGGTATGCCCTTGCTTTAGGTTTTCAGGCAAGATATTGGCCTTGTGCATTTTGCATGAATAACATTCGTTTCTCCGTTTTCTTTGTAGAGATTTTAGGAGAGAAGAATTTGACCAAACACAAATGTAGATGTGCCACTTGGCGCTCGGATCTCACACATGCGCTGTGGACTCCAGCGTTTTCTTGTGGCCATTAGACTCGTTCTAAAGACGAGAGTGATGACTTGCTTGATCACACCGCATTACCAACCTAAGGCAGCGAAGGTTGTTTGACAAGTGCTTTCAAATTTGTCTTTTGTGGAAGTTCTGTAGGTGATGGATAATCGTGACATGGGTTGGCCCTGGTTTACTGGTTTCTAGGAGTTCCAAAAGAGATTCTGGCGCTGTCTGTCTTCTGCGTGGAGAGGCAGCGTGAAACTCAGGCGGCTGTTTGGCACAAGTGGAGCATGCCCGGTCAGTGAGGCAACAAAAAAACGGGGAGAGCAGAGCCGAGCCGGGTCGGCTCTGACTCTTAAGAGTCTGTGCACGAGCCGAGCCTTTCACATATTTGCCACATAAACATGCAGCAGAGAGCTATTTACAAACTGTGGGACTCGTTGCACAGGACTGTTTTTCAACAAATGCGCATAACTGTGACATTAATAAGCATTTTCATATCATTGTAAAAAAACGTGTGAATATTGAAAATGAGGAAGAAAGTAGGAAGGGAAGTGACGGAAGGGAAGTGACAGAAGGGCATTAGGGACCGTAAGGGAAAAGTGGAGGGATGAAAGATATACGGAAGGAGCATAGAAGAAAAGAATAGCTCAAATACAGAAGGAAAAAAGGTAATGGTAAATAAGCGCTTTGTTTTTGAAAGTTTCTGAGTGTCATGTGCGAGTTTTCAGTATTGAAATGGAAGTCAACAGAGGCTGTTTTGGTCATGCATGGCACTATCATGGACAGTTTAGAGTCTGGTGAAGAGACCCTGGAGTTGTTGTGTTCTATGGAAGAGTTTAATAACGGCACCAGCTGCAGCACATTACACGCATAAATGGTGGAATGCTTTCAGCTCACCACACTCTGATTCAGCAGTGCAAGCTTTTCTCATGATTTGACTGTGTGTGTGTGATGTGCAGGGGGCTGTGCCAGTGTCATGTGTTGCCATTCACCTTAGCTCCGGACAACAGCCAACAAGTGGCCTCATGTCACCAGTGGCACCTTCAGGCAACACTGGCATGTTAATGCGCTCATTTTGTAAGCAGGTGCTCAAAACTCATAGAATTCTTCAATTTGAAAGCGAAACTACACATCCCAGGATGCACTGTGATGTTGACTGAAAAGCAAGGGACTGCTGAAGTTGTCATAAATGATTTGGGGCCACATGTAAGCTATTCTGGCCTCTGCACTGACTGGTAAATGGAGACACGGGCCGGTAGGAGTGATGAGAGGCAGGGGCCAGGCAGAGGAAGTATCGGAAGTAGGAGAGGAAGATGAAGAGAAGGTGGACAGGCGAGAGACACGAGACTGAGATGACAATACAAGAGAGGGAAAAAGAGTACGAGCGAAAAGGTTGTGAGAAGTAGAAAAACTGTGGAAAAAAGGGAAAGAGCAAATTGAATGCACGAGTAAAGTGATGAGCAGGAAGTGAGCTGGGGGAAGGGGTCATGGTATAGAAAGAGAGGAGTGGACAAGAGGCAGGAGAGGCAGAGTGAACAACATAATGTCATGGAAAGGTGGGTGAGAGGTGGTGGGAGAAATGAGAGCAGGAGAGAGTGAGGGAAAGGGCCAATGCCATGTAAACCGCAGATGAAACTCATCATCCTTCACAGCCCCTCTCATCATATATTGCGCATGGTCCGACGACTCTGTGAGCAAGGACACGTATGTCTTCAAGGAAAAGCACCAGGGCGCTAAGTAACTTGCACATGGGCTCTATGTGAAAACCACCTAATGTAACAAGAAAATGAGAAAGAGCAAAATAGAGAAGAATTGTGGACCAAATGTTTAGGTATGAATGAAAAAGGATAAATAAACCTCATACACTGGTATTTCAAATCATACATTTACAATGATAATAGTTTTGGCTTTCGTTTAATGCTAAGTATCTGCCTTCATTTGGGCCCCTAAGCAACTCACCGCCAGGGTCGTTAGAAACAGCATTAGGCAGGCTTCAGTGTGCCAGTCTCTTGATAGTGGCACACAGGTCAAACTCAAAGTTTGTGTTAATCTACATTGGAAGAACGTGAAGTTGAGAAGTGTTCCTTTTTATGTGAAGCTGCACCTCAACAAGGGTCCTTCGAGAGCTGTGATTGACGCTCAGTAATCAATGCACACTTCCCTTCTCGGTTCTACAGCTCCTTCTGCACTAGGTAGGTGACATAGAGGCACATGTGTCTGTCCCATGACCCGTGTTGCTCACTCACATCAGATCTGCCCAGTTACGAAGTACCCCCATATCACCATGAGCCCTTCAGACAGGACTGGCATGTTATTCAACAAGGCTGTGCATGCTCTGGTTTACAGCCCACACTTACAACTTGAACCGCAATACTACAAGTCATAGGATGCCACGTCCTATTGCCTAAAAAGCAAGCCGCTGCCTGGCTGTTAATTGCCTGGCTGTTAATCGGAGACACAGGCTGCTCTGCGATCCGAGTGAGTGCAGGAGCCAGGCACGAGAAATATCTGGAAGAGGAGCCACTACTGCGAGAGAAACAGATGGCTGAAGGAGGAGGAGACAGAGGAAGTCAGATAAAAAGAAGCAAAGAAAGGGGAGAAACTCAGGAGTGGGAAACAGAATGAAAGTGAGAGGAAAGTGCGAAAGAGAGTGAAACGGAATGACTGTAAACGAGTGTGCAGGAGATGGAAGCGAGGATAATGCTATAGAGTGGGCGATGACAGCAAGGGCAAACAGGAGCGATGGAGTGAAACGCATAATGTAGTAGGATAGAGGAAGAGCAGTAGACAGAACAGTAATACCATAAAGCCAATGAAGATCACAATCACCACTCAGTAGAGAGGCCAAAAAATGAATAGGTTTTGAGTTCCCCCTATCAGCCTACAGGGTTGGTTTTATGCACAACCAAAGGCAGTTTGAGAAGCTGCCAGCAATGTAGTATGACGATCTTGTACTGGTAGCCGTGCGGGAGTTGTCCAGCGAGTACTGGGGAGCACTGTACGGAGCTAGCAGTACATGTAGGGGCACGCTACTCAGTTAATGGGACACTGCGCCCGAGGGATACTGTATACTCGAGAACGCTGCACACTCAGTGGCATAGACTGTTCATGTCCTGGAGCACTTCATACTAGCACTGCGCGCTCGGCTGCAGCGGCACTGCACAGTCACACTCGTGTACTTCAATTCCAGGGTCACAGTAGATCAAAGGCACTGCACCATCGGGTTCAAGGGCAGTGCACAGTGATGAACACGGCACACCCAGATGCATGGGCCCGTCCACCCTGATTCATAGCATAAACTAAAACGGGCTTTATTCTTGTAGGATGTTTAGGCATCCTGGATTTTGTTATGTACAGTTGGCGCACTCTGAACTGAACATTTAAGGAAGCTTATTGAAATTAAGATATGGAGTTATGGCTCCTTGACTGACGAGTACACCTTCCTGACTTTCCGTTTCTTCTTAATATGAAAAAGCATAACAAATGTATCTTTACTTTAAAACCACCGCAATAGCCAACACCATGATGCCTCATCATTAGTTGTCATATTGTCTTGTATTGTGTCCATGTTGTACACAGGCCTACTCAGCTTTCTGGTTTCTGATGTTTACAGCCTCCTTCTCATGTTTGGCCTCTCTGAGTGAGGTTTCACAAATGACTAGGTCAGCATCTGAGACTTTATATTCGTTGTATCTTTTTCAAAGTTATTTTTTGTTCCTTTCAGGAGAAGGCTGCGCAACTGCTAATGAGAGTTTTGGTTTCTGTTATGTGTGCCTCATTCGAAGCAATATATGTAGAAAATATTTAGGTCATGCAAATTGGGGCGTGGTTTGCCTTATTTGCTCATTGCTAGGGGGCTTGTCGCTGCTTTCACAGTTTTGTACTCTGGTTACTGTGTCGGATAAACTTGTGCAGACTTCCAGAAAGAGTGCAGGAGTGCAGGGGGGTAGAGCAGGCCCCTGAACCCACTGTAGGTACACAACTGCACTCGTACACTCCAGCCCTGGCCGAAAGCCAGATTTGGGAGACTCGAGGCCCCTCATGACACACTGCAGGGAGCCCCCATAATTTTGGATGAGTGGGTTCATGCTCTCTTCCAACAGGAAGTGTGCTTCTCTTGGGTCATTTATATGCCAAGTTTAGCTGGATCAGGACTCATCTGGGGTGCAAGAGGGCTGCACATTTCTTCCAAACACAAACGTTCTTTATAGCTTTCAACTGTGTTGGGCCAGAGGATGCTATACTCAGCATGTAAGTGAGAGCAATGCTCACGCTCCTCCTGTTTTATTGGGCTGCTTAGATTATTGATAAACGTCACCTGTACACACTCTGCAGTGAATGTGCTATGAATATGCAGTGCTTTGGGTCTGAGTGAAAGAGACTGCTTATTAAAAGTTCATAGGTGGAAAGTTGTTAGAAAAACAGAACCAATGCCAAATCAGTATAATCAGGTCAGGTTCAATTGAGGCTATAGCATAACGAGCTGCCAAAGGTGCTGGTGCTTTGGGAATCCAGAAATTAACAGTTAAGAACCCTGCATGAAAATGGGCCCCTGAAGAAACGGAATAATGTGAGTTATGAAATCAATCTCGTAAAGTTTATGAAGGAGAAATTTGAGGCTATCTTCGAGCATCGTTTTTTGTTTCTGTGTTGTATTTCTTTATTTGTGCTACAGCGGTTTGGTAATCACAAAACAGGCATCCAAGACTCCATACAGAAACAATAAATAAAGACCAGCTTCATTTATAACAATTCCCTGCTGTCTTTACCATTGCTGATTAGAATGTAATAGTTAAGGCGAAATTCATTGGGACTTGTAGCAGCATGTACAACAGTCCTGGTAGTTTTCTCCACATCTGCCATACTTCACGGAGAAGCTCTGAAGCTGTTGCAGAGACAGAATGATCCATATACATGCAGCTTGTAACCAATAGGTAACCATTATAAGGCAGGGGAGATGTGGGTGTGTGACTTGGCAGACACATAATGTCACAGACTGTCGTGTTGTGTAAATCAAGTGTCCTGTTCAACGATCACATACAGGAATTTTGGGGGTATATCACAACTGGTATGAATGAGCCAGGAACAGGCCGTCTGGACATTCGGGGTTACTGATTTAGTTTTAGGCAATGGCGTTTGAGTAACTAACATTAAGAAATCACTATGGCTACCTCAGGGATTCAAATGGAAAGTTTGTGGGCTGTTTCCTGTTATACAGTATAGAGGTGAAGTCGGTGTGAATTCCATGAAGGGGTTGAGATGGCGTGGGCTAGGGAGAAGCAGTAGCTTAATTTTAATTTTCATGTCAGCAATTTTCTACGCCTTGCCGTCTTCTAGGTTACTGTGTTACACGCACCCTGTTCCTGGAAGCCTGGCATCAGCCTCACATCCTGTCCTGTCGGAACCTAAATACACTTAAACACTATTATGTTAATGTTAAAGCACTTTAATCTGACTAAAGAGCACACAATGGCTGCCACAGTGCCACCATATTTTTGTGAGCCCGCTGCTTCCATCTTTCCCTTAGCCTGTAAGACTACACTGCTCCAGAGTTGGCCTTGCTACAATATTTATGGTTTTTCGGTTTTGCTGGTGGGATGTGCTCACTTTTGGGGTACATCTAAGATGTAAACAAAGACGGACTGTAAAAACTGGCTGCAAGTACTTAGGCCTCAAACAGCCTGACAGCAAGCTCCCTGCAGGAACACAATCTGCATGAGTGTGTGTGTGTTTGTGTGTGTTTGTGTGTGTTTGTGTGTGTGTGTGTGTGTGTGTGTGTGAGTGTGTGTGTCTGTGTGTGTATGCTAGATCCTTTATTTGCCTTTTCGAAAGAATAGGCATGTGTGGTAGCGAGCTGGCACCTCATGTAGTGACTGTGGAGAATGGAATCTATCTAGATATGTGTGTGTGTGTGTGGGGGGGTGTCTGTCTGAGTGTGTGTGTGGATTGATGTGTGGGTGAGTCTGTATGTGAAAGCGTGTCTCTGTGTGTGGGCGTGTGTTTGTAATGTAATACCTGCACTTTCACAATTGCTTTATTAACCTTCCTGCTTTCTCAAATTTGCTTGTAAATGCATGATTTGCTTCTCTTTTTTCAAAATTTTCCGAACCCCCCCTTATGGGCAGAAAGGCACAAAAACGAGTGGGACAGAGGGCAGAAGGGCACAAAAACGAGTGGAACAGGGGGCAGAAAGGTGCAAAAAACGAGTAGGACAGAGGGCTTTGTAAAGGCTGTCTCCCAACTGCTGTGCAACTTCTTCTACTCTTAGAGCTGAGATTTTCATGCAAGTCTTATAGTCTGAATTCAGCAGCGTAATAGGACGGAATATATGAAGCTCTGTGGTTATACTGTATAAGCAGCTACCTATGTTATGCCATCTATTTATGTAATAACTGCACTTTCACAATTGCTTTATTAACCTTCCTGCTTTCTCAAATTTGCTTGGAAAATGCATGATTTTTCTTCTCTTTTTTCAAAATTTTCGTGGGGGGGTTATACCCCCAAACCCCCTTAAGGGGTTCGGGCTCGCTCGCTGCGCTCGCTCGCTACGGTGCTGTATGCAAATCACCTTGCGCCCCACCACTTTCAAATGTCACCCACCGCCCCTGATTGCCAATGCCTGTTTTTTTATAACATGCTGGTCAACGATATGCTTTTGTTGTATATATGTTTGTAGTTTACATTCAAGTAGGCAAATTCAATATTTTGCTTCCCAATATTTTAGCCGCAATCGTGTATCACAACACTTTTGTCCCGGATGTTTTCTCATACAAGCAGAATGTCAGTGCAGGTGGTTCTGTGCCATTCTAAAACATTGACCACAAACATTTTCACATTTTCCTCTCAGTGTATTGTTTTTCCGAGAGGGGATTAATGTTTTCAACTTTAGCCTATTTCTTTTCCATGGTGCATTTATCCCTTCCATCATCATCATCATCAAAAAAGTCTTTATTGCGATTATACATCATAAAAGGCAGAAATAATTAATAAAATGCTAAATACAGCTGTGGGCAGTCATAAATACACATAACATTTATCGTTGCAAGTTACCGTTACAAATATAAATATCTATAAAAAGATAAAATTCATTAAAACAGAATTAAATATAATATATCCCTTCCATATTTCCTTTGCTCTTATCTCACATTGGCCAGCACTCACAGTTGTGCATGGTCTTTCTCCTACTGCTATTACAACTAATGGCCAGCACTGACTTCATGTACTACCCTTGCACTTTGAACCTCGTCCTCCATCCACCACCATACCCCACAAGAACAGTTCTGCTCTGCACCAGAAACAGGGTTTTGGCTTTTCTGTTGCTGAGTTGCACTATGTTTTTACCTTCAAAATGCCTAATACAAAACATTTAACAGTGTTATTTTTTCAACGGTTATGTAGTCTTTATTTTCTATGGCAATATAACGATAAACACAGTCCTGTGAGTTTTCTGGTACTCTCAAAGATTATTGGTTTATACTAAACCACAAAAACGATCCCGGGCGAGGAAATTGCTAGAATTATGGCGCACAGCAGTTAGTTGGAGCTCTAAAAAAAAAAAAAAGTAATTAAAATAGAAAGAGGCTTTTTGTAAAAAATGAAAAAAAATAGGTCGTCCAGTTTTGTCGTCCTTCCCCTCTTCACTGAAATCCGCTAACTCTGGGAAAACATACTGTGAGCCAGAACTAGCTTATAAATCTCCTTTCACCCTCGAAGCAGATGGACGCCCTTCTACGCTCACCCTGAGGCGGGAAAGGTTATGATGAGGATCTTAATTGGAGACCGCGCAGGGTTCATGCCAATAAACAGGAAGCCTCCATAGAGGTGATCGGTGAAACTCACGCACGTACGTCCCCGCCATCTTCTCCGCTCCAGCACCGCCCACCCACGCAAAGCTCAGAACCGCAGCCTCCATGTCCCGGACAAAAAAAAATGAGAAATGAGTATGTGCCTGGAAGGGATGAAGCTTTTGCCAAAATGTGTTTCTATTTCTGACTTCAGCTGCATCGGAGCATCTGTGGGCAGAGCAATCGCGAGCAACCGCTGCGGCCTGGAGGCTGCCTGCTCTTTTTTATCATCTAGTGTGTCACTGTGCTAGGGTCTCTTTTCATAAAGACCCTTTAATAGCTATTGATGGGACTGTGTGGGTGGCACTGTAGCATCACCGAGCCCCTTCTTGTACTCTTGGTTTCAAACCACAGCCTCTTACCCGGGGTCTGTACCAAGCACAGGGTGCTGTTGTATCATGCCTGTGGCGTAACAGGCACGTACGTTACGTTAAGGTCATGTGACCTAGATTAAATAAAAGTAAGGTACGCGCAAACGTATGCCATTAAGGCTACGGAAGCGAGTCCCAGTAGCAACCCACAACCTGCCTCCCGTGTCTCATTTACTGTGCCCCCTCACGCCCACACCATAGTCACCTCAGTGTTGGCGCCAGCCCGGCGTGCAACACAACAGGTGCTAACCCAAACAGGGCCGGACTGGGAACCATAACCGGCCCTGGCAAAGTGCACGGCCGGCCCCACTCAGGGGGGGGTAGAGGTGCCGCCGAGCTCTTTGCCGTGGCCGGTTTTCGGACGATTTTGTAGCTATGCTCCAAAAACGGCCCCCAGGGGTCCAAAACCGGCCCCCACCCATGCGTCGCACCGGGGGATTGCCCAGTGCCCGCTATGGCCAGTCCGGGCCTGAACCCAAATACCACAAAGATTTAAGTATATCTGCATATAAAGGACACATCTGGCTTTCTAGATCACATAGGACAGACACTCTTAAGTAAAGACCACCAAAGCGAATGTGGGGTGGAGGGGCATCTGCACATCAGTCTGGGGCACTGTCAGCGGCTGCTTTAGCGCTGGTTGCACCCAGTGCAACAAATTTTGGTTGCCGTCCCCCAATGACCACCTCGCCACGGATTCCCTCACTATCACCCTTTAACAGTGCCCCTCACGCCTCCATAACCACTCTCTCACATGCATTTAATTCGTTTTATAGCGCCACTAATACCTGTGTAGGGTGTCAGAGCACTTTACATCACACACACCACACAGAGACAATCAGTCATAGGTGTGTAAATCAGTGCATAGGAAATGTTACGTAAGACAGAGGAGTCACGTCATCCATACTGGTAGACAGTATAGTTTAAGGGTGCTTGGTCTGGAGAAGCACAAACTCAGAATTTAAAACATAACAGCATGGTTGATGGTTCTCTTTAATAATCAGAAGTGATTTATATCCAAATTAACCCTTTTTGCAACATTAGGATAATGAAAGACTGAGGAAAAAATAACGCTCTAACCTATACCATGCAGTTTGCATGCAGCTCTTTCATGACAGTTAATAGTTCACTTTTCTATGTTAGGATTTTAACTTATAAACTGCAAGTAACAAAAGGATATCTCAGACAAAAGCAGTAACCCACTGATCTATTTACATTATCTGCACTTTGTGATTTGCATGGTACATGTTCTTTTCAGCAAGCATAGTAACCTTCTGTATTACCTTGCCATGAGTCAAAACTTCCACTAGACAAACCTCCAGTCTCTCTCTAGGAAGAATATTAATTACCAGCGTTATCTCGACATTTGTATTGTTGCCTTAAATTGCTGGAGACCAGGAACACGACAGCAGGTGCTTTTCAAACCATAATATACTTGCAAACACAACACCCCCACACGAAGTCAGCGCCTGGTGCGGTCGCATTGGTCACACTTCCTTAGAGCCAGCCCTGGGCACTGTGCTTCAATAAAAGCCCCAACACAGTTGTTTAGATTCACAGTTTATGCATCAGCGTCAGACTGGTAAGGTTGGGGGGAAATGGACAATGGGCCAATATCTGAGTTGCAGATGTGGGCTGCTTTTTTGGCTAGCGTGGTGGTCGATTTGGACTGTATCTGTGCTGTTCAGATACGCCCAGCAGTCAGTGATGGCCTAAGCGGTCATTCCGAAGGAAGATGGGCCTCTATTTCCTCCCTTTTGTCAACAGGATGGAGGTGTCAGTCCCAGTCTCTCGCTGGGACTATTAATGAATGCAGATATAGCAGGGAATGGTGCCTGAGCAGAAGTGGCCTCACTTATATTCAGGTGCTGTTCTCCATTGTTAACTAATCTGTGCTCAAAGAGTCCTGGCAACATTTACATTTCTTTTTTTTATCTAACTGAAGTTAACAAAACATGCCTCTTTTAGAGACCCCCCCTTACATCTTTTCATAATACATAAAACACTGAAGCAGTGTTTTGGGGAAAGGCGCTATCTACAAGTGTGGGCCACTTGTTTTAGGGTGCCTGGGCCTATTTTTGATTCCCAATCCAACCCTGTTCTAAATGTGCGCTGGTGCAGCAGACCATCCAGCGCATATTAATCCCAGCAATGGTCTCGATTATGGAGGGGGTGTCTCTTCTCCTCATTCAAAGGATGACCTTGGGTCTCAAAGAGTTCTGTGCAGTCCCCAACTGCACCCACACTTGTGTTCCCCATCTTCTGTCAACATTCTGGTGTTGTGGTCAAGCATGTAATTTGGCTTTCCGTTACAGAATACTGTTGTATTTCCTACTCATTTCCTAGTTTAATATTTTCCTGACAATTTTATCACCACTTTGGTAATTCCCGTCATATGCTTGCCCCTCTCCGTGTTTTTTCCCATGGTTCGATCCTTAGAATGTTCACAGCAGATGAGTTGACCAATAGGCAGTTGTTGTTTCAGTTGATGTTGTGAGATGAAAAATACATCTAACCTGCTACTTCATTTGAAGTTTGTATTTTACAATTATAATAAATACCAGGAGTGGCTTTTGTAGGTGGCAGGAACCACTCTTTCCCTTAAACAGGGGAAACACTATTTGCTACACTTGAGGGAAGGGTTGGGTATGAAAGTTCACATGTGATTCACTCAGTGCCATTGGGGCTCACCCTCTAGGACAGTGCCTGTGCTTATACAGCACCTCAACTTTCAATATTACAGGAGGGCTCTTGTGGCCCTTCCGTGATCCTAAACCGACTTTGAAACCCACATAATAAAATTCAATATATGCATCCCCATTTCAGGTGTCTTTAGACGACTCAAATCTATCGGCGAATAGTATTCTTGGTAGGAAGTTGGCGCCCAGCTCTTCCTTCCCTATTAGCAAGTAGATTAAAATGGTTAGGTCATAGACTTCTGAAGCAGAAGGTTTAAACCATTGTCATTCATTAGCACTCAACAAGGGTATGGAATAGCATGAAAGAGCTCTGTGATTTAATGGTATGTAACTGAAGGGTTGGTTGAGAGATGAACATCTTAATGTTTATGTTCCATCGGGGAAGGTCAGATCCAAAGATCGCAAACATCCACTACCACCCCAGCCAAACCTAGAGGGACATACAATAATAATATTCCTCCTGGCCGGTTATTAGGCCAGCCAGCCCTTGTTGGTTCTGGTGATATTAATGAGCAATTCTAGATGATCCACTGCAGTCCTAATGCAATGCTATGCTGTTCCTAATGCCAAAATAATGCAATGCGTAACGCAACAAACAGGCAGTTCATTATGCAAACTAATGCAATGCGTAATGCAACAATCAGGTTGTTCGTTATGCAAAAATAATGCAATGCGTAATGCAACAATCAGGCAGTTCGTAATACAGAAATAATTCAGTGTGTAATGCAACAATCAGGTAGTTCGTAAAGCAGAAATAATGCAACGTGTAATGCAGGAGTCAGGTAGTTCGTAATGCAGAAATAATGCAATGCGTAATACACTAATCAGGTAGTTCCTAATGCAGAAATAATGCAATGCGTAATACACTCCAACACCGATCACGGTGCCTTAGGCGGTCTCTCTGCCACTCGTACTGACTCGGGGTCAGCTTCCGTCAACAGGTGCCCCCAACACGGGTATGGTGTAAACAAAGTGCAGCTCCGTACTCCGGCCCTGGTACTGCTGCTTCTCGGCAAGCCCGCAGCCCGCCCCTGTAGGCGACACACGTTACCTGGGGGGTGCGACCTGGCTCTCCTCTCTGCTTCTCGCGACTTGGGCCTCCGATGCCGACTTTGGGGATTCCGGGCTGTTATCGATAAAGACCTCAGGCTGCAACAGGGCACACACACACACAGCGTCGTTGAGACTCACTTAAGCTTCGGGTGTGCACGTTCACAGGGCAATCCTCACAAAGGTCTCAGGCTGCGAGAAGCATATGCACACAACGTCGCTGAGACTCACTTGAGTTCCGGGTGCACGATAACACGATAACAGGGCAATCATCACGAAGGTCTCAGGCTGCATAAGCACACACAAACAGCGTTGATGAGACTCACTTGAGTTCTGGGTGCACACGATCACAGAGCAATCCTCATGAAGGTCTCAGGTTGCAAGAAGCACACACACACACACAGCATCGCTGAGACTCACTTGGACTCCGTGTGTGCATGATAACAGGGCAATCCGCACGAAGGTCTCGGGCTGCAAAAAGCACACACACAAAGCGTTGCTGAGACTCACTTGGACTCCGGGTGTGCATGATAACAGGGCAATCCTCACGAAGGTCTCAGGCTGCACACACACACACACACACAGTGTCGATGAGACTCACTTGGACTCCAGGTGCACACAATCACAGGACAATCCTCACAAAGGGCTCAGAGTGCAAAAAGCACACGCACACAGCGTTGCTGAGACTCGCTTGGACTCCAGGTGCCCACGATCACAGGGCAATTCTTACGAGGATCTCAGGCTGAAAAAAAGCACACTCACACAGCGTCGCTGAGACTCTCCTGGAAATTTTTGTGTTCCTGAGTTTCCACAACAGGGAGCAAGCTCTCCTCGGGCCCTTGGGGTTCAGTTACTTCAGGACACAGCACACAGCAAAGTCCCTTTAGGCTCTCCATGGTTAAATCAGCAAGCTGCAGGCCATCCCCAGAACACACAGCAGGGGTCAGTCCTTTTCTTCAGTTTCTTCAATCAATCAGGTGTTTGTTAAGGGCGACTATTCACCAGTAGGGTCTCAAGGCGCTGGGGGGTGAGTCGCAGGTTCCAGTCTGAGGTGGAGCGGAAGGTCGTTCCAGGCTCTGTCTGCGCGGAAGGAGAAGGAGCGGCCTCCCAATCTGGTCTTTCTGGTGCGGGGGACCACGGAGAGCTTTGATTGATTGATTAACAAACACCTGATTGAAGTGCAGAAGCCTATTTGGGTTGGGCTAATCTGCTGGGATCTCATAGCAAAAAGCTGGAACACGTGGGGCTGCGATGGACTACCTAGGAGTTAGTGAGTGTGATGTCTGAGTGTGATTGCCAGCAGACCAAGTGGGAGTGCCTAAGGTTTCTCAGAGGGAAAGAGAAATAGATAGTGGGAGAGTGAGAGATAGAGACAAAGAGAGGGCCTGTGGGTGAGAGATAGGTGTGTCTATGTGTGATTGTGTGTGTGTGTATGTATGTATGTATGTGTGAGAGAGAGACTGAGAAAGAGATCTTTTAGGTACATGCTTCTGAGAAGGTAGACCTCTCTGAAGCTTCACACAGTGTACCCAAAATAATCCATTTTCAACCTAGTTGTTTAGGCATTGAAACCCAAGCTGAAGTGGACTAGTGGGTACTGTGTGGTAATTTGGAAACAATGTGTGTGGGCTGGATTATGATTATCACTATTTCCAATGAGAGGCAGGGCAGAGCTGCCCATCCTTCACAGCATAGATACCACCCACCATCACCTCAGGCACCAAAAAAGCCACCCGTTTACACCACAGATTATACCACTCTTGGTTGTTGCTAACAAGATAAGAAACCTCAAGGCGGACATTTTAGCTCAGGCAAGTTCAGTCTACAACTGAAAACCTCCTGAGAATAACAGTATCTTCTGTCATAAGACAGGTTTCTTACTCAGGGCAGAAACACCAAAAGAGAGGAAGCTGTTATTGAAATGCAAATATAAAGAGCCAGGCAGAGCAATTTCCTTCATCTTCCATTCCGGGAAGCTGAGCTGGAGGCCCCAGCGAGAAGCGTGCATCGGTACATCTGAGTGGTAATGCCATGAAGGGGCTGAGGAGGCGGTAAAGGAGTGGGAGGTGCAGGTAGGGGGCGAGAAGAAGGAAAAACTGGATCTGGCACAGGGCTAAAGAAAATAGAGGGACGAAATGTAAAATGAATAAATGAAGAGGTGGGCCTGAATTTGTGAAATTTCAGCGTAGGGACTTGGCGCCAGGAAAGAGCAGCAGATAAATGAGCTTCCTTTAGGAAAGAGACATGCACCATGAAAATCTTCATCTTATCAACGTGAACCGGATAATCATTTGTTCTGGGTGTACTGCAAAATATAAAATGGCTGCCATTTTGGAAAATGATGGTTCTTTCTGTTCGCAACACAGCAAATGCTTGCAAACTCATTAATGAATGAAGAAGCAGATGAAGAAAACTGGTGACTGGGAGGAAGAAGACAAGATAGAAAATGAGGAGGAAGAAAAAAAGCAAGCTAGAACAATTAAAAAGAGAGCAGGAGAGAGGTAGGCAAGGAGAGCAGATAGAGTAGAAGAACAGGAGAGGATAAATGTAGCAAACTATGTAGCCCCTCTGGATACTGCTTAACTTGAAGGCATCAGGGACATGAACCCTCCTGCAGTTCACAATAGGAGCAAAAAGTGGGAGACGTGACCCTGTAGCCTCCTACCTATGGCCTAAAGACATCTGAACAGTAGCTATTCCACCGAATTTTAGAGCCTCTAACCTCAAAGTTGGTTCCCTTGTGTCTTGTTAGTAGCCCCAGGGAAATAAAGCTACCATTTACCGAAGTTCCTAGTATTCCCTTCACTACACAGCATCATTGCATGCAGCACTAATGGGGATCTTTATGGTGAGTCCCTACAGAAAGCTCAACTATGTTGAATCCACTACATCAAAACACCCTCACGTATGCACACTTCATTGATATCAACCACTACAAAAAATTCACTAGCTATACCAACCACTTTCTGGCATCACTAGATAGACACTTTTAGGGTCAGAGTTGGGTTAGGTTTGAGTTTAGGGTAAAGGTACTGTTACACCTCTCTTTATCAGCGGGTTTATCCCCAGACGTCTTGCTTTTTGGCCTCCAGTGTCTGAACCTGTTTTTGTTGGTTTTATGACTGGGCACTTTACCACTGATATTCAGTGCTAAAGTGCATATGCTCTCCCTGTAAATTGTTGTTATGGATTGGTGTTTCCATAATTGGCTATTTGATTTACTAGTCAGTCCCTAGTACAGTGTACCGTGTGCTCCCAGGGCCTATAACTCTATTGCTGCTCGTGGGCTTGCAGCAATGATTGTGCCACCCACATCAGCAGCCTGTAAATGTAATTCTGGCCTACCATTGCAGAGCCTGTGTGCAGTCTGGTATTTGCCATGTCGACCTGGCAAGTGCACCCACTTGCCAGGCCGTAACCTTCAATTTTCTTACATGTTAGTCACCCCTAAGGTAGGCCCACGGTACCCCTGTGGGCAGGGTGCAGTGTATGTGATAGGTAGGACATGCCCTGGTGTGTGTGGTATGTCCCGATAGTGAAATACTGCCAATTTTGTTTTTTACTATTGCAAGGCTACCTATTCCGATAGGATAGAGTGGGGCGTTTGCTTATAACATCTTATAAACATATCTACCCCTGGGAACAAGGAAGAAAAATAAAGTGTGATATGCCTGAACTTAGAATGTTAAAATGCATCGTTTAGTGAGGGTGATTTTAACATTCTGTGTTTGAAAATACAACTTTTAGAAAGTAGGTATTTTCTTGCTTAGCCATCCAGTGTGCCTCTGCTAGCTTTGTGTATTGTATGTCTGGCTTTTGAATGACAGGGGCTGGGGAGCAGTAGTGGCTCCAGAGAACCTGATGAGTCAGGACTGGGCTGAATAGATTTGGACTGCATATAGAGTAGGGGGAGGAGATCTCCTTTCAACTGAATGGACATGATCTGCCTTCCTCAATGCTGTCTCCACCTCCTGCCAGGAAGCTGCACCAGAGAGGACAGAATTGGTTTGGACCAAGCACCGGGCTTCTCTGCTACAGAGAACAAAGGATTTTGTAGTATATATATATTGGGGACCAGACCCCAGAACTTTAGATCACTTCTAGGAATCAAGAGGAACAATAAGGAATTACAAACATTACAAACAGATGTATTGTAGCATTGTCCAGGGCCATATCTTCCTAGACCAAATGTAGTCAAGGAAGAGGATGAAATTAATGAGTGTTAGCAGGCTCTATGGACCATTAATAACCACTGTACGTTGAGCAACAAATGTGGTTCTAAGGCATCCAAGGATCATTTCAACAGGGTACCTACATGGTGAATTTGTGGGACACTATCCCAACCTGTCTTTTTTCAGTTTATTTATTTACACAATTCTTCTGCTTACAGATGCTGTTCCATAGCCCTTCTGTATATTCTATTAACTTTACCATAGGCCACAACTTTATGGTAGTGTCTGCAGCATATCCTGAAATGCTTCATGCTGTCATCATTTTCTTGCTCTTTTTGTTTCAGCATTTCCATCAGGAGCAGATGGTTCTCTTTCTACAACTCACTTCTTCCGTATCTTTACACATGCTATACTGTATTATTGCAAAGCCTTCAGGTGTTTCCACATTCTAGTGGCTCCCACTGAATATTGTCCAGTCTTTACTCTGTGCAGCAACATTCCGGCACAAAGTAAAGGTAAACATCTGAACAGTATTTTTTTTTCAGTAGCTGGAAGTTTGAAAAACTGCCACACCAGTGATTCCTTCACTGGACTTGTTTCTTGTGGTGTAGTAGAAGTGCTTGGAAGAACACTGATGTTATCATCTTCAGATGGCATACCTTGCATAGCCCTGGTGGATATATGTGCTTGTCTCCAGTTTTATCTGAGGTCATGATGGCTTCCGATTGTATTTCCTGCAAACTGTCTCTGTAAAATACCAATCCATTAATGGTGTTTGGCAAAATCATAGGATGTAGTTTTAAAGGGTGTGGTCTTTTTGAATAGTGTCTCCTGAGTAGCCAAAGAAATGACTGCTTACATTTTTTTTACCACCTATAAGGGTCCGCAATACTCCTGTGGGACCCATAGAACCAATGAGAGAGTCTTGGGTGGGGGGGCTGTTACAAAGAGGAACCCTGTTCCAAGTCTCGCAGGAGTTCCATAGAAACCAGATATTTAAAAAAAAAAAGTTATCTTCCTTATGAAGTATGTTGATTTAAACTTTGAGTCTAGAGGTTTCCTAATAGGCGCAAATAAGAAAGGTCTCTTGAAGGTTTTAGTAGATTTTTTGCGTTTTTAGGTGTTGTTGGTACCACAGTACCTGAAAACAGTGATTTAATACCTGTGGCAGAATGAGAAACACCATTTCATTCGCTGATATAATTTGTTTTATGTATAGAAAGGAAGTTTCCATCCTCTTACTCTTATTAAGATGTCACAGTTTAAACTATGCACACGCTGTGCACTGTCATCTGCTTTTAAAAAAATCTGTTTGGATCTTTTTTTGGGGGCGGGGTCATCTTAAGAGCATGAGACGCAGGAGCACTTGGAGGAAGAGGAGGAGCACAAGGAAGGCTCAATCTCTGCACCACAGTTTATCGCCCTTGGACTTTTTTCAGGACCAGCTTGGAAACTAAAGTGTTAGTAAAAACAGTGATGTGCTCCCTGTGCAGTAGGCAATTTCCCAACAAAAAATATTTCAATGCCTATTAGAAGGCAAAACATCTCAGGACATGGCACACCAGGCTACTCGACGCAGCGAAGAGGAGGAGGCAGGACGGTGAAGGAGCCTCAACATCAAGTGCTCCAGACCATACCTTCCTGCCTGGTGATAGTACTCCTTCTCAAGCTGCAGCCACCCTTTATAAAGACAGAAACTGGCTCTACAAGCATACTGCACTCTTCTACATAGATTGCGGAAAATGTGTTCCTGCAGGGGAGGGGGAACAAAGTACCCTAACCAGGAACCAGCGCCTGACTGCACATGATTAGGTGAGCAAAAGGAAAAAGGTTTTTTTTCTTCATTGTATCTAAGTTTGATGCCCTTTTTTCAAGTGTTAAGTTCAATTCCAATTATGTTTTTTAAACAGTAAGGAAGAAAAAGTTCAAAAAAAGGTTCTTTTTAGAATCACCTTTTATGGTTAAGTGATAAAAAATGGATATATGCTGTTTGTCATGTCTATCTATTAATGTCAATACAAACTTATAGTCTGCTGGCAGCCAACCCTCCGATGCACCACACCGGTCATTCATATAGCCACTCATGATCCCATAATAGCAGCCATCGTAGACATTCAACCTTTAAGAGTCAAGCATGGAGGAATACTCAGCCATAACATTTCAATCAGAAACAACGTACAAAGTATATATTGGCAGTATACACGGTTCACTGATGTCGGAGTCTATAACAGAGACAAAAATGAGCTATCGCACTGTGAATAAGTAGGCACTATTGTGTTGATTTCAGTGGTGAAGACAAACAAACATCTAGGTATGCATCTATATCAAGCTAAACACATTCTAGTAGCAGGAGATGGCATTTCGTTTTTTAACTCCTGAAGAGAGGCAATTGCTTAAATGACCTCTGGCTAAGAGTGCATGTGTATAGGTCCTATTAGATTAATGACTAAAGTTCTAATAGAGTACGCAGCGTCTTGGGTGAGACTAGTATACTACGACTAGTAGATCTTGAGATCTGGATAGTTTTTGAGTGTCATAACATACCTGAGAGGTAGTTAATAGGCATACTACGAATAGCTTTATATACATGTGTCAGTCGCTTGTATGTGGCCCTATTTCTGTAGCGGTCCAACCAGACAGGCGATGATATGAGGTGGAAATGTTCCGTTTTATAGTGGTGTACCATAGGACTTTGTCCAGTGCAGTGAAGTAATACTGGGGAAGCCCAATCAATTGATGAAACAGAGTTGATTAATGTTTTGCTATGTTGAACAGGATGAATGAATGGATCTTTCATCTGTTTAATACTTTATATAATTTTGTAGTGGCTGCAGAAGTTATGAAGGGTTCTATTTAGTGCGATAAAACCCTCAAGTGTGTGATATGCTTTTGAATCACAAGTATATGTTAGTGCCATGGAAAAAGATTGCAGTGGACATTGACCCTATAGAGCACTGGTGATGACTGACTAGTATTCTTGAAGCCCAGAAGCCAACTATTTGATAGCACGGTAGCTAGTAAACACTTTATTGATTATAACAATAGTTTGACCATGTCCTGAATAAGTGTTTGTATGCATGTATTTATGTGGTAATTATGTAACAAAACTCTAGCCAAAAGGCAGGGTTGTGTTTTGTACAAGGTCCAAAGTAAATAAACTTTCAATGTATTTGGAGGGGTAGCTTGGGTCTAAGGCAAGAGTGAGCTGATACTAAGTCAAGATGTCATATTCCTTAAAGGAGTGTGCATGCAGCTGTTTCCTAAGTTGGAGCATGGTTCTGCAGTCCTCATGGATAGAGGGATGTCTGTCCAAGTCCTAGGAACATAGATGAAAAGGCATGTTGCCCTGTTATTTTTCTTTCCTGCCCTTCTTCATCTACAGTTTGATGATGTTCTGGCGTGCCAAGAGCCATCATTGTTGTGGAGCTTGTCAGTCAGATAATCAGGAGTGCCAGCAGATGTAATTGTTGATGCTTTGTAGATGATGTAGCTGGCTGTGGTGATGGTGCAAGCGAGCCAAGGCAGCCATGAGGGTTGGGGTGCCAGGTAATGATGTAATTGTTCTTGGTTGCACTGATGAGGCATCCTGCTGCATGTAGGCACCCCAAAGGGGGCTAATGTGGTTCTGGGACGTCATCGAGCAGGGCTGTGCCATCATCCAGGTGCTAGAACATAAGGGTCAACAGCAGTTCTGAAGTCACTTTTTGGGAAGAATCGTTTCACCTTCTTTAATAGAAAGAGTTGGCACCAGGCATTTTAGCTTTCTTGGCAATGTGTTTCTTTAGGGCTAGATCAGGGTGAATCTGAAAGACTTCGTATTGGGTGAAAATTGGGGTTTGAATCCATCAAGGGTCTTATTTTTAAGCCCTGTTTGGTCTAGTTACTGCTTCTTTTCCTCTGCGAACAGCAGGACTTCGGCGGAGCTAGGCGGTGTGGTGTTGGGCCTCAGGCCCACATGGTGTAAAAGTTGGACACAGACACTCCGGAATATACTTCAGTAACTGGCCTCGAGCACATGCACCCGGGCCCTTTTATTAGCGGGGTCACATCACTCGTAACACCCGTGAAGGATGGGTGGGGGGGTCCAGTGTGTCCAGCCCTCAAGGGAGTGGTTCAAAGTCTAGCTTCCTGGGGAACACTAGAAGGTGTCCCGCAGGACATTACATTCCTCCCCAACTTTATTGAGGAACAAACAAAGTGCTAGTCCAACCTGCAGGGATAAAGCAAACAGTTATTGGATACCACAGGGTCCATCAGTCTCTAGAGTCAGGTGGCAGGACGACAGCAGGCCTGGGCTGGTGACTTTGCTTGTGGCAGAACCTTCTTGGCGGGCACCCGTAGTTTAACCTGAGGGCTCAGGACACGACCGCTGGCTTGGAGACATCCGCTGCATATTGTCGGTACGCTGAAGATGACATGTATTGCTTTCTTGCATGACTCCCGCTATGCTGACGTTGGTGATGGTCTGTGGTAAGTTCTAACAGTTCCTTTTAGTGGGTTGCGTCGTGAACATGGATGGAGTCCCACGTGAGAATTCACGGAGGTTTTGCTGGGCCGACTGTCCCTGTTGAATTGCTGGGCTGTGACCGGAAACTGTCGGTGGGGCAATGTCTCTTCTCGCTCTCCCGCCTGGGGAGGCCCGTTGTCGGGGTTGCTGCGGGAATGTAGGAGGGCTGCCCTGGGGGCCGCTTCTGTGCCATCTGGGGGCAGATGCAGGACCGATGAGGAGCCGTTACTTAATCGCACGCACAACCCTCACGGGTGGATGAGTCTTGGCCAAGACTTGCACTCGCTGCCATGGGTCCGGTGTAGGCCAGGTTCACAGGTGGGCTCTGGTTTCTTTTGTCGGCTAGTGTGGCGACGATGCAGGACTCCAGTCCGCCGATCTTCTGGGAGTGGTGTTGTTTGACGCAGGTGCTGATGGCTGGCGTGATGGTGGTTGCCAGCCATGTGGTGACTCGGGATGACAGGTGGTGGTGACTTGCTGGGAGTGTTGAATGTCCGGAGGGACTTGGCAGCCATGTGCCTCCGCCTTGCTGAGCTGGAGTGTCTGTGGCGGCTTGACACGTAGAGTGTGGGGATCCTCTCTTGCCTGGCTTGGGGCCACTGCCGACTCCATCTGGAGGCGGTATGAGGACGGACACTCTGTGATGATCTTCACCTGTGGCATCTGCGGGCAGGAGCAGGGATGCCACTTGACTTAGACTGCTGACGCTCGGGATGGACGGTCGCCTGAGTAAGCGTTAGGATGAGACGCGGTTGGCGCTTGCTGCAGCTTACGTTCGGTTCACCCATGAGGTTGTATCCAGCGACGCCGGTCCGCCTTGGTGGCTGTCTGATGTGTCAGGGTGTGCTCCTGGCTTGCGGTGATTCCTCGGTCTTCTCCCTTTGTTGGTTTGTTCAGCCCACCTCTGTGCATCCGGTTTTCGGGGTCACAGGGCTGTCACTCTCTTCTTTTCTTCGAGGGCGTTGCGCTTGTACCTCGAGGCGGCGCTGTCATGGCGCCGGCTTCTGCCTTGGCTCTGGCGTGCTAGTCTGGACTGGTCACTATGTGACATGCTCTTTGCTTGCTGGGCGACATGACGTCTGGTCTTGTGTCGCTGTTTGTTGGAGCGCATGGTGCTGTGGCCGCCTGCCATGTGGGGTGTGCGACTCCTCTCTTGCCAATCTTGGGTCATGGCCGACTCCGTCTTGAGGCAGTGTGAGGGAGAACACCGTTGGTGGTCTTCAGCCTACTGCTGGGCTTCGCTGGGGTGGTAGAGACGTGGGTGCTCTCCTACCTGCATCCAGCAGTGCTTCTGTGTGGAGAGGTCTCCTGGGTGCTGTCTGTGCAGTCAGGCTCACTGTTACAGCTTTCTGCGCGCTTCTGGCTGTGCGTGCTCTTTGCGTGCCCGGTGTCGTTCTTGGACGCTTTCTTCTGGCACTTGGGGTGCCTGTGGTGTGGCTAGTGGTTGAGCATATTCACCAGTAGGAGTGGGTAATGAGACCTTCTTCACTGGTGGTGGCGTTGGGCAGCCACGTGTGGTGCTTGCTCCGCACCAGTCTTTCTTGTGCTTGTAGTGGGGTAGTTACCTTGAGACGTTGCTGTCTGGCTTGTCCTCCACTCTTGCTGGTGGGGGTTGTCTTCGGTGTTGCTGCTATAGTTTCTTGCATTTCTTGGTGGGGTTTGTTAGTCTCTCCCATACCTTGCAGAGGTAGCAGGTAGTGCTCTCGCCTCTATGATGCTGGTTTGCATTGGTGCAGCTCGGGCCCCCTTGGGGCTTTTGAGTGTGGCAGGCCCCTGGAGACTTCGCCGTCTTCAAAGGCGTCTTGGCAGTTCTCACTTGCAGGGTGCAGAGGGCCACTCTGTGAGCATTCTTCTCTGAGGGCACGTTTTGCTGTGCCTGGCGCAAGTCGTCTCGGCTGCTGGGCATGGGCCGGTTGGTTAACAAGATGCGGTGTCTTAGTACTGCAGGTCTGTAGGGCGATGTCGGGTGGCGCAGGACTCCGTGCAGTGACTGTCTGTGGGCTGCAGTGTGGGGTCAAGAACACTGTGTGGTTCCCTTTCTGGATGGCTGCCAGGTGTGGCTGATGTCGGTGGTATCAGCAGCTTTGCTTTTCCTGTTGTGTTTGCCTTGCGCATGGGTGCGCCCTGTGGCATCTGGGTTGCATGGGGCTTCTCAGGGTTGGTGCCTTGCTGGGTTTCTGGGTGCTGGAGCTCTTCCACTGAGTCCTATGTCCGGTGGTTGCTTTGGTCCCTTATGTGTGGTGCCGGCACGCGGCCGCTGGGTGGCGCTGCGTCGTGGTCAGTTCTCTCTGGGCCACTGCAGCTTTAAGGAGGGGCATCCCTTGCTGGAGCTCTGTGTTCCTCCCAGGCGCAGGCACAGTGCTGCTTCTGGCGCTGGGGAGGTGAACCCTGTAGGGTCTCGCAGAGGCTTGTGGTGCGTTTATGCAGGCTTTGGTGGTGCCTCGGTACGGCGGGACCAGCGAGCGCTGGGGGCGCTGTCGGTGCCTGCAGCATGCAGTAGGTTTACTTCCGAGAGTAGGAGTTGAGGCCTTTGGTGGGGTTGATAATGTGCAGCAGCAGTGTGGCTTTGGCGTTCATGCTGGTCGACAGGACCGTCTTGTTGGGGCCCTTTGTAGTGCTGCGGATGTGCAACAGCAGCAGTGTGGCTTGGGTGCTTATGCCGGTTGGCAGGGCAGTCTGTTGAGGCATGTGCCTTCGCTAGTGAGGGAGGCATATGGTGTGACCCCGGCAAGCATCCGCTAGGTGGCGCGGCTTGCGGAGTCACCATGTAGCAGGCTGGGGCAGCTTTCTCTTTTCCCCCGGGCAGAGAGATGCACTGTGAGCAACCGGTGCGGGACCTCCCGTGACTTCGACGCCTTGCCTTCCTGTGGTGCCTTCTCTCCGGGCAGCCATCGACAAGCAGGGAACGGCTGTTGCTTCAGGCTGAGGTGGCTTTCGCTTTCTTCGCAGGCAGAGAGACGCGCCACGATCAGCTGGCGCGGGGCCTTCCGCGGCACCTTTCCTCCCTGTGGTGTCTTCACTCCGGGCAGCCATCAAAGAGCAGGTGCTTCAGGTGGCACGGTAAGCAGGATTGGGGCAGGGCCTCGCGTGTCCTTCTCCCATTGCCTGTGGGGTCACCGGGCTGTGGTCCTGTCGGGGCGGCCTTCCGGGTGCAGCTGCGGGCACAGTTCAGGCAGTGCAAGGGGGGTTTGGTCACGCTCCCCAGCAATCTTGGCAGATGACGAGAGTGCTACCTTCCCCCTTTGCTCACAGCGCTGGCGCGGAGTGTGGAGCTGCCTGTGGGCGCTTCGGGCTTGCGGGGGGGGTGCACTGACCTCTCGCTGTCGGGCTGGTCGGCATTGGGGTTGTGTCGGTGGCCTCGTGTGGGTGACTGCGGGTGCCTCCTGAGGTCTTCCCCGTGATTCTGGCTCCAGTACCCAGTGTATTTCACCTTCAGCAGCGCGGCTGCGGCCGTTGTGTTGACGATGGGGCTATGTGCAAACCCTTGTGCAGGCAGCGCTGATCTCGGGGCAAGGAGGCGTGCCTGGGTGGCAGGAGAGGCGCACCTTGCACCTCAGTCACTGGTGGCGCGAAAGAGCGTGCCGGGATGTCGCCTGCCGGGCTTCTCTCTTCCCCCACGCGAAATGATGAAGGACAGAGCAGCAGGCCTGCGGGGTTAGTTACCCGCCTCGTCGCCAGTGTGGTGTTGGGCCTCAGGCCCACATGGCATAAAAGATGGACACAGACACTCAGGAATATACTTCTGTAACTGGCTTCGAGCACGTGCACCCGGGCCCTTTTATTAGTGGGGTCACGTCACTCGTGACACCTGTGATGGATGGGTGTGGGGGTGCAGTGTGTCAAGCCCTCAAGGGAGTTGCTGGAAGTCTAGCTTCCTGCGGAACACTAGAACGTGTCCCGCAGGACATTACAGGCGTCAGCCAGGTGCTGGACATCCAGGTCTGGATGAGGTGCAAGCAGTGTTTCAGGATGTGTGGAGCAGAGGAAACAATCAATGCAGTTGTGTGTCGTCAGTGCATTGCTGTATGTTGATGTTGTGAGGAGAGCCTCAAGGAATCCACACAGAGGTGGAAGATGGCGGGACAAGATGAAACCATGGAGAACCCTGCAGATGATTTTCATCGGAAGCTAGGTATTGCTGGAAGGTTGAACTGGTACATGGAAATGTATTGTGCATTGTAGAGTTACCTTTTTACCCCTGGTACTATCACAAGAGCAGGCCTTTGGTATTGAGTAAATTAGAAGTTGAGTGCTCTGCTGTAAGTTGTGTTGAGCCCACACATGTGGGCAAATGTGATATATCTATGCCATCTCACAAAGGAATTAACAGTAGGAAGAAATGTGTTGAGGAAAAATACAAGTTGGGGCATATTAACAAGCAGGCGCCAATATAATTCCAACTATACCTTTGTCGGATGTTCAGATCAATGCACCCAAAGGCACATCAAACACCACCGCAAAACATGTCTCCAGAGGAGCAATAACTGTGCTAAACCAATTTCTGTTAATTTGTTCCAGGTTATTCACTCGCAGCCTCTGACAAGCGATTGATGGATTTTTCTCCACTGTAGAAACATGCCTAATGGAAGCTTCTCGCTTCAGTATGAGCAAAAAGCTGCAGATTCTGTCTTTGTGGAAATGGAGTTATTCAGAGTGCGAATGAGATGTTAGAATTGAGCCCCCTGTAGCGTTGAAGATTCTGGTTTAACATAGGTGCTGCATGATGTATTTATACCGCCTCTCTCAAAACGCAGTAGGGAAATAAAGGGTGGGAAACAATGGTGGGACAAGTAATTCTGTTTGTAGGTATATTTGATATCCTGTGAGGATAGTACAAAAGTTAAAAAAGGATTCAACGTGCAAGTTGAGTGAAATATTATGTGTTAGTTCAAATGTTGGTAGATGCTGACCATGCTCGTTCAACAAAGTCCTTATGACCTGCATAATAGTTTCTATAACACTTGAAAAAGCTCATACTGCTGAGTGCCTGGGAGTGAAACATTTCTCGCCAAAATGCTCTTACACAATTAATGGAGATTTTAGATTATCAGGAAACAGAATAACATATATCCACAAATTAAAAACAAGTGTACTCAAATTCTGTGAGTATGCCTGGAACTATGAACTATCAACTAGTTTAGGGAAAGAATCCTCTCGCGTGGGTTTTATTTCTGTGGATCACATATAACAGGAGGTTGAAAAACGACAAATGAAAGATCGATTTTCCCTACAATCTCACATAGATCTGACTGAGACAAGATTACAGAACCAGGGTGTGATGGGAAGTGGATTTTGAAACATGTAGTGGATGGAGCTGTGACTATAGAGCAAACTGTTCATTTGCATTTAGCATGTTTTTACATGGGAGGTTATGCAGTCTAGTAACTAGAGATGCAGAGATTGGAGAGTAGAAGTTCGAATCCCAGCCTCGACTCGACCTCCTGCGATTCTCTGCACATCGTCCAATCTCGGTGTGCCTAAAAAGCTAAAGAAATGCGTGACCCGGTTTGCGAAGGGCTTTAATGCCCTCGGGCCAGGTCCGTGCCTTTAAAACAAAGAAAATGACACATACATTTCTTATCATTTGGGAGAAGGGTTTGCAAACGGGAAATTGCGTGATTTTAAAGTCAGGTACCGAATATTGGATCAGAATTCAGGTCTCCGCTTTCCAAGGACAGGAACGTGCGGAAGGATGCACACAGCTGCAAGTGAAAGCACGATTAATTACTTGCCTTTGCTACGGCAATAACCTACGGCTTAAACAATATCCAGGCATCAATACCTTATATCAACCAGGAAGGAGGGGGCGGACGGCTCGGTTTAATAAAAGGAATGCAAACCACTGACGTGAATCCCCTTTAAGCTGCGCGGATCAGTCACGCAGACCTGTCCTTGGCCAAGCGGAGGTGGCTGTGAAGGCGGGGGCGGAGCGTGGTCAAAAGGGCACGCAGCGCGCGCGGGATCACGAGACCGTGCGCGCGCATGCTTTATCGTTTACAGCGCGCGCTTCATCGTTTATAGCGCGCGCATTCACCCCAGCAGCACCTGGACGCTATAAAATACTTCTTTCAATACTCAAACTGAGAATAGAAAAGAAAACAATCCTTGGCACAGATTGCTGTTGTCTGTCCCTCATTTTCTCTTTCTTTCTGGCCTTTTTTCCGCGCTATTCGTTTATCCCTCATAGGATCGCTCCTCCATGTTCAACAGACGGAAATCAGAAGGGAGGGCCCTTCTGCAATCATTCTTAAAAAGTTACCCCATTAAAGCAGGAGTTGTCCAAACCATAAAACCCTCTGTACATATGGCGTGCTGCAGGGATTTTTTTTTCAAAACAACAGTGGTCCCATGCACAGGAAATGTTCAAAAACAATAAATATTGACACAATCGATTCTATATTAACCCCTTCAGTGCTGCGCGAATTTCGCTGCAGTGCTGAAGGGTCATAAATCACATTGACTCATGACGGAAATGTTCCGTCATCAGCACCGACGCTGATGACGGAACCGTTCCGTCATGAGCATGCAAGGGGTTAAATTTGACATGTCCAGCCGGACAGAGGTCTCAATCTTTACCTAATGATAGATACACAAAAAGGATTCCTTCAACAAATCACCGTAGTAGGGCACAATCCTGTACCCAAGCACATACAGATCAGTACAGTGAAGAAAACAAAACAGAGCTTTTTAGGCAAAAGCAGCAGATTTTTGTAGTTTACAGATGCACAGAAAATTCAAGCAGGCACCTTCACTTATATATAACACATGGTTTACGTTTGTGCATAAGGTGCGCATAAAGGTCGACGGAGTTTCGGTCCCACTATTAAGTCATGGGGACCATCATCAGGACATTAGTTTAATGCCTAATAGTTGTAAGCCTCTATTGCCGAGGGGAGGACCCCGGTGTGCTCGAAGTGAGCAAGCTGGCGGGGCGGGTGCAGAGCCTTGTTAAGGCGCTCTGGCGGGGGTAGATGAATTGGCTGCCCAGGATCGGGAGCTGTATTACGGCCGTGTCTCTTAAGAAGTCTGAGCACGGAAATGGGAAGTACCGGTTCAGTCGGCGTGATGTTCTTCCTCGCAATGTTCAAGGTATCAGTAGAGAAGAAGGAAAATGGCACAACCATCGCCACACATAGAGGAAAAACCAACACTAAGGCAGCAAGGACAGAACACCCAAATCAATAAGGTCAAAACTCCTACTACATTGCCACCAACTCCTTCTCCTCTACTGATACCTTGAGCATGTAATTGATTAGGCTATACGTTGGTTGCTGCTCCTTCTTTGTGACTTTGCTTTTTTTTGTTCTTGAGTTGGTGGCACTGTCGTGTGTTTCTCACGTTGGTGCATCTTTTGAGCACTGTGTGTAATCCTCTTAGACACTGCACGGCCACTGAAGGGTGAGTGGAGTTTAGTTTATTGGTCAAGTGTGAAGAGATATGTTATTGTTATTGTAGAAATACAGAATCCCCTGTCCTGATGAAGCCAAAAGGAATCTCTGGCTGAAACGCGACATCGCCAGCGTCGACATTCATTAAGATGTCCCCCCATTTAGAGTTGTGTTAAAGAAATTAAGCGCCACTTTATACATTTTTGAGTTGTTATCCCTCAAGCGCTATAGGGACTACCTTAAGTGTATTACTCTAAATCAAGAGTGTATGCTCTGTTTGTTTTGTTCGCAAAAGGGGAATTAATTATTGATCCTTTATTTTGTGATATTTGTATATGTTGTATATGTTGTATATATTGTAGATATGTAATGTATCATATATATGAGTGTGATTTATATGTCCATGTAGAGATGTGTATATTGTGTATATGTTTGATCACTTTATATGTAGAAATCTGTTGTGACTTTATTGTGCCTTTCTCCCGTCACTTGAAACGTACACAGGCTCTAGCCATTAGGCCACATCTTAATGAAATTGTTGCCTTCCTTATGAGACTTATTTATTTTCAGCCAATCGCCTTGCTGTCGCACATGTTTAGATGTAGGTTGTTCAGGGAGGTCCAAGTAAAAACTATTGCAGTAGTCAAACTTAAAGAGTACATGTTCAGAAATGACCTTAGATGCACCGTTTTGGTATGGAAAGGTGGATTTACCTAAACAATTCCGCGCAAAGAAAAATACTCATGCATTTGTGCCTTAAATGAAAGGTCTTCATCAAGTTAGATCTCTAATGGTTGGACCTTAGCTCCTGGAATGGTCAGGGGACCTAATGAGAAAGGCTAGATACCAGCCTGCCAGCTGTGCTCATTTATCACATTGAACAGTAATTTGGTCTTCTTACTGTTCAATTTAAGGAAATTGCCACTCATCCATCACTGTATCACACAAAGACCAGGAGCTGTTCGCCTTTATGGTCATCATAGCTCTGCCATCATTATTTTCTGCCCCGTTTTGGATGATTTATCACTCTAATAGTAAACAATACAATATTATTCAAAATAAGTATAAGAAAAAAGAGCCTCCTTACTGCGAGCGGGGGTCAAGCGGCCTGAAACAGCCAGTGACATCTGTGAGGGAGGGATTGCGAGTTAAATGAGTGTGCTTGACAGTAAGTGAGTGTAACTGCTACTGAGAATGACTGAGTAGGAGGTAGTGCAAGTGTGTGAAAAAGTATGTGTGAGGGAAAGTCACTGCTATAAAAGAGTCAGTGAGAATAAATGAAACGGAGAATGAGTGATTGAGAGTACGAGTCAGTGTGAGTAAGAATGTATGAGTGAGCGAGCGAGAGTAGGTGTGAGTAAGAGATTAGAGCAAATGAGTGAAAACGAGGGTTTGATATGCAACCGAACGAGTGAGTGAGAATGAATGAGTGTGAGTGAGAGAAGAGTACGCGTGAGTGAGGATAAGTGTGAGTGAGTTAACATAGGTTGGTGTGAGTTCAAATGTAGTGTTATGCTTGCAAATTGTCATTGGCCGATAGGCATCCAAGACATAATGCTGGTGCTGGCATTCTGGAGGTTATTCTTGGTATACAAGACACAAATTGAAAAATGCCGGTGCTGACATAGTAAAAGATGTAATCATCGGCATAAGAGAGGACAACCATGGCATATGTGAGGTGAAAAGCATGACAAATGCTGACCCTGACATAATCAAGGAAAAATGTCTGACATGAATTTGGATAGAATTTAAAAGAAATGAGGTTAAATGGTGTATTTAAAGCACAATGCAAGCACCAGCATTTTGCCACAGAGATTGCATATGCCAGGAATATCCTCCAATTGCCAGGACCAGTATTTTTCTCCCATGGATGCCCCTATGGCGTAATCCTGGTTCTTCCATATAGTACAGAATGTTTGGCATATGGAGGTAACCTTTGACACATGGGGGCATCCAGAGTGTCTCAATCACTCCTGTTATGCTTACTCTACGTTAGACATGAAGGGCTGTTTTTCTCTCCACATCTCCTCGATCTGCATATCTTACACCTCTTCTCTTTCCTCTTCAGCACTTTCTTTTCATTTTATTCTGAATGCACTTCCTTCACTTTACCACTCCAAACACACAGCACACCCCCTCATGTGTAAGCACTTCATTTTCTTTTACTTTCGTCTTGTCCATATTTTGACAAATGTGTACCTCTTTCACACTGGTGCTGGCAATTGGAGAAAATTCTTGGCAAAATGTTGGCGCTTGAATATTGGAGGTAATCTTTAGCATAAAAGTGGCGACTGTTAGAACTGGGATTTCTGGTTGGCTAAGGCTTACGCCAAAGCCAGGCAGAAACCACCATTCTAGTCAGGGCAAGGGGGTCACCCGCCAAGATAACCCCTGCTCACCCCCTTGGTAGCTTGGCACGAGCAGACAGGCTTATCCCGGAGGCAATGTGTAAAGCATTTGCACACGCACACAACAGCAACAACATCCTAGGCACACCACAAAAGGAACACAACACAAGGTTATATAAAAATAACTTTTGTATTGTCAAAACACATCAGATAGAATCACACAATATATACATTGTGCCAACTGGCACGGGCAATATTCACATGGGATTATTTACATTAGGACAGGGCCACGTGGGCCACTGTCAGAATCAGCACTTAGTAGAACTAGCACTTAGAATAACTGTAATACAAACGGACAATTGTAGAACACCAGTAACCACTGGTTAAAGGTAGGTACACACTACGCAATACTAATAACCATAGGCCTAGATCACGCATGGATACATAACCTCTCTAGTATAACATACTAGGCAAAGCAAACTTCTAAGCATGAGCACCTTTAGAAGTATAACACAAGCATAAAGGCAAAGCACATTACGCAGCAATCACATTTAGGCCTAACCAGTAAAAATACAGTAGGCAATCTCCTCACTAGTCTAAACACATTAGACTCTGCCTCCTAAGAATAAATAACATTTAGGGGCATACGTCACAGTGAAGTAAACTCTCACTGACATAAACCCACATAGGTAAAATAACCTCATAATCATAGTAACATCATATTGCGCAAAAATCACATTAGGCAATTACCATTCTAAACATAGTAAAATCACATTGCGCAGAAATCACCTTATGGCATTGCGCCCTACCTACATACCAGCCCCCTGGCCAACTGGCCATCTCAAGAAGGGGCTCAAATGCCCTGTGTCCAGAATGTCAGGGCGCGCTGCAACGCAGCGCCAGTCAGGGGTGCGCCACCGGCGTAAACCTAAACGTTGCAGCTGCCCACTAATTGCTGGGCAGCTGGGAACAGTAACAGGGCCAAAACGTTGCAGCTGGCACTAAGTGCTGCGCAGCTGTAGAAGGCCTGGCACCTCTGTGCCACCTCTGTCCCTCACAGGGACTCTCTCTTTCACATTGCGCCTAAACGGTGCAGCTGCCCAATACTTGCTGGGCAGCTGGGAACTTCAAACTGCGGCAAGGGCTCTCACTAGCCCCTGGGACAAAACTGCGCCAAACATGGGGACCCCTGGGCTCCAGGAACATCTCACCAGGCAACACGTTGGAGCCACCTAGGCTCTGTAAAATGAATACCACGTTGGAGCGGCCCTCTAGCTAGCGGGCCGCTCAGGAAATAACTATGGTGCCCTCACTGGCACCTCACGGGGCTTTTAAATAAACTTGCTCCCCTGGTGGAGCCACATGGCTCTTAAAATGAATGGGCCCACGACTAGGGCATCCCCGGGCTCCTCTGGCCCTGGCGACAACTACGGGCCCGGCACCACTGTAGCTCTGGACCCCCACTGGGGCCTTTTAAACAACTATGCCCCCTTTGGAGCTCACTGGCTCTCAAAACAAGACAGGCCCCCATGGTGGAGCCACTCGGGGCTCTTGACGTCAGTGAGGCCTTTTGGGAGCGGCCCGCTGCATAGACGGGGCCGCTCCTAGCACGGTCGGACACAGTGCCTCACTCAGGCACTTACACCCACGCCCGGAGCTTCCGCCCGCAGTCCCTCACATACCGGGCTGTTCGCAGGCTGGGGCTCCTCCGGGTGGCAACTTCCTCCAAGGCGGCAGCAAGCGGGGCTCTCTCACTCTCGAGAGCCTCTCCGACGTCGGCGGCCGCATCACCGGTCTCCTTTGGGCAGCGCGGGGCTCTCCTCAACCACCAGAGCCCCGCCTGCACCCTCGGCCGCCATGCTCCTTCTTCCCTTCCGGGCAGGCGCTGGCCAATCCCAGTGCGGCGGCGGGGACTTCCTTTGAAAAACCGGAAGTCCCGCCTAGAGTCAGGCACTACGGTGCCTGACTTCCTATTTCTGCGGCGCGAGGGCCGCGGCGGTGATTCAACAGGGGCAAAATGAGGGGTGGGCACCCTTGGTTGTAAAACAAAATATAGAAGCGAGGTGGGCACTCGCTACAGAGCACATAAACGGGGTGGGCTCCCGTATAATAAAAAAATTGCAGTTAAGCATAAAAGGGGCAGGAGCGCTTCCCTCCAAGGGAAAACGACAGCGCTCTGCCCAGCAAGGAAAATAAAGCGCTCTCAAGGCGCTGGGGGCATAGATAGCACCAACAGGCCCCCAGAGATGACCCCTATAGCAAGAAGGGTCCCAGCAACATAGGACAAGGTTTCCAGGGTAAAGCAAAGTCTCTAATCATCCCAGGAAAGGCAGAGGGGTCCCAAAGAGTCCTCCAGCATCCAGGGGCTGGGTAGGGCCCAGGGAGGCAAGCCTTCCCCTGGGCCCCAGCAGCAGCACGCCCCTGGTAGATTCAAATCTGCAAACAAGAACAACTTCATGAGGTCACAGGCCCCTTTTTATACAGCACAATCCTTTGTCTAAAGGTGCAGGGTGGGGGCAAAACCAGGCGCAGCTGGTTTGGGAGCACTCTTGATGAGCTCAGCCACCCCTCCCATTCACTAGTCAGGCTACGGTCATCAGTCGCACCACAGCATTGTGTGGGGAAAGCCCAGCCCTATTCAGGTCCCAGGTGCACCCCTCCCTTACATCAGCATGCTAATCTCTCCACTCACCACCGGGGCAGACCCATCCAGACTCTTGGAGCCAGGCTCACCAGCCAGTTCCAGCCAATCACACACCAGACACAAATTACACTAACATGCCAACTTCTAGAAGTGGCACTTCCACACTAGACACAATCATGCCGCATACATCATTGCGCAGCATTCAATCTCACGAGTTCGCACATACCAAACTCGACCCTGCACTCCCCACACATCAGGAACTACCAGGGTCACACATATTCCCTATGCATTCCTATGGGAGGGCAGGTCCCTCACCACACATACACAGAGAGCTCATGCACTTTACACTGTACCACAGTGAAAAAGTGTGCAGAGGCCTAAAATCACCAACACCAGGTTACAGAAAAAGGCTAGGCAAAAAGCAAAAAGTTTCGGGGTGAACCTGCCAAAAAGAGCAAGGTCCAAGAGCGACCATGCCAAAATGCTGGCCCTGACATACTGAAGATCATTTTTGACATTAGGGTCACCCTTACTATGTGGATGGCATCCACATATGTGGATGGCATCGATGTCAACAGTCTAAAAGTCTGGCATTTGTATTTCAGTTTTGGCATAATGTGGGCATAATGTGGCAACCATGGCTCATGGGGTGCACCTACGACAATATGTTGGACGAGCACAAATGAAGTAAGTTTGACATATGGGAGTGCCCACCATCATTTTTTTTAAAGAGGTCAACTCCTGGACGCATTCCTTTTCATTGGCTTGGCACACCATGAAAGGACTTGAATATTTAATGAGTGCCCATTCAGAGGACATCTAGCAAATGTATATGAAAATTGTGTTTTAAATACTCAATTTGGCCCAATTTCTTACAGCATTTTATCAGGGGGAAGACTCCTCCTAACCAACTTCTTTAGAACAAGTCGTACTCAGTCACTTCACTTGCTTTCTAGAAACCAGGACCGGTATTACTACCCACAACTTTCAAAGAACACTAACCACCACTGTTATAGACATTCCTGAAGCTTGGAAAGTGAGTGTAAATATGTGTGGGCATGTTTATTATGCATCTGTGAGTGCATGTGTTGGATTGTGTGGCACTGCCACCGCTAGGGTCTCCAGGACTCCAGATCTTTACGGAGAGTGTATCTAGTCCTGAACACCAAAATACATTGATTTCAGATGTATTAATCTAATTGGTTCAATGTAAGCAAACACAGCTACAACTTCTAGGATAAAATTAGCTATCACACAAAAGTGCAGAGCTTGAAACAGTGTCCGTAATGAACTGGAGTGAGCCACAGCACGTGTGTGTGTGAGAGAGAGAGACCTGGTTTGCCCTGCCATTGCACTGCCAAACCTGTGGTGAGGCCTCCCACCAGATTATGAGTTTTTCTCATGTCTAGCTGGCTTTTTTTGGCCTTCGCACGGCAGTGCCTTTAAAAACAGGCACCGTAATGGGAATGCCAAAAACAGTTACTGCAAGGCATGGACCTAAAAGTCTATGCCGTACAGTAACTAGTGTGCTATGCACACAGGGAGGCACATGTTTTGCCCCCCCCTGTGTGCATCCACAGGGCATGAGGCACCAGGGGGACCTGTAGGGCCCTCTTTGTTTCCTCCACGTACACCCTGGTGGAGAGGAAACTTGTAATATGCTTGGTGGGACCATGATGGTCCTGTCAAGCATATTGCAGCCTCCTGACTGCCGCAACACAGCCAGGGAACGACGTTTCCCTGGCAGCGGGGCTGTGGCAGTCCTCCTGCCTGACTCATAATCGAGCGGTTGGCACAACCCCATCGTCACGCCCCGGCGAGTCTGGTAGACCTCTGTGTGGGTGTGTAGGCCAGATGCTTGGTACACATCTCTGTATGCATTTATCTGCACAGATCACTCACTATTATTGCCCTGATTTGTTCTTGGAATAACCATAGGGTTGAACATGTGGGAAACGAAACTGCCCATGTTTCCCATGTCTTTGCATGACTAGTCAGGCGAGTCCTCAGTTATTTCCTAGAAATCTGGGAGTTCTAGGCCTATACCCCAGTATAAGACCAAGGCTGCAAGTCCAGGTTTTCTAAGAAAAACAGGACTATCCTACTTACTCAAGCATGGAATTGGGAAACTTGGCAGCTATGAGGGAGACAGTAGGGTAACCACTACATGTGGTACCCATGCACCTTTGTATGCGCCATTCAGTCACTACAAAGCTGCATGCGGAGCAGGCACGGACATTTCCACCAACCTGATTGGCTCAGATGCCAACTACTGGGGTTGAATAAAACGTTGAAATGCCCCATGGAACTAGTCATGGGTAAACCTGAGCTTCACCAAACATGGCTTTGAAGAGTCCCAATTCATGTGCAGCACCATCAATCAGTACTGACTTTTAGCCAACAGATTTTACAAGCAAGCATCTTTGAGACCATAAACACTATTGTAAACACTAAACTACAAATCCCATCTGGCAACATTTTGTTGTCTTAAATCTCAAGAGTTTTTTATGGCATGGGGTACTTGGTAACCATGGTTGCCTCCGTTCCAACCAGCTGTAATGAATCAAAAGATTTGAGAAAAGAGATGTGGGCGAGCATAAGCGTGGGAGGAGAGAAGAGATCAAACGAAAGATAAAGCGGGACAGAGGCAGATGTAGGAAGTAAGTGGTGCGGAAATAAAGAGAATGAGAATAAGAGAACGAGGCAGAGAGAAGGAGAAAATAATAGGGGCGAGGAGAAGAAAGCAGATATAGAAAGGGACAGAAAGGAAGAGATGGAGGGAAGATACGAGAGAAATGGAAAGAGGTAACATAGCACTGAGGTCTGACACTCCATTGCTAGCCTGTATTTTCCATTTCCCAGGCTGGCCCGGCCGGCTCTGCTCCTACCGTGAATGCTTGCTTTGCTTCCTATGCCTGTGCTGAGATTGCTGATTCCCTGGCTCTCAGCCAAGCAGGCCTGCGGATTACCCACACACACATCGGTACTAATTAATTTCTGCTCCAGTACCTCCCGCCTGCCCGTCAGCCCTGCAGGATGCTCCCCTTGGCTCTCGCGAGAACCGCAAGCTTCCTGCGCGTGTTCTACCAGGAGGGCGCGAGGGACATGCGTGGCTCTCCCTGGACCAGCACCAGTCAACCAAGATAGAATCCTCTAAACAAGATATATTGTGAAAAAAATGTCTGGTGAGTGCTCAAAGTCAGTAATTGGGCCAGCTGGTATCGGTGCAGTTTCTGTTATGATATGTTATAAATTTGCCAAAGCGAGCAGCTGCCCCAGCAAAGGGGCGTCCCAGCGCTAGACACAACTCTCAAAAGGAGACCAGGTGAACGCTGTTACTTTGGGAAGGAGGTGGGTATATCGTATCTCGCAAGTGCCATAAATGACCCACTAAAAGGCCGGCCCAACCCCAGACCGGGCAGGGGGAATATGTTCAAAAGGATGAATATGTGGTTACCCTACACAAGACATCACTCATGACATCTTAAATAACCTCATTGATATCACTCATGACATCTCAAATGTCGTCATCTATGACATCACTTTATGATAGCATTTCCAGCTTGACAAACGGACAATCAATCCCACCACTGCACCTTGCACCCAACACTCCAAGGACATTTAATGCTACTACACATGACCGTCGACTGTGTGTAGCATTGTATGGCTGGTCTTCCACTAAGTCCTGCATCAACATATTTGTTAGTGGCCAAAGCCCGCTGCACATGGCCTTCAGCATGCAAACAATCACTCATTTATTGGCTCACCCAACTATTAAAGTGCTCTATTCTTCAAACCACTGAATCATTCTCACATTCATCCATCCATCTGCAGAACCACAGATGCAAATAGTAGCTTCTAAAGGAAAACGCAAAACTACAATTCCCAGAACACACGATGTTGTTCGTTAAAACACAAGAGCTTATTAAAGATGTCACACAAAAAATTAGCCCACTTGGCAGCAATTCAAACACATCGGTAAAAGAGCTGATTGTGGGCCACACACAGAAGCTGTCTGATTAAATACAGAAATACGGACTGACATTTCCAATATGCTGCCCCGTTAGGCACACGAGGCCCATTCCTTGGTCCAGGCTGGCAAACATCAAGCAGTGGACTGGAATGTGGTCTGAGGCCTGCAGAAATAACATAACACCTACCTCTCCAGTAAGGGGGTGGGTGCCAGTGGTGCAGCAGGTGCAGTGGTACAGAGGCCCAGAATCCTGAGAGGCCCATTGAACACTTACAGCCCCAACAACAGCCAGAGACCACTCCCCTTGCTTGCACCAGAGCCTATGGCATCCTTGTTACGCTTTTCTTCTCCAGGTGGATCCTCTCGCACAGATGAGGCTATCACCCAGGCCGGCAGACGAGCTAGCCAACCACAGACAATGTATTGATTTCTGCTTTGCTTGTAATAGTCTCTCCGTGGCCCGCCTGGGCACTGTGAGAGTGAACAATGGAATCTGTAATGAAGTTGATACATGTGCATTGGAGTGATCTGAGCTAGCATCAGCCAGGAAAGGTTCAACTTTACATAGGGGTCCAGTGAATCCATGTCACGTGTGACACCTTCAGCCAATCTAGATTGTTTAGGAATAAGCATTGTGGGTTGACAGAGATTGTAGTTTGCAATGCAGGTTGTCACTATAGCCAGATAAGTGCTTTTAGATAAATAGTAGCGAGGGACCAGGGAAGCAGCTATCAGTAGTGCAACAGGTGTAGTGGCATTGGGGTCCAAGCCCCACCGCACGAATTTTTGGCTGTTGTTTACTACCAAACCAGGCGGGCAAAGGGCTCATTTTCCACGATCGCATTACTATTATGGCCCTTGCTGTGCCTTCAAGAACAAGTGTCTGAACGTGACATGCAGGACATCTAAAGTGAAATAACATAGATTCTGTTTTGAAAGTGTTTCTAGCAGTCACACACAAAGAGCACCATTGAACACTGCCAGTGCACAGGTCAGGCCTCCCAGCCTCAGGGGTGAAGTAGGGGGAGTGCTGAGGAATAATCATGATCTTTTAACAGAGTGCTGTTTAAAAACATGGCACGTCATAACTCTATAGATGTCTGGACTGCACACATCTGAGGGGAGCTATTCAACTAAGTCCTACTCACACAGGCACAATCCATTTTATCTAGCAGACACACTAAGCATGTCCCCGGCAGCACAGTATACCTGCTAAAATGGAGTGTTAGGGCACACATCAGTCCACACATAAGGCCAATTAGAAGTCACATAGAGTAGCTGGGGCAGGATTCCAAGCACTGTCCCAGCTTTTGATAGGCCGCACTTCCAAGCCTATCAGTAAACTGGAAAAGATCTGGAGGTGGTCTTCACTTTAACCTAGGCCCCACTGCGTTGACTGGGTCAGCTGCGTTCTCCTCAGCTACTGAAGACAACCCAAAGCTTTTGAGATAGAAAGGCGGTTTAATAAGACACAGCATAGGGCAACACCAAACATATCCTTACTCTTCCCAGTCTTCTCCAACTGCCACCCACTACCAGAACATTCCACCCCACAGTGACACGACGAACAATCCATTACAAAACTGATGGAACAAAATACAACCAATTAAAACCAACAGGCTCCTTGTTGGGAATCATGCCTGGCTGGAAGTGTTGGTTCTTTGTGCATGTGTAAGTGCGTGTTTATGATTGTATTTCTGAGTGATTCAGCGTGGATGAGATTGAGTGATAGGGAGTCTGTTCAGTGTGTTTTACAATGACAATAAGAGTGAAATTGAGTAAATATCAGTAAGAGTCAGTATAAGAGTGAGTATGAATATGTGAAAGCGAGTGTGAGGGCGTGAACGAATGTGAGTGAGTTAGAATTGTGAAGAGGAGACAGAGCGCAAGTGGGAGTGATTCAGGGGTGCAGCTATCTATTGTGCAAGAGGTGCAGTTGTTTAGTAAAGCAAGTAGTGAGGCCTTCTGGGGCCCACTTTTGTTCTCCATTTTAGTGTTACATTTTATACATTTGAGGCTGACAATGCTTTCACAATATTATTCTGAGAAGCAACTGTACATGCTGCTTGTTTTTAGAAAGCCTTTCTGCTACATAATCTGTACACTTCGTTCAAGGTTGAGAACACAGAACAAGATATCCTAGTTCTTGCGTTGCCCGTTCAGAGACAGCTTCTAACATTTAGACACATCATTGCATCAGAACTGTACCTCTAGCACAGTGGTGTCAAACAGTGCACTGTCCCTTTATGGACCCGAAGGGCACTCCAGCCATGATTGCCCTGGAACAAATGCTGTGTTTGACTTGGAGCTCTGCTTACGCTGATCTTCCAAACTACGAAGAGGGATTGCCAATTCCACATCAGGCCGATTCCTTGGTCAGGTTATCCAGGTATGGGGACTCGGGCTAACCTAAGAAATTGGGCAGAGGGTACACCCACTATTCTCTAAGAGTAGGGGCAGTGATAGGAAGATATATATATATATATATATATATATATATATATATATATATATATATATATATGTATGTATGTATGTATGTATGTATATATGTATATATATATATATATATATATATATATATATATATATATATATATATATATATGTATATATATATGTATATATATATTCACTGAAAAAACCATAGGTTAGAGACCATATATAGTTAGCTGGACATTTTATTGACATAAAACCAATGAAATTCCATATATAGTTAGTTGCACTAACTATATATCGCGCACCCGCAATCCACTGCTGATGATGTCACATATTACATCATTCATGACATGGTCAGTGACATCACTGATGACATCACTGATGACATCTCAAATGACATCACTGATGACATCACTGATGACATCTCAAATGACATCACTGATGACATCATGACACACCAATACCAGTTACTACATACGCACTCACTGATTCCTACGTCTACACCCACATTCACTCATTCACCCATACAATCACTCATACATACAGTCACTCATTATTACAACACTATCATATGCACTCATACACCTATGCAGACACTCACACACTGCCACTCATCCATGGAGTTACTCACACACCTAGTCAGTCCTGTAAAGAATCAATCACACTTCCATTTCCTCATCTATACAGTTAAACACAGAACACCATACTTCAGTGACATCACTGATGACATCACTGATGACATCTCAAATGACATCACTGATAACATCATGACACACCAATACCAGTTACTACATACGCACTCACTGATTCCTACATCTACACACACATTCACTCATTCACCCATACAATCACTCATACATACAGTCACTCATTATTACAACACTATCATATGCACTCATACACCTATGCAGACACTCACACACTGCCACTCATCCATGGAGTTACTCACACACCTAGTCAGTTCTGTAAAGAATCAATCACACTTCGATTTCCTCATCTATACAGTTAAACACAGAACACCATACTTTTTCACACATATACTAACACATACTTACTCTCTTACACAATCACTGATACAAGTACATATTGATATGCACAGAGTCACACACCTCCCAGCCAGCCACACACACACTCAGTCTTCCATACATCCACTCATTCTTCAATATGTAAAACATATTTAAACTTTACAAAAACACACAAATACTAGATGATGTCATCAGTGATGTCATCAGTGATGTCATTTGAGATGTCATCAGTGATGTCATCAGTGATGTCACTGACCATGTCATGAATGATGTAATATGTGACATCATCAGCAGTGGATTGCGGGTGCGCGATATATAGTTAGTGCAACTAACTATATATGGAATTTTATTGGTTTTATGTCAATAAAATGTCCAGCTAACTATATATGGTCTCTAACCTATGGTTTTTTCAGTGCATTTTCAAGGTTTTGTAAATGCAAATTCCTAACTATATATGGTCTATAACCTATGGTTTTTTCAGTGAATTTCATTGGTTTTTTAAAAGCTAATATCTATATCTGTAAAATATATTCTTTATTACGTGACGTATCACGTAGCCACGTGAGACGCCTCATGACACGTTGCATAACCGTGACGTATCGGCTCTGCAGCGCAAACAAAACCCGTAACGTAAGCGCGCCGGAGCACGCTTACAGATATATATTTTTTTTTTACCTTAATTAGACAAAATCCACACGTGCACATATCTTGAGGCCTTGCAAAGGCACATCAAACAAACAGTCCCTACAATTTTTCAAAGTTTTCTTGATAATCTATTCCATTATTTTTTTTTTTTACTGTTTCTCTTGTTACGCTTAGCGGGACGCTACCCGGTACGCGAACCGGACGCTCCAAAAACACAAGATGGCGGACTCCCGTTACGCTGCCGGTTAGCTGCCCGGTTCGCGTACCGGGAAGCGCCTCTACCGCGAAAAATCGCAATTTTTTTTTTTTTTTGCCCCGCGGGGGACTTTAATATCCCCCTCATCAATCCTAGGGGGTCAGGAGGGGTTTACCTTGCCCCTTTCCTTCATTTCCCCCTTCGTTTTTCACCACATCTTGTCTCTCGAACCTACCGAGAAACAAGATGGCGGCCGCTCCGGACTGTTTACAATGTTGACAGCTACGCTGCCGGTTAGCTGCCCGGTTAGCTGCCCGGTGAGCTGCCCGGTTCGCGTACCGGGACGCGCCTCTACTGCGAAAATTTTTATTTTTTTATTTTTTGCCCCGCGGGGCACTTTAATATCCCCCTCATCAATCCTAGGGGGTCAGGAGGGGTCTACCTTGCCCCCTTTCCTTCATTCCCCCCTTCGTTTTTCACCACATCTTGTCTCTCGATCCTACCGAGAGACAAGATGGCGGCCGCTCCGGACTGTTTAGAATGTTGACAGACACCGGAGAGCCAATCAGCTTCGCTTCGCGAAGTTCCGTTACGCGTCAGGTACGCGAACCGGGGCGCTGCCCGGAGCGCGCTTACAGATATATATTTTTTTTTAACGTTAATTTCTCAAAATCCACTGGAGCACATATATTGAGACCTAGCAAAGGCACATCGGGCTACCAGTCCCTACAATTTTGCCAAGTTTCGTGGAAATCCATTCAGCCGTTCGAGCTAAAAGTGAGGCCAACCGCCCTATGGAAAATTGCATGGGAAAAACGCGTTTTGGGACCCCCCTTTTTTCTCGGCCCCCCCTTGACGAAACCCCCCCAAATTTTCAGGGGCTGCTCAGAAACGAAATGTTCCATTTTCCTGAAAATTTCAGCCAATTCCGTCCTCAAACGCCAAAGTTATTCGACATAGAATTTTCAAAAATCCCATAGAGAAAAAATCCTAACTATATATACCTACTGGCTATCGCCAGTAGGTAATATATATATATATATATATATATATATATATATATATATGGTATTTTCTGAAACAGAAGCTCTGTTGCAAATAAAGAAAACTTGGAAATATGGGATGATGTTGTGAGTGCGTGCTAATTTCTTCTTGATGAAAGAAGGCATATATATATATATATAGATATATATATATATATATCTATATATATATATATATATAATCAGGCTCCCATGGTTGGACTGTTTATTCTTTTGACCATGTTCATAATGCTGGTTACATTGCTTTGTTTTATCTGCCTGTTAATCGCAGCTCACTCTTTCTATGCAAGATTACGATTGTTTCAATAAATGTATTGAAAACTTCATTTGTATCTTTCCTTGTGTTTACTATAGGCATCCATAAGTAAACAATGAAAGGGGTAAGATCTTTTTCCACGACCTTGGGAATCAGAGTGTCATGTTCGTGGTTGCCAAAATCACCTTCCACCCCAGTTAGGGGTTCGCATGAGGCACGGTGAACTAACTCATAATTGGGCCGACAGTCTCTGATGATGTATACTTTCTGTTCGAGTGGGAACTATATAAGAAAGCAAAGCACCAGTACCCCATGAACCGTATTATCGATGGGGCGTATTGTCCCTGTTTGTGTCTTAATGCACCTTTAACGGGGTGTAGCAGACGCAAACAGGGATAGTGCGCCCTATTACAGAAAATGCAATGCCCCAGGCCAGACAGAAACTCACAGCTGCCTTGAGGTCAATGTATTAGTGAAAGGTGAAGCAGCTGTTTGGAACAGCTGCCCCATCTTTCACAGTGCAGGCAGCACCTGGCCTGCACTTTAACCAGGAATCAGAGATCCCTCTGCAGGCCGGTGCAGTGAGTGACTACACCTGTCTTCAGGGGGATGTCTGGGGCAATCACCGAACCATGTGTCCCTCTTGCATTGGGCAATGTGATAGACAGTGAGTGTGATTGCGAATGAGAGAGTCTTTGTTAGTGTGTTTTATGCTTGTGAGCCGGCCACTGGCCTACCGGGGCATCCAACTTAACATACTGTTACTGGCATATTCAATGTAATTCTAGGTATGGCAAAATGTAAGTCCTTATCAGTGCTTAATTTGTAAAAGGATGAGTGAAGGTGCTATAGTTATGCTTAGAAGGTCACAGCTGGTGCTATTAAATGGTAGTACACACAATACCAAGGATGCATAAATGTCAATCCACCTCAAGCCTCTTCAATCCACCTCCAGACATCTCTTGCCCCTTTATCTCACTCTTGCAAGCTACTCCTTTCTCCCTTTGTGATTTTTTATGTTTTTCTCATCTTCCTTTTTCCCCTATGTATGTTTTTCCCTCTCTTGTTCTCTGGAAAAATCTTATCACCATAAATAATTGCCAGTCCCCAAAAATGAGTGCTGGTGGACCATACCGGCAACCACCAGCTCAAATTAAGCACTTGCCCTCACATACTGGAAGACATTCTTCCCATCAATGGAATCATTCTGATGCTAGCATACTTGAGCTACTTTTTGCCAACCATGGCATATTTGGGCCGAGTGTGGAGGGTCAGGTTGGAGGAAAGAAATCATTCTAAAATGATCATCATGATATGTCAAAAAGGTCATTATTGACATATGGGTTGCCAATGATAGAGGGTCCGTATCAATGGTGAAATTGTGGTACTGGCCTATTGTATGTAATTCTTGTCATAAAGAGGTACCCATGAAAATACTATGGCAATGGCACACTGGTGGGCCCGTGGCTATTATTGCGCCTCACCACTTTCAGAGATTATCGGTAACCACTTCCCTCTCGACCACCCCCAAGCAATTCCTGTAATACATCTAATTTGAAAACAGGGAGTCCAAGGGCATCTTGTGGTTCCTATCCTGCTCAGACTTTCACTCTCAAAAACTGGAAATACCAGTGGGTCCAGAGCCACTATCAGGACTAATAAATTAGAAAACTGATTTCTCCTTAATCTAATCTTGTGGCACTGATCAGGAAGAGTCAAAATTAATCTCTGCCTCTGAGCAGGAGAGAACTTATTGTCCTACCTATGGCTTCCAATTGGGACAATATTAATCAATTATCAATCAAAACTATGCTATATCAAGGCCAGAGATGGGGTAAAGGCGCTGGTTCACAATTAATAATGCTAAATTGGTTAGAACATCATCTTGTCTTAAATGAGTTGCTCTATGTGTGAACTGGACAGTATAAAAAGTGATAGGTTGAATTACTCTTAGCCACTGATAATCCCCTATGTGGTGCATTCCTAGCCATCGTGTTTTAGCTCGTCTGTACCATTACAGCTATATGCAAGTAGGAGGAACTGTTAGATCTCAGGTGAGTGGGGTCCACAATTATGGTGTTGGAGACCTCTACAGATAAATATTTAAGTGATCTGCAAAATTACCCTCTCTCCCACCCTTTCAGATTGACTGAGAACCAGACAGCACCAAACTGTGATATTTTCTTGGTGACCCTTGAGCAGTCTTGTTAAAATATCTCTGCCAATTTCACTGGTGACACAAGTTGATTACCTTTGTCATGAACTGCACAGAGCTTAGGAACATGTGTCACCGTCTATGTAGGTATACCTTGAACAGTGTGGTCCTCGTCGCAGCAAGAGTATGGATGAAATATCGTTCTTTGCAGCGTAGTGGGTAACTGTGTTTCAAGAAAGCCTGGGGACCAAGATTGTCAGCAGCATAAAATAAATAAGGAACTTCATAACACACACTTATATATAGGGAGAGAGACAGTTTTACATCATCCAATTTGCAAATGTGCAAAACAACAACAGCTAGAATTGACCTATCGTCATGGCCGGACTGGCTACAGGGCATTTTGGAATGCTGCCGAGCTGGGGCTGATTTCACCGCAGTGGGGGCTAATTTCGTTGATGGAGACCTGTGTGTGCTTCGAAATAAACAGTTCAGTACACGCAGGTCACTATCAATGAAATCAGCCACCAGCTCGGCAGCATGCCAAAACGCCTGGTAGCCAGTCCGGCCCTGCCTATCGTTGAGGTTTCTCTAGCAATTGGAGATCCATTGGGTAACCAGGTGGGTAACTGCACAGGAGAGGGAGCACATCAGCATCTAGGAAAGTGGACGACAACCCTTTGGTGGTCATGGTGAGGCTGGTCTTCGGACATTGATAGGTTAGGTCAGATCATGTTGGACACGAGGAACAGCTTCTTTCATGTGACTCCAGAGGTGAAGTCAATTAGGTTTATTTAAGATGTGAGACATATGCTCACATCCCATGGAGCCGGTCAACAGCCTGGCTTCAGAATTTGAAAGCGCTTGGAGCTGAGCCAAAATGCATTTTCAGAGCTTTGCAGAAAGGACATCTCAGCCAACCAATCTGCTGCTAATTAGAGCACTTACTGGACTTTCATGGTCTTGGCTTTCAGCCTAAAACTGATTAAGATTACAGGTGGGGTGTTGACATGCAGAATGTAGGCTCATCACGTCATCCCGTGGCGCTAAATGACGCGTCTCCTTCAGGGTCTGGGGTAGGACGGAACGTGCTGGCAGAATATGCTGCTCCACCGCGCGCACCACCTCTTACACAGACACCCACTCCATTAAATAACAACGCAAATTATCAAAATAAGATGGGCTGTGATTCTGGGACAGAAAGTGAGATTTCATACCTATATAACGAGCCCTCCTGATGTGAGGAAAAATACCATTTTGGGGTACTCAGATACGCAGCTGATGCTCATGCAAAAACCCTTTCTAGTCAAGCCAAACAATAATTGCAGCTTCTTACTATGAGATACTTGCTGTTGTCAACTGGCAGAAAACATCCTATGTACCAACAATGAACCCTAGACAGCGGGTGTTAGATCCCGGGAGCACAATAACCGTCTCCATGGCAATGTTAACCTTCCTAAAATACACTGCGCTCCCTTTAGCTATCATGGCATTAAGCAAAAGAGGCAATCTAGGAATTAGAAACCCGTGTTCAAAACCTAGCCCCGACTAGAGCTACCCAGCTACCCAGTCAATCTACCCGAACCAGTGCTTGAAGTGGAAATATAGAAGTGCGGGTACTCCTTGTCTCAGAGAACCTGTTTGCTGCTCAGAAGTGCTGAACTCTTCCATTAAAAGCATTGCAGCAGGACTGAGAAGTGACAGTATTTTCCCATTCACATTAAAGAAGTGCAGGTACTGAGTACCTGATAGTACCTGCCCACTTAAAGCATTGCCCACGCCCCCCCATCGGCATCAAAGATGAGCCCCTTTATCAAAATGGCAGCCGACAGTGTTGATCTAATGTATTTGAACCTTAACAAGCACCGTGGTTTAGGTTGCCCCACTAGCCCAAGACAAAGGGGAGAGAGGATGGTGGGTCCCCTTAATGGGACCCACAATAAGCGTGCCCCTTGTTCGCAATCAGCAAGCAGTGTTAACACCTACTATGAGTTGGTGGAGAATAGCATGCAGATTTTTGTGTTTAACGCAACAAAATCCGCATGGTACGGTAAATACCTTATGCATTTCTCACGCTAAATTTTAGCAGGTTGGACCTGCCAAAATTTAACGAAGGTTGAGGTATTTCGGGTGCTTTAAATATCTACCAACTCGTAATTCCAACCCGTGCATATCCAGGGATTTGCGCACGGGCGGAATATAATGACCAACTCGTAATCAGGGCCTGAAGAGGGAACTGCACGCCGTTTACCACTAGAGGGGCACATGTGGTCTCACAGAGCCCTGGAAGTCGCTCTAATGCATTGGCCTTCACAGTGTAACGCGTGGCCTAGCTAGTGCGCTTGGCACCATGTCAAGTGAGCACAAGACCCCCAGGGTAAGGACCGTGCTGTGCGCTCTGCACTCCAGCTGCACCTCCACGTCGTGCTGTAAAGCGAACAAAGGTTACAGAAGGAAGAGAGAGTCCCCTGCAGGCCATTCCGTAAAGGGAGTCAGTGAAGGCCTTTTACCAGAGTTGAGGCCCATAATAGCGGTCAGAGGTCAAAAGCAGCACAGCAGGGACACACCTGGTTGCCAGACTCAGCAGGCCATCAAGGGAAGCATTCATGCACCCTGGGCTGGCAGCTGACAAGGTGGCCAACAGATGCACCTGGATAGGACTCTAGCTTTGGTAAGCCTCATAAAGAGGCAAAGGAATTTAAAAGAAAAACTAAAGAAAATGTGCGTGATACTTGAAGAACAAGGGGAGAGATCAGCTGTGGTGCATCAGAAACATTACAATTAGCATATGTATTCAATAACATGCAATGAGTTAGATCCACATGTGTATACCTGTATTTTCACTATTAAAGGTCACTCGTATAGCACATAATATAAATTAATATGCTTTTTGGCACCTAATAACAGTATTTCCCAGCTCAAAGTAATTCATTGTATCAACTTCAGCAGAATAAAAGTTTGATGTTGCCCTGCAGGTATCCCAATGTATGTCAAGTAGGTAACACAGATACACTTTCAGCTAACACAGAGCGCACATGTGTAAAAATTGGAAACACTATCAAATGATGAGCCTCATGCATCTTTCTTTGATATTTACAATGCCACGTTTTGACTGTCATGCTAAAGGCTGTGACAGTAATTGCCATTTTAGTGTTGGTAGGGGACGTATGGCAGCGTTTATTTTCCTAAATCCACAACTTCTTGTGCTCTCTAGCCTTTGTTTGTCACACAGTTCCAGGGTAACCCACCGTGCCATCTCACATCTTACTTTTTTTCTTTGTTTCAGGAATATCTCTTCAAACTACTCTACTCAAATGTAACTTCATGTGAGGAATAACAGGCGGTAAAATGTATCTGAGGTTAGAGCTGGTGCCTCACTAAGGGGCAGATTTACAATTACTTGCGCATCCCTGCAAATTAGCAGGGAGGCGCCAGTAGTTGTGCGCCGCAGCTCCGTCACCCATGATGCGCCGCATTTACAATGCGGCGCACCATGGGGCCAAAACGGCACAGATGTGTCATTCATGTGTGCCGTAAAGGCGGCGCATTACTGGAGCTGCGTCGCAAGCGTGACGCAGCTCCAGCAATGCTCTGGGGGGTCCTATTCTTTCAATGCTGCCTCAAGCCTTATACCTGCTTCAAGCAGGCGCAGGGTTCTGACGCAGCATTGGCCTAAAAGTGACTGAGTGAAATCTTGTAGATTTCACTCAGCCACTTTTAGGAGGCGTTCCTGCCCAGGAACGCCCCCCCCCCCCTGCGCAGGAATGCCTCCTTATGGCGCAGGGCTTTACAATGTGACGCATCTCCCAGATGCATCACGTTGTTAATACCCCGCACCATGGCTCATCTTTTGCGCCACCGCTGCGTCACAAAAGTGACACAACGGTAGCGCAAAAGAGGCGCAAGGGGCTTGTAAATCTGCCCCTAAGTCTATTATAATCATCTGCCTTTTGGCAGCACCACATGTGACCAAAAGAGAGTACCAGGTTGCAACACAAGGCATTAATAATAGGCCTTGTTGAGCATGGGAAGTGGGTGTTCAATCAGCAAAATATAACTTTGCTGGGGGCTTTGACATTTCTTGCATCAAAGCTACTGAATTCGTCTTGGTACATGGTACCACTTGTGAACTGCTGTGTCAAAGTGTATATGCATCCTTTGAATTCATTTTTAGAAAAAGTTATAACAAAACATGGTGTCAGCCCCCCCCTCCTTAAAAAATAGCAGCACCACTAGGTCACCCCTTGCAGAGCCTCTTATTGCAGAAATCCCAACCGATGAGAAAAATTGAAAAATTGATAGTGCAGAAGAGCTGTTGCATTAGCCACGACTCCACTAAACAGACTTTGGCGGCGCTGCCTACACTTCCGGGACTGTATCTTCCAGCGGTCGCGCGGCACCTGCGGTGTTCCATCTCACAACACGCTGCAGTGGATTAGAAGCGATAATGATCATCTCCTCCAGAGGAGCGGCCGTCCACAGTGACCCAACCACAGCAACCTTCAGGCTTGCTCTGACAATTATTGTCGTCCTTATGCCATGGCCACAAGACTATTCAGTTCCCTTCCTTATAGCCTATTTCGAACGTATTTGCGACTGATATGGCGAGATGATAATGGATAGCTATACATAGTGCGGCCATTTCTAGCATGTCATCTAACAAGGTTGTATAAGCCTTCACTGTGGCTACTCCACCTGGTTCCGATGACATATTCCATGCGCGGTACAAATAGTGGACCAACGGGGACATAAGTCACATCTATAGGACCCACAATACAATCCACAGCACAATGGGCGGACAGCTCAAATGCAGATTGGATCTCTAAGGCTCAAGGTCAATAGCAAATGTTGTCCCTATCAGAAGAAGAGATTAAATCTACAAAAGCATTATCAGCATTGCTTTATAAAAAGGTGATTGAGTCATTCTCCTGCTTCTACTGAGATATTAAGAAAGATGTACAGAAAATGTTGTTTGATTGGAGAAGTCAAGTTCTTGATCAATAAAGGACAGTTTTCCTGTGAATTTATCGATTGAGGTGAACGAGATTAGGTTGGGGAGACTGAGCTGTGAGTTGAAGTGCCTTTAGAGTCTGGTTATCAGGTTGAGGTTCAGCTGGACATGGCAGCAAATTATCTGTTGAAGATACTATGGACATGTTTAGAATCGTCGCTTTTTTCCCAAACTGGTCAGTGACTCTTTTTGGTGTTGAGACAGATTTCTCCCTTGCCATATTTCTGGTGGTTATGTCCTTTACTTAAGCTGACTGCATAGAATGTCTCCCTTCAATTAGATCCAATCTTACGTGTCTTCTGCAGTTCTCTGATCAAGGTATGCACCAATACAGGACAGGATTGATACGACATCTCTAACTGAACATGGTGATGGAAGAACCTGGAAGTGAAGGGACTTAGGAGATGTTTATGCTTTGTACAGGTTGCTGGCCCCTGACCACCTTTGAATATGCTCCACATTGGCTCATGCAGCCTTGTAGAGGCCACAGGAAGGGATGCAGGTGGAAAGGAGAGCATTGAAACGAGGCAGTGGACTCGCTCTCTCCATGCGTGCGGGCACTATCCAGCAATTCGCCTCAAACTGGTCCAGAGAGAGGTGCTGCAACCACTTGGTTTCTGCATCCATAAGTGAATGAAGATGTGAGTCAGCACTACTTTTGAAGGCTGCGGCTGAATGTAGATGGACAGACCTGACAACTCACCCAGTGCCACTGCGTGTCGCATGATATTGTCTCCCTTCACTCGGTAAAGAGGCGATATCACATGGTAGCAGAGAAGGCAAGCTGGTAAGTCCTGCACTGAAGGGGTTTCCAGCTCATGTCGGAGACTTTAAGCAGCTGCTGTCCATGAAGGTGTGTGAAAGCACCCAAAGGTGACACCTGCAGCCTCAGCAAGCTTTCCTTTTTTATGTTTTTTGATGAGCTTGTTGATCGAGGGGAGAGGACAGAAGTACCTCTCTGACAGTTCTCGACATGAAGCCTCGCCCCCTCCTCACACGGAAGTTTTTCTGAAGTGTTCAGGTCTGGAAGCATGCTGGCACTTCACAGTTCAGGTAACATTTGACTCCTCAGCAGCTCCCTCTGCTATGTAGGTGTAGGAGTCTTCCGGAAGAGGCAGCGGGCAGTCCCTGGACAGCAGGGAGTGCACCGAAACATGGCGACGGGCTGCATGCTCCTCCAACTTACAGGCACCACTGGTCAGTTACCCAGAGGCTGGGCTGGCGAAAGGGATGCATGCACTTTGCTTCAAAGTTAGCGACTGAATGCAGATACGTCTACACTTAACTTTTAGGGTGATAATGTATTCCTTATTATATCTTATAAGTTAAGGACTGAGTCCAGCAAAGAGGTATCTCACTTTTCATGGTGAATAGCTGAGCCTGGAATATGTGTGAACTCTGTTGTAGCGCCGTAATTAATAAAACACCACTTTTATGTCTGTCCTGTGACTTCTTTAATGCCAAAAAGTGTCACTACTGCCAAAATCACTTTGGGTGAGGTCACGTTTGGTGAAATACTAGTGTTTGAGTACTTATATAGCACAAACCTAGCTAAAAAGCAATGGAGTTTATATAAAGAGACATCACTTCAGGTGATAAGTCACTTCCCTTATTGTTGGAGATGTCACAGATTGTGACCTAGGGATCAGCCCCTTCTCACGCCCTCAGAAAAAAAAGATATTGTCAAATTTGCTAAATTTTTATGCCTCTCAAATTACAAAGCAGTGCACGTTTAAAGAAATGTACACACAAAGCTCTTTGTACGTCAAGTGCGATATTCATGTCATAGCGTCAAAGCGTGAAACTGATGGCTTTTCGAAAAAGTCTAAAAACATGGCTCTTCACGCACTAGGCTGGTGATCGGATACTTTGGGGAGCTATCATTTCAGCGCCAGGACACCGCTCGGTAACAGTGCGCTTTATAAATGATATAAATAAATAAATAAATAAATAAATATTTGCAAATAAGTGTGCGCAGTCCATGCAATCTCCCACACTCGTGCAACATATGTGGCGCCACGGTGCAAAGATGACGCAGCAGCTTTTTGCATGACATTTTTTGTCGAAATAGATCCCATAATTAAAATGTATATGCAGCCCAAAATATTCTTTGCATGAGAAACAATGATGTTGTAAATGTGTGTCCTTCTTTAGAGCATGATGTCATAATAACATTTCCACCCCCAAGCCCCCCAACACGTCCTGGTTTCTCTGTCTCGGCTGGATCTATCGGCTCAAAGATCTGTTTATGACGCTCCAGCTGCAGTAAGCGCTCTTTTACTTTTTGGAGCTAAGGGCCAGATGTATAAAAGGCTTTCACCCATTCTGTGTCAATGGGAAAATGTGTTCATACATATGGCCCTAAGTCTTGCTCCAATACCGATAAGTAATAAGGGCATTACCTCTACGTCTCTCGCCCTCGACTCAGTTCTTACCTACGAATGACAGGGTCGAGGGCTAGTAGGACTAAGCAATCAATCAATCAGGTGTTTGTTAAGCGTGACTACTCACCCGTAAGGGTCTCAAGGCACAGGCTAAGAGTAATGAAGATTACCGGTAAATCCTTGCCTATGAATGACTGGGTCGAGGATGAGTAGGACTAAGAGTAATGAATATTTCCGATAAATAATCAGATGTATCTTACCATACATTTGCATTATAGGGTCACCAGCCCTCAGCAAAGTAAAACAACTTCAATTTTAAAATAGACAACACTAATCCAGCTGATGCTAAAAAAAAGAAACTTCAGCAACTTCATTATCTAAAGAAAATTACGAGGAGCAGTGGTGGGGAAGGGGCTCAGCATGGGGGTGGATACCGATAGTGGCATCACAATGTGTGATTTAAATACCGGAATATCATGGCAACATCTGTAACCAGTTGCATGATTCCGCGGTCGAAGGCCCAAACCTTTAAAGCTCTTGATTTGTCCCGTGGCAGGCGTGAGTTTCTGAGACAGTGCTAGTTTGTTTAACATTGTATACTGGACCTTGTCTGTATCCATTACAAGTGAAGAACTACAAGTACCAGAATGCAACATAAAACAATGCCTGGATGAGCTGTTCGTGCTTGGCATTTAGCAGCATGAGAGCCTTGGGGCATGTTCTGTAAAGTGATGGAAGTAAGTAAACCGAGCTACAGCTATGGCATACTGAGCACTATCCGAGCAACACCTATGGCATACTGAGCACTGACCACGCACCAACTATGGCATACTGAGCACTGACGGAGCAACAGCTATGGCATACTGAGCACTGACCGCACAACAGCTATGGCATACAGAGCACTGACCGCGCAACAGCTATGGCATACTGAGCACTGACCATGCAACAGCTATGGCATACTGAGCACTGACCGCGCAACAGCTATGGCATACTGAGCACTGACCGCGCAAAAACTATGGCATACTGAGCACAAACTGAGCAACAGCTATGGCATACTGAACACTGACCTCACAACAGCTGTGGCATACTGACCCCTGACCGCGCAACAGCTATGGCAATACTGAGCACTGACCGCGCAATAGCTATGGCATACTAAGCACTGACAGCGCAACAGCTATGGCATACTGAGCACTGACCGTGCAACAGCTATGGCATACTGAGCACTGACAGCGCAACAGCTATGGCATAGTGAGCACTGACCGAGCAAAAGCTATGGCATACTGAGCACTGACTGCTCAACAGCTATGGCATACTGAGCACTGACTGCGCAACAGCTATGTTATGTTATGTTATGTGATGTTAAAGGCATTTCTAAAGCGCAACAGCTGCCCCAACAAAGGAGCGTCCCGGCGCTACTGAGTGGAGACTGAAAAGTTGGCTACTGATGACACACTACAGGACTAGACCATAGGAAAGAGAAAGGTCTTAATCTCGTTCCTAAACGCCACGTAGCCAGTCATACCACGGATATGAACTGGCAGTGTTCCACAGTCTTGCGGCTTGATTTCTGAATGATCTTCCTCCTGCCCTAGTTTTCTTCACCCGCGGGACAACCAATAGATTTTGACCACAGGAACAAAGCTGGCGCCCAGGGACATAGGGTTGAACCAGATCTGACAAAATCTCGGGTGAGGCTAGTTTCCATGCCTTGAACACCATACCTAGAGCCTTAAACTCTATGCGATTGGCCATAGGCAGCCAGTGTAGGCGCCAAATTGCATTAGATGCTGAACTGGATCTATGCAGACCCAGTAGCATTCTTGCCGCTGTGGTCTGCACTCTCTGCAACCTAGCAATCGGTGCCTTATTGGCCCCCAAATAAAGCACAGAGGCATAGTCCAGACGAGACAAGATTGTCGCCTGCACGATGGTCTGTCTGGTAATAGGATCAAAGAACTTAAGGATGGGTTTAAGCCCACAAAGTAGCCCAAAACACGACCCTGCTACCTTCTTAGTCTGGGTCTGATAATTAAGAGCACTGTCCACCCAGACTCCAAGGTTTTTAACCACCTGTTTTGGGAAGGGGGCGACACCCAGACTTTGCGTCCAGCACTGGTCGCTCCATAGACCCTGGTCCTTACCTACAAGCAGTATTTCGGTTTTATCTGCATTCAACTGCCAACAGTTGGTGGTCAGCCAATCAGCTACTGCCTCGAGACTACTCCGGAAGCAAGCGGCATCTTGAGGGGTGTCTCTAGAGGGACTGCTAGAGAGGGCAACCACCAGCTGTGTATCATCTGCGTAGGAGACCAGGGTCAGGCCTCTGCTCTCAGCAAACAATGCTAATGGCATAACATAAATGTTAAAGAGCAGAGGACTCAGGGACGAGCCCTGCGGCACTCCTTGTCTGACCCTAAATGTCTTTGAGGAGAAAGGGGGCACAGACACATCAAATGTCCTATCTTCCAAAAAAGATGTCAGCCAACACAGTGCCAAGCCGCTAATCCCGACCTCCTCCAGACGTCTCAGCAGAACTGCGTGGGACACCATATCGAAGGCAGCACTCACATCCAACAGGACGAGTGCTGCCGTGTGACCTGCATCCAGAGAAGCCCAAAGATGCTCGGTCACTGCTATGGCATACTGAGCACTGATTGCGCAACAGCTATGGCATACTGAGCAGTGCCCTTCACAGTATAAACAGCCTTGGCACTTTGAACCTTCCTCGCCTCTTTGCGCATCACTTACCTTGACACGCTCTCATACCGAGCGGAACTCTGGTGACATATTGGAACAGCACCCTTGGCAGGCTAATCATTTCACATCATATAATTAGCAGTACACTGTCAAATGTATGCAAAACACTGCTATATAACGTCCTGCATCTTGGAATATTTAAACAAATCTCATAGTATCTGAAATATATTTGATATCAGGACCGGCCTAAGAATTTAACACTTTGGTATATAATAGCACAATTCCTGGTGGAATTTTAATTCCTTGATCTTCGTTGTGCGTTATAGCAGTACAGGAACAGTAATGGACATTATGTCCTGGCACAGTATTTAAAATGATTACTTCCAGTTTTTACAGGCAAAGGTTGCTTCACCTGTGGCAGAAATATATTCACCTCCTGTGCACTCTGGAAAGAGACTGACTTATTATTCACTACCCAGTGCTTAATTAAAAGAAAAAAGTGCCAGCATCCAAACTTCTTAGAAGGTCACAGCTCACCACCATTGCCAGTGGTGTCTGGTTCCATCACTGGCACCTCCCACTGTCAACTAGAGCACCGCCCAGTGTCTTTGTTCCATGGCACTAATGTGTGCATGCTTAACAACAAGACAGTAAGAATGCACTTGTGTGGTTGTGGTTTGCGACTCTCTACTGTCTGACAAACGTTGGGGGCCCCTGTCGTAGCACAATTGGGTGTTTCAGAGTCAGCAGATCCAGGGGCATATGCTATCCATCTCTCAATCACAACTTCTTCACCTGTGCTTGGTGTTGGAGGCAGTGGACATCAATACTTATTTTTGAGGACCAGGACTTATTTTTCATCATCAGATGTTAATACAGACCAAGACAGAGAATGGCAGAAAATGGAGAAAGCGAGGAGAGAAAGAAACAAAAACAGTGACAAAAGGACAAAGGAGGGATAAAAGATAATCTGTGAGAGTGATGAAAAGAGACAGGAAGTGTAGGGTGCGGGAAGAAAGAGATATTCTGTGAAATCAAATCTAGGGACCAATTGGTGCATAAAGTTGGGTTTTTGGCTGAGGGGGATATAAACGCTTCTCAAGCAACAACCACAATCCCTGTCAGGGTGAACCACAAAAAGTCACTAGATTAACATGTGCTTAACCCTCCGGTAGCTTTGAACAAAAGCAGTCAGGCTTAACTTAGAGGCAATGTGTAAAGTATTTATGCAGCACAAAAACAGTAATGAAGTAAAACCACAACACAAGAAAAATCCTACACCAATTTAGAAAAGCAAAGAACATTTTTATAAATTATTTGACATCAAAACACTAAAAATTCAATTGGTAGAACTAGAGTTATGACTTTTTAAAGTTTTTAGTAAGAACTAGGGCCTAAAAGATCGAATCAACATCTACAGGCACTTAATCATGCAAGACTGGGGCAAAGTCAAAAGTTATGGCTGACCGCAGTGGAGCATGGTTCAGATACATGAGGTGGATTGGGCTCTGTATCAGCTCACCTTTGGACTTAGAAATAATTTTGACGGAAAAGGTCTGAGAAGGTAAAGTTCAGTGGGGCAAGACAACTGGTGATGTGCAGGGAGGAGAAGTTGTCAAAGGGGAGCCACTGAACGAAGTCGTGGGTTGGTGATGTCCAAGGAGGAGGAGTTGTCATAGGGGAGCCACTGGACGAAGTCGTGGTGAAGATTTCTATGTTTGGTCTTTGTCATTTTGGGGGAAGTCGGAAACCTCCAGCAGAATGGAGCTGCAGGCTGCCATCTACATGGACTCCATAAGGCCAGATACCCCGCCTGTGAGGAGCCTCAGAACAAGATATGCTTGCAGAAAAGAATGAAGAGGGAGCTACTGTGAATTCAGGCTGAACGGTGATGCACCTTGGGCAGATCAACATGCAGGTAGGTCCTGGTCTCCTATTGGTTCTCAGAGCACTTTTTGGCTGAAAATGTAAGAAGTCCCAAATGTTGGGTTTTAGCTGTTTGGGCACCTTTCAAGTCACTTCCAAGGGTCCATGACTAGGTGGGCACTACATGGAGGGCAGGACTCACTTCATGCAGTGTCCAGGTGCAGGCTTTAACATGTTGGAGCTTTTTGTGATCCTGTACCTCAGAACAGGAGGTCAGCCAACTAGCCCTTGGAGTCACTATGGTAGCCCTGGGTTCAAGCAGCAAGGCCATCCTCAAGTAGCAGAGCAGTCAGTCAGGTAGACAATGTTATCCTATCGTAGAAGTGGGCCTTACAGTAGTGAAAAACGAATTTGAGAGTCTTTCCCGACAGGACATGTAACACGTAGAAGTATATGTCCAACTTTTTAAATACACTGCTCCCTGGGCTGTTTAGGGCCTACCTTAGGGTGACTGACATGTATTAAAAAAAGGAATTTTAGGCCTGGCAAATCGTTTGTTTTGCCAGGTCGATTAGGCAGTTTAAATCTGCACACAGAATGCAATGGCAGGCCCTAGACATGTGTTGACAAGCTAGTTAAATGGGTGGCACAACAAATGCTACAGGTTTACCAATAGCATTTAAATCTACAGACACTGAGTACATGTTGTACCACATTACTAATGAGTTAAAAGTAAATTAAGTGGGACAATTGGGTGCAAGCCAATTTACCATGTTTTGGAGAGCGAGCACAAGCATTTTAGCATTAATTAGCAATGGTTAAGTGCACAGAGTCCTAAGGCCAACAAAAATGAATTTCAGCAAACAGGAGGGGAGAATGCAAAATAGACCATCGTAATGCTGACAGGTCTAACACTTGGCATTCAGCAACCCTGATATTCGCCACCACCAATAGTGGGCTTTTAAGTTTCAGCGCTACAAACGTGGGCTGCTACTTATGGCCCCTGCACTGGGCTTTTTCTAAGTCATGTTCCGGTTAGCAGTGAAAGGAACAAGGCATGGGCATACTATAGAGGCCCATCCACAGTCAGGTCAGCATGGAAGCAAAGATCCAGCTCTGATCAGCCTCTATACACACTGCAGCCCCTTCACCCTCAGAAGAACCCATATACAAGAGAAGGAAAATGATCATTGGTTGATCGGTAGAGGACCGAGGCTGAAAGAAAGTTGGAGCGAAGGGACTGACAGTGAGGAGGAAAGCAAGAGAGACTGATAAAAGGGTGGACAGGAGAGAATGAAAGAGAGCTAGATTGAAAAGACTAACAAAGATGGGTTTGGAGAGACTGACAGGGGTTGGATAGGAGAGACTGAGAAAGATGCTGAGAGAGACTGTCAGACACGTGAACTAAAGAGGGCACTGAAGTTAGAGGGTAGAGACTGACAGAAAGAACTAGGGAGAGAACGACCAAGACAGGAAAAGTAGACAGACAGATAGGTAAAGAAACTGCAACTGTTTGGCAGGTCAGACTGAGAGGATGAGTGAAGAGGGTCATTGGAGAGGCGGTGAGAATGGTGCAAGGGAAAGACTGATGGGGGGGGGGGGGCAGAGAAAACCTGACAGAGGTGAAAGAGGCAGCCCGGCAGAGATCGGAACAAAGAACGAGGGAAGGAAACATGTGATGCTCTAGTAGTAATCTTACAATTTGAAAGCAAGTTAGATAGATTCAGCCCTAAGCTAGTGCAGGTGACATCACCCAACCTAAAGCGGGGCGAATGTGCAGGGCAAGGAGGTTACTCTCACAGCAGAGAACCAACTTGAGACCTCTTAACGCCTGAACGGCGGCAGCGATTTTGCGGAAGTGCGGCACTTGTGCAAAACGGGCGGGGCAGCGTCGGCCATTGGTCGACGGCAGCACTGAACGGGTTAAAGTATGTGACAAGCACACTGACTATAGATTCTCATCCTTGGAGGTCAATTAAATGTATGCAGGGCAGAACTTTATTCATATATGAGAGCCACGTCTTTCTCTTTAAGGATCTGAACCTAGGACTGGCATTACACAAGTCTAACCATCTATGGAGGGTCATAGCGACCCAGCAGGGGGCGACTTGATGAAAACAGACCTGGCAGCTCTATGCCGCTTTGCGCCACCTCTCAGCGCTGCAGAGGTTTATTCTAAAACTCTACTGCTTTTTCTGTTTCTGGTTCCTTTAGCTTCAGATTTCCACAGGTTATAGGTTCGGCCAACACCAGTGCTTAATTTAAAAAGCAAAGAGTACTGGTGTCCACAGCTCTGTTCAGAAACTCTCGGTGCACCGAATACCAAGGCTGATAGTCTTTAAACTATCTTGCGATTCTTTAATTAACTATTGAAATCTCCCTATCTCTTTATCTCACTCCTGCAGGCTCCCGCTTTCTTCCTCTCTAACGGTTTTAGCATCTTTCTCTTCATCTTTCTCCTCTGTGTGTTTTCTCGCTCTTCCCCTCGGTAAGTATCTGACCAACAAATACTGGCTCAAATTAAGCACTGGCAACACCTTCCTTCTACAAACATCACACAGTCCAGTACAGTCCATCACTTCACAGCGGCTCATCCTCCATGGAGCGGCCAGCAACGGGCTTTGCACCGCCACACTGAGTGCTGTTTAACCTTTCGCTGACCTTATATGCCCCAGCCAATCAGAGTACATCATTTAGAGAGAAAGGCTATGCACATTTCAAAACAATATCCTTATTTGATTAAGCCAGAGGCAAATACAAAGCAATTCAAATGTGCATACAATTTCCACATAAAATGTGATTTATTTATTGTTAAAAGATGTACACTGATTACACACACCATAAAAAATTAATCAAGAGGTTTCACTTACAATTAAAATAATGTTTCTCTGTCGCAGTATGTGTAATTTAAAAGGCAAAACTGTTGGCACTGAGTCTCATAATTAATCCCCCCTCTTTGCTTTCTGCCTTTTACCTGCAGCATGTAATTACAAAACTCGGAAAACACAATCTCACTGGTGTTTTCAGCTAAATAAAAATAATGACATTGAATCATTGACCCCGTTTATTTGCTACTTTACAAACATCAGTTTCGTGCATGGTAATTGCTGCTCCTGTGTTTGCAGATTTGCACCCCCCTGGGATTAAGTTAATTATACTATTGACCTTGTAACGGTGGGGGCGCCTTTACCTTTTCTAGGTCTAAGTTGCTGACTGTGCCTGCTAACGCCATTTATTAAGCCCTATTCATTAACATGTTGCAGACTTGATAGTCAATGAACATTGTTTTAAAAATGCAGAATGGCTCATCATAGGGGTCAAAGGTCGTTGTCATGCCATTGATGTCCTTGGAAGGCGGGAACAAAATGCATTAAATGTCCACTACTCCTAACATGTTGTTTCATAACAACACTTTCGGGCGTATTCCAAGTCCTGCGGTGAACCCGAAATTGGGCTGAAGATTATGGATCCCATGTGGAGGAACCTGTGGTCTTTCCACTTGGCTGTAACCATGGAAAGTTCCTGCACGAACGACCTTGAGCAATGTATGCGCACAAATTCGACTAATCCTTCCTCTCTAACTTCGCTAACTCATCCTGGTAATACCTGCAGGGATTTGCACAGTGAAAATAGGTCAGAAAGGAGAATTGCTTCCAATTTTACCAGTCGATAAAAGCGAAACCAGAGCCAGATGATATTCCCTGTCCAGCCCTGTGAAGTTCTGAATCTGTCAGTAAACGCGTCTACGAACTTGCGATAGTAACAGTTCACCGAGGTGCTTGTAACACCAAAGGCATCCAACAAGTTTAGAACGAGGCTGAAAATGTAGACAGAGAGTTCAAGCATAGACCTAGAGTTACAATGAGGTGAACCCACTTCTCTACTTTACTAAGCATAAGCATTGTCCTCATCTTTTATTTTTTTTACAGTTTTTTATAGCGCGAACTTGACCTGAATCGGGTATCAGAGCGCTTTACATAGCAGCAGTTGCATTACAGGAGCACACATGCATTTTTTTTGTTAGGCACGGGGAGATTAAGTGATTTGCCCAGAATCACAGGATGTTCAGCGTCATTGCCGAGACGCAAACCCAGTTCTCCAGATTCGAGGTCGACTGCCCTGGCCGTTAGGCCAACTCCTCTCCCCTCTCATTGATTCATAGAGGGCCTGCTTTTCATTAAATATTGAAGATGTTTAGCAAGATTGAGGGTGGATTTTCAGGGGCTATCCTCTTTTCAAACAGAACATGCTTATCTACCAAACGTCCATTGGAACTTTAGCTAAAAAATAAATCTATAAAATGCTGCTCAAAATATTTCTCAATCATCCAATTGCAATCTTGGAGTCTCCTTTGGTGAAAAGCTAGATCCGTTTACCTTTTATTTGCTGAACGCTCAAAATAGAGAGCACCAACTGGGGGAATCTTATTTTTTGTATGGGTGAGATTTATTTGTAATATATGCATTTATTTGGAGATGCAGGATTATTTTTTACAAATAGTTTTACAGAGCATGCAGTGTCTTTCTGTAAAACAAGGGGCAGTTTATGTGGTTACATAGACAAGTGAGTGGAAAGTTGAAAGGAGATATTAAATCAATAAGAGACTTATAGGCCCCCATTGAAAAAATTAAGGGTTCTATTCCGAAATTACCAGTTGTGTGTGCTAATTAACACCCCTTCACAGTTGTCCTCTAATAGATTCCAGCAGTTCAACCCCACTGAAATTTATTGAGGGAAAATAACATGGAATTTCAATGTGTGTGGTAAACTCCAATTCAATGATACCTCATATTTTAAAAGCGAATATTTTGCCTCTTCATTGTTGTAAGTAAAGGATAGGACACCTTGATAAGTGCTGTTTCATGAAGAAAAAGATAGGACACCTTGATAAGTGCAGCTTCATAGTGAAACTGCACTTATTGAGGTGTCCAATCCTTTTCTTACAACAATGACAAGGCAAAATATTCACCCTCAATTTATGAGGTCTCATTGAATTGGAGTTTACCACACACAGTGGAATTCCGTGTTCATTATACATGCACCTTGAAGGTCAATACTCAAGCCCTGATGAAGTTCACACATATTGAACGAAACAAGGTGGCTGTTCTGCTCCTTTCATAAGAAAAATTAAGAGTGCTTTGAACAACACATGACGGAATTAGACTAATATTTGTGAATAATAACTGTGTGGTGCATTTCACATACATTGGTTATAAACAATAATGATTGTATGATTTTCTGAAGGCATACTTTTCAAATTAATTTCATTACTGCCAGATCATCAGGGGTCTCCAAACCGGTCCTGGAGCGCCGGATCCATGCCAGATTTTGTGCATATCCCCATTTAGATACATGTAGTTATTTTAAAAATTTGGCATGGATCCGGCCCTCCAGGACCGGTTTGGAGAACCCTGAAAAATCTGTCGGAGTCACTGAAATAGCCAAGGCCATATTAGAGAAGTTCTCCAGTAATCCTTGAATAAGGACAATAAGAATATAGCTGAGAAGGTATGAGGAATGGGCTGGTGTTACCAGATCTTCCCTTTCAAAATCTGCCTTCCTTCTTCTGCAAAAGGAGGCTAGATCTTCAGATAAGGTCTTTTGAATCTTTATGGTGACATCCGGAGTGACCCGGGTGTCGTCCGTCTACTGTCTGCTCATCCACAATTACGTACGCTCTTTTCCACAACTCTTAGATCAGTACCAGTTCCAAGTGGAAAACAGGCTAAGAATTGGGCTACATCATCACATGCATCGAGCCAAGACTGAGATTCTGGATCTAAGAGGAGCTGACCCTAACTTATTGCCTGTTGATAGGCCTCCTGAACTTAGAAAGACTTCAACAACCTCCGGGAGCAAGAAACCTGGGAGTCTCATTGGATTTTGAGCTTTACTTCCTTCACCATTGGCTCTCTGTGGAAGCAAGAACTAAATTCAAAATGCTGCCCCTCACACATAGGCTTTGCTGGGGCAAAGAACAAACTAGTAAGTAAAATATGAAAAACACATCTGTCCTAAAAATACATTCCACTTACTTGATGAGGTTACACAAGGTGTGACTCACAGGGTTAATGTGTCTCACAACCTGTTTAGGGTACTCTTGCCAGGCAGTCATAACATCATTAATCACACTAGGAATTATATCTGCACAGGAGTAAACAGGGCACAAGTAAAGCCTTCAATGTATGACTGCACACATCCACACTAATAAAGTTAACAATCGACAAGCAAAGTATGCCCTACACCAAGTCACTCTACCCTCTGTGTCCTTTGCTTAGCATTTAAAGTTACATTTGCATCAGGTTGAATGTAAAATAGATTCATTACTTTTTGCACCCCTGGGGTAGACACTTGAACGGTGTTTTGTGTAATTCAGATCACACTAACAGCACATATGCGCCTGTGTGGCATTATCTCATGCTCCATGCATATGATGACACACTAAGCCTCTTAACGGGTGCCATATTATAGACATGGGCACAAAGAGAAAGGCACTGTCATGGGGCGCAAAGTCACTGCTTCCCCAATGGCCTCCATTTGATGGGTAATGTGGGTCCTATGGACACTGCTAAATATCTCCCGGCAGGCGGGTGCACTAATATGCTGCTCCTAGGCCAGACATGGGTTCGTGACTGCCTGGAAGCGCCGTTTTAAATGCGAAAGAGTGCCCTGAGCCACGGTGCAATATGGACCCTGGCAGTGATTAATTTGAGCGGGTGGTTTCCTGTGCTCTGCACTGGCACTTAATTGTCAACAACGGCGCTTGTGGTAGTCTGCCACAAGGTGGCACTGTCTGAAATGACCACAACAACATTCAGCCATTAATCCAGTAAACAATAAAATGACTATTACCTGCTGCCAAAGCCATTCTTCTAGCTTTGGAGGCCTGGAATAGTCCGAATTGTCACACTTGTAGGAGTGTGATGGTTCTTAGTTGTGTTGTTAGTGTCATTGGCACCATGGCAGGGGCAATGTGTGGCGCAAGCTGCAGTGGCCACCTGACGAGAGCCCTGGCACTTGTAGTTTAAAAAAAAACCAAATTCAGCATTGGGCCCTGGTCTACATGCTCCATTTGGACAGATTACATAGTGGCTGCCTGCACACCCAGTCATGCTACGATCAGCACATGCTATGACTAGACTGTTCGAATGCATGTTCAAAGACAAATACTATGGCAGAAGATATCTGTGGTCAAGTGGGAAACTGACCAAAGGAGAATGCTATACTTACGAAGTCATCTTAGTGAACAGTGCCACCTTAGCAGATATTCACACTATTAATGGACTGGATGACCTCACATTCCTGTGTGTATACATCATCCATATGCCTGAACCCAGATACAATGAACTGATTGTCTGGATACCGGAGAGACACAACAGATTCTAATTCCAACATTTCATTAAACCAAACGGTTAACAAATATAGTAAGAGACACCCTGGCACCGCCGATGGCATCAGAGGACAGACCCAGGTGACAGAGCATGAAGGGACAGCAGGGAAGTGGACAGAAAACTGGAAACGGAGGCACAATAGGTGCCAGATTGCCTAGCAGGGCCCAGGCTCTGCACGTGCGGCATCAGTCACCACCAGGATGCATCTGTCTGTGTTTCCGTCCGGATTTGGTTGCAAGCACCTGGGTTATTTATATTTGGGGGTAGGCAGGTGTGAACAGGATGTCTTCCACAGTGAGTCACCGTTGTGTCGAGCTTCGAAAATTGTTATACTTCTTTGGATCACCTAATGTCCTTGCTCCAGCTTGTTACACTGTGGGGGAGAAGGGGGCTGGGAAACCGCTAACCTCAATTCTAATCCTGGCTTCTCTGCTACATCAAAATGCGTGATCCTGGGGAAAGCAGTGCGTATGTCACATCTTTATCTTCAAAAAAGGAGGCGCTCTTAGAAACAGGCTAAATGCATTAGTGCATGCCATTAAACCCTGCATGACACGCTGACGCGGCGCATGACGTCACTGATGGACGCGGGCCGACGCGGGAGGCGTGGTCCATGCTGATCCTCAGATCTTGTCTCTGATGACTCGTGCACTCTGCTTGATGGCTGTTAATCCCGGCCAGCAGATGAATTGACAGGGCCAGAGAGATATGGGGACGATCAATACTGATAAATAGCATGCACAGCTCCGGTTCCCCGGAGACACTGGCTGACAAATTATACAGGGAGAGCCAGAGGTCAGGCTGCAGTTTTCCTCTGCAATAAATAACCCTGAAATCAGCCATGGGTTTTTAGCAATCCTGGCTATCTTTCCTGCCAATCATTGCAGAAGGTTACAAAGGGCAAGTGAATGCCAATCAGGACCATCCTCTGGTGATGCCACTCAGGGGCGCAACTAGACCCAAACTTCGGGGGAGGGGAGGGCTAACACTCCCAGCCAGTGCTAACCCTAGCACTGGTTGCACACAGTGGAACCGTCTTTTTTGGCGCCCCCTCCCCCATTTCCTCCTTCTCCATGAATTCCCCCACTACCACTCGCCAACAATGCACCCCATCTCTCTATAGCCCCTTTTTTTTTATAGTGCTACTCGTAGTTTACTCAGACTCAGTTCTGTGATCTGCACGGCACACGTTCTTTGTAGCAGACACATTAGCCCTCTGCACTGTGTGGGTGGCAGGAGTGCCCATGTGAGTGCACGGTGGGTGCTGTGACAGTGTGAGAGTGGGGTAAAAGGAGTGACTGCAGGGTAAGTTAGGCAACCATATGAATTTGGGTGCACATATAAGTGCAGAGTGGCGTGAATAAATGCATGGTTAATGATGGGCTTGTTTGAGTGAGACTGCAGATTGAGCAGTGAGGGGGACAGTTGAAGTGTCACATGAATGCAGAGTGAATAGTGTGCTCATGTGACTGCAGAGTGAGGTACAGGTTGAACAGCATAAGTGCATTGTGAGTGCAGAGTGATCACTGTGAGTGCAGGGTTAGCGGGTGAATGGTGTGAGTGCATGGTGATCAGTGTGAAGTGCATTGTGATCACTGTGAGTGCAGGGTGAGCATGAAAGTGGAGGGCGGGAATGGGGAGTGAATTGTCTGAAAGCAGGGTGCATTTCCAGAAATTTCAAGTAACTTAGCATGTTATTGACAGCGGCATAGGGTTTCAGATATAAGTTAAACTATTACTATTATGGCATTAATCAGGGATCGAGGGTGGAGGAAATAAATAATGTGCTGATCCTGCAACAAACTTCCAGTCTTGTGATTAGGGATGCCAGCTCATTATTTTGTTGTCTCAGTCTGTACAACATTAAGCAGTCGCTTAAAGCCATATTTTCAGCACTTATCTTTGCATACTACGAATAGCAAATATAAATAGAATGCACTTTTAATTGTGTTCTAGGGCCGACTAAGTGATCCATGATTGATAATTAAAGGGATCAAAGACAGAAAAGTCACATTACAAATAAATATATAATTTTTTATTTATAATACTATTTAGTGTCAAGACAAGGTCTTTGCAGGCTCTTTAAACAACACAAGGCTGGCATTTTTTTTTTGCAACCCTACTTTTTATTCCTTTTCATGAAATGCATTCTCACACTCCGTCAGTAAATGTAAAATATAAATGTAAGGAATAAGCATAGTGGGGGCCCAGGGGGTACTCAAACCAGAAAAAAAAATAAGCATTGGTAACCAGTTTACAAACGTATGTAAATATGCAAATGGTCTTTAAAGACCTGTGAAAAACTCAGGCATGCCGAAGATAAGACTCCAGACACTGCCCAGCCAAGCCCACAGCAGCTCGAGCTGCAAAAGCCCGGGGTGACACACACAACGGGGTTGGGGGCTAAAGCCCTTTTAGCCCTTTGGGCCTGATGCCACTTATAGAACACGTGGGGGGTGGTGCTGTGCCCATTCAATAATGCACTTTTACTATGAGGATGAGGCTTCATGCTCGTACGGCCCCAACAGTTGTTCTGTATTAGCATGCTCGCCATAGCAGCCTCCTATGTACCCTAGGAATGCTGCCATATTGCCTGAGCACTTGACCCAGGCTGAATATTTCTTCAGTCCCTTACTATTACCAGTGCTTAATTTGTAAAGTAAAGAGTGCCAGTGCCCAAAGCGCTGCATAGAAGCTCAGTCGGCGCTATTAAATGTCAGCACACTGAATAACAAGGCTGAGTAGACCTGAATCCACCTCCGGCCTCTTTAATTCAATACAAGACCTTCACAGCCCCTTTGTCTCACTCTTGCAGGTTCCTTCTTTCTGCCTTGGTGACGTTTTTGTCAGTGTTTCTCTTCCTCCTTCTTTCCCATTTGTGTGTTTTTGCCTTTCTTCCTCTATGGAACTGCCTAATTCAGAAAAATAATTGACAGACCCCAAAAGTGAGTTCTGGTGGCACACACCAGAAACCACCGGCTCAAAGTAAGCACTGCTAATACCAAGCCATGCTTATGCCAAAGGAAGCACTTCCAGCATTCCTGCCACCGGCACTTACAGTGTGTGTACCAATGCTGATGCCACAGTGCAGCAAAATTATTACTTCTCCCAACACTAGTTCTCTGTCAAGGGTATTGTTGTTAAATTTATAAACAGCCCGCCCTCCTCCTCAATGAAGTCACATGAATGGGAGCAGTGGTTTTGTCACAAGGCCTAAGGGCTTTTATCAGACTGTCAAAATGAACTGGGGGACATGCATTCACAATGCAGCATGCTGGAGTTCTGGTCTGGCGAGAATGTGGCCTAACGGCCAATGCTGCTGACTTTGGAGCTGGAGAACCAGGTTTGAGTCTCAGTGTCAGCCCCAGATCCTATAATTTTGGGCAAATCACTTAGTCACCACGTGCCTACCAAAAAATGAGTGTGTCCTTGTGTAACGTAACTGGTGCTCTTGTAAAACGCTGCAATACCTTTGTGTCGCACATTATAAGTCTGAGAAAAAAATTGGCAGCCTTAAAGTGACAATACAGACATAGCCTGACTCCACTTTAAGCACATTGCACTGATGTGGCACAGTGCTCTGAGACCTGACTCCACTATGGCTGTTATTCAATACTGTTCCCTCTGCTTCATGGACCCAGTAGGTAAATCTCTCAACATAGCTGCCAATATCTCCTGTGGTTTTGAGCTAGACTGAACACCTCACTCAAGACCATTACAGGCACCATCTCCAGCCATGTACATTTCACCTACAAATAGCTGTTTTCAGGAGTGTTTGTCTAATTAGTAACAAGATTACAACACCCAGAATGCATTGGGTTATAACATGCAACTCCAGGACTGGTGTCCATGAAGTTACCTATAATGTGAGCAGAGCTACCACTTCCACGATTCAAGGTAGAAGAGTTACTACCAAAGGCCCATAAAGTTGCCTTTTTCACTTTATGGGATCACACCAGTACTGAAAATGTCTGCATCAGCTCTGGTTGATGCCTGTGCCCTTGCTCCGGCATGCCTTCCGCGTTTCTGAGCAGTGCTGCCAGGCGAGACAGCACATTCTCTAGTGACAAGGATTAGACATTCCATGAATTGGTCGAGCAATGATCCACCGATAAGCTGCCCAAGAAGCATCATCGAAATTCCAGATGTACTCCATGCAATACATCAGGATGGCTCATACAAGAAGCATGAAGAGGTCCAACATCATGGGCCAGCTGGTGGTGGACAGGTTGTTTAATGATTGAAGACGTTCTGAGCATTGTCATGAAGGTAACCTTCAGAACGTGGCTTGCAACAAGATTTAATATAAGGGCTCAAGAGTGTAACTAGCAACGCTGACTGAGGAACATGCTGATTGAGTGGTGACAATCAAGATGTCCATCCTTGCACGGACAAATACAATCATCTGGGACCAATGAGACATCGCGTTAGCCATCAGCTGTTCGCAATCCTGGATGTCTGTGAAGAAGAACGAGATCAAGGTGCATCTCGGAATGTGTCAAAAGAGCCCTTAATGTGCTCCCAAGGATGCCACAGAATGACTTTTTTTACATTTCAAAGCTAAAATAGGATACCGGGTACTTTCTCTTCTGCTACCTATATTGCAATAGGAACTTTGCAATTCCAATTGAGTGACATAGTAAGTATTTTATCTTTGGCAAACGCTTCTTGTGGCATTTTTCATGTGAGATTATTTGTTAGCAAAGCCTACATGCTATACTTTCTTTCCCCTACTTACATGCTTTTTAACACATTGACCATGAAAAGCCTCCATATTGGTTAAGCAGATTTTGCAGATATTGGCCTGGAGTTGATACCCTGATGGGGATGACTTTCTTGACAACATCCAGCCGAAGTTGTTCTATCTTGGTGTCAGGACCATAGGAAGCGTTTGGTGGGATTATCTGTGCGGTACACTTTTGATCTTGTGTATTGCTATCAGACAGTGAGACAAAGGGGCAATAGATGTTGGCAGGATGGGCCATCTCTGACTTGATGGAGGGAGAAGCTGTCACCTAACACACTTGCACATCACAAATCTTCTGCCTGAGCACACTCACAAAGAGTTTGATACTAGTCTTTTGTGCTCCAAGTAAAACTGGGGCCAGGGCAGGAAGATAGCAAATTCTAAAGACCTTAGGGATGGGAAACCTTCAGAGCCATCTCCTACTTCAAAGCTAGCACCAAGTATAAATATTGGACCTCCAGACTTGGCTCTGCGGTACACTTCTAGACATGTGGAAAACTCTGAGGGACTGCTCTGTTGCTTTGCAAGAAGGACTGCTACACGCAGCCCAGCTTACTGAGTGAGAAGGACTGGAACATCATCTTAAACCTAAGGCAACCAGAGTGGCTCCAAGCACTAGTTGGCTGGCTTCCTGATCAAAGCATTAGGAACACAAAAGTCTCCAACCACCTTGAACCCAGCACTTGGATTCTGCCTGCTGTGACTCTTGCCCCAAGTGGTGCCACCCCAGTCCTGGACCTTGCTAAGTGGGCCAGAGGGTGCTCTGTCAGCCCAGCTATGGTCTTATGGGCAGAACTGAAGCAGTGCGACACATCGCCTTGCATCAAAACTGATGTAGCAAGACATATCCCCAGGATAGGACCCCACAGCTGCTTGTAACTGCTGCTGTGCAGCACATCTTCCGTGCGGGACCTCCCATCGCAGCCCTGCAGCTCCTCAGAACTGCCGCTGCACAATGCGTCCTCACCACAGAACCTCACACCCAACGCTGCACGACACATCTGATGCAGGACCTCGCAAGGCTCTCCAACCCAGATTTAAGGCACTTTGTCCAGAGGGCCTGACCTGGTTCCTGTATATGGCCGCTCTCAATCACGGTCGGCCTGAACTTGTGATTCTATTCAGGTCCGGCGCAACCAGATAACTACGGTTGTCGTTTTGTGCTTTGAGGCACTGTTTTCACTTAATTCTTTCAAATTCTATATCTCCAGTTCTACTGAACAGATTTGTATCCTTTTGGTCTCAAATCATTTATTACCCTTTACTACATTTTTTTCAATTGGATTGAGATTTTTCTTGTGTTGTATTTCACTCTACTCCTGTTTGAAGTGCTGCATAAATACTTTACACAATGCCTCTAAGTTAAGCCGACTATGTTTGTGCCAAGTTACCAGAGGATTAAACACAGGTTAATTTGTGTTTGATTGTGACTTCACCCTAACAGAAATTCTGGTTGCTGCTTGAGTAGAGGCTCACCCCCTTCAACCAGTAACCCAATTTCCTACACAGATAATGTGTCATACCGCTTGGCACATACTAAAGTATATCTTGAAAATGTCTGTGAACTGGCAGCGAAATCCAACATAATCAGACCCCAGCCTCTGTGTCATTGCCTGTCTCCACAGCGAAATGTGGCATTCCTATATGATAGGAAAGGTCAGTAATTTGCCTTACCCACTTCTTAGAGCCCACTCCCTCACTCAAAACGACAGTAGCACCTCTATATCCTTCTAACTCCATAGTTAACCACACTGGCAGAACACACCATCTTTATTCTTCAAGGCCATCTGTAAAACCTCTTTAACAACGCCACCAGTTTATTAAAAAAAAATGGTTAGTTTTAGAAATGCAAATTAGATAAATGGAGACAGCTATTAAAAAATGTCTAGCACGTGATTGAGTTGTTTATAAAAGATGTTGAAAATGTGCAAGTTATTTTAATCAGAATTCCACACCAAGTGTCTCTCGGGTGCGATCGCACATTTTGTGAAATCCGCCATATGCCAAAAGAATGTCAGTGGTTGCAGCGGGGGCAGAAAACCCACAGAGCAGGATTGTGACGTTCCATTAAGGCCCTAGTGATAATTGTCTTTCCAGGGGAGCCAAAAATGTGTTTGTGAGTTTTTCATATAACTACACAGATTCCTAAAGAAGAAGACCTACAACCGAGCTTTCTCAGCTATCGCCCCGTGAATTTGGAACACCTTGACCCTGAAATCAGACTGAAGCCTTCAACAGCAGCTTTCAAGAAACAAGTTAAAGTACTACTTATGAACACATTTCTGCCCTAGATCATAGGGTCTACACTGTTTGGTTCATTCATGACATTTCTTTTACACACATGACTATTGCTCTCCTTTTTAGGTTTCGAAACCTGGCGAGGGGGCGAAGCCCCTCCCAGATCGAAATCTATTGTTTTCAATAGTGAGGTTAGGACAGCCTCTGTTTCCAATTGGCTAGCTCCATAAATGGAGACTAGCCATTGGGAGACAGAGGCTGTCAATCGCGCTTTCTCACGAAAACGCGATTCGGGGGCGTTTCTGGTGCTTTTTTTAAGCCCCGCCCCTTTGTCCCGGGCCGCGCTGCGATTGGCTGCCGGCCCGGGACACCCCCGTGACGTCATTCCCGGGCCGCGCTGTGATTGGCTGCCGGCCGGGAAACCCCCGTGACGTCAGCCAATCACAGCGCGGCCCGGGACCTGACTTGTTTTTACATGCTTCTCTAAAGGCACTAAACACACTAACGGCTACCTCAAGGAAGCATTGCGTGACTTTAGAAAGCGTGCCCTTGCCTTTCTATTCTGCGACGGACTGCTGCAGCAGGCAGCACGAGTCAGACAGACAGTCGACGCGACACGTAACGAGCTGACGTCACACGTACGGGCAGCACTGACAGACTGGGCTGGCTTCTAACAGGCGTGCGCGCAGGCCGCAGTGTAAATAGTGAGTTAAATGGAGGTAGCCAGCTGCTCCCCAGAAGAGATGGACGGAGAGCAGCCCTCGACTTCCCGGGATACTCAATTGCTGGCGCAGGAGGAGGAGGAGGCGGAGGCGGAGGCGGAGGGAGAGGGAGAGGTGAGTACGACGCCCTGACGGGGAGAAGGTCCCAGGAGTACGTATGGCGCAGTACAGAGGACGCCTGGGAGGGGACCGTAGGTCCTGAGGGTATTTATTGGCTTCTGTGCTATTACTTGGTGTTCACGTGATAATGGCAGTCACTGCTATTTGCTAGAAGTCCAACCTCCCTTATTATTTTAATGCTAATTTCTATCACATCACCTACACACTTGGTATCAGCCGTGCACTTGGTATTAGTAGTAGTCCCGCTGCGGCTAAGTAGAAGTGGTATGTATTGTATTTTTGCTTAGTGCAGCTCATTGGGTTCGTCAGTTTATTACAGGCACCCCCCGGGCCCCAATATTTATCAGTAACAGCTTTACGTAAACCATTCACTGGTGGACGTTCGAGGCACTTAATGTGTTTACTACCTCCGAGCACTAATTTGCAGCAGGAATACTCATGGCTGTGTATTTTTGTCCGTGCTAAATCTTCAGTTATTGATTACTGGTAATTTGTTATTGACGAGACGTCGATTAGTTGGTGTCATGACAATTTTTCATGATAGTTTGTTTCTGCTCTATTTTACTCATCCCAGTGTTGTTATTCGTGGCTATCCTGTACTCGTAGACATTTATTGCCTATACATTTGGGCATTAATTATTGGTGTCAGTCCCTTGCCTTTATGAACACATTGCTGAATTTTTTATGTCTCGAGCATTTCTTGGTGGACACCTTGTAGCGCATGGTATTTATTGCTGGTCGCCCTGCTTCCATGCTCTGATATATATATATATATATATATATATATATATATATATATATCTATCCTGTGCTCTTTGGTATTTGTTGGTGGTTGACTTATAGATAGATACTGGTATTTAGCTGTGGCCTTCCAGTACACCCAGTGGTCGAAGTGGGAAAAAAAAGTAGGGGAACTGTGGGCAAAGTATCAGGAGGCGGGAATAACAGAGGATTGGGTTAGTGGGCGGAGTCAAGAGATGTGGCTAAAAAGAGCAAAACATACCAATTTTTAGTATGTTTGGCATTTCACTGGCCAGTTACAGCTTATAACATTATTTAATACAACCAATGGATAAACGTTTATTTGAGGTTTAATATATGAGTTAATGACATTAAAATTCATTTACAATGTGGAATACGTTTTCAATCACAGATTGTCCCAAATACGCTTATAAGTGGAACCAGACGCTATTTGTCTCTAGAAAGAAAAAAAAGCAGGGAGAAATTAAGATATTTCTCCTTGTTGTGCCTCCCTTGGGGAGGCGTAAGATTTCCATACATTCCCAGGTTTACAAGTCCTTGTAAATCTAGGAATGCATCAAGCACCATGGGAGGTGCATGGGAACACCCACCACAAAGTGTGCCTATTGCAGAGGAAGGCAAAGCGGCGATTTGCGCTGTGTCGCATTACTCCATATTTATGAAACTATTCAAATCTATGCAAAGTGGCTATGAGTGGCTTCATAAATATGACTTGGAGATTTGCGTTGTGCATTTATCATGTTCTGTGTTGCAAACATGATGCAAGGTCCTCGTAAATAGGTCCCTCAGTTTGGTGTGCGTGCAAATCGTGCATTGTCGATCCCTTGTGAGTTGCACTACTCCTGCTGGAACAAAGCCAATGGAAGTATCAATGGGTGAGGCGGAGTGGCCTCATGGGTCCTGTGACCTCAGTGACAAAGCCTCTGTTTATCTAGGGCAGGGGTCTCCAAACCGGTTTTGGAGCCGGATCCCTGCCAGATTTTGTGCATATCCCCATTTAGATACATGTAGTTATTTTAAAAATCTGGCATGGATCCGGCCCTCCAGGACCAAAATCTGGCATGGATCCGGCCCTCCAGGACCGGTTTAGAGACCCCTGATCTAGGGTGCGCTGCTTCGCAGGCCTGCCTGTAAAACTGAAGGTGAACTTCAGTATGAATTGTGGTGGACAGGGCTTCAAGGTTAACCCGCCCTGGCCACCGGTAGGGTCCACCTGCTAGTGCTAAGAGACGAGGCCTTCTATAGTCTAGTAGGGGAATGTGCTCCATTGGAGACTGTTCTGGTCATGAAGCCTGATCCTGGTTTCCAGTTTCAAATTCGGTAGCTCTGGCCATAGTGCCACATCTCCCCCCTCCCCCTGAACGCCCTTTGCCCCACTGAGATAAACTTGCACTGCCTTCAGCTACAACCCAAATGTGCCCAGTTATAAACACCTGGATGTGACTTAATTTTTGAGAGTGAGAAGTGAGAAATTGTGCTGGACAGTCCTGCTTGGTTTTGTTACTGAGGGACGGTTTTTCAGCCCGCAGTAACAAAACCAGTCTCTCACCCCTCCTGCCTCCCACCCAATGCCCATTACACCAGTCCTGCCTTGGTGCTTGGGCCTATTTGTTTTCACAGTCCCACCTTGGATGGGGTACACAAGTGGCTCTGGTGCTAGAGTGTCACAGAACTAGATACCTAGGGCTACTTTTTATTTCATATCCTTAAAAAAGGTAAACAGTATTTTTAAACAAGCATTTGCAATGCAATAGGTCTAGCATTAGGAAAGTGTGAGCTATTGGTATTGTAAATTACAATTTTTTTAATGTGTTGGCTATAAAAATATATAAATTAATAGCATTTTATTCACAAAGCCAATAGCTTACACTTTCCTAATGCGAGTCCTTTTGGCTATGGCAATGCTTGTTGGTAGCAAGCATGGACAGTGCTGTTGTGGTGCTGAGTGATGCTGTTGTGGTCCTGAGTGATGATGTGGTTGGGCTGAGTGATGTAGTGGTGTATTAGAGTGATGTGGTGGTGTCCCCAAGTGATGTGGTGGTGTCCCCGAGTGATGTGGTGGTGTCCCAGAGTGGTGTGGTGGTGTCCCAGAGTGGTGTGGTGGTGTCCCAGAGTGATGTGGTGGTGTCCCAGAGTGATGTGGTGGTGTCCCAGAGTGATGTGGTGGTGTCCCAGAGTGATGTGGTGGTGTCCCAGAGTGATGTGGTGGTGCCCCAGAGTGATGTGGCGGTGCCCCAGAGTGATGTGGCGGTGTCCCAGAGTGATGTGGTGGTGTCCAGAGTGATGTGGTGGTGTCCAGAGTGATGTGGTGGTGTCCCAGAGTGATGTGGTGGTGTCCCAGAGTGATGTGGTGGTGCCCCGGAGTGATGTGGTGGTGCCCCGGAGTGATGTGGTGGTGCCCCGAGTGATGTGGTGGTGCCCCGAGTGATGTGGTGGTGCCCCGAGTGAGGTGGTGGTGCCCCGAGTGATGTGGTGGTGCCCCTGAGTGATGTGGTGGTGCCCCTGAGTGATGTGGTGGTGCCCCGAGTGATTTGGTGGTGCCCCGGAGTGATTTGGTGGTGCCCCGGAGTGATGTGGTGGTGCCCCGGAGTGATGTGGTGGTGCCCCGGAGTGATATGGTGGTGTCCCCGAGTGATGTGGTGGTGTCCCCGAGTGATGTGGTGGTGTCCCCGAGTGATGTGGTGGTGTCCCCGCATCCAGTGAAACTATGTGTAATTAATAGAAGCGCAGTTCAGTTCAATAACCGCTGATCACGTGTCTGGCAGATTTTGTATATTGCTTCATGAGTATGTTTATAAGGGTCGGTGCTGTTGGACAGAGATCATAATAAATTGTATGGAAACCCCTTGTGTTCTCTGTACATTGTAAGGGGCAGATCTACAAGCCCCTTGCGCCACTTTTACGCCGCCGTTGTGCCACTTTTGTGACACAGCAGCGGCGCAAAAGATGCGCTATGGTGCGGGGTATTTACAACGTGACGCATCTCCCAGATGCGTCACGTTGTAAAGTCCTGCGCCAGGAGGAGGCGTTCCTGCGCAGGGGGGTGGGGGCGGTCTGGCACAGGAACGCCTCCTAAAAGTGGCTGAGTGAAATCTACAAGATTTCACTCAGTCACTTTGGGGCCATGCTGCGTCAAAAACCTGCGCCTGCCTGAAGCAGGTGTAAGGATTGACGCAGCATTGTGAGAATAGGGCCCCCAGAGCATTGCTGGAGCTGCGTCGCAACTCCAGCAATGTGCCGCCTTTACGGCACAGATGCGTCACGCATCTGTGCCTTTTTGCCCAATGGTGCGCCGCATTGTAAATGCGGCACATCCATGGTGACGGTGGCATGGCGCACAATAACTGGCGCATCCCTGGGGATGCGACAGTTATTGTAAATCTGCCCCTAAGTTCTTGCGTTGTTTGCTGTTTTACGTGTATACAGGGGCACTGCGTGTATACTGTGATTTTCTTTGTATGTGCTTTTTTAACTACAAATTTACTAAACAGCGCTCGGTATACAAGATTGTCAAAGTTTGCTTTTTACAAACATGGACAAGCATTTACAGTGGAATATGCCTTTCATTTGCGAGACTTTGAGCTATTGGCATTGTAAATGACAAACCTTTTATCTGTGTTGGTATTGAAAACAGATAAATAAAAGGCATTGTCATTAACAATTCCTTTACCTTAAAATTTCACAAATGTGAGACCAATTGTATTGTAAATACTTATTTTTAAAAGCGCTAAGGTTTGGGCACAGTCTGCCAGGAATTCTTTGTGGTGTTGTCAGTCTGAGTGAGCCCCAAAACAAAAGGCAGATGAGGTCAAGGGTGATGTGTAAATATACATCCTGATGTGACCATTGTATTTGTCACAGTGGGGGCAGGCAGGGGGGCGCCTCGCTAAATGAGGTGTAAATCACTGCAGCAGCCGGCCATCAAAGGAAGCCGGTTTCACTGCTGATTGATTGCTCCTACAGTGAAACACCTCTCCTACAGTATTGTCGGGCAGGCTCCTGGGCCCAGATACAGACGGGATGGGGGAGGAAGTCGTGGCAAGGCTTTCCTCCATCTGCATCACACAGGGCTGGACAATCACGCCGTACTTTATACATTCATACCATTCCTGCCGTCCTGGGACACATTTTTAAAATATAGAAGTAGGGGAACGGACTATGTTAAATTGTAAAAGTAAGGGCACGCCGTGCCCTTCCGTCCCCGCCCACTTCTATCACTGAGTACACCGCTATGTGTGTTTGGTGACTGTCAACAAATGTCTGGGTATTGTTGGCTGTGCCCACGTTGATGGTTGTTTTATGATCCTGGGTTTTGTTGGTTTATGCCCTGTGGAAGTTGGAAATAATTGCTTACGTCTGTAAATGCTTGGGGTATGTATTTGTGGGTGGCCTGACTCATGAGTGTTAACCCTGTGAATGTTGTTGTCCAGTATGCATGGCAGTGGTCGAAGTGGGGGAAAAAAAAGTAGGGGAACCGTGGGCGGAGAATCAGAGGGCGGGAATAACCTGGGGATTGGATCAGTGGGCGGAGTTAGAGGTGTGGCCAGGATGCGCAAAACATCCCAATCTTTAGTATTTGTGTGGCATTTCACTGACCAGTTACAGCTTATTATGTTATGTAATTCAACCAATGGATACACATGATTATTTAACGATTAATATGAGCTATTGACATTAGAAACATATTCACTTTGTGAATTTATTTTAATCACAGAATGTCCCAAAAATGCTTAAAAGCGGAAGCACGAGCCATTTGTTTCCGAGCCATGGATTTTCTGTCGTCAGCAATATACACAGAGACAATCAATTTTACGTGTGTAAATGACTGTATAGGAAATGTAGTCCTTTGTCTTATGTAACAAGGTGTAGGAGTCGCATGATAACCATACTAGTAGACAGTATAGTTTAATAGTGATTGGCCTGGAGAAACACTAAATCAGAATTTAAAACTTAATAACATGATTGGGGGTTCTCTTTAAAAATCATTATTGATTTGTATAAAAAATAACACTTTTTGCAACATTAGGAGAATCAAAGGCTTAGGGAAAAAACCATAACGCTCTAGTTTATACCTTGCAGTTTGTATGCAGCTCTTAGATGAAAGTTAATAGCTCACTGTTCTTTGTTAGGATTTTAACTTATAAACTGCAAGTAGCAAAAGGATCTCACTGACAAAAGCAGTAACCCACTGACCTATTTACAATATGTGCACTTTGTGATGGGCCTGGTACATTTTCTTTGCAGCAGGCACATTAACCCTCTGCGCTATCTTTCCATGAGTCAAAACTTCCACTAGGCAAATCTCCGATTTCGCTCTAGGAAGAAGTTTATTCATCAGAGTTATCATGACATTTTTAGGTTTTGACCTGGCCGTAGCTCTGCGAAGCAGGGCTACGCCCAGACGAAAGCTATTGTTTACATTATGGGGACTTGAATCCGCCCCTTCTTCCATTGGCTCGCTCCATAAATGGAGGCTAGCCATTGGAAGACAGCGTTGTCAATCAGCCTTTCCCAGTGAGAACGCGATTCGGGGGCGTTTCTGGGTCTTTTTTTTAAGCCCCGCCCTCTCCTCTTCCCATTGGCTGGAATGTTACCTTCCAGCCAATGGGAAGGGGAGAGCACGAAAAACACGCCCCTGAATCCCTACACGCACTCCCATCCCACCCCCGTCCATTCATTCCCATGTCCTCGCCCTCCCTCTCTCCCTTGGCCTTGTTTTTTTAGCCGCCTCTCTCCCGCCCGCCCACTGTCCGTGCCTCCTCCCTCCCGCCCACCCACTGTCCGTGTTCGATGCCTTCGGGTAAAGTCCGCTATATAAATATGCATAAATAAAAGAAATAAATAAAATCCCCCTCCCTCCCGTTGTCCTGCCTTCTCCCTCCCGCCCACTGTCCGTGCCTCCTCCCTCCCACTGTCCGTGTTCGATGCCTTCGGGTAAAGTCCGCGCTATATAAATATGCATAAATAAATAAAATCCCCCTCCCTCCCGTTGTCCTGCCTTCTCCCTCCCTCCCGCCCGCCCACTGTCCGTGCCTCCTCCCTCCCGCCGCCCACTGTCCGTGTTCGATGCCTTCGGGTAAAGTCCACGCTATATAAATATGCATAAATAAAATAAATAAATAAAATACCCCTCCCTCCCGTTGTCCTGCCTTCTCCCTCCCGCCCGCCCACTGTCCGTGCCTCCTCCCTCCCGCCCACTGTCTGAGATGCTGTGAGGAGAGGGGAAGGTGTGTGGGAAGGGCAGGCGCGAGACGGCGCGTGCCGTGCCTGGAAAGAGGAGCGTGGTGCGCGAGACCGGGGGACATGCACTTCTCCATCCCAGAGACCGAGACCCGCAGCGGGGAGGGCGGGTCCTCCTACGTGGTGAGTGATTGGGTCCCTGAGGGCGCCCCGCGCCTCTCACCCCTCTGCTTTACTCTGCCCTTCTCACCCCACCTACCTCTGGCTGTCCCGCTGTCTGTCTCGCTGTCTGTCTGCGGGTGTTGTCACCCTCTCCCCCTGTGTCCAGCTGGCGGTGCTCCTTTTGATTATCCTGCATCTCTCGTGCCTGTCACCCCTCTTCTTACCCCGCCCCCCATCATGCCGGTACATGAGCATCCTCCTGTCTGTACCCCCACCCCCCCTCTGCAGGGCCAGTCTCCCCTTCTGCCTACAATAGACTAGAGTCGACTCTGCACTGGTTTGCTGCACATTATCCACGATGCTGAGCAGCGTGACCAAAGAAAAGAAAACATGTTTCTGGGTGCAAACACCATGCATGTACTCGCCTACAAAATGACACAATCACTTTCTATTTCTTTAGTTCCGGATCCAAGTTGGGTCGGTCACTAAAAAAACAAAAACGCATAAAATCAAGATTTGAGTTTGGGAGGCTGAAGCAGTGAAGGTGACGGCAACACTGGGGACAGGAGGAGAGGCAATAACACAAGGGGCAAGCCTCATGGGGCGGTGGGGGTGCAGGGAGGCAAAACGGAGGGCGCAGTGTGAATAAGCAAAGTGGAGGGCGCGGGCGGGGAGGACAGCACAAGATACGTTGAGAGCAAAGTGGAGCATCTGAGAGTAAACCGGGGAAAGAACAGCATTGAGCGGGTATGAGAGAAGCACACGGGCAAGACCGCAAAGGGGGGGAGGTACAGAATGCGTGTACATCGTGGAGTGGGCGGCGTTAAGCACATGGGTGACAGAGAGCAACACCAAGTGCAAGAAGAGAGAAGCACATGAGTGACACAGCTGGGAAATACACGCATTCTCATGGAGTGTGAAACTCAAATCAAACAAGCATTTGTAATGCAAAAGGTATCGCATTTACGAGAGTTTAAGCTATTGGCATTGTAAATGGCAATGCCTTTTATTTAGGTTTTAAAACAAAAATGAAAGGCATTATTTGCAATGTCAATAGCGCAAACTCGCGTAAATACGAAACCTATTGCATTGCAGATGCTTGTTTTGTTATTGTTTTGATCTATTGATCCTCACATTTTTTATGTACCCTCCCTTTTCAGGGGTGCTGCCTTATCCTTTATTGCTTTCGACTTTGTTATTATTGACTCTATTTGCCTCTAAACTATTGTACAGCACTCTGATACCCGCAAGGGTCATGTCCGGTCTATATAAAACATTCTAAATAAATATATAAACAAATAAAAGTAAATAAATAAATTACTGCACATATGCATTTTAATACATTAAGAATAAGACAGTAACTTTTGGAGCCGAGGAGGGAATTACATTGTCAAAAAAAAACCTGCTGTCGTGTTGAGAAATCCTAAATTTGCTGGGCTGGTTATGGCCAGGCCAGCCTTGGTAAGTCAGCAAAGGCAGTCACGGGATCTTCTCTCTAACAAAATATCATCCCATTGGAGTTAATAAAATAAATCTCCACCCAGTGCAGCAATATTTTTATAAACATATTTAAGCCATGATATTTATGTCAGACAATATTTTTGTTATCGATATCCTGACGTCCAGCCTTTAATACTATGTTTCACGCTTCTCCTTTATGCTACATGTGGGCCCGTTGGTCCTTATTAAGGCGTCCACAGTTTCACAGCGCATTGGGCCACCCAAATTCAGACAGATAATAGAAATGTGTGTTTCCTTTTATAGACTGACCACGTTCAAGCTATTCATCTACCAATCTGCACATCATGACTAGAAAAGCAAGTAAGGGGCAGACATTATGTGCTGACATCCTGTATATATCTTGCTTGTGGACATTCTGGTAAGCAGTTCACACCCAACGAGCGATGCTTGAAGTATTATTGTTCAAGGAAAGGGGGAGCTTAGAAACTGTATGGCTATGCAGGTATTCCAAATTCATACCTTTGCATTTACTAAACAAAATCTCCAAACCCTGTGCTGGGCCATGGAGTTCAGGAAGGGATGAGGGGGTGCAGGCGCCTACAAGATTATCACCACATTCCTACTTGTGTGGTAACCAGTAAAGGGGCCTCATCCCTGGCTGTTCAGAGTTTTCTGAACTAACAGGTTCTACCAGCACCCAGGTAAAATTCTTGTGCAGTCAGAAGTAGGCTGCTCGCCCCCTGGCTGCACAAGCTAACTTAAGAATTCTGTCTTTTTGCAGAGTTCCCTCGTCCTCCATTTTTTTTTTCTTTTTGGACTCTTGAAATGGTATTTGACTCCAGGGTAGTTAGGGCCTGTTAATCAGGTTCCAGAAACATCTGTTCTACCCTAAAATAAAAAAAAATGTTTTTGTACTTGGATTTGACTTGGAGTGAGGTGGCGCTGGGGTAGAGTCAGCCGCCTGTCGGTCTATCTACCTCACTCAATAGGCACCATCCTATTGGAAAATCCCATTATTCCCATAAAGGGTGGCCAGGCCTGACGCTTAAGCACCATCCTTTAGAAATACACTTCTGGAAGAGGCTTCCCAGGCAAAAGACGAAGATATGTAGTTAGGATAGTTGAGAAAAGGCGCACAGTCCATCAAGTTAAACTTTCTCGCGTTCACCAGCTTCAGAGCAATTATCTGAGGGATGATCCATTAGAAGATATGAAAGAAGCCTTGCCTCTGCATCTCTGAGCTGCGCCTCCTGGCTGCGCCATCCATCCTGGAGCACGGCTTATGACATGCCATCAAAGGAATGAGATGTATGCACGGGCAACCGCACGTCCCCAAGACGGCCTAACCCGGGACAGGCAGCCTCTTGCCTGACACAAGCAATACATCATGATTCATGGGGCAATCACTTGTAATCTCATATGGGCCACAGCGAATTGGTGATCGCTTGCCTCAAGTTTGCGGGAAAGTCATGTCACATCCAATTTATAGCAAACAATGGATACATGGTAGGTCCATCAGAAAGAAGCAGATCTCAAATCCTTAGTTATAAAAAATATGTGCCATAAATCATATACATCGGTCAACGTCTCCCAAGCTGCACAAAGTGCAATGAGGCGTCCCGATCAGTCGCCTTCTTAAGATCAGGCAAAAAAAATTGCAGTTATAGCAATGGTCAGTGGTAGAAGGCAGTACATATTAAAACATCACTGTTTAATGTATGGGTGGAGGGAGGTGGGGGAGCACTCCTCCAGCTCATTGATAAAGCATTTACTGTTTGCCTGACCTTAAGAAGCCTTCCAGTTACGACCCAGCCATGCCGAAAAGCATTTCTAGTGTTTTAGATCTGTGACACTGACTAATGTTACGTTGTTAATGGAATTTAAGTATGCACTGTTTTTTTAGTTCTATTTAATCATACAGTGCAACATCCATAATTTCCTCCGGCACCTCTGATTGTTTTTGTTAGTCACTGTAACTGGTCTAAAAAGAGAGAGCCTTTTAGAGGCTCACGTTTTCCCTAAAACCGCGGGGCTTTGTGCAGTCTTTTGACATTATTTTAATCATTATTTGCCAAGTACTCTTAGGTTTATGGAGCTTGTAGTGTAGCTTGCTTTCCACATTTTGAACATGAGCCTACAAGCAGCAACCGGGTGCTGCATAAAACCCCCTGACTGGAGGCAAGTGACGCTCATGACGTGATACCATTTGGTATCACCATCTGCTACAGAGAAATGTGCCTCACTTGTGGATATTAAAGATATCAAAACTGAAAGAGGATAGGATGAGTATCTTTGAGCGTCATGCCAGTAACATCAGTTATCAGACCTTGATGAGTCACCAATAGGGCAGTTATTAACAGTAATACATGGTTAGCCAAAGTCCCCCCAACTGTGGTGTCAGTGTGGTATCACTTGAGGCTTCAGAATGATAAATCAGCACAGCGTGTCGCCATATTCCAGGCATTATTTTTTCCAGAGCTCAGAAACGCGGAAGTGCGGTATGTATAAAAACAACCTATTAGTATCCTTCTAATTTGTATTATTATTATTTTTGTATTATTGTGGTGAACACAGAGGGCAGCATACACACCCTTCAACACGTTCTACTGCTTTGTATGCAACCCTGGAGCCAAAACGTCACTGCCGAACCGTTGCGCAAAAAGGTTTTTATACCTCATTTGAGGAGACCCTAATGCAGGTGTTGCCTAGCAACCTGGAAGGGCTCCGGTTGCCGCCAAGCAGGCGGGTAGAATTTACCGCGCTGCTCCCAGCCGCGCGCGCCTGCGTGGCGCGTGTTTTTTCTGCACACAGTGGAGCGGCGCTGGCCCGTCCCCCAGAGCAGGCCGGAGTTCATATTTTCAGTCGTTCGTTTGGGGACGTCCCGGAAGAGCCCCACCGCCGAAGGAGCTCCGCTGTTATGTAATTTCTGATTAAATCATCCATTGACCTTGGATTTTCCGTTACCATGGCGACACTCATAGGACCGGAAAGTATTGACAGCTGTCACGATCTATGGGGCTCCTCCCATCATGCCCTGATGTTCTCTCAGTTAAAAAATTGTAGTTTGCTAATGCTGGAAAATCGCTGAATAATGACACATATCACCATAAATTGAGCACGTTTGCAAAGGGTGTTTAGACCAGCAACTATCGTGATGTGGCACATATTAAATGTAAACTTCAAGGATTATATGGATTTATAAATATTAACGTGCAATTGTGAGGCATCTAGGGACAGTTTTATATAACAGAGGTCATGACTTTCTGACGCGTTGTTTCTCCTCCAATTATGGTAGTTTTCTACTTTGAGTAACTATGACCCTCAGAGTCCTTTCAAGATGTGGCCTTGAGAGAGCTTTAGCTGTCTCACCAGCCTCATTTTTAAACAATCATAATAAAAACACCTCCCCACACAAACACAGTTATATAGATATGTGTGTGTGTGTGTGTGTGTGTTTTTATATATATATATATACATATGCTTTCAATCAGCCCTCTTCAACCATTGGTCTGTTCAAGTGTCATTCATATTCCACTTCCTCCACCACAGCCTACACCATAGGGCAATCAATGGGTCAGCCAATATGTCTCCTCATCGTGAGTGATGGCGTTGTGCTATTCTCTGATTCAATTTCTGCATTCATTTAATTAATTTATTTTTTCAAAGCGTTAATTGTTACTTACATCATCAAAACAACTACATTGACACTTCCAAAGCCCCGTAGGGAAAGTAGTCATGGAAATTTAATGACATCACATTATGTTTTGACATGCCTGTACATTTAATGTTCAGCTGTGATGTATAATAGATGAATGTTTGTATAAGGTGTACCGTGCTAGGGCATCCATTTTGAACATTGGTGTATATGTTTGATGACAGCAATCTCCTAGAATGGAAGAAATCAATCGACAATCTAGCCTGAGCTTTTAAATTTTTTTTGTTGGCACTTAAAATGAGGTGTTTGAGTACTCAGATAATGTAATCAGCCATGCTTACATATTTTTAGTATGCAAATATTTTAATAAGGATCATTTTATAATTTTATTTTCAAAGTCGAAACAAACTTATTCTTGGGTCAGAATAGATTTTAAAATCCGGTGCCTCATCTCCAATACCTGTGCAGTGTCTTCCCATGTCACCAATCATCTTAAACAACAGGATCAGCCTTAGTGTGCCCAGAAGATCCCTTGAATCTGCCAGCCCTGGTAACTCACCACAGATGTCTCCAGTGGTGTTTGAACAAAATAGCGGAAAATAAAAGTTGTGACAACAAAATATCATATCAAGAATATTAAGGAAAAAATATCATAAAGTCAAGTTTCTACGGGAAAGCAAAGTTCCACTATGCCTAACTCCACATATATGTACCTATCTTCAAGGTACGTAGATGTGGAGTTAAGAATAGTAAATCCGTACTTACCTATTTGCACTTACCCTCTCGATATTTTGGTCCTCTATATGTTTGACATAATATTCTGTCCACACAATATTTTTCACTTTGATATTCTGTCAGGCAACCATTTCCAATAATGTGCTTGCAACTTTAAAATAATTACTAGTGCTTGTTAGGTTGATTCAAAATGTGTGATCAACTCTATGGGATTTGAAGAACACCTTGTTCCTTGATTTGTTAAGATGGCCTGAAGAATGTCTCAAGGTAGTAGTTGCCTATTTGATATGTCTAATGTATTGTGGAATGTCCATAGGGTTAAAAAGAAACTTTAGTTATACCTGGAAATAAAGATAGTCTCTCTGTCATGATTTTTACCTAAAGTTTACCATGGTCTCCAGATAGAAACTTTAGAAGTTTACTTTACCATGAAGATGACCAGCTCAAGCTCTGATGATCTTCAGTCCGTGGAAGCCATTTATTTGTATCTTTAACTATGAATGCTGCTATCGACTTCAACTTTTGCACCGCTCATTAACTATACTGTCCTGGAACTCACTCAACAAAAATCATCCGTAAGTCAATAATACAAGGTACGAAGCTAGCCATGGTAGGCCAATCAGCAAGCTTTATCTTTGGTATAATAAATATAATTACTTGTACTGTATTTGATCTCCCAAGAGTAGGCATAATTTTCCTGGATGACCTCCTAGCAGAGAAAGCAATGACATTGAGAGTATTTACACGTCAGCAGCATTGTGATGTCGTGCTGTGGTGCTATGGCTATTTATTTCAGGGCCTTTTGTTTATATCTGATGATAATTCTCATGTTGCAACTCCTGTCGCTGACTAAGGGTGGTGGTTTTATGGCGTCTTGCCTTCGTAAAGCAGAACTAGACATATTCACATTGGATTATGAAGGTGTTCAAGTTTGAACTGGGTGCCTAAACCCAGAGCTCCTAGATATAAATCTGGTAGTGCGTGTCTCATCTCACACAGAATATCGTCCATACCCCAACTCCAACTGACATTGCTCAAGAGAGAGAGAGATCTTCAGTTGGCATTATTTTTCTTGAGGTTCTTAGAATCAATCGTAAAGTGGGCATCCAGTGAAAAGAAATAAAACTGTTATCTTTGTTATCATTGTCCTACACTGCTAACAATCATCAACTATAATCTTCTAGACTGTTGCTTTGCGTGATGACATCTGCTTGGGTTTTGTAACGTATTATGACATCATTCATCGGATCACCCCTTTAAGATTTTGGAAAAATGGGTCCTCTCTATAACATGGCTTCGATTATGGAATTGCCCATAAGGCCTCCCTTATTTCACGATTGTGGTTTAGAGGCTGCAATCTAGAAATACGTAGCAGTTTTCATATTTTGTGCTGTGGTGAGTTATTTTAATTGCTTTTGCCAATTTCACCTAGAACACCAAGTAATTGACACACTTCTCAAGTAGCATATTACAAGCCTGATGAGTGTATTATCTTATTAAATGAACTTGTCTGATAATCTACTCCCTAAATCTTATGCCCTCCTTCCTTTTCGTTATGCCATCCACCAGGAACTTTGAGAAAAAATGTAGATGGTTTTTTTCAAAGGTGCTTTGGCTGTAAGGTTTTGTTAGAATTTGACTACCAACATTGTTCCTCTTTACGTCGATGTTAAATTGAACATTTAATACAGAGTTGTTTGTAATGGTTGACAAATATACTTTTTTATTACAGTCCTTACCCCATTTAGATACCTACTTCGCTGCAGCCACCTCATGACCATCTGTCTAATTGAACCCTTAATGACTTTGGCTTTCTACCATTGTGTCCATGTACATACATATATATTAAAAATTCGCTCTAAGTCTCCATCCTCAGTCCAAGACGAAAGAAAAAGAAAGCAAGTGGCACATTTCCATCCAGGTGACCTTTTTTCATTATTTTAATTCATAACCAACAGGACAATACAAGACTGACACGTTTCGGCCGTTACCTTCCACAGGGTCATTTAGTGTATGTGTGCACACTGCCCCTTTTTAATGGGACCACCACCATTTTTTACACTGTGATAGTTAATAACAACTGGAACATAATATATAAGGGAGAGTATACTTATCCTCTCTCCACAGTCATATTACACCCCCGTTCAGCAACACACACACATATATATATACATATATGTGAGTGTGTGTGTGTGTGTGTGTGTTTATGGCGAACTTATCGAATTATATGAAGTACAATATGGCCAGACAAACAGACTGGACACTTTCGTATGTAATGACTCAGATTGGTAGCTTAATTGGTGACAAGCAATATATTTGGTTTTATAGTAACAGTTTCTTGGCTCTTGCTGGGAAATATAAAGGTTCAAATGAAATGGATGAACTTGTCTCAATGGGGTAATCTTGTTTGTCATAAGGAGATATTTAATGACTCACACTGGGATATTTATGGTTTCTGTATGGAGCAAGTTCCCATAAATAAGATTAGATTCATAGCGGATAGGAGTCAGTTTCATGGCGTGTGTGGCTCTATTAAGTTATGTTATCAGCACTTGTAGTAGTAGGCATTACAACCACTTGTGCTGCTTACAGCATTTAGGAATATTGTCAACGCTCTTCTGTGCCCAAGTTAATCACTTATACTAACCAATTTAATGACAAACAAAGAGTAAATATGTGACTCATAGCTGGGCTATTTCATGAGCTGTGTGTCAGGACCTTTCCTCGAGGGCACTTTCACATAATACATTAGGCATTTTCAAAATGATTGCAGTGGCAGTGTTCTTGCACATGCTACTGTGAGGGACCCCTCATACTAATACAAGTACATCTGATGGTTCGTGTAGTGCATCTGATATAATGATGTAGAGGCATTTCATGATATATTTTGGGTACATTCATTTGTGAAGGTGGAAGTGCTTTCTGCAAAATATATGAAGGTCATCCACCCAGAGTGCCAAACCCAGATCTAGTTTATGTCCATGGCAATGTGGAAAAATATGTCTCATATAAAAAACAACCTTTGTGTGACACCGAAGCTCTTACTCTGAGACTTTATCTACCTCCAGCAATATTTCTTGTTGTCCAGGTTTCTAGGCCTGTCCCTGTTTGTGTAATGTTTGTGTATAGAATATGCCTACCGTTATGTGACAATTTATCTCCCTATATATATATGTGCAGCCTTCTATGGTTATCAATATGACTTATATTATTGTTGAAAGAGAAGGAGGGCATGCGTGTGGAAACAATATCAGCTGCAACATCAACTTTCCTCACAAAATGTCATTGAGAAAGAAGCTTTACAAAAACAATCACGAGTAAAACATTTGTCTTAAAGTGACACATAACAAATGCTAGTAGATATATGGACGTAATGCCTTTGACCCAGAGATGCTCTGATTTCTTTTACAGACAAGACGGATCTTTAGTTCCACACAATTTCTTCCAAGGACAGCTGTGCAGCATTTCTTATCTTTCAGCTAGTTTAGTAGATGTGCCCTTGGGCCAGAGCAAAATGAAAGACATTTTATATTATGTACAAATGTATTATATACAGAATACATATATATATATGTATATCACCGTCAGCCCTGAACTACTGGCTTCCTTAGTAGACAATCAGGTACAGACCACAAACGTGCGTTGTTGCAAGTATTTTAATGCTTTATTATCTTATCTCCAATGCCAGCATGACGCGTTTCGGCTGCACGGCAGCAGCCTTGATCACATGACCCCCCCGCCGGAAACTGTGCAATACATTTATAGTGATTTCCTGGTTCACCATGATTACGGTACGTTACAAAAGTAGAGATAAACAAACTACTTTCTTGAAGCGGCAGTTACCCTGGGTCCCAATCAAGTACGTTTGTTGTATATAGATGTTAAAATCATAAATATATACTTTAAAACAACGTACAAATCGACATGAATTCTGATAAAATACATTTGAATTAAAACTGTTTAAAATACAGAATTAATAGAAATTAAGGTTATAATATTTACCAAGTGGCCATTGATCATAAACCTTTCATATTACAGATCCCAAGTCCACAAGATAAGTACTCTTCCTCTATGTAACCGTAATCAATTAACTAAAGTGCTAGTGCATACAATCTCCCTGATGTGCAAAAGAGTGCAAAATATCTCAGAATACATGATATTAAAATTCATTTTAAACAATTCCAGGATAAAAAAGTTATTTGATTAAAAAATAGAAAAATGCGAGATATAGCCATAATAGCTTGAGTCAATTTACCCACAAATAAATAAAGTGCAAGTGCAATTATTATTTGAACATTCAGAATAAATAGTCATAGTTATAGACATGTCACTTTAACCATAACACTCCTAAAGAAAACAGTACACGTTATGCATAGATATATATATATATATAGATATATATTCTTTCTGTCTCATATTTTACTAATGTTAAGTTGAGATTGACCATCGGACTATTACTGAATACCAAATGAATTATTCAAATATATATATTTTATTGTAGGAATTTCATATTAAAGCAATCGTAAACAAGACTTATTATCGACCTGATGATATTATTTGACATACCCTCTCTATTCTGTTTACTACTAATATTGCATACATTTAGATAGTATCATCTAGGTATTAGAGATGTATCTGCAGAAAGTTATGTAGGTCTTCCCCTGTGTTCAGCCCATTAGGGATTCTCGTATCCAGCAGTAATATAGATTTCAATTCCAATTGCCTCAACTGCCTCTCTCTGTTACCACCCCTCATGTTTCTAGGAACAGAATCAATGATAAAATAGCTCACGTCATTTAAGTTCTTGTTATGAACAAGTTTAAAATGGCGAGCTACAGGGTAGCTTTCATCGGAATTGACTATTGCCCTTAAGTGCTGTAAAATTCGATTGTATGCTTACAGTTTGGTACTCCCAACATATTTCATTCTGCAAGTGCACTCTAGCACATATAGAGCATAGTCTGTGCAGCATGTGTATAGGCCTTGGATTTTAGTGGGGCTGGTCTGAAACACACTCTGATATTCATTGGTGTTTACACCAGCTTGCATGCTTATATATTTACGTTTTATATATATATATATATATATATATATATATACACATACACACACACACATATATATATGTATATCACAAATGACGTAATACAAGACATTAATATTGACCCTTTCTTTCAAACCCACCATAAAATTGTTTTAAACCGAAATTTCCGAACATATTGACGTCAAACCCAGCAAATGCAATTCCTTGAATAAAGTTCTACCTTCATGACCAATTTGGAGGATGAGGCCTAATAGCTAGATCTGTCAACCTCAAGGCTGGGGAACCGGGTTCGAGTCTCGGCAAGGACGCTCAACATCCTGTGATTCTGGGCAAATCACTGAATCTCCCTGTGCCTAACAAAATGAATGTGTCCGTCTGTAATTCAACTGGTGCTCATGTAAAGCGGTCTGATACCTTTGGGACGAGTTGGCATTTTATAAGTTTCCTTTTCATTTCATTTCATATAAAACTAAAAACATAAAAATAATATACTGCTGTTTTCCCCATATTGAAGCGCAAAGAATCCTAGCGGAATTAAATGTTCCTTCTTTGAGGCATCAGCATGAAGTTTGCCATACTAAACCCAAATCAGATGAACTCCTTTATTTTTATTGGAAAGTTTTGTGAAGACTTATCAAACTTCACCAAACGTGTTAGGAAAACAATGCTTTTCGCCTTTTAAGGGACACTGGACCTAACCATAACTACACACCAGCAATCTGCAATGTGTAGCATACTTATATAACTTTCCAAATTTTCATTAAATTTGGCAGACATTTAGCATGTTCAGTGCTACTAGTATTTCAAATTTGTGCTGATTCATCAAGGAGACACATTTAAAATGGTCGGTCAAAAATGTGTTAATTTACAAAAAACAGCCTCACCCTTTCAGATATCCGTGTGAAATTTGGCATACATTTGGGAGTTCCTCCCACATTTGAAATGTCATGTTTTATGATGATCTGTGAAGGGGGAGCGTATTTCGTATTTAATGGGGGGGGGGGGCGCAAAAATATTTGTCCTATCACAGATCGCTTTGAAATTTGATTGAACTTCAGCATTTTTAGCCTGCACTTAACATACAGAGCTATGATCCAAATCTGTCAAGAGGGGGCAAATTTGGGCGGGGGGGGGCACAAAATTGCTCATTTGTTAATAGTTTTAGTGTTGGTTTATCAATTTCTGTGTTATTTGACAGGCTGTTAAAAAGTTAAGTCCAGTGCAGGAATCACAAGTTTCAACAAGATCTGGCAAGTCTGCCAAGGGTGATAAGGCTGTGACCAGCAGGAACCAAAGGGGCCCTATATCCCCAATGGCTGTGCACACCCTGCTGCAGAAAGCAGACCCCGCTGTGCGCATTCTTTGACCTTGCACATCAGTGGTTGTCTGCAGCTAAGCCCTTCGCCCAACGCTATGTGCATAGTCAACATGGCAATGCATTACTTTTGGTCATTTATAGTATTGGTTGGCATATGGCCTGGCCTGTGGAATAGCCCCGTTTAATGTTTTTCCTAATGCTCTTAAGGGTATACAAACTTTTTTTGGTGTTCACAGACCAAACTTTAGTACAGCAGAACGAAAATGAACGGAGGGAGCAAAAAGTTCCCTTGGATAATCGGCGTTTTATTTTAAAAAAAATTTAGGTCTGCAGTTTTGGGTTTGAGGAATGTCCACGTACTAACGGTCCAGAGATCTATACAGTTTAATACTTTCAAGCTAGTTGACACAATTTTGTAATGCTAATTTCTCAAAAACTGCTGAATACATTTAAACCCAATCTAGCAAAGGCACTTCTCAGAGTAAAGTTAGTTTCATGCCAATTTTGGGTTCATTTTGTTCAAGGTTTTTTCCTGTAGTTGAGCGCAAAGAATCCCATAGGACTTAAAATGGGAAACATTGTTTTTTTTATACCTTTAAGTGTCCCTTCCCCACTGACGGATTTCATTTACGCCCAATTTAACTTTGTCCTTCGATTATCAGGAATGCATGAAACCTTAAAATCCTGCACTGGTCTTACAGGCACATGCATCAAAGGATTTTGCTCTCGCAAACGGTGCGAATCACAAAAATCAGCCGTATGCGATCGCAAAATCTGCTTTTGGAATGCATGAAGGGTGAAGGCCCTCGCAATTTGAGAATTCGCAAATAACTGCGAATTCTCAAATTGCATGAAACTTTAAAAAATTGCGATTTCGCAATTAGGGGGAGCAAATTACCATGAGGTTGAACCTCATGGTAATTTGCGAAAACTTTGAAAAATGCACAAAGTTTCATGTTGTGCACACACATGCCCTTAGGGCATGTGTGTGCACAACATATGTGCACAGATTGATTTCAGGGGTGCAATAGGGTGTCCTTTGGACACCTCTGCACCCTTGAAATCGCATTCTCAATTTGCGATTCGCTAATTGCTAATCGCAAATTGAGAATGTCTTCCCATTCATTCCTACGGGCCTCTAGGCCCATAAGAATGAATGGGGAGGTATTCCTTAATTGCGAGTCGCAATTCCCGAGTCGCAATTAAGGAATATTAAGAAATCACAATTTATTTAGCGATTTCTTGATGCATTGCATTTTGCAATTCCTTAATTGCGATTCCTTATTTTTCGCAATTAGGGAATTGCAAAAAGCAATATTGATGCATGTGCCTTTCAGTGTGCTAACAGACTGCCAAATTTCATGGAGAGCAATGAAGTTATTAGCATTGAAATTCTTTTTTTTTCCCCCTTCTTCCCTTTTAACTGTGGCCCTCTTGACTAAGAATGGAGTAAATATGCTAAATGTTTGCCAAATGTTATGTGGCTTTATCAAATGGTGGTGCCACAATTATTCGAAAACAAATACATTTTTGACCCTTTTTTGGCAAAATTGCACAAAATAGAAAAATACCAGGAGAAGCTAAACGACTATAGATAACGCGTACACGATAAATATCTTTCAAATTTCATGCACGTTTGTCCAACGAGCTAAAGTTATTGGTTAATAAAGATAATACCCCTTTCCAATTCTCAAGATACCTCTATGTTTTGACCCTTCTATGTTCACCACAAAAAGTGTTCTAGCTACTAATTTCTCAAGAACCACTGAGCCTATTTACAGACCAAGAAAAACACTTCCTTGAGATTTTCATGCCACATTTGGTGTAATTGTGGTCCAAGGATTTTTTACATCATAAAACAAAGAATCCCATTTTTGTCCCTTGCTTGATGGATCTTCATGAAATCTGCCATGCCGAACCCCAAACCGGGTGAATGGTTTTATTGGAAAGTTGTGTGCAGACCCATCGAACTGCACCAAACTCATAAAGAATTTAAACACGGCCTTTTCAATGGAAACTGTGACCTACCCGTTACCAGCATATTGATGGCAAACTTTGCATGAATATGGAAGTCCCAAATCGATCTTTTCTTGGTGTCTTGTAAATCCATTCAGTAGTTGGGTACGGGGTGGGACCCTAAGGGAAAATACTTTTTTATATCTTGACATGAAAAAGTGCATTTTAATGTGCCGAATATGCATGCATTTTAGCAGATGCTTAGCAAATGTAGCCTACTTTTTGTATTTTCAAAATTTCCAGACCTATTGAGGGGAGCATAGTTTAAAGGTGGGGCGCGCCCTTTGCTAATAATCTTGGCATACTGTGACATATCAGAAAAGAATGGCAGAACTTTACAAGGAATCATTTTCTATTGGTATATCATTTTTTATTCTGACCCGTCAAGGAGTGGCAAAGTTAAAGAGGGGCAATAAGTTTCCATTTGCTACCACTTTACACTGTTTTATGAATCTGCATGAACTGTGGCAAGCAGTTGGCAAGTTAAAACCAGTGTTGGAATTTCAGGTTTTGAGCACACCCAATAAAGAGTACAGATTTAAATTGGGCACAAAGCATTTTTGACTTGCTAATCATTTTGGCACCGTTTGCTGGATCTCCTCAAAACTTTGTAGAGACTATAATGTTTAACTTACTCTGGTATTTTTAAATTCATGCCAGTCCATCAATCAGGGCACATTTAAAGGAGGTCAAACAAGTGTTAATTTGCTAATACGTTTGAAAGCATTTATTATTAACACATTATGTTGAGTTTTTAGTGAGATATAAAGAGGTGCAACACGTTAACAACACAATAAGGGCTGTACTTCAAGCACCCGTTGCCATTTGTAAGTTTATCTTTATTCTGGTATGTCACATTTTGAGCAGATCCACCAAGGGAGAGGCAAATTTTCCTTCGATATTAATTTTGGTGCTGTTTTATGAAACATGATTACATTTGGCAGCAAATTATGCCCAGTGCAAACACATCAGGTTTCATGCAGATCAAAAAAGGAGGCAAAGTTACAGGGAAGAGTCAAAAAAGTGGTTGGATACATGGCCTAGTCAAATGCTAGGAACCTGTAGTCAAATCCATGTTCCTTACGACCCAAGGCCATGCACAAAACGGGTTGGCTGCCCATAGTGGTTGGGTGCTGGCCCTGTAGCAAACCCCTGCGTGAAATGGGACAATGGCAGGTGAATGCAGTACATCATAACAAAACCAGAAATTCACTAAAAAAAAGTTAAAGGTAAGTTATGGTTCAAGCTATAAAAACAAACTGGAATTCACCACTAACGGTATTCAATCCAGACTATGCACATCATAATTTACCCTCCATGCTCAGTGTACTACTTCGCCAAGGCTCATCAAAAAAGCTAAATACCAAGAATAAAACATCTTCGACAAAGATGTAGTTCACTACTTCTATCCATTCATTGAGACCTCTAAGTTCTTTAAGTGTCATAAAATGTTATGCCAATTTTAGCAGCATACTGAAATGATTTTTACAACATACTTTTTCCATGTACATTAGCATATACTGATCAATCTACTGGACATATGAAAAAGAGGTTTGGCACACACTGAATAATGTAATGAACTGGAGAGAAAATGTTCCAATTGTTGCTCTTTCATCACTCTATGGTTACAATAAAGTTGAAATTAAATGGTTGGTATTTAAAGAAATAACTGCTAAAGAGATATATCTAAAGAAACATTTTGCTCAAGAGCCAAATATGCTTTGGTCTTTTCTATGCCTGATATTCGATATATACATAAGCATCACAACACAATGCAACAAATGATCTTCCAGTTACAGTAACTAGTGTAACACGTTACTTTAATGATCTCTAGTTAATTGTTCATGTTATTAAAATAGAGGCAACATAACAGCATGCATGAAAATTATTTTTGGCACATTCAGTATGCTGTAAAATATTTGTATATATTTGCAATACTCCTATTTCTTCAGCAATAAACAAAGGATTGACCCTCTTGTTGGAATATGTTTTGTATCTGTCTCGTTCATCATTTGTGCTCTTATGTTATGTGTATTTATAAAGTGTACTATCACCAGTGTGGGTATCCTAGCGGTGCAGTTTGACTACCAGAAGTAAAGACCTTCTAGTAACAATATTTACTTATGCAGAACTCATTAAAACAGTTATGTATCGTATTTAGAACCCCTGCAGACCTTTTAACTGAACAGGCAGCAGCTTTACAACAGTGGCTTAGAGGAGCCATCAATACATTTATGATATTAAGGATTTTCATCCACTTTTTCCAACTATCTTTTCAGAGACTGCTGGATTGCATCTTTAATATGACTGATTAGAAAGTACTAAAGCTATTACAATGCATCTAATACCCCAAAATCATTTTCATACTTATCAAAGTGTTGTCATATGACCCCTTGCCTATATATCAATAGGGCCTAATTATATATATTCTGGGTCCTCATTCTTACGTCTTGCAGACTATTTTAAAGACTTACCACCAGGAATTAAACATTTGAGTGTTGAAATGAATTATTAAGGCATTGTTCCAGATATCAAAGATAAGTAAATAATAGGTGCTTCAAATATCTCAGTTGAATGTTATGTGATGTTATGTGTATTTGTAAAGCACACTGTCACCTGCAAGGGTATCCCGGCGATGTCAGTCATTCAGCAGTGAAAAGTGTCTTTTTCACTGACAGACTGACAATGGGGCATTATTATTTTTAACCAAGAGGTTGACTAAAACACTGTTCTGCCTCTCCGTTCATTGTTGACAAATAGTCTAAAATTATTTTGACATGCTTACAAACATGGTAGATATTTAACTAAAATAATTTTTTTCAGATGTCAGTTCTCCTGGGTTTATAATTTGTCTTTTCATAATTAAATGGGAGTTTTAATTTAACCATATACAGTCTATTTAGACTTTCATTCATATTTAAAAGTTCCAACAAGTGATGAGTTCAGTGTCACTTAAACATTTAAAATTGCAGCACTGATCTGTAAATGTACTTCTATCACTTAAATCAAACAGCAACAGGTTCAGATAGGCCCCTCTAGTCAATTCAAATTTCAGCTTATCATTTTCATATAACGGTGCAATATATGAAATGTGTTTCCGTGTAAAAACGAATGCCCTTAAAATGTTTTGTTGCAAAAATAAAATAAAAAGTGCTTGTTAATTTGACTGACACTTTAAAGAAGGTAAAGAACGAAGCTCCTGGCCTTAATGTGTTCTACCACACTGTGATCTTTTTATGTTGATGTGCAAAAATATTAAATCCAAAATATCAATTGTCACTAGTTCATAAAGGTATCTAAAGCTTGGTAAAAATAGAATTATTTTTCTTAGCTCCACATCTACATCTCTTGATGATGTACATATCTTCCTGTTACATAAATGTGGAATGCCCTTATAATGGCATTTTCATGGCAAGAAGATAAACTAAATTCAACTTTCTGGGTGATATTGAAGGTGCTACAGAATAAGTCAGCCAAAGCACAGCAGAATTTCCAATTCTCCGCTCATTAAGAAATCATGAGAACACGCTAGGGCTGGATAGATCACTCCCTATGCAAGACCTCATCAAACACCACCAGGCAAGCCCTCCCCTGGAACCCTCTGCGGAAAAGGACAAGAGGAAGACCAAGAAATACCTGGCGTCAAGGACTTGAGACTGACTCTAAGGAGATGGATTACACCTGGAGTCAGATTAAAAGAAAGGCTCAGGATAGAGATGGCCAGAGAGTGCTGGTTGATGGCCTACACCCCAGGAGTGGTAGTAAGCATAAGTAAGTAAGTAAATAAAACACAGTGTGAACATCCAATTTCATTTATACTAACTTATAGGAATTGTATAAAATAGTCGAGATTTTCTCAGGTGTGTTTACATTGTAGTGAGGTGTTAGTGGGTTATGAATACAATTATAAAACATGAATGAAGTTGAGATCCATTATGCATAAGTCAGTAGTCCCGTTATTATATTAATAATTTGGTGTATTTGTTGAATATTTATGAAAATAATAAGTACTGCTTATAAACAAACTATTTAAAGTAATCTATATTGGCTCTACACAAGTGATCACATTTCAATGAGTATCAAATAAATATGCTGCAGGTGCCACTCTCTTAGTCAAAAGTCTTAGTGATGCTACAATGGGGGACTCTAAGGATATAACTACATTTCAATATTATATTAAATTACATCATTTTGTCCACTGATCTAGACACTTCAATCCCCACAATATGTCATTGCATTGCCTTAAATATTTCTGCCCACTACTGAGTATAGTAAAACTATTACTGTTGCAGAAGTATGTCACACACACAATATTTTAAAATGACATTAGAATTATAAAACTTATAATGTAGAATATATAGATGACTGTCATCAATTATGTTTGCTAAATTTTAAAAAGAAAGCTGTCACCATTAATACAGACTGATGAGTCTAATTTTTGAATGATTTGTTGAGCTAATTATGTCTCGAAGATGGTGCCTACAGGAATGTAGCGAGAGGGTTAGAGCAGAAACTCATTTAATATTACCATACATTATTGATGGGATAGGCATGCTGTTTGATTCATGTACAAATGTGACTATTGCATGATGATGCATTAAGCAAGTGTGTCAAAAAGACACTTCAATGTTTGAGATATCTATTCCAGTGAATTGATCCGGTAGTGACTTGAACGTGTAAATGTGAATCTATTTATAGAGCCTTTCCCTAATATTGGGTTGTAGACTAGGGATTAATATATATATATATATTTTTTTTAAATGAGCGAGGCTGTATCAACAAAAAGGATGCTGGTATATCACAAGTTCTTAACAAGGGTTTATTAGATACCAGAGTGTCCTTTGTTTGGTTAGATGCTGACTAATCTAAAGAGGTAACTTAAAACTTTTAAATAATCCCTGTGTGACACTATATTATACTTTGATTGCATAGTTTACCTGTACTTTGGTATGCCCCCTTATTTTTGAGCTACAAACAATAGTATCAAGACTTGGGTTTTGTTTGTCTTGTATTCAACTGAGTACAAAGATGGAATACTGTGATGGCTTTTAAGACCACTGAGGTCCCTTCTTCACAGTGTTTAATGTGTTAAAAATTAAGTGACAGGGTCCTTTTTGGTAGAGTACTGCAGCCTGCACCACCCATACCCTGCCAGCGCTCCCATGCACAGTCCCAACATAACACCTAAGCATTGACATCCTACTCGTTTTTGACCATTCAGGTGACATCCGGCCAAAAATGCTATAATAATGTCATGAGAGGCTATTATTTATTTCAGTGTATTTTGACTTAATTAACACGCTTGCTGTACTCAACTGAAAATTAAGAAAGATAATGCCACCATGTGCTGACAATTAAGTGTCGGTGCCAAGCACCGGAAACCACCGGCACAAATTAAGCACTGCTTCTTCAGAAGCTTGAAACGTCATACATTGAACAATTGAAAAGCATTATCCACTATGTGCAACTAACTCAGAATAGTTTACTTTAGAAAATTGTTACTCTTAATCCAGAGTTTTGTTGTTCAAATATAGAAAAGCTCCTCTTTATAATGAGCAGTATTCAAGACCCATGTCTTTTATTTTCAAACACCAGAAGAATGAGTTGGTACTTATTTAAGCATATTTCAATTAATTAATCAATCATTGCATTTGTAAAGCGCACTACTTACCCGTGAGGGTCTCAAGGCGCTGGGGGGAAAAGAATGATGCTACTGCTCGAAAAGCCAGGTCTTGAGGAGTCTTCTGAAGGTCAGCAGGTCTTGGGTCTTCCGTAGGTGGATGGGGGGGTGCCGCCGGAGGTTGCTCTTTGGATGCGGGGGACTGTGGCGAGGGCGAGGATGGCAGAGTGTAGCTGGCAGGTGGGGTGTAGAAGCTAAGCCGTCCGTTGAGGTACGCTGGTCCGGTGTAGTGGAGTGCCTGGTGTGCGTGGGTGAGGAGCTTGAAGGTTATCCTCTTGCTGACAGGGAGCCAGTGCAGGTCTCTCAGGTGGGGTGTGATGTGGCTGCAGCGAGGGATGTTAAGGATCAGGCGTGCAGAGGCGTTCTGGATGCGTTGAAGCCTTTTCAGGAGTTTTGCCGAGGCTCCTGCGTAGAGTGCGTTTCCGTAGTCCAACCTGCTGCTGACGAGGGCCTGGGTGACCGTTCTTGTCATTTCGGTGGGAATCCACTTGTAGATCTTGCGGAGCATGCGGAGGGTGTTGAAGAAGGAGGAAGAGACGGCGTTGACCTGCTTAGTCATGGAGAGGGCGGAGTAGAGGATTATCCCTAGGTTACGTGCGTGGTAGATGGGTGTTGGAACTGTTCTCAGTGCGGTCGGTAATCAGGAGTCATCACAGACCGAGGTCCGAGGATGAGGACCTCCATCTTGTCGGAGTTCAGCTTCAGTCGGCTGTTCCTCATCCATTCGGCGTCGGCCTTCATTCCTTCATGGAGGTTGGTTTTGGTGGTGTGGGGGTTCTTGGTGAGGGAGAGGATCCGTTGGGTGTCCTCGGCGTAGGAGATAATGTGGAGGTCTTGTAGTCGGGCGACATGGGTGAGCGGTGCCATGTAGATGTTGAACAGCGTAGGGCCGAGGGATGAGCCCTGAGGTATGCCGCAGATGATCTTGGTGGCTTCAGAGCAGAATGAGGGGAGGTGGACGCTCTGTGCTCTGCCGGAGAGGAAGGAGGTGGTCCAGTCCAGGGACTTCTCTTGGATCCCGGTGTCGTGGAGGCGTGTTCGTAGTGTGCGGTGGCAGACTGTGAAAAATGCGGCTGATAGGTCAAGGAGGATGAGGGGCGCGGTTTCTTTTTTGTCTAACAGGGTTCTGATGGCATCGGTGGCGGCGATGAGGGCAGTTTTGGTGCTGTGGTTACTGCAGAACCTGGACTGGGACGGGTCCAGGATGTTGTTCTCCTCGAGGTAGCGGGTCAGTTGTTTGTTGACGGTTTTCTTGATGACCTTCGCCAGGAACGGGAGCAGGAGATATTTAATTTATAAGTGTGAAATTGAATTCATACTAATATGTACTTATGTGAAGATTGGGCAAAACATACACATACACATATTAATAAACCTTTTTTTAAAGAAATAAACCAAACTGGAATACAACTAATACAAGGAACAACACAGTTTAATTCAAATTATGGTTTAGGTTTTACAATTTTCAAATTTGGTACATTGTTGCAGGTTTCAGCCCAAAACATTTCTCAACACTCTTGCACACCAGATATGTTTTAGCAGTAATTGCAAACATGCTCTCGTACACATAATCTAGTAGTACAGCTTTGAGCCAACTTATTATTCTGTCTAAAGTTGTATTGTGTTCGTTTTTCCTTACGATTTTTATTTAGGCGAGCCTTTAGTTTTGAAAGATGTGTTTAATTGTTTTTAACTAAAGAATACTGTTTCAGTGGCACATTCAAATGTCATCACTCTCTTAACAGTTGTGTTTGTGCCTTTTAACTATGTTTCTTTTTATGTAATGGTGGTTCTGTCTGTCTTCAAGTTTATTGACTTACAAAAATAATTCTTTCTATTTACAGAGTTTAGTCACATGGCTTCAGCTTCATGCGCAATTTGAGCAACACATGTTTCTCCCACCATTGATCTATTTCAGGCTCCCTTAAGTGTTCTATAGCATACAACACCTTGGGGTATATTCACAAGAACGAGTGATAACTACCGCAAGAGTAGCGTAATGCAACTTTCAGCATCGCAGCCTATCACGGGAAAATAACCCAGTGACAACGTGGAATTCACAACACGGCGGTAGCATGTGATAGTTTGCCTACACTGCGGACAACGTGCACAAAACAACCACCTCGACAGAGATAAAAACACAAACCCCAATGTGACAAAACCTGCGATGGTCGAAAGCACGATAAGAAAACAGTAACAACCAGTGCAAGGGCAGCAATACTCACGGGAAATGCAGGAAAATAGTACAAGAACAGCACACGGAAAATGCCACTGAACAAAAATCAACAACAGTAGAGTACGACTAATGCACCCTGGCCAGCTGCAGAGGACAACATGTACACCACAACATCCAAGCACCGTGGAAGAACAGAACCGACAGGCACACTGCACGAAAGAGACCAGTGGCAGACAGAGCAGAGCAACAGGAGCAACACACCCACGTGCAGCATACGCACACAATCAGGAGTGCACCCTGGCAGTGACAACATCCCGGGTCAAACAGCACCCCCACAACATTTGAACACAGGACACAACTGGTTCAGCAAATGTGCACAACCTGCCAAATCACATCTGTAATGCAGGGAAACGTAACATCAAAATGTACAAGTACAAGCTGAGACCTGCAAAAAAAGTTTATTCACACATGCAGTGCATTTGGACATTTTCTACTGTCGCATGATTGCCATGGACGGTCACAATGTGACGTGTCAATGATGGTATTCCTACGGGCCATTCCTGCCGCTGCTGCAGTAGGATCTGGGCCACCTGCCCCATCACTACCATCAGCGGCTGGTACCTCTGGAACTGGGATCCATGGGGCCCTGGTGCAAACACAGATGTTGTGCAACACACAACATGCAACGATCAGCTTGAACACAATGTCTGGGCTGTACAGGAGCTTCCCACCTGTGCCGTCCAGGCACCTTAAACATGACTTCAACTCCCCCAATGTGCGTTCAACTATGCCCCTGGTACGTAAGTGGGCCGCATTTTACTGCCTCTGGGCGGGTGTGTTCGGATACCGGAGGGGTGTCATCATCCAAGGGCAGAATGGATATCCTTGATCACCTGTGACAGTGCAGGGAGAAAAGAGTCAATACTTGGTTCTGCAGAATATGATAGCAGGTCTACCAATCCAGTGACGCCTGTGCTGGCTGTGTGTGGAGTGAGTGTTCACCAGCCCGCAGGGAGTAGCTGTTGCAGGCAACTAAAGCACCAGTCTGTATAGGGTGAAGGGGTAGACCAGGATGACCATGGAGTGTTGTGGTCGTGTCTGGTAGGTGTTCGTGTAGTTTGACATGTTGAATGTGGTTTGGTCACATGTGCATCCCCACAGTTGTGTATTGTGCTTTGGAGACATTGTGATGTGTGGTGTGTTGACTTGGTACTTACCAACGAGCCGTCCCATCCCATATGTGCCATCCTGGAATTACTGGTTGATGATGGACTGTCGGAAGATGAAGGAATCATGCACACTGCCTGGGTAGTTGGTGACGGCATGGGTGAAGAGTCCTCGGTGGTCCACTATTGCCTGCACATTGATGGAATGCTCTGCTTTCTGTTGCAGGTAGTGGTGTGCAGTATCCGCAGGGGGTACAAGTGGGACATGTGTGCAGTCGATTGCCCCCAACACAGCTGGGAATCCGGCTATGGCGTAGAAGCCTTGCTTTGTCTCCAGCTGTTCCTGGGCAGTGTTGGGGAAGTGAAGGTACTGGTGTATGAAGCTGAGGATGGCATCCAGGACAGGTGTGATGAACTTTGATAGGGCTGGCTGTGAGACCCCTCTGACTCTGGCAGTTGTTGGTTGGAAGGTATCAGAGGCCAACAGGGGCAGCACAGCCAGCATCCTTGTCTGCAGAGGGATGTTGGTTCTCCGCTGTGTTGGGACCATCAGCCTGTGGGCAATGTGGGTCAGGATGCGGTGAATGATTGTCTTTTTGAGCCTGTAGTGGGCAATGACTTCCTTGGTCTGTGAGAGTGGTGCGTTTTTGGTAGGTCCACTGTCTTACTCTGCGCTGCCTCTGTGGTGGTCCGGCGGTGGGGGCGGGTCCGTGTCCAGGGGGTGGTGGCGTTGCTGGGGTTGGTGGTGGTGGGTGTTGCGGCCCTGTTGGGGCTCCGTGCTGCATGATGAGTAGCTCCATGGCGTTGTTCGTTCTTCGGATGTGGCTGTATGGGGGGCTCCATTGTCTACTGCAGCTAGTCATCCGTCCTTACTCCTGCTTGAGGCAGGTGTTAAATACCTGCAGCTAACACAGCTTATCGTGTGTTTTTGGTTCACTTCGCGGATCTGTCAGCTCATTGTTTATTTCGTGTGTTTCTGCACAGGAACGCCTCCTCTGCATCTCATTCGCGTTAGTTGGTGGTGTCCACTGTGGTGTTAGGTTTTGGGGTTATCGCAGGAATTCTGACATTGTCTGCTATTTAGACCAGCTTGTGAATGGAGTGTTAGTTCTATCTCCACTTTCGATGCTTTAAGGTGGTGATAAATCGGAGGTAACTCCTTGTGAATATGCCCCTATGCAAACGTAGGTTATCGCACATCAACTGAATATAATTCCTAGCAGCATTCTTCACCTTTACATGCCTTGCTTTCATGAATCATGCTTAAAGCACCAAAATTGATTTTTGCATGTACCATATGTATTGTAGCCATTTTTGGCTTTAGCAGCTTTCTGTAATGTGTTTATTTTCTAAGGACCATTCTCTTTTCAATCTGTATATCTTTTCCTGATTTAACTCATTACATACATATATGTGCCATAAAACACAACAATGATGTGGTAACTATAGATTTATTCCAGCTGGATATGTACACAGCCAAAAACATACCTCAGATTAAGGTGCACTATTAAAATATGTTAAATAAATAATTTCATGGGAATGCTTATTGAATATCATCCATCACTGCGCAAGATCTAATCAAGCAGTGCTTAAATATTCACATATGCAAAAACAACAGTTGATGGACAGAATGCAGAACAATGTCATACTTTCACCCAGTACAGAGATATGGGCCTAAATCTATCATTTTTTTGCTCACCATGCCATTCCAGTTTGAACCCAGCCATTTGCAAATCAGTCTTGACCCTGTGCCCCATGGGAAAAGTCTAGCCCGAACTGCCAAGCCAGGTCCTCCCTGGACTGGAAACAAGCATCCTAGGACCGGTTTCGGGCTTTCAGCCCTCCTCAGCCAGGATAGCTTGATTCCAGTGGCATGGAGAGCACGGGACTCACGTCTGAGCATACCCGTCCCACTCGGGGTGACAAATGCAGAAACAACAGTTGATGGACAGAATGCAGAACAATGTCATACATTCACCCCAGTACAGAGATATGGGCCTAAATCCTTCGTTGTTTTGCTCAACATGCCATTCCAGTTTAAACCCATCCATATGCAAATCAGTTGTGACCCTGTGCTCCATGGCAACAGTTCAGCCCGAACTGCCAAGTCAGGTCCTCTATGGACTGGAAACAAGCTTCCTAGGACCGGTTTCGGGCTTTCAGCCCTCCTCAGCCAGGATAGCTTGATTCCAGTGGCATGGAGAGTACGAGATTCACGTCTAAGCATACCCGTCCCACTCGGGGTGACAAATGCAAAATCAACAGTTGATGGAGAGAATGCAGAACAATGTCATACATTCACCCCAGTACGGAGATCTGGGCCTAAATCCATCGTTTATTTGCTCACCATGCCATTCCAGTTTGAACCCAGCCATACGCAAATCAGTCTTGACCCTGTGCTCCATGGGAACAGCCCAGCCCAAACTGCCAAGTCAGGTCCTCTCTGGACTGGAAACAAACATCCTAGGACCGGTTTCATGCTTTCAGCGCTCCTCAGCCAGAATAGCTTGATTTCAGTGGCATGGAGAGCACGGGACTCATGTCTGAGCATACCTATCCCACTCGGGGTGACAAATGCAAAAACAACAGTTGATGGGCAGAATGCAGAACAATGTCATACATTCACCCCAGTACAGAGATCTGGGCCTAAATCCATCATATTTTTGCTCACCATGCCATTCCAGTTTGAACCCAGCCATATGCAAATCAGTCTTGACCCTGTGCCCCATGGGAACAGTCAAGCTCGAACTGCCAAGCCAGGTCCTCCCTGGACTGGAAACAAGCATGCTAGGACCGGTTTCGGGCTTTCAGTCAGGATAGCTTGATTGCAGTGGCATGGAGAGCATGGGTTTCACGTCTGAGCATACCCGTCCCACTCGGGGTGACAAATGCAAAAACAACAGTTGATGGACAGAATGCAGAACAATGTCATACATACACCCCAAAACAGAAACCTGGGCCTAAATCCATTGTTTGTTTGCTCACCATGCCATTCCAGTTCACATACACAGAAAATCATGGGAAATGAATGTTAGAAAGTGACTATTTATAAAGAACATATTGGATATGAGCAAAATTATACAATGCAGTACCTAACCTGCATGAAAGCTTTGTCTTTTTTCAAACCTATCCATCACCTACAAGTTTCCTACAAACTGAATCAAATAACACAAATAGAAATCTTAATTCCGCTTTTGTGTAGATCTCTAAAATTCCACCTATATTGGAAAGGGGTTACACCATTCTGCCAAAGCACACCAAAGTGTATCAAATGGTGAACATTTAAAATAAACTGATGCCATATGCGAAACAGAGTTAAAGTCAAATGTTGAAAATCCCTACAGAACAATAGAAAACACTTATTAACCCAAACATCACAGAGAGGTGTGACTAACTCTCAGCCATAGTACAATTTCAATGAAATTACAAAATATTCCAAAGCAGCAGACTTACACCCGCCTTGACATTTTTTTTTATTCTACATATGGACAACCAACACAAGTGATTTCCACCCGAATGTCATCGGTTTCAAATGTTGCAAAAAATTGAAATATTAATAATAATGTCCCTTTTATTTATTTGAAGCAAAAGGAACAAATGATGGATGGAATGATGAACAATTCCAGCATTCATACCCAGTCACTGGGATCTGGGTTTAATCCTTTGTTCTTTTGCTCACCACACAACCCCAGTTTGGACCCAGCCATATGCAAATCAGTCTTGTCCCTGCCCCTCATGGGAACAGTCCAGCCCAAACTGCCAAGCCAGGTTCTCCCTGGACCTGAAACAAGCATCCTGGGACCGGTTTCGGGGCATCACCCCTCATCAGCTAAGCGCCCAACGAGCATGATTGATGCGCTGTTCAACCCAGTGGTCTAGTGAGAAGAGAGACCACTGTCTGCAATCTATCTCACCTCATACTGAAACCAGATGATGCAAGGTCACTGACCGCACTAGCCAGTGGTGTTGATCCACAACTCCCTTATGCAGAAAATGTGGGGCTGAGCTCATATGAACTGAGAGACTATGCCACGCTTGCAAAAAGGTTGACTCTAACCTTTGCTGGTAGAAATATTTAGGCAGAAAGTCTATTGAACTGAACTAATAGATCACTGACAGAAGATTGGATCCAAAAATATTGTGTGGACAGAATATTGTGTCCAACAATATTGAGGACCAAAAGATTAAGAAGGTAAGTGCAAATAGGTAAGTATAGATTGAGTATTCTTTACTCTACATCTACGTACCTTGAAGATATATATATATATATATATATATATATATATATATATATATATATATATATATATATATATATCTATATATATATATATAGGTACATATATGAGGAGTCATATATAGTAAAACTTTATTTAATTATAGAAACTTACCTTCACAATATTTTTGTCCTCAATAGTCTTTGCACAGTATTTTTGGATCCAATATTCTGTGTAAACACCCTAATAACTGTACACTGAGATAATGATCTGCACCTGTGCCTAATCAAAAGCCTATACCCTTATCTTTGCTTTTCTTGCTAAAGACATGTGGAACTTCCCGGAGGGAAAAAGGGGAGGAGTGGTCACTGTAGAAAGTGGTTTTAATTAGCGATTGGAAGTTAAGTCGCAAACCTTTATCTGAAACATCCTTGAAGTGTGAAGTAATTCATTTTGCAGTGATCTTAAAGTACTTTATTTTTAACTCAAGGCAAGCACTGGTCTGGACAATACTTTACTGTGCCTGTTTTTTCACTGTTGAGTTCTGAGCTCTTGCCTCCCAAACTACCACCATGAGAAGCCTTTGACTGCTATTTCTTGCTACCCTGAAAGTCAAGCGTGGATAGCTGTAGTTGGTTCAGGTTGAAGAGCCACAGAATGGCAGTCCCAAGGACACCAGAGGCAAACAACCTAGACCAGCAAGATTGTGGTCCAGTAGCCTCTGCTTCAAAGGGAGTCTTACAACCCAGTCTTCCCTCAGGAGATTTGCAAATAAATGTAAAAATAATAGGACTCCTGACGGAATTATTTTGGAAATCTTTTTCTTTTGAGGTTTATTGTATGGTTGATAAGATCCAATCAGAGATAATATTTAAAAAAACATTTTAAAGAAGAACATAATTCGTTTGACACTGGTTGAAATTAATTGAATTGAAATGGAAAACAAACTCTATGCTGAAAGTATAGTACAAATATTAATTATTGAGGAAATACAAAGATTGCTCAACACTAACAAACATATTTATTGTCTAATATGATATTTTTTCCTTCCAAAAACACAAAAATATATAAGACAGTAAAATCCAAATCATATGTAGGGTCACTTCTTCTGAGATTTTATATCATCAAGTAGTTTTTTGTGTGTTTTAAAAAAAAACAATTGACCATGTATTTTTTGGATAACAGTTCAACCCTCTTTAATAAACTCTAGGAAAAGAGCATGTTATTTTATACAAAATAGAGATGGTTGATGTGGAGAGAATGTCAATGTTTCAGTCTCTTAGTGAAGAAAATCTATGAGACTATCTTCAGGACAGGTATTGAAAATAGGAACCTTGTTTATATGTACAACCAAATATTTTGTATTTGTTTTAGGTTCTTTTTGATGTAGATGCTACTCAAATCAATGGATGATGCCTCTGACAGATGTTCTGTTAAATAATATACAAGTGAATCAAAATCACAAAACTTTCACAACACCAGCAAAAGAATCAGCTAACTGCATAGAATACAATTTTCAAACATTCTTTGAAGCTGCTTAGGGTATACCAGTGTGCATACATATCACATTGCCAAAACAGAGATATATGGGATAAAGTCCCCCGTCCTACATTATAGGGATACTGCTAATCACCAAGGCGTTTGATAACCATATAGATACTGCGTCTGTAAACTACGGGCCAGCATGCCACACCTTGCCTTCTACAAGATTTTATCTGGCCCGCAGCAACTTTTGCATTAATAGGATAAAATTTAATGTCTCTGTTGTTTTACAAAATCTCTGATTCCAGTGATCGAAGGAAAAAATATATATCCAATTCCTTTGGCTGCCTGTCAGTGGCAGCAAGCCTCTTGAATCTTCTCTATTATGTAAAATTAATAAAAAATTGAATAGCCTGTTTTTCTTATCTACAGTTAAGTAATTGATTATTTTGTCAGAGCATTTGCTAATGATTGACATTTTTATTCATTATATACAATTTCTCAGTTTATGCAGAGAATTGTTTCTTTGCATTTGGCATGCTGATTACAAATAAGATCCAAGTAAACCTTATTCATTAATTTAAATTGTATTCATTAATTTATAAAACTGATTTATTTCGAACCATGAATATTTGTAAAGTAAATGATGTAGTCCTTGTACTGAAAAGTTTGGAGACCCCTGATATAGATCAACAAGGCCAAAGGCTGAGTTCCTTTATAAGGTCATGGAACTCTGAGGTGGAATATTCTGAACTGGGGTGGTGTGGAGTGCAAAAAAACGATGGATTTAGGCCCAGATCTCTGTACTGGGGTGAATGTATGACATTGTTCTGCATTCTGTCCATCAACTGTTGTTTTGCATTTGTCACCCCGAGTGGGATGGGTGTTCTCCACACCACTGGAGTCAAGCTATCCTGGCTGAAGACGGCTGATAGCCAGAAACCGGTCCTAGGATGCTTGATTCCGGTCCAGGAAAGACATGGCTTGGCAGTTCGGGCTGGACTGTTCCCATGAGGCACAGGGTGAAGGCTGATTTGCATATGGCCATGTCTGAACTGGGGTGGTGTGGAGTGCAAAAAAACGATGGATTTAGGCCCAGATCTCTGTACTGGGGTGAATGTATGACATTGTTCTGCATTCTGTCCATCAACTGTTGTTTTGCATTTAGCAATATTCTTATAACATATGACAGGGGGTACTTTATTCCTTATAATACATGCTCACACCATAACCCTTCCAAAAAACCACTTAAATTGAGTTTTAGCATTGTTATGCATTTGAAAAATGATCAAAGGAGAACTTAACACAAACTTTTAGCATTCCATTTCCCTAGTTATGACATGGCAACTATCCTCTATTTTGTTCATGTGACTAAATATATACATACAAAAGATTGATTATTTACATGTTACTATATATGTCACAGGGAAATTTCAACGAAAATGACATACAGTAACAGTCATACTTCTCTCACAGTGTTTCCCACTTCTTTGTGAGCATAACTAACTAGTGTGGATATTGATATCTTGCATGCCAATGCACAAATTGCAATGCCATCGATATTGTAAGGCTGTGGAGTTAAGTTTGTTCTATTTCTAAACCTTTGCATTTACCTATCCTCATATAATAGATCTTTATATAATATGTGTGTTTATCTTGGTGTAAGGTTACAAAAATGCCCCAAACACAGATAGAAACCAAAATGCAGAAGAGACAAATGGTACCACAGGCTGTTAAATAGATAAAATAGATATCATTATTAATAATGTGAATGATATATCATGATCGTGTGCCAATTAGATTTACTGATTGCCAGAGGTTTTTATTCAAATATTTTCCTCTTGAAAAGCCTTTTTGGAAGTGTATCTTCTCAATGCATGATCATTTGGTCTGCAATTAGCAATGCTTAGACAACGAGGTGTTGTCTTGAATTCCACACTTGGTACATTCTGAAATTGTGTGTTTTGAATGAGTGAAAACACCTTATGAATATATAACTTGAGCTCATGGGCTAAACCCTCGTAATAAAAGCATAAAATAGCGCAATAATTAATCAAATTCAGACGAAGACATCCTGTAACTCCCAGCTTGTTCGTTCCTTTCTTTCCGGGCTTGTGCTATTTGCTTTCTGTTGCAGATGGATATATTATGCACACGTAGAGGCAATTAAAGATTATCCATCTAACTGATGAATTCCTTGCTTCCCGCGTCAAGCATATCCCTGCAGGGCTCTTAATGCTAAATTTTCAGACTTAAAATGCAGATCTTTATATCCAACATCAGCTGGGAGAAAGAAATAATAAATGCTACAATAATGGCACAGATCTTTTTTGAAAGAATAGTGTGTTTTATTAAGCCCAGGCCTGATGGGATCGGTTCACGGAGAGCTCCATTGCAGCAGATGGACGTTCGCACCTCACCGGAGGGTTTGCGCACTTATTCGTCCACGGTGTGCCTGTACACTGCGACTCTCAACCTTGGCAGAGCAGTAATGGGCATTTTCATTTGTAATCACTTCACTTTCAGCTGTTTAATGGAATCAGTGCTCACTTATGGAAACTGGAAGGTTGCCTCTTTTTTGTTTTTGTAGGCAGTGGTACTAGTTCAACCTCTTCGTCCATGCATCTTGTATGTTTATTTGGAATAGACTATGTCATCTAAATCCAACAAATTTCGAACTGCATGTGCAAAGGAATAACAAATGTGTATTTGGCATTAATCTAGCATCCTGGGGATTTGACATTATCCACTGCCAGCTCATTTTTCATGTATCAATATGGAATTCATATTATGGCTTTCATTAGAACTGGGCTGGTAAAGTCTCACTCTCGCATAAATGAGAGTGTGTGCTAAATAAGGATTCACATTTGTCTAGTTAGACAACATCTTTCCCTGCGCAAATTTCACTAAGTGAAAACTTGTTAGAATTTGTAAGGAGAAAATACTGCATATTTCAAATTTTGCAACTCGGAAGCGGGAAAACGTGTTATTACCACACTAATACCTGTTTCTAAGATGTGGACTTCAAGGTAGATAGGTAATACTGCACCTGGTGGCATCAGCATTTACCGTGTTCAGTATTACATCCCAAAATAATAAGCAACTTGTAATGATATCGATATGTTTCAGCATATAGTACTTTTACTCCAATCACTAGCTGAGTAGGGGAGTAGCATGTTTAATTGTAATAATGGGATTTACAATATTAAAGTACCATTCATAAACCTAAAATGTGCTTGCTTCTACAAGATGATGGTAAACAGTGTCTTTAACATTTGTAGGTTTCTTTCTTCTATAGATATGAGATTCACTACAATAAATGTGTCTTAGTCTCCAGTGTCACGTTAGCCATTTAGCATGCCCTTCAACACCTTGACTGGCCGACACAATGAAGTCAACTCAGCATGTCTTCTTTGGGAACCTTTGTTGGACTTGGCCCTCTCTGTAGGGTCATCCCCAAATGATTAGCCTCCTCTTCTGGTTTTGTTGGCTTTAGGACTTTGTGCACTTTACCACTGCTAACAATTGCTAAAGTGCTTGTACTATCTCCTTTAAACATGGGAAAATGTGCTTACACCCAATTGGCACATTTAATTTACTTGTAAGTCTCATGTACAATAATGCTACATGTACCAAGGGCCAGTAAATTAAACTCCAAGTTGGCCTGCAGCACTTATTGTGCCACCCACTGAAGTAGCCTTTTAAAACATATCTCAGGCCTGCCAATATCCTGTGTGCAGTTTTAAATTACCAAAATTGATTCGGTGAAATAGCCCTTAGGGCAGGGTGCCGTGTATTTAAAGATTTGGACATGTACTTTAAATTTTTACATGCCCTGGTAGTGAAAAAACACGTTCACTCATTTCCTACTACTGCAAGACCTACCTCTTGCAAATGATAACATTGGGTTACCTTATTACATTTAATAAGTGATAACTTTTGATTGGGAGCAGGTAGGAATGGCATGATTACACTCAAATGATGTTTAATTTAAACCCCTCTTTAATGGCAAAGTCGGATTTTAAAATCCAATTTTTGAAAGCTGGCATTTTCTTGTCCTATTTGGTGCCTCCAGTCTGTGTCCTGAGTCTCATGACTAGGTGTAGTTGGCCTTCATGCATTCCTCCCAGGCAGTGAGAGAAAGAGAGACTAGATGTTTGCAGGATAGGGCATCCTGCCAGGATGGGAGGGGAAGAGCTATTCCTGCCCCATTTACATTACATTGCTGCAAATTCAGCAGTTTTGAGGCTCACACGCATCCTGCAGATGTCTCTACCTGTTGAGGCTCAGGTTTAACAGTGAGGCACTGGAAGCCTCTTTAAGCACAGGATGGCAAAGCGCACGCAGGCCAACTCACACTGCTCATGCCGAAGTAGGTTGTATTGCATTGTAGGTGTGTTTATATAGCGCTTACTACCTCTGCTGAAGCACTAATGCACTTAAGTTATTGCACGTTTCCACTTTACTTTACTGGTGTTCTCCAGGAAAACCATGCCAGTCACTCCTAGTTCTTTGGCTTTTGAAAGACAGTGTATTTGGGCTTTTCACTGTGTAATTGCTGGAGAGAATAGGGATGGTTGGAGCCACCTGCATTTGAATGGCGTTGCAGTGTAATAGTAACAATAAATCTGTTTAATAATGGTACAACCACATATTTCTGCCATTTCGAACCATTGTAAATGACACACTACTTATATCCAATTTATCTTAGAATGTATTGATCGAAAGGATGAAATTTGTGACCTACACGATACCGCACTTTGTAAGTGGCAAGCATTCAGCTCACTGAGCCACCTTTGTTTCTTGCATCTAGGTGGATGCAACACTCTCTCTCTGGTTCATGTATCTACAATGCATTGCCCTAGGCTATCCAACTAAGGGGCCCATACCGATCTGGGTCGCAAAGCACTCCGACCGAGCCGGATTCCGGGTGTTTTCTAACCTGGACTCCTGTAGTCCGACCGAGCAAGTACGATGTGGCCGTATGCTGTCGGACTCGGTTCGGTCGGACTCCCATAGAAGTCAATGGGAGCCGGTCATACGACGCATACAGAGGCTACCATTGACTGAATGGGTATGTCGCGGACAAGTGCGCTCCTAAAGTGGGTACGCATCGGTGTCATCCGTACCGTACATGCCTGTGTTGGGGAGACCCAGGGGTCTCCCCCTGTGTCCGAGTCCTACGGCTGCGGGTAACAGGGGGTCCGACATGGACCCCTAAAGTTCAACTCCGGGAGCTATTGCGAGCCGGACGTTCTGACTCGATCCGGCTGTCCGAATCGAGCATCGTACTAGCTCGTTCATAAAATGTCTCCATTGCGTGGCACGGTTTGCTTGTGACCGAGTCGTACGGAGCGGTTCGGACCCAGAAACAATTCGGACAGAGATTTTGCGCTTGTTCGCATCGTACTTCGACGTCTGGACCCGTGTACGACTCGGACGGAAATTTAGCCTCCGAATCGGATCTGCTAATGTCGAACCCGATTCGGTGCCCTACCGACCAAGATCAGAATCGGCCCCTTAGCCATTAGATGCATATGATTTCATATATATTTTGTGGAGGATCTGCCCTTCCAAGCCTCTAATACAGTGTGTACAGATTAGAAAGAAAACAAAAAACTAATTTACGTGAACAATTGCTGAGGGGCGCAGGTGTGGATGGGTGGAGACTAGGGTCCTCTCTCCATGCTACTTTGGCGGGGGAAGCGGCTGTCTTGTGATGCTCTGAGGACAGCAGGCCTGGGCATTTTACTTAGAGAAGACGCACTCTCTCATGATTTTCTCGGCACAGCGAATCTTTGGAAATGGGCGTAAATACACCTTTGTGCATATGTAGTTTATATGTAAACACAGAGTACAAAATACTCTGTGCAGTACTCTACAGAACACTAATGACCACATCTACCTTTACTGTCATAGGAGGTGGCACCTTATTTCATCTTTAACAACTCTTGGATCTTTCTACACTGCTAGAAACCTGGAAATCTCCTCTCCTCGGCAAATTCCGCTATTCAGCTTTTAACAACTATGCCTAGCTTAATGGCTATAGGCTTAAGAGATCTCACTAGTGACTATTTGAGGTATCCACGAGAAAAATTAATGAGATTTCAAACAAGAGTCACACAGCTATAACCAAAGCTCCTCCCTCCTGTAATAAAAGTAGAGGCAAACACTGTTCCCTTCCTTACTCCCTGATCAAGAGAACTTGATTTAGGTTAGTTGGATAAGTTTTCCCTATGACTTACAGTGCCAGAGCTTCTTTCATTTCACTTTTGCCAAATTCTCTAGGTATAAATGAAAGTGAAATAACATTTATTTCTGCAGTGCCACAGCACTTGAGGTTCGAGATCACCCAGTTTTTAGTGAAGAGTTCAGCAAAGAAGATTTGGCTGAACCACCCAGTCTTCATGTTTCTTGCAGCAGAACTTTGTACTGCAGCTTACCAGAGAGTGCAGTTACATTGTGCTTGTTTGGTTTGACCTCCAACCTTTCCCTAATCTCCCCGTGGCGGCACACATTTCAAACATGCTGACCACTGCATGTTTTTGTTTCTTTGCCCTCTGCCCTTTACCTAATCTCCATGCATTATATTACCACCAGTTACTGCAAAATATATTGACTTTCTCAATAAACAAGTCATAACACTTTTATGGAGTTTCAGTAACTTATAATGCACAACTGCTCACCAAGCTAAATCTTGCAATAACAAAAATTATTATTGACCACATAGGTGCAAACTATTGCATTTACAATGCTTATTTTTTCTTGCCATGAAAAAAATACATCTGAGATCCGGCACAGCAGCAGGACCTAAAACAAACAATTAGAGTCCTTGATCGCAGCAGGTAGTGTGACGGACGCGGGGGAAAATCATTCTGGATAGGCACTGCTGAAGTTTTTTCGAGGTTGTGTAGAAAAAAATGTAAGCTGGGATCCAGGAATGGATTGGTTGGAGCAAGCTAACCCAGCACTCATTTTGAGGCTGGTGGCCTGTGTCAGCATTGCCCTAGCTGTTTCCCAGCCCTGGGATTGCTGGGTCAGAAGTGCACATGTCTGATAGGTCGGCTGTAGACAGCCGGCCAGCCTGACATGCGCACTGAGCCCTGGAATCCGCAGGAATCTGCCCCAGTCCCACCCTCACACTCCAGCAACACACAGAATTATAAAATGGTAATGATCATTTTATTATTCTGTTCACCGCTGCTCCAGCAGGTGGGGTGACGCTCTTCCACCTATGTAGAGGAACCGCCACTGATTATTGCACCATTGGCTCATCTAAATTTTCACTTTTCAGGAAACTCCAATTATGTTCCTATGAAATAAGAATAAATGTATATAGAGACACAAAACTGTAGAAGGTGCTGTACCTCTACCCACAACAGATTTTCGTTGGCTATATTATTTTGCGGATACAGAGTGTTTTAAGGCATGATTTTTGTAGTGGAAATATACGAAAAGCTAAACTATATTTCCAAAATGAGATTTTCCAGAGGGTATCTGCTCATTCTTCCGGTTTATTAAAATCGAGCTACTACCACTTTCGACTTTGACACCTTTCCCTCTGGACATTTTAATATCGAAAATCAGGTTTATCGCTAAAATGCACACAAGTTCCAAATTTCTTTTCAAAACTAAAAGGAGTGTTTTTGATGCTATGGTTTTATATCCCCTCTCACTTATTCCTGCACCCTGTTGCTGTAGACCTAACAGAACCGTTTTTTATTTGACACAGGAGAAAGGTCTCCTCGTGAAACACATTTTGGAAATTCACTTATTGATCAGGTTATTCAGAAATCAGCCTGTGGCCATGCTGCATTGTAGTGCAGTGCAGTACCTCAAGGAACAGCATATACACTACAGGGTATTGGGTGTGAGATGTGCTCCCCTTCATAGGTCAATCATTTCATAAGTGGTGTTCACCTTAAAGTGAAGAACATAAAATGTATAGGCACATTTAGGCTTACATTGCCCACTTCACACATCCCAATTTTTTGACAATCTAAGGAATATGAGGAGGGACAGCAGACACCACAGTTTTTCACCCTTTAAAATGTTCTATTTCCACCGTATTTGTCCTTTAAATATATCAATGTTGGACTGTGAGGGTATGCTTAGTATGTAAAGTCCGTGCCCAGCCTTCTGGCTTTCAGAAGGCCTCGAAAACATGGCTGTTTACTTCTGAATAAGCTCCCTCTCTTTAGGTCCTCTCTGTTAATTCAGCCAGCGTGAAGACGCCTTTTTGGTAATTGGGTGCTTTAGAAAAATAGAACAAGGTCCTAAAAAGACTCACTCTTCAGTTTTTGGGGGTTTAATCAAAAGGAATATCAATCCATTTGATCTTTTAGTAAGATTATTATGCCGGTCTGGAAAAGTGTCTTGATTTTGAGGTCTGACTGACTTGTACTGTTACCAATACTTTAAAATATACATTAAGTAGGCTTTGCATCCACCCAAAGGAGCACTACTGTGTCACCACATGCTATTGGCTCTTTGGTGTATCATTCCACCCTCTATGGAGTACTTGTATTGGCATGCATGAAGGAATTATTTTCCATCTAAAAAGTACACTGAAGTTCACACATTAAATTCTTCATTTCTTAGATGCACTGCACACAGAAAAGAATCATTTCGTTTGTTTTTTTCACTGCTCTGGGCTTTTTTTAATGTTTAATCAGGATTTCAAATGCAAGCTTGGCTTGCCCGATGCCCGTTTCTATTAAGGAGACATACAACACATCAGCTTATTGAGTTATCAGACAGAAGCAATCAGCAAATAATTACAGAATTGATTGAGAAAGCAGATAAGAATGCTTACAAAGGACGCTGACTGGTGGTGATATGTTGATGCTGGCTGCTGGCTCTGTTAGCTGAAGAAATAACCACAAATGACTGCTTTGTGTATTACTTTGTCAGCCTCCTGCGAGGGTCCATGTCGAAAGCCTCGGGATTCCCCTCATCTTTATGGGTACATCCATGCTCCACAAGGGGCTTTCAACAGGCCCCATGATCTAGCATAGCGTTCTCCAATGTCGGTCCTGGAGGGATGGATCCATGCAAGATTTATAGCATATCCCCATTTAGATAAATGTAGTTATCTTAAGAATATGGCAGGACCGACTTTGGAGAACCCTGATCTAGCAGAAGGAGTTGTAGTCCTCAACCCAGAAACAGAATGGGTTCTATTAGGATGGGTCTCAACAGGCGAACCACAAACCTTTCAACCTTTATAGGCATAATCGAAGGTTACTTCTCTTCAGAGGGAGCTTCTGTAAGGACGTGGTCTGGAATCCTTCACTCAGCCTGGGACCTTGCAAGATGGAGCTGTGGTTCTGCTTTAATCCACCAAAGATGAAGGTGGAGAGGTACCACAGACTAAGAACACAACATGCAGTGCCCTCTGTGATCCAGGAACATTTTGCAGAAACACGTTGCAGGTGACCCTCTAGGCTCTGTGAGCGTGCTACACCCACCCAGCCATGACTGGCCAATTTTCTTTGCTATGCTTCAGAAATCAGTGATATCTCACAGACATACTATATCTGTCTTCCACTTCCCCTTCATAAATTCGCCCCTGACTTTACCTAAGCAACTGGAACGTCCTGTGGCAGAGACTGACCGGTAACTGAGTGAGTTACTTATCCTGCTGGAAGTTTTTTTCTGTAGAATTTAAGTTGCCTATTGAAAGGGTCACTGACAGAGAAGTCATTGAGTCAGCATGATTCTTTATTGATAGCTTTATTTCGTTCACAGACATTTTGCCCGTACATATTCGAAGACTATCAGAGAGGATTATGTCACTCCAATTGGCTGCGATCCCGATCACGTGATCGGGGGCGCGACCAATGAGAGCGAGGCACACTGAATGTTTGCGCAAGAGGTTTGTTAAAGGTCCTGCTAGAGGACCGGCATCGCGCTAATGCCGGCACCCTTATTGCGGAAGAGTGAACAGCACAGATAAGACGTGTTTCTTCGCGTGTATAAAGTGAGTAACGTATACAAGCGAACAGGCTGACTAAGTAGCAGGTGTGAAACTTCTAGCGCAAGCGGTTTCTTATGATGATTTCATTTTTGTTTTTCTTCAGATAGCGTTTTGCTTTTATAACGAGTAGTACAAAGAGAAGAATAAGTGAGTGCCTTATTGGCGTTTTTCTTGGCACTCTGTAGCACACAGCATGTTTACACTTGGGTGACATCACAGATGATCACAACGTTCGTATTTTGTTTGATTTGCATTATGAACATGCATGAATGCTTTTGTGTTGTTTTGTTATGATTTTATTACTGATACACAGTACTGTTATGCCTTGTTTTCAGCTCATATGGTCCCAGATGAAGGTCATAGCGACCGAAATGCATTGGACTGACCTAATGAAAATAAATGTACATGCAGGACGTTCTAACAAAGAGTAAAAGAAAGAACCATAAGAAGATAAAATAAAGAATATGAACAGTTAAACTTTTTGTGTGTAACTTTTGAGGAAGGCTGGGCAGTCCCCAGTAGGATTATATAGCAGTGCATCGAGGGATGCTTTCACCTTTTCAGAGGAAGGCACAACTTTGGATTATGTAGGGTACCTAAGGCAAGAGGTGCCGCCTTGATTGCACGCTCAACCAACAAGATGAGCTATTGAACAGAGACTTAAGTTTCATTTACAAGAACAGCAGTGCGCTCAGAGCCCCTAGCCATTACAGTTCTGTATCACTGACAGAGAAGTCATTGAGTCGTCTGAACAGAGTAGGGATGCCAGGTATCAGGAATGTGTCTTGGCTGCTATACTCTAGGCCACAGGCAAATCACACCACGCCAATAAAATACTTGCATCTAAGCCTCCTGCTTCAAAAGTCTAACACCCAGCTCCCAGAATTGAATGGTGTATGCATCCCTCAATGCATCACAACATTCCCACATACACTCAAACCAGCCTAGAGAAAACTCCCACTGTGAACAATCCACAGCCAGAAATGTAATCAGTAGAATAAGGACAAAATGCTTCAGAAACAAACATAGTACAGATAGCAAAACCAGTCTGCAATCAGGACACAGTGCTGCTGAGCCGTTCACTTAACAGCACACCAAAGTACCAACAACACAACCAGTCTAGAAATAGGACAAAAAACCTCTCCTTTCCTAGTAAAGGAACACAAAAAAACGGAGCACTTAACCCAACCAAAATGCAGTAGTTTACCAAATAAACCACTAACATAGACATATCAAACATGAAACATGGAGGTTATATGAGATAATATAACTCATGGGATACATTACTACATGTCCACCTTTAAAGCAAAGCAAACCACAAACTCAATTTACTAACAGAATTAGCTCACAGCGACCTACAATTTTCCAATAATGATTCAGATATGTAGCCACCCTCAAGACATGTGACAGTGCATCATGTATATGAACCACAATTTCCTCTTGAGTATATTAGAAAATATAGTAAACAATCCTGTAACAGAACCGAAAAAGGTTCAAATATGCAGCTCAGACAAGACATACTAACAACAATGTAACAGAGCCTACGAAAGTTTCAGATGTGTGGCCTGAACACAAGATGAACAAGGCACATTCATAGTAAACAACTGGTACAACTGCAAGTACATCACTGAGCAACATACCAGAACATAGATTAGATTCAATCCAACAACTTCAGAACAAGACACATATTCAGAACCACGCATTAATTATTATTATTATTATTATGCGTTCTTATATAGCGCTCGATTACCCGTAGGCATCTCGGCGCTTGCCTTGGGAACCCGTCCTGGCTTCCCCAAGGTGAAAGCAAGGCATCCCGCCGCGGGGGGGCCGTAGTGGAGATTAAGCAGGCTAATGCCCAGAGCTGCAGAGTGTGAACCCATGATTTAAGTAGGCACCGAAACGAGAATTATCGAGTCCGTGGATATTTGGGCTCAAGACCCTGCCGCGTCGGGAATTGAACCCTGGTCCCGGGTCTGACCTCTGCTTCAGGGTCTGCCTCCTCTAACCAGTGAGCCACACTTCTCCACAACGCACAGACTGAAACCGCAAAATGGCTGAAACCTGAAACTTCCATGCACAGTAAGTAACATTATCCCAGTGATATGCATACTAAAACACCTGCACTCAATGAAAACAACACTCAGTAATGTGACAAAACTTCTACATGGTTCCGTTCAAAAATGTGACTTTACCAAGGGTCACAAGCTAAACAACCCACAGTAAGGTACTTAAAGTTAGCCATTTTTCAAAATTGCTTTTTAAATGCTGGACACGCATTAAATGTCCCACAGAAATAGACATGAATATCATGATTAGTCCAACTAGCAGCTTCAACGCAGAATACTCAATACCCTACTCTCATGTACTTAAAATAGTTCCAGATTGAGGCTACAGGGCTGCAACGCTACACCAAGCAATGACATACAACACATGTAGGCACAACAGAAAATGGAGCACTTAACAATGTAACAGTAATTAGGAAGGTTTTGACATGTAGCTTCAACACAAGACAAGTAACAAACTGTACAAGAAATCTAGTGATGGAATTCCCCCACTTAAGGAATTACCCACACTGGGGGCATAATTCCCAGAGGTTGACTTAATGTGTACGCTATGTTTTAGGAGAATAACATGCGTTTAAAAAAAATAAATTGGTGTTAATACTCACATGATTTTGATAAATAGAAAAAGAAAATAAATGTAAGTTGTATTCAAAGCCGTATTTGGTAAACTGATTCAACCAGGAGATTTAAATTCTGACCTTCAATAAAATGACCAACTGACTGTCTTAGCTGTTATAATATATACAATACAGATGTACAGAGACAAAATGTTTTATTTTCGCAGCTGCCTGGCGAATTATGCAACCTGTAGTAATGCATTATTTTTTATTTTCTTCCCCATATCCAAGCTACTCAAGAAACACCATGCCTAAGAATAGTTGTTTTAGCAAACCTGTGATCTCCCTCAATGCCCCAACATATATCATGCTTGACACGTATGCAGATCTTTATGCAATTGAGAATACATACATCCTGTTTTAAGACAATGTCACTAACCTCTACATATGGTCGGACATCATGAAATTAAAAAAAATAATTCAGGTGTCTGTAAAAAACTTTGAACTGGCTTTGAAACTCACATAAGACATTTTCTAGGGGGGGATTTAAAGTCGTGTTTAGGTCATAAATGTAAAAAAAAAGCAATGCAAGAGTACTGGAAACTGGGCTATGGCGAACCCTCTAAAGGCACTGAAGCTGTGCTGTGCAGCCACCATGTTCAATATCTACACAGCTGTGCAGACACCATGTTCAATATCTACACAGAAAAGTTTTTTGTTTTTCAAAAACAAGCTCCCAAAGAGGGAGTTTGTCTTTAAAAAATACAAAACAAAAAATAAATGTCTCTGGCACACTGACAGTCTACTCCCAACATGTGGGTGTTATGTATTTGTTTTCCTGTACAGGCACCAGACTTTTCTTGATGTCCTAAACAGGAAAAGAATTACCTTGGAACGTCATCTCTAAATAGGCCAGCCAGTCTGAGGTACTTTAGCGAGCAGCCCAATGTCATTCGGACCGCTGGTCAAAAGTTACACCGTCCGCCGGCAGAGCCAGTGAAGTCTCTGCCAGTAGAAACATGGCGGTGCTCCCAAATCTAAATAGAGCTGGGGAACTGTGAGTTTGACAGACAGAGTACTCCAATACTTTTGTGGTTGATCACTTTATCTGTCAAAGTCTAATTAAGCCCCAGGGTGCAGCAGTGATGATTTTAGCTTGCCATCGATTGTACTCATGCCACAAAGAATTCAAGCAACATCTAAAACCTCATCCAGTAATGAAGAAGGGCTAGGTAAACTCTTGGGCCCTAAATAACAGAGAAATCCTTGGAGAGTTGTAAAACAAAACCTTTATGAATATAACCAACAATATTCCAACTGAAAATGTTAAAGACAGTAGTTAGTACTGAATACTTTATATTTTTAAGCTCATCTATCCAGATATTATTGATTCGCATAAGAATGTATGCTCGTTTTCATTTACCACTTAAGTTGTTTATCCAATAATTTTGATTCTTAAATATATTTAGTGAGATTTCCCAATGCATGTTTTAAAGGAGAAGTTTTATCACCTTGCTTTAAATAAAATGACATTGGAAATTTATAATATAAAAAAAATGTATCACAAAGCAGGGAGTTTTCAACTTTAATTTGCCAAGAGGGCAATGCAAAGTGTCAGTTGATAAGTAAGGTACCAACATCTACTCGCCTCTGCCATCTTCTGGGCAGTCCTTGTGTCAATGGAAGAGGGTTATGCTGCGCCATTTTTAGTCATAACTAATTGGTTTAAACTGTACCTAGGTAGCAATAATGCTGGTGAGAATTTTGACATAATTTGCATTAACTTCTTGAAGACTGCTATATGATTTTATCATCAGAAAGTAAGTTCACAAATGTGAATGAATGTAAACTTATGTGCCGCTTTCCCTTGTTTTCGCACATAGGATGACCAGAGAATTAAATAACCCTTATAAAGTGTACATTTGATTTCGAGAGATCCTCACAATTTGCATAGTGTGCCAGCAAAAGGCATACAAGTTACATTGAGGTGTGCTTGAGTAACACCCTATAGGGTTCACGGTGACATTTGGAGGGTGGTCACTCATGAGGCCTAGTTACATATGTATAGGGTTAAAGGCACTTTATAAGTAACAACCAATATGTTGAATGTTTGAGGCTTACAGTATTATACGTAGCTATTATAGTGCGATCAGAGGACTGAGCTGTATGTTGTTCACTGTTTGGTCACTTGGAGGGGACGCCGTAGTTACGGTGATTTGTTTCAGAGAGGTCGTGGGTCTGTCTATCTGTTCTACAGATGTCAGCAGCATATGTTCCGTCAGGCTCAGTCCATGAAATGGCGCTGGGAAGAGGTCTCTACTTGAGATACAATAGGGTTCTGGTAAGAGGGCAAGAAGTAGCACAGTGCTGGTAAATTAAGGAATAAACCGGGTGCAGCAAGAACTTCCCTGAAAGATATGGAAGCGCGTTGGAAGTGTGTACATTGTCCTGTAACTCCTGAGATCTGCAGTGCTACTCCCTCGAGGCGAGCACACATCAATGCATTCGTTTCAGAATGATTTTTGGGGTTTTTGGTATGACCCATGGGTTTTTGTCAATAATATGTGAGACATGAATTGAACATGCCAACAAAGAATGGAGGGAAAGTTGACAAATTAAGATGGAAAAAATAGTGCTACAATTCGTTTCATTAAAACAAAATGCAACCTCACACTTTAGCCAAGAGAATTGTATCTGCAAAATAGTATGTGAGACTTTTAGGAAACTTAAAGGTTGAAACAATTGTGTAAGAGTGTTATTGTAAACCTTTGTTGTAAAAAGTTTGAAGGCTGCAATTTGTGTGATAGTTGATCAATTTGTGTGTGTGTCAATACGTTGTAATTCCTGATCTGTTGTATCAGTGGATTCTCAGTCCTTCCACTGTCTAAAATTTAGCTTTGCATGCTTTATCAATGTAATTGTTTATTGAATTAAAAAATGGCCTTCAAGAAGGGTTTGGCAGAGTTGGAACCAGCCACAAATCGGTGAAGTTCCTGCCCTGCAAACCCATCATTCCTCTGCCTCTTTTAAAAGTGGGGTAATCGCCAGGTTTTCAATGGTGGCCCCAAGCTGACCTGCTGTCAGAAACCCTTGACCCTTTGGCACAACCTCCACCATGCAATCAGGTCACACTCGATTACCAGCAGGACGTCCACTACTGATTTTTGCTGTCTAGGACAGCCAGACTAGGCTACTGAGACTTGTTTCGCTTTGAGATTTGCATTTGAAAAGCAAAAGAAATTTGAGTGGGCCCCAAAACATGCTGACCCGCTTCAGAGTCAATTCTGCCAGAAGTGCCCCCACCACATCAGTAAATGCGTGTTTGCCATAGTGACTCCTAGCAGGCAGGAGAGGATCTCTGAATGTGGTGGGCATTCCTCCCCCAGGGTGGGAGAGGCGCGTGACTCCACTGATGTGGGGGGCTGGCACACTGCCCGTCAGCCTCTAATGAGGACCCCTGCAATGAGTGTTTGTGAAACAAGGTTTTGAAATAAACACAAACTTAAGTCACGTATATGTCAATTTGCAATATATTTATGTGAAATGTATATGTGTGATTCAAAGATGTATTAATATACAAGGCTCAGCTGCTCTTATACTATTTAAATATCAAAACATATGCATAAATGCAAAAGTGTTGACATTAAGCTTGTCAATTCCAATTTGTTGAGCTGTAAGCTCTCTCGTGATTGGTGGAATGGAGATTCCCGCCAGTGTGGCATATGCTCAGAGATGTATCCTATCATTAAGCCTACATGTCAAGATAAACGGAAAGGAGATGCAAGACTCTTTAATGCATTGTGTCCCCTGGTACTTCACGTTTTCCTTTGTCAGTTTCTGTTCCTAAGAAATATGAGGCAGATAATGAATTTACTACATGCACCATCTAGTCAGCTGGTGTATCTGGACGGCATGGTCTGATTGAATGTGCTGTCAGCTGCCGTCTCCTCCATCTGCGGAATAGTTTGCTGCAGAAGGACTGCACGCGGAGACAGCTGCCCCTGGCGTGATCACAATGGCCTTCACGCCACAAGGAGAGATGCCATATGCCCTGCTATTTTTCCTTGGGCCAGGTGGGGAGGTGTGGAACAGGTGTGCCTCCACCCCACACTTGGGCAAGGTGCGTGAAGTGGATTGTCAGGGCAGGGCCTAGGTACGCCTTGTTGGCCAACTGACAAGGCAGGGGAGGACTACAGAGTACAGCCCAAACTTTGACCAGGCTAGGGTGCATTTCTATCCTTCCCTAGTCCTGGCAAAGAGCGGGTGAGTGCCCTGGTCCTTGTGACATGCTGGGGGTGAGCCCAATGTCCACACACTTGCCCATAAAGCAACATTGAGTCTCCAACTGGACAGCTTTTTAGCTTTATTGCCTCAAACATTTGGAAGATTTGTTTTTTAATGTTAGGGTTATCCTGCACCATGCGCATTATTTTTAGTGTAAGAGCAGGTTTTTGAGGGTTAAACAATACATTTCTGTTCTTTAAATTCCTTTGGTTTGTGTTCACCACCAAATTAAAATGAGAGGGACACAAGATTGTTAGCATCTGACAGCTTTACAGAACGATACCAGCCTATCACATTAATTTCAGGCATATTAGCAACATTCGACTAACTAGGTGGATTACTGTAATTATCATCAAGTTTTTGGGCACCACTCAAATGTAATACAGTCAATTCAGGTTTCTCAGAGTCCTGTTCCAAGCAAGAAGTCTTGATATTTACTCATTCGTATTTATTTTCTTATATCAATTTGTCAAAAGAATCATCAGCCAACGCGTTTCGTTCTGAACACCAGAACTTCTTTAGGGCGTATGTGATTGTGAGCACCATATACAATGATTTCCACAGATGTATATTAAATCCTTCCAAGACTCGACAGGTAAAGTCGATGTTTTTCAATCAGCAATCTTATTCTTATATACTGTCTGAATTAACGTGACTGGATAAATGTGTCTCTCCCTTCAATTTTCGATTAAACAATTCTTTGAGGGATTAGAAAAGAGGATATGATAGTCCCACATCAATTATTATTACAGTAGAAAGCCTTGTTCAAACAGGTCCCGGACTGGGAGGCAGATCGGTGCATGGGCTTATATGACCCTGTTGCAGTGGTTGTGATTAATATCACGAATCTTGACTATTATCATGAATTTTGACCATACTGTGTTGGATTAGTTTTTGGAATATTAAGGAGAATATACACGTACAGATTTTAAAACCTTGAACAAGGCTTTCTACTGTAATAATAATTGATGTGGGACTATCATATCCTCTTTTCTAATCCCTCGAAGAATTGTTTCATCGAAAATTGAAGGGAGAGACACATTTATCCAGTCACGTTAATTCAGACAGTATATAAGAATAAGATTGCTGATTGAAAGACATCGACTTGACCTTTCGAGTCTTGGAAGGATTTAATATACATCTGTGGAATATCATTGTATATAGTGCTCACAATCACATACGCCCTGAAGAAGTTCTGGTATTCAGAACGAAACGCGTTGGCTGATGATTCTTTTGACAAATTGATATAAGAAAATAAATACGAATGAGTAAATATCAAGACTTCTTGCTTGGAACAGGACTGTGAGAAACCTGAATTGACTGTATTACTTTTGAGTGGTGCCCAAAAACTTGATGATAATTATTTTGGACTCGTGTTTCACGTGTGGTGCCCCTGGACAGAGGGCATCGGTTTTGCAAGTGGCACACTGAACTTTTTTGTGGAATAATTATTATTGTTTGGTTGATACAAGATTGGTGCTATACCTTGGTGCGCATATCCACTGTCCACTTTCTGGTCTAGGTGGATTACTGTACTCTGGACATCTAAATTGTTGTATTTTCTCTAAACTGGCGAGCCAAAATGAATCAAATTAGGAAAATACACGAGGTAAGACTGACTCGTCATACCCTACCAATTTGGTGAATTTTCATGTAGCTGTTTTTTTTCACTGAGAAATTCTCTGAAGAGATTTTCACTATAATTTTGAGAAAACATTTTTGGGACCTCCCTGTAATTTAGCCATCTCCCTGTTCAATCTACACCAAATGTGGCAGCATCTGTAGTTTGTTTTCCATGGCTTGGTGCAGATGGGTGAGGGGAAGATAGTATTGGTGAAAAAACAAATGTTCCCATGGTCTGCAGAATCAACCTTAAGTAGAGGGGAGCAAACATTAGATATTTTAGTTCTGGTCCACAGCCTAAAAACATGGAAATGTCGCAGTTATTCTGAACTACACCTATAATGCTTTGCTCAGGAATTTAAACCAAATGTCAAGGATGATCGACAGATTACATTGCAAGAGCATCAATGAGGAAATTATAGGTCACTTCACCATTTACATCATCAGTTGCATTACTGAAACTGCTAAAAGACGGATTCAACCGGCTCAACCTTCAGACAGACTCGGATATGAGTAGGAATGGGTGCTGAACCAAGGGGCAGAAAACAAGCCCAGACACCAAAACAAAAGTGCCCCTCCATCAGAGAATCAGATAGCTAAGAAGTGGGCCACATTTGCAAATCAGGGCAGTTTTGAACTTGTAAAGACAAGCAGCATATGTGGTGTGCAAGATATGGATGACTGCAGGATTTTTTATTGGCTGTAAGCGGTTTGTGCTAATACTAGAAAATATCTGTACACCCTACCATAAAACAGGCCCTCAAACAACCATAAAACAGCCAACACACTGAGATGTCAGACCACGGCTTCGGGCACTGCCAGAGTACCCTACAGGCCAGTCCGACCCTGGCTGAACCCAAAGTCCAATTCATCTGCACCCATCAAGATCTAGGTGCAGGAATCAGTCTTCGGCTAGGCCCCTATACTGAGTGGAGCGGGCTGCCGAGTCTAGAACCTAGGTTTGGATGCCAGCAGCTTTTGCGTGCAGGGTCTGACCTTGATCTAACCTTTTGCTAAACCTCTCAGGCAGACCTTGTACTTAGCAACCCTACTTTTATGGCCCACTGAGCATGGCATTCACCGATGCTCTTTAACCATCTGGTCAGACCCTAGCTTCCGCACCCATACTTACAGAGCCCACTGGGTGCAGTCTTCGTAATGCCCCGCAGGCTAAGGGTGCAGTCATGGGTCTCCTTCACCTGGAGACCACAGAGCAATACAAATAGAGGGGAGAGGTATGGTGCAGCGGGCAGAGTAGCTGACTCTGGAATGCCTGGCTCACGGTTTAATCGCCGGCAGCAGCTCAGCTCAGCATCATGTGACTCTGGGCAATAACTCACTTAATCTCCCCAACGACCCCCAGCGCCTCAAAACCCTTAAAGGGGTGATATGTTCGCGATTTACAAATAGGAATTATTCGAGGAATCCTATCCATTTACACATAGTTTGTGAGTACAAGTGCTCGCCTTTGGCCACATCCCACACTCATCAATGAATCCTACATAGCAGCTTTAGTGATGGATGCTGGCAGTGTTGATGTGATATGTAATGGTCTCATTTTGAAAACTGTCATATCATGTGTGAAGGCATGAGGAATGCATTGTGGAGGAGCCAAATTTTTGCAGCTCACCAAAACTGAGCCTTAGGTTTTGGATTATAACTATAATGTCCTGTTTTAGGGAAATTGTTAGAGTTTTCATAACAATTGTTGCATTCATATCTGGGTAAATGGGTGAATGTTTTAGTGTTATCAATCAATTAATCCGGGTTTGAATAGAGCGGCTATTCACCCCTGAGGGTATCCAGGCACTAATATGGTATATGTATGACCTTTGTCCAGGTAAGAAGCAGCTGCACACAGATGTAGGCCATATGCAGCGGTTAATGGGATCAGAGCCTGGTTTTCGTCCAGGTCTTTTGCCCAGTGCCCACATCCTGGTTTGGTATTATGCTTTCTGCTGTGCATTCATAATGAAGGATGACGCTGTTGACCACAACTTGCCCCCACTGTCCTAGAATCCGATGCACAAAGCATGCAGCCATTGACAGACACCTGATATAAGGCGCGGCCAAATGTCCCATGCTATGCCAAGTCACTGTGTCCCCTAAATATGTTACAAACACACTCAACTTTGCTGGGATACTTCTGAAATATGTTGTACACTTCGATTTGTAAAAATAACACATTCAAGTAAAAGAAATCAATAAAAATGACTTGTGACCTCAATGGACAGTGAAGTTCTTTAGATATCAGAGACGTGAACATGATTCAATTAAGTATTGTCGTAATCCACTTGTATAAAGGGCTTTTGCATATTAGTGTCGTCCACACCAGTTGTGGATCTTCAGACCCATTCCTGTTGCAAGAGTGTTGCATACAGTCTTCAGCTCTGTGAATCAAGCTGTATCCTGTCCCCAGAACTGCTTCCGGTGCTCTTGAGCTGTGCTGGCGCCCCCTGGCCGTGTGGAATAGCCTTTGCCTATGTCTAGCCAAACACTCAGTTCCTGTGCTCGTAGAAGCCACTCCGGCAAAGGCTTTTAACCATGCTCCATTCCTAGAAGTAAAGCAAAAAAAACAACTCTGCCCAAGCACTGGCCATGGACTGAAGGGCTGAGCACAGCACAGCCCCTTCGGCCCCACCCAGATCTTGGAACCACCCCCACCTCAGAATGTACTGTTTATTGTTATGTTATGTTAGGTTCAGGTATTTTATGTTTATTGAATATTATGTTATTTTATGTTATCGTTTGTTATGTTATATTTAGCTATGTTATGTTTATTGTTAGTTATTTTATGTTTATTGTTATGTTATCTTAGGTTTAGTTATGCTTTATTTATTGAATGTTATGTTATGTTATGTTTAGCTATTTAATGTTTATTGTTATGTTTTATTTATTGAATGTTATGGTTAGCTATTTAATGTTTATTGTTATGTTGTATTTATTGAATGTTATGTTATGTTATGTTTAGCTATTTAATGTTTATTGTTATGTTATATTATGTTATGTTTAATGTTATGTTATGTTTAATTATGTTATGTTTAGTAATGTTATATTTATTGTTATTTTATGTTATATTATGTTATGTTATGTTTATTGTTATGTTATATTATGTTTATTATTGTTATGTTATGTTTTGTAATGCTATATTTATGTTATGGGTATTGTTATGTTATGTTTATTGATATAGTATGTTATGTTTACTATGTTCATTGTTATGTTATATTTATTGTTTAGATGTGTTGTCTTGTGTTAAGTTGTGTTGTGTTTAGTTATGTTATGTTTATTCTTATGGTGTGTTTATTGATATGTTATGTTAGGTTCAGTTATGTTACATTTATTGAATATTATGTTATTTTATGTTATGGTTAGTTATGTTATGTTTAGCTATGTTATGTTTATTGTTATGTTATGTTTATTGTTATGTTATTTTATGTTTATTGTTATGTCTATTGTTAGGTTATATTTAATTATGTTATGTTTAGTAATGTTATATGTATTGTTATGTTATATTATGTTATGTTATGTTTATTGTTATGTTATATTTAATTATGTTATGTTTAGTAATGTTATATTTATTGTTATGTAATATTATGTTAAGTTATGTTTATTGTTATGTTATATTATGTTTATTGTTGTTTTGTTATGTTATGGTATGTTTATTTATGTTATATTATGTTTATTGATATAGTATGTTATGTTTATTATGCTCATTGTTATGTTATGTTTATTGTTTAGATGTGATGTCTTGTGTTTAGTTGTGTTGTGTTTAGTTATGTTATGTTTATTGTTATGGTGTGGTTATTGATATGTGATGTTTATTGTTATGTTTTGTTATATTTATTGTTATGTTGTGTTCATTGTTTTGTTGCATTGTGGTTAATATGTTGTGTTTAGTTGTGTTGTTTTCATTGTTTAGTAGTGTTGTGTCTATTGTTTACTTGTGCTGTGTTTATTGCCTAGTTGTGTTGTGTTGTCTTGTGTTGTGCTGTGTTATGTTTAAGCACACAAATACCTAAAAGGTGTCTTGGTGCTGAGAGATTAACAACTACACCATCCACAACTGGCCCCAGAAAAACAGTGAACTTGCAGCAAGTAAAACGCATCAATTAGAAAGAAGAAAATACAAGAACTAGAATAAAACCAGAAAACAATAGAAAGACCCAAAAACTCTATACCTAGCTGTAAAGGCAATTACATCTGTACAGCCAGGTTTCATGGCCTTTCTGAAGTGCAGGAGAATGGACGTTTTCCGCAATGTAGTAGGAAGGGTATTCCATAATGTCGCCACCACCACCGAGAAGGCCCACCCACATAGGCGAGCTCGCTGAAAGAAGAAAAACATCCAGGTAACAAAGGGACCTACCCGGGAAATAGATACTGACCCTTCTTGTCAAAGAGAGTGGACCAGATGTATGTTTGGCACGGTGGATAACGCAATCATCTTAGCAAGCGGAAACCAGTGTTGCATACCCCGTGCAGAAGAGAATGCGGCCTGCCAAGGCGAACCAAGAGGTAGCTTGGCCGCCATGTTTTGAATGGTCTGGAGCCTTTTTCAATTAACTCTGTGAGGACCCCGCACTGTGTACTGACTTCGAGCATGCACAGTGAGCTGTGGGTGCAGATCATCTCATCGGACTGCAATCATTACCCGGGATGTGCTCTTCAGGTGAGCCTGGCTCCTAGTCTCTATGCCTTTGGCAAGGCTGTGTTGTGCTGCCCATGTCCTGCAGCAGTGCCAGGCTGTCGCCTTTGCAAACACCCTGCACTCAGTCTCGGCCCCACAGCCATTGACCTTCAGCCATGCACAGCAGGCACCGGAAACAAGATAGTGCCTCTGTCATGCCTCGCATCCGGTCCCCAGAAGGGTGAGATCATTGCCGTTGGCTCTGTGCAGTAGGGACCTGATGCAGACCATGGCCAGGACAAACAATTCCATCTACTTCAGCCAAGTGGTGAGAACAGTCTCACTGCACCAGAGCTGCTCTGAAGAACCTTGGGCCACGCCCCCTGCTCAGTCTCCGCGCCCACAGACTGTACCATGCAATGTGCAGCGGCCACTGGAGAAGGGCGGGTCCTTCGGCCGCAGCATGCAGCCAGCCTCTGTGCTTCCAGAACCCGCGGTGCACAGCCTCTTACCCAGTGGTGTAACGAAACTTGAGCGGTCCCCCCTGCAAAGTACATGGAGACCCCCCCACCAGAACCAATCAGGAGCTCTCAGGCCAGGGCTGACCGCCCATGCCCAGGGATGGAAGGGGGCCCCTTGGAACTTGGACCCTCGACCGCAGGGGTGCTAGGGGCTGGGGCGACTAATGTTACGCCGCTGCTGTTACCTTGCACAGCGTGCTTTGGGTGTAAGAATCGGTCTTTCACAGGATTACTGGCTAATTCCAGGCAGTTGTTAATGACAAAACTCAAATAATTCACCACAAAGATTATTAATAGATATTACGGCTGGCTCTTAGGATCAGTAACTATACCAACCTTATAAACAGCCTTACAAATATCCAAGGAAAAAAATCTGTTGAAGGGGTGTTGAGATTATACACCAGGACCTAAGAACTACCAACATTCATTATTTAGGGTTAGCAAGGCAACCATCACACTCAATGACCTGCTAATCACAAGGAAATTGCATCACAAATGACATCACTGATGATGACATTATGTAGCACAAAACCTGCAGTCTGCAAAGAGGCACCCTTATCCTGTCCGCAAAGAAAGAAAGGATACTGCAGTTCCACTCACTGAAAATATATCATCACTGCACAAAATGTTAAGAGAGGATTGTTTGCCGCATTTCAACTCACATGCAATAGAGACTTTTACAGATCTTAAATGCGACCGTAAAGCTGCAGTGACCCTGCCAGCACTTAGATATCCTCACAGCAAATGGAAGAGAAAAGGCTACAGCAATTCCACTCACAATTTCAGAGATCACTGAAGACGTGTTAGTTTATGTTCCTCTGACATGTATGTTCAGATACACTGCGAGATAGATAATCAGATGGATAGACGGACGGATGGATGGATGGATGACGGATGGATGGATGGATGGATGAATGGATGGATGGATGGATGAATGGATGGATGGATGGGCGGATGATGGATGGATGGATGACGGATGGATGGATGATGGATGGATGGGCGGATGATGTATGTATGGATGGATGGATGGATGGATGGATGAATGGATGGGCGGATGATGGATGGATGGATGATGGATGGATGGATGATAGATGGATGGATGGATGGATGGATGGATGGATGGATGAATGGATGGATGGGCGGATGATGGATGGATGGATGACGGATGGATGGATGATGGATGGATTGATGGATGGATGATAAATGGATGGATGGATGACGGATGGATGGATGACGGATGGATGGATGGATGGATGGATGGATGGATGGATGGATGGATGGATGGATGGATGGATGGATGGATGGATGGGCAGATGATGGATGGATGATAGATGGATGGATGGATGACGGATGGATGGATGGATGGATGACGGATGGATGGATGGATGGATGGATGGATGGATGTACGGATGGACAGATGGATGGATGGATGGATGCACGGATGGACAGATGGATGGATGAATGGATGATGGACGGATGGACAGATGGAAAGATAGACGGACGGACAAACGGACAGATGGACAGATAGATAGATCAGGTTTGGGGTGTTATTAATGCACAAAATAAAATGGAATAAAAGCCCATATTTCACAGGGAACAGTGAAGTATGTAAATATTTCACCATTCTCTGTGTAATATGGGTTTCATCATCACAATGACAGCCCCAACCCACTCTGAATATCTTTATCGTTGTGGAGGCTAGTAGGGTTTTGCACCAAATTATGCAGCACAAATATCTAAATTATGCACAATCTCTGGTAGTATTATTTATTTCACTTTTAGAAAAAAAAAACATTTTGGTGAAATCTGCAGATTATATGGCAAATTATGTAGCTAAAGCAGTAATCAATTATTATGCAGTAAGCGCTGCAGCGCCAGCGTCACATAAATAAGTTTGCCCTCACCGTTGTCTCTTTTTTTCTCAACAATTTAAAGGTAAACACACCCTAAAGAATCTAATTCCAGTTGGTTTATTCTACAGCATGTTTGCGGAGTATAATGCCTTCACTGACCAGCTTTGTAATGTGGGCGACCTCTATCGAGGGATGGAAATGTCTTATCCGCCTCTTTGACACCGTTCTTCTACTGTTGATGTCATGAAAATGCTAATAAAATATCCTGGAAAAATAAAAAGAATCTAATTCCAATCAGTGCCCATTGTTAGCTTCATGTTGAAAGAATCAGCTATTTCCAGCCTACTGCCCAAAATGAAACATGCAATATATAAAATATAACATAGGTAATGAGTACAATGGTTCTATATTGCCATCTTAACCCCTTAATTGCTGCGCACGTTCAACGGCCGACGGCACCACTACCTCCGTAGTGCTGCCGTCGGCCGTTGAACGTTCGTACCTCACCTGCAGAATGGAACGTCCAGCACTGGAGCTGGACGTTCCATAGCTTCTATGAGGCTAAGGGCCTGGTTCAATTGATAAACCACTTGGGTTTATGATGTCACAAGAAACCTTCGATTGAAGTAGTTCATAATATTACACGGTTACCAGTTATGTATCCCTGGTACATTTTCTGTGACTAATTAGCATATTCTAGGTCATCCTACTACTTCCAGGAAGGCCATATGTCCCAGATTGGAGGCATCCAGCCCTAGACTGGGGTGTGGCTCAACCAGAAGACCCCCTAAGTACAGCTTCTACTTTCTAATACAACTCCTTGTCGCAAACCATCAATTTACCATCAATGGCGCTCTGGGGATGCTGCCGCTGGAAGCAGGCTGATACCAGCTGTACCGTAGGAGCCATTTCAAAGATGTCACCAGCTAGTCTAAATTCAACAATAACTATTGCATCATTTGCTTTTAAAGCGCTTATATAGCCCAGGTTTGAGCCCCTGCTCTGCATCCCAAGAGTACTAACATAGTCCTGTTTAATTCTCTGCTGCTGCAACGCCAATTTAAAAGTTATCACACATAGTTGATGTTGGAATCTGCTCACAAAGCAATAATAATAAATCAATATATTTTTAAATGAGAAAAGTATGAAGACAAAAAAGACATTACTGATGAATGCATTTCTCATTACTTCAGAGTTCTTAAATATATAAGCATTGTTTTTCTTTACACTTGACAAATGAACAGAAGCAGTAGCTTTGGAAATTAGGCTGCATTAAATGCCCTTAGAAACCCATAACTCAGAGAGTAAATAAATAAACAACCCTCCATCTGCATAATGTCCTAAAGGGAAATGTAGGCATACATCGGATCATTAGTTTGGTCTCTTCTTTCAATCTTTTTTTTATTCTATCAGATCTGCTATGACATGGAGAAAATTTAAAACTCTTAAATCTCAGCATGAAAAATGCAAATTCCGGTCGTTTACAGGATGTGCCCCTATGAAATGCGGATGGTTCATAGAATGCTAGCTTCACTACACTCAGCCCCTCTCATCCATGGCAACATATGCATTGCTTTGAATAGCGAACGTGTTACATCGACATAAATTGACATAAAAATAAATAAACTGTATTGTATTATCTACTTTGCACCTCCTGGAAAAATGTAAAGAGTGCCGAGAAACACTGGTCACTCTCTCATGGTCTGCACATAGGCCCATAAGACAAAGGGTTCCTATTATGTTCTGCAAAGCTGGGTTTAGTCCCTTACTGCACCAAATCTTCCTCACCACACACATAAAGCTCTCCACAACCAAGGCCCAAGCTACCTCAACGACCGCCTGACCTTCTACACTCCCATCCGCCAGCTTCGAACAACCAGCCACGCCCTCGCCGCCGTCCCCCGCATCCGAAGAGCCACAACGGGAGGAAGATCCTTCTCCTACCTGGCGGCCAAGACATGGAACTCCCTCCCCATCCACCACCGTCTGACTCAAGACCACCTCTCCTTCAGGAAACAACTCAAGACCTGGCTGTTCGAGCAGTAGCATACCCCTCCCCCCAAGCGCCTTGAGACCCTCCGGGTGAGTAGCGCGCTATACAAATGCTTTGATTGATTGATTGATGCTTTGATTGGGTACCTCCAGCCGCCTGCCCCACAGTGGATGAATGCTGTGTCCCAAGGCACTGAGCTCGGCTGTGTAGAGCTGACTATGCTGCCTGGCTCAGAACCAGGAAACCACAATCTGACTGTGGGAAAGGACCTGGGCCCATTAATATATTATATTATTTCTGGTGCAAGATGATATGGACCATAAGAAAAAAAGCAACGGCTCAATATAACACAATATAAAATATGTAATATGGTGTTATAATTATCACATTATATTATATATAGGATAAAGTATCCCCTGCTAAACATTATAAGGATATTGCAAGTCACTGGGAATTTTCCTTATAAGGTTATTGAACTTCAAGGTGACTTGCAATACCACATCATTCATGGCATGGGATACTTTATTCCTTATAATACATGGTCACACCATCATCTTACACACAAACCACTTAAATTCTTGGTATGTATATCTTTTATATGAAGGAGAGATCATGGTTGCAAACATGAAGGATAAAAATAGAATCAATAGCGCACAATTAAATTAATCAAAAAGTTTTTAGATAGTTCTAGCAAAAAGATATTAGACTCAGTTTAATATAAATCAGTGTTTTCTGTTAAAAAAAGGCACAGTAGTCAAGAATCTGTAGAAACATGCAGAAAGATTCTACCTTTTCTATGATTCTCCAAGAAGGATAACAAATATATATGTTGCCATAAATATCTCCTTTCTGCTTGTCACTGTACTGTTAGAAAAACAATGCAAAGAAGGAAAAGCCATGTTTCATTTTCATTCTTTAAACAGCTGCTTTAGTTATGATCCATGATCAGACCTGACCAGACCTGCCCTTATCCTAATTTGCTGGCTCTGGCAGCAAGATTTTTGACATCAGAACTCAACTATTATGATTTACTGCAGTTGAGTTCTTACATCATTTCTGTATCATAGGCGACTGGATGCGTCACAAGTCACCAATTGTAAAGAAATTAGAAACAGGTTTGTATGCAGAGATTGCAGAATCCCATGCATTATAACAGTATTAATCATCTATACAGCACACACCATAGTTGAATAAACTGATATAGAAGTCAGAACTTCTCAAAAGACTGCATTCAAACAAAGATGAAGGATGTATATGAAACCCCAATTACAATCCAGTAGATGGCAAACGTGATTTATTTAATTTCGTTTTTATCTGAAAACACTATTTTGTGCTCAGTACATTCACCCTTAAGGACTGACCAGCCGCTTTATTTTAGAACCCTTTGAGGGGGTTACCATGAGTGAATAATTGATAACATTAATAACTGCTACAGCAGGAGAGGACTAAATGTAGAAGGGACTGAGAACAATTGCTTCAATTTTACATTAATTCCTCTTCTAGCTTTCCCTAGGCGAAAGGCATTGTCATGTTTAATATGTTGCTCACTAGATATTTGAAATATGCAAACTAGGTATGCATTCTGGAATTCAACCTCGGTTTTGGGTAAAAAAAAAAGTAGTCCTACAGAGAATGGTGAGCAAGCAATTGGTTGTAATGAAGCATTCTGACCAGGATGGAAACGTTGCCACTGCAAATCCACGGGTTGTAAGTCACAAAGTTACTTCAGTATCCTATACGCTGTGTCCCTCCCTCCACCTTAGTACCAGCCCCTGTGCCATTTGAAGAGGCTTTGAACATAGTTTAACCAGGGCCGGACTGGCTACCGGGCAGTTGTATGTGCTGCCGTGCTGGGGGCTTATTTCGTTGATGGGGACCTGCGTGTGCAAAACGAAATTCGTTTTGCGTTTTTTATTTCAAATCAAACGCAGGTCCCCATCAACGAAATAAGCCCCCACCACAGAGAAATTAGCCCCTAGCTCGGCAGCACACACAACTGCCCGGTAGCCAGTCCGGCCCTGCGTTTAACTGAGTTGATAAATAGAAAGGGGTTGGTTAGTCAGGATTGCATTAGGTATAGGTGGTTCCTGTTTCGTGTCACTCTCACCCTTTCAACAAATTCTCGGTCACATAGTTTTATTCAACCCAAAATGAGGGTCAGTTATGGCCACTATGGGCATAAATGACTGAGTGCTTGTCAGAAGATAGTGACAGCCGTCTTTCTTCATTTGTCATCAAAGTTAGTTAATTTAACAGTGATATTATTGGCATAACATGAAAACTACATCAACTTTCACCTCAGATTAAGTGCATTTTCTTTACTAGAACTGTACACTTGCATGTGCCGTACACTCAACATGTCTACAAAATATTTGATGTCATATGAAATGTCAGTGGCCATAACCAAATATCTTTGTGAGCATATGATGTTTTTACTTGGTACTTAATACATTCTCTGTGCATGGATCTGGAACAGCAATGGGAACAAGGTTTGCTCATTGCTATTCTATTTCATTCCTAGGATGGAGGGAATAGGCTATTAACATATTGATCATTGTCCCAATAATTATGTGCCTTCATCTCACTAATTTAATAACATTATATTTACCTGGGGTAACACTGAGAGGGCCTGTGAACTTACAGAATATTTATATAACCTAACAACAATTATGTCCATATAAGATTAACTATGCAGTCTGTTAAAAGCAACATTGGGTTCTTGTGGCTGTTGGTTGGGGATTGTGTAAAATAATCTATTGTAGCAAATAGCATTTGCACTACGAATGCTTCCTGTATTTATCATCGTCATATTCAGCATTTTTCGCAACAGAGCAGACATGGGTGCAGATAGTGGTCAGAGGCTGTGAACTACAACGAATTATCCCATCATTATTATCACCAGATTGACCAATCATTAAATAATCAGATTATGTCATATTGAGTTGTGTGTGTTGTGTTACATCATGTGATGTTATGCTTTGATATGTTCTGTTGCACTATGCTTTGTCAAAATAGGTTACTCTGTGCTACACTCAGATGTACTGTGTTTTGTGTCTCTATATTTTGGTTACATGGCATTTACGTGACCAGGGCACTTAAAAGGGCAGCTACCGCATCATGTGAATATCTTTTACAGTAATGTATTAAAAATAAAGACAGTGATAAGATTTGCAAATGCATTACATGCGTTAACAGTCAAATATGTGCTTAATTTGTGCTGGTGTTTTCCGATGTTTGGCACTGGCACTTAATTGTTAGCACCGGCTCTAGTGACAGTCTGCCATATGGTGGCGCTGTCTTTTTCATTTTGAGATGACCACAACAACCGTGCTTATTAAGTCACCATACATTGAAAATTAATAATACCAGCCTCTCATGCCATTATTATAGCTTTGTGCAGCCAGAAATAGTCTGAATTTTCAAACTTGTAGGTGTTTGATGGTTAGGTGTTCTGTTGGTACTGTCATTGGCAGCGCTGGCAGGGTATGCAGGATGCAGTGGCCTTCCGAGAAGGGCCCTGGCAGTCAACTTTTTCCAAATTAAGCACTGAGTCAGACCAACACAATAAAAATGTACGCTAAAGAGACATTGGACCACTGGAATGTTAGATGGTCTATTGAAGGCAGTGGAGTGTCATAGGGCTAATAATGGCTGATATTGAGCATCTAGTATAACATTCCATTGTTTGGCTTAAGCTTCATCCCTGTTTAATTTAGAGAGCTCAGTCCTGAGTGGGTTCAGATAGTGCTTCCGCCTCAGGCTACAGGATGTTAAAGGCCTTCTCTAACTTCATAAGCCCTCACCGCAACTCAGGCAGAGGGCCTTTCATGATGGGTATAGCCCTGAGCAACACGCTTTAGGCTATATTCGGTGTAATGGGCCTTTTAGGCTGGGCAGTGATTTCTGGACAAGGACATTGCCTGGTCTGAAAGATATTTGCTTTGAAATTTGTGGCGAGGAAGGGAAATCAAGGGCATGTCCCGTCTCGTGAATCTGTGAGATTCTGTGTGTGTGGTCAGTCACTGCTGTAGTTATCCCCCGATGCTCCATACGTTTACGTTTTACAATTAATGAAGAGTCCATGAAATTTAAAACTCAGAAATCCATCACCTATTACACTGGTAACCAGGCCTGCTTGCTTTTGGGTCCAATGATTACGCTACGAAGCCAGGAGCTGTTGACTACATCACAGCAATCAAAACCACGAACCCTGATGCACAAGAAGTTCTTCAAGACCTGTGGCTTCCTATGTTTGCAAATATTATTTTTCTTTTTTATATTACTGTCCATCACGGCCTGTATTATTAACACCTGTATGCAATTTCATTAGATTATATAGCTCATATAAACCATGTATATCCCCCTTCCGCCCTTCTCTTTTCCTTTTCCCTTTTTATTATGCATTTATATTTACCTTTTACATTCTATTGTTATCTATTCTTTAATTATTGATTACTCTATGGGTATGTCTTATGAGTAGAATAAACCATGAACCCAGAGTTTCCTTTGGCTAAACGTTTTTATAATAATCATTATCAAAAATGATAAATGGGTACTAAATACGCCCCATCCCTAAGCGCAGAAGGCAACAACGGGGCGGCGGAGGAGGGAAAGAGAAGACATCAGAGCTGGGTCTTAAATGCACTCATTGCCTTGCAAGGCTGAAAGTTTGTTTTCAAAACTGGGAAGAGAGGACGATAAGGCATTAAATGGAAACATATTTTCTTTCTGCTGTTAAGGGTGTTTTTATGAAATGTTGCCGTGCACGGGTATATTAGGATATGTATTTACATGCCGTACGTTTACGGTTGTATCTTTCTTTCCCTTTAAAACACAATGTTGCTTCTGCACAGATGCCGGCGCAGAGCCACATTACGGCGTTTCATCTCCCGGCTGAGCAGCTCCTGAGACGGGGACGCTGCGGACAGACGCCCCCGCGGGAATCCTGCTCGCGCTGCGCATGAGGTCACTCCACGATCAAATAAACTGAACACACATTTTTGTAAAAAAAAAAAAAAACACTGTTGTAAACGGCAATGCAGCCCATAAGGGAATAGTTTCCCGCAACGCATGCAATGGAAGCCTGAAACAACTGCGCTGTGACGTAATTGTGCTGCGCAGTTTGCGTTGCAGGGACATTGCTTAGCACAGTTGTGCACAGCTGGGTCTAGTAATGAACGACGTGCATTGTGGGAATTGAATACATATAAAAAAGACTGTGTAAGTAAGCGCTTGCTTTGCGTTGGATTGCCCTAAAAAAGGTTTGTGTCGAAAGTCGTTGGGGGGAATCGCCGCATATATGTCCTGCTTTGAGTAAACGCCGGGTGTGACGTGTCCGTGTCCACTTCCTCTGGAGTCTGAGGTCGAATGAAACCACTGAGAATGAATGTCGGTGATAGTCCCGCAGGCCGCCGCCTCCTCCCTTCCTGGACAGGCGCCTATAAGGCTGACACGAACCCCGCGACGTCACAAGGGAATAACGAAAGCGAGTGCCACTTTTATTAATCTTTTATGCATATCGAAGCACGGCGTGGATAGTCTGCCGCCACGGGCTGACGCAAGAAGGTGCGTGCAGCAGCGTGAATCAGACAGTGCTAAGGACACGCGGTAGGGCCGCGCCTGGCGGGTTGCCCTGGCCCCAGTGATCAGAGGATAGTTTGGTGTACATGGCTAACACATCTGACAAGGCTGAGGGGTCACGGATGCCTCGATACACCACAGCACACAGGACAAGCTCGTATGGAGGCCATCGCGGGGGTGACCCACTTGTGGGACACCCCCGCGCCGCACGGCCACCAGCTGCTGCGTGTGCCCCCCTGCTGTGCCCTCTGCCTCGCTGCCAGCCGCGCTGCCGGCTGACCCTGCTATCATTGCTCTGTTGTTTTTATAATCACTTGTGCTTGTTTTTCCCTCGTAGCTTCTGCCCGTGTTTTGTGTTTCTGACCATCATTTTTGCTTGTTTTTCTCCTTCATTGCTCTGTTTGTTTTTATAATCACTGGTGCTTGTTCTTCCCTCATAGCTTCTGCCCGTGTTTTGTGTTTCTGACCATCATTTTTGCTTGTTTTTCTCCTTCGTAGTCTTGCCCGTGTTAGGGTTGTTTTAACCATCATTTGTGCCTGTATTTCGTAGTCTGCCCGTTCCCCTTCGTGTTTCCCGCCTCCACCGCCGACCCCGCCCCTTTTTTTCTTCTGTTCCCTCCCCGCTCCCGCCTCCCAGCTGCTCCGCCCACCCGCGCACTTCGCCTTAAATGGCGACCGTGCGAACGCGCAGCGTTGACGCGCAGCGGGCGCGCCGATTGTGCGCCGAAGACGCGCCAAAGGTAAGCCCGTCTGCGCCCGTCCGCGACCGGTTCGCGACCAGCGCCAGGACCCCTGGCCCCCACCGACGGAAGCCGACCCGACGAACCTACAACGCCGCCGATCTCATCGCACTCAACACCGACCGCATCCCTGGATGTCACCGAGCCGCCCCGAAGCACACCCACGGACCCTTCAGCTGCCACGCCTGCAAGTTCACCTGCACCCGAACTCATCCTGCACCAGCACTCGCCAAGCCGTACACCAGCAGCAACCACCTCAAGTGCATCCTGCTCAACACCCGCTCCGTCCACAGACACGCAGTAGAACTCTGGAACCTCCTCGACACCACCGCCCTGACGTTGCCTTCCTCACCGAGACCTGGATGAACGCCTCCTCAGCCCCAGACATCGCCATCGCCATCCCGGAGGGCTACAAGATCATTCGAAGGGACCGCATCAACCAGACCGGAGGAGGCATCGCCATCATCCACAGAGACACCATCCGCATCACGACCAACACCGACGACACCCTAACCACCGCTGAACACCTGCACTTCCAGATCCACACCAACCCGAAGACCACCCTCAGAGGCACCCTGATCTACCGACCCCCGGGTCCACGCACACGATTCAGCGAGGACATCGCCGACTTCGTCAGCCCGCATGCCCTCCCCTCCGCCGACTACATCCTCCTGGGGGACCTCAACTTCCACCTGGAGAACAACAGCGACCGCAACACCATCAGCCTGCTCGACAACCTCGCCAACCTCGGACTCAAGCAACTGGTGACCACCCCCACCCACCTCGCCGGACACACACTCGACGCCGTCTTCTCATCCAGCAAAGACGTCACCTTCAGCCACGCGACAGGACTCCACTGGACGGACCACAGCTGCATCCACTTCAGCTTCAAAAGAACGACGATCCACCACCACCAGCAACAGGTTGCCCGAAGAAGCTGGAACAAGATCACAGCCGACCAGCTCACCGCTTCCCTGAGCCAGCACCCTCCTGCCAGCTCAGCGAACCCCAGCCAGGCCGCCGACAACCTCACGAAGTGGATCAACAACGGCGCGGACGAACTCGCCCCTCTGAGAACCCCACCCAACAGACCCTGCAGCAGAAAAACACCATGGTTCACCGACGAACTCAAGAGCTCCAAGAAGAACTGTCGAGCCCTCGAGAAAGTCTGGAGAAGGGAACCAACTACGGACAACATGACCACCCTCAAGCTCGCCACCCGGAAACACCACCAACTGATCCGCGCCACCAAGAAAAATACATACAAGGACCGGCTGGACAACAACGCACACAACTGCAAGGAACTCTTCAACATCGTGAAAGAGCTCTCCAACCCCAGCGCCGGAAACAATGACATCACCCCGTCGCAAGACCTCTGCAACTCCCTCGCGTCCTACTTCCACAACAAGATCGCGGACATACACAACAGCTTCAGCAACGAACCAACGCAAGCCACAACCGCAACAACGCCACCCACCACCACCCTCCGCACCTGGACTCCGATCAGCACCGAAGACACCATCCGCACAATGAACTCCATCCATTCCGGATCTCCGACTGACCCCTGCCCTCACCACGTCTTCAACAAGGCCGACGCTGTCATCGCACCCCACCTGCGGGACATCATCAACACCTCCTTCGACACCGCCACCTTCCCGGAGAGCTGGAAGCACGCCGAACTCAGCGCTCTTCTCAAGAAACCCACAGCAGACCCCACCGACCTCAAGAACTACCGTCCCATCTCGCTCCTCCCGTTCCCGGCCAAAGTCATCGAGAAGACCGTCAACAAACAGCTGGCCGCCTTCCTCGAGACGAATGGATCCCTCGACCCCTCACAGTCTGGCTTCCGAGCGAACCACAGCACCGAGACCGCCCTCATCGCTGCCACCGATGACATACGAACTCTGATGGACAACGGAGAGACAGCGGCCCTCATCCTCCTGGACCTCTCCGCGGCTTTCGACACTGTCTGCCACCGCACCCTAGTACAGCGCCTCGGCAGCATCGGAATCCAGGACAAGGCACTGGAATGGATCACCTCCTTCCTCGACGGAAGAACACAGAGAGTCCGCCTACCACCGTACAAGTCAGAGGCCACCAAAGTCATCTGCGGCGTCCCTCAAGGATCCTCACTGAGCCCCACCCTCTTCAACGTCTACATGAGCCCCCTCGCGGCCATCGCACGCCAACACAACCTCAACATAATCTCCTACGCCGACGACACCCAGCTGATCCTCTCCCTGACCAACGACCCCGCCACCGCCAGAGCCAACCTGCACGAAGCGATGAGAGAGGTAGCCGAATGGATGACGACCAGCCGCTTGAAACTGAACTCGGACAAGACGGAGGTCCTCATCCTGGGCTCCTCGCCCTCCGCCTGGGACGACTCCTGGTGGCCCCCCACCCTGGGCACCGCACCCAAACCGACGGACCACGCACGCAACCTGGGCTTCATCCTGGACTCCTCCCTCTCCATGACCAGACAAGTAAACGCCGTCTCCTCGTACTGCTTCAACATCTTGCGCATGCTACGTAAGATCTTCCGGTGGATCCCCACCGAGACGAGGAAGACGGTCACCCAGGCCCTCGTCACCAGCCGACTGGACTACGGCAACGCCCTCTACGCCGGAACCACCGCCAAGCTCCAGAAGAGACTCCAGCGGATCCAGAACGCCTCGGCCAGACTCATCCTCGACATCCCCCGACGCAGCCACATCTCCGGACACCTGAGAAATCTGCACTGGCTCCCGGTCAACAAGAGAATCACCTTCCGTCTCCTCACCCACGCGCACAAAGCCCTACACAACCAAGGCCCGAGCTACCTCAACAACCGGATCAACTTCTACACTCCCAAGCGCCTCCTCAGATCGACCAGCCACGCCCTCGCCGCCGTCCCCCGCATCCGAAGAGCGACAACAGGAGGAAGGTCCTTCTCCTACCTGGCCGCCAAGACCTGGAACTCACTCCCAACCGACCTGCGCCTGACCCAAGACCACCTCTCCTTCAGGAAGAAGCTCAAGACCTGGCTGTTCGAGCAGTAACGGCACCCCCCCCCCCCCCATCCCAGCGCCTTGAGACCCTACGGGTGAGTAGTGCGCTCTACAAATGACCTGATTGATTGATTGATTGATTGATTGATCGCATCAAATAATGGATACCTTTGGATAAAGTGCCAACACTGAAGTGGGGTGCTTCAAAGCGCTATTTGTAACACTGGGCATTTATACGGTGCACGCCAGAAAAAGAAGAGCTGTAAGATAATGTGATACTTCTGCCTAACCCAAGCTTACCAGTTTCAAAAAGTTAAAGGCTGTGTAAGCCTTACGAGGATTCAAACCTGGGAACTATTGGTTATGTGAATAAGAGCAGGTGTGTTCAACTCACTGAGCTATCACACAAACTTACGGCACTGCGAATAAGGAACTCCTATATAATGGAAAACATAATAAACAATGTAAACTCGAGACGCGAGTACGGAGTCATCTGTCAGTGGAGTAATGTGTTGAATGTTTCAAGGGGAAAATATATGTTTGTGCAGAATATTGTTTGTAAGTGCCTAGTTTTAAGGCAGGCGTGGATTGCCTGACCTATGCACTGCCTGCTGTCTATGCAGCGATCTACTGTGGTCTACGGCTTTGCCGCTGGTTTCCCTAATGGTGCTTCCCTGAGTCTGCCCCGGACCTTCTTCCAGGGATATAGGGCAGTCGATGTGTTGTGGTGACTACATTAGTTTCAATGTCTCTGGACCAGGCCTGGAATCTAGTCCCGGCTGCCCCACGTAACAAAACAATGTGTCATCCTGTGCAGATTACATTATAATTAGGATCCTGATTCTGTCATCTGTCAAAATCGTAGCGCTTGGAACTGGCTGGAGGCCAGCACAAAGAGCTTCATATGCTCAACTTGCAGGTGCCCAGAGGTGATTCGGTTCGCAGTGTTGTGCTACACAAGTCTCCGTTTCGCGCACATCAGGGACGGACGCATATCAACTGTGTCTACAATTCCATTTATTTAAGGGTGCTATAAAGCGCCAAGCTGAGAGGTGCAGCGGCTCGACGCGGGCCGGGTGTGAGGCCCCCATATCATTGAGAACTAGACGGGAATGTACTCGACAGCAAGGTTTTCAGGCAGCTCCTGCAGCCGGGAATTGTAGGGGTGACATCCCCAGCAAAGAGCGCCCCAACGCCCCACCCTCCCACGCAATCAGCACTGGCCAGAAAGATGCCTCACCCGGCTGGAGATTATGAAAATTAAATTATGTTTCGCGGTGATAAAAAGGCACACGAGCCACGGCACGTTTGTTTGGACGAGAGATGGTTTGTAGTCTATAAAGGTGCGCGTGCGGTGCTGGTGACGACGCACGTCCTGGCGAGATGCGTGAACCGGACCCTGCCGTGTGTAGCACGAGCAGTCTTTTCACTAATACACAACTCGGTGCTGTACACGGTAAAGACTCCAGCAGTGAGGAATATCTAAGATATGCAGGCAAAATAGTAGAGTAGGAGAGAGTGAGACCTGACTACAACTGGGGTGTGTAATTCCTAAGAATACCGGGGGCAGAGTGAGACCTGAGTATAACACGAACAGAGTGGGACGGAGTGATACTTGAGTATAACTGGAATAGAGTGAGACCTGAGAACAAATGGGGTGGAGTGAGACCTGAGAACAAATGTGGTGGAGTGAGACCTGAGAACAAATGTGGTGGAGTGAGACCTGAGAACAAATGGGGTGGAGTGAGACCTGAGAACAAATGGGGTGGAGTGAGACCTGAGAACAAATGGGGTGGAGTGAGACCTGAGAACAAATGTGGTGGAGTGAGACCTGAGAACAAATGGGGTGGAGTGAGACTTGAGAACAAATGTGGTGGAGTGAGACCTGAGAACAAATGGGGTGGAGTGAGACCTGAGAACAAATGGGGTGGAGTGAGACTTGAGAACAAATGGGGTGGAGTGAGACCTGAGAACAAATGTGGTGGAGTGAGACCTGAGAACAAATGTGGTGGAGTGAGACCTGAGATCAAATGTGGTGGAGTGAGACCTGAGAACAAATGTGGTGGAGTGAGACCTGAGAACAAATGTGGTGGAGTGAGACCTTAGAACAAATGGGGTGGAGTGAGACCTGAGAACAAATGTGGTGGAGTGAGACCTGAGAACAAATGGGGTGGAGTGAGACCTTAGAACAAATGGGGTGGAGTGAGACTTGAGAACAAATGTGGTGGAGTGAGACCTGAGAACAAAAGGGGTGGAGTGAGACTTGAGAACAAATGTGGTGGAGTGAGACCTGAGAACAAATGGGGTGGAGTGAGACTTGAGAACAAATGTGGTGGAGTGAGACCTGAGAACAAATGTGGTGGAGTGAGACCTGAGAACAAATGTGGTGGAGTGAGACCTGAGAACAAATGTGGTGGAGTGAGACCTTAGAACAAATGTGGTGGAGTGAGACCTAAGAACAAATGGGGTGGAGTGAGACCTGAGAACAAATGTGGTGGAGTGAAACCTGAGAACAAATGGGGTGGAGTGAGACTTGAGAACAAATGTGGTGGAGTGAGACCTGAGTACAAATGGGGTGGAGTGAGACTTGAGAACAAATGTGGTGGAGTGAGACCTCAGATCAAATGGAGTGGAGTGAGACTTGAGAACAAATGTGGTGGAGTGAGACCTGAGAACAAATGTGGTGGAGTGAGACTTCAGAACAAATGTGGTGGAGTGAGACCTGAGAACAAATGTGGTGGAGTGAGACCTGAGAACAAATGTGGTGGAGTGAGACCTGAGAACAAATGTGGTGGAGTGTGACCTGAGAACAAATGGGGTGGAGTGAGACCTGAGAACAAATGGGGTGGAGTGAGACCTGAGAACAAATGTGGTGGAGTGAGACCTGAGAACAAATGTGGTGGAGTGAGACTTGAGAACAAATGTGGTGGAGTGAGACCTGAGAACAAATGTGGTGGAGTGAGACCTGAGAACAAATGTGGTGGAGTGAGACCTGAGAACAAATGTGGTGGAGTGAGACTTGAGAACAAATGTGGTGGAGTGAGACCTGAGAACAAATGGGGTTGAGTGAGACTTGAGAACAAATGGGGTGGAGTGACACCTGAGAACAAATGTGGTGGAGTGAGACCTGATAACAAATGGGGTGGAGTGAGACCTGAGAACAAATGTGGTGGAGTGAGACCTGAGAACAAATGTGGTGGAGTGAAACCTGAGAACAAATGGGGTGGAGTGAGACTTGAGAACAAATGTGGTGGAGTGAGACCTGAGTACAAATGGGGTGGAGTGAGACTTGAGAACAAATGTGGTGGAGTGAGACCTCAGATCAAATGGAGTGGAGTGAGACTTGAGAACAAATGTGGTGGAGTGAGACCTGAGAACAAATGTGGTGGAGTGAGACCTGAGAACAAATGTGGTGGAGTGAGACCTGAGAACAAATGTGGTGGAGTGAGACCTGAGAACAAATGGGGTGGAGTGAGACTTGAGAACAAATGTGGTGGAGTGAGACCTGAGAACAAATGTGGTGGAGTGAGACCTGAGAACAAATGTGGTGGAGTGAGACCTGAGAACAAATGGGGTGGAGTGAGACCTGAGAACACATGTGGTGGAGTGAGACCTTAGAACAAATGGGGTGGAGTGAGACTTGAGAACAAATGTGGTGGAGTGAGACCTGAGAACAAATGGGGTGGAGTGAGACTTGAGAACAAATGTGGTGGAGTGAGACCTGAGAACAAATGGGGTGGAGTGAGACTTGAGAACAAATGTGGTGGAGTGAGACCTGAGAACAAATGGGGTGGAGTGAGACCTGAGAACAAATGGGGTGGAGTGAGACCTGAGAACAAATGTGGTGGAGTGAGACCTGAGAACAAATGGGGTGGAGTGAGACTTGAGAACAAATGGGGTGGAGTGAGACTTGAGAATAAATGGGGTGGAGTGAGACCTGAGAACAAATGGGGTGGAGTGAGATTTGAGAACAAATGTGGTGGAGTGAGACCTGAGAACAAATGGGGTGGAGTGAGACCTGAGAACAAATGGGGTGGAGTGAGACCTGAGAACAAATGTGGTGGAGTGAGACCTGAGAACACATGTGGTGGAGTGAGACCTGAGAACAAATGTGGTGGAGTGAGACCTGAGAACAAATGTGGTGGAGTGAGACCTGAGAACAAATGTGGTGGAGTGAGACCTGAGAACAAATGTGGTGGAGTGAGACCTGAGAACAAATGGGGTGGAGTGAGACCTGAGAACAAATGTGGTGGAGTGAGACCTGAGAACAAATGGGGTGGAGTGAGACTTGAGAACAAATGTGGTGGAGTGAGACCTGAGAACAAATGTGGTGGAGTGAGACCTGAGAACAAATGTGGTGGAGTGAGACCTGAGAACAAATGGGGTGGAGTGAGACCTGAGAACAAATGGGGTGGAGTGAGACCTGACTATAACTGGGGCTGCATCAAACCTGACAATATATGCGACTGAGTGAGACCGGTGTGTAATACAACCTGTGACACATCTGAGAATATGTGAGATGGAGTGAGACCTTATTATAACTTTGGTTGTATCATTCCTGAGAATACCTGAGACATAGTGAGACCTGAGTATAGCATGCACGGAGTCAGCTCCGAGTAAGAGTGAGATGAAGTGAGGCCTACGCACAAATCTTCAGTGCGACTGACTATGACTGGGTTTGTATCAGACCTGAGAATACTTGGGACCCTGAGTCAGATCTGAGAATCATTGGGATGCGTAACTGGGACGCAGTGAGGCCTCATTATAACTGGGACGGTGTGAGGCCTGAATATAACTTAGATGGACTGAGAGAATGAGGTCTGAATATAACTGGGATGGAGTAAGGTCTGAATATAACTGAGATGAAGTGAGAGAATGAGGTCTAAATATATATAACTGGAACAAAGTGAGATCTGAATACAACTAAGACGGAGTGAAGTCTTAGTATAACTAGAACAGAGTGAGAGAATGAGGTCTGAATATAACTAGGACGGATTGAGGTCTGAATATAACTGGGACGGATTGAGGTCTGAATATAACTGGTACGGAGTCAGGTCTGAATATAACTGGGACGGAGTGAAGTCTTAGTATAACTGGACAGAGTGAGAGAATGAGGTCTGAATATAACTGAGACGGATTGAGGTCTGAATATAACTGGGACGGATTGAGGTCTCAATATAACTAGGACGGAGTGAGGTCTCAATATAACTAGGACGGAGTGAGGTCTCAATATAACTAGGACGGAGTGAGGTCTCACTGGAACGTAGTGAGGTCTGAATATAACAAAGACGGAGTGAAGTCTTAGTATAACTGGAACAGAGTGAGAGAATGAGGTCTGAATATAACTGAGACGGAGTGAGGTCTGAATATTACTGAGACGGCCGGAGGTCTGAATATAACTGGGATGGTGTGCGGTCTCAATATAACTGGGACGTGATGAGGTCTGAATACAACTAAGATGGAGTGAAGTCTTAGTATAACTGGGACAGAGTGAGAGAATGAGGTCTGAATATAACTGAGATGGAGTGAGGTCTGAATATAACTGGGACGGAGTGAGGTCTGAATATAACTGGGACGGAGTGAGGTCTCAATAGAACTGGAACGTAGTGAGGTCTGAATATAACAAAGACGGAGTGAAGTCTTAGTATAACTGGAACAGAGTGAGAGAATGAGGTCTGAATATAACTGAGACGGAGGGAGGTCTGAATATAACTGGGATGGTGTGCGGTCTCAATATAACTGGTACGGGGTGTGGTCTGAATATAACTGGGACGTAGTGAGGTCTGAATACAACTAAGATGGAGTGAAGTCTTAGTATAACTGGGACAGAGTGAGAGAATGAGGTCTGAATATAACTGAGACAGAGTGAGGTCTGAATATAACTGGGACGGAGTGAGGTCTCAGTATAACTGGGACGGAGTGAGGTCTGAATATAACTAAGACGGAGTGAAGTCTTAGTGTAACTGGAACAGAGTGAGAGAATGAGGTCTGAATATAACTGAGATGGAGTGAGGTCTGAATATAATTGAGACGGAGTGAGGTCTGAATATAACTGAGACGGAGTGTGGTCTTAATATAACTAAGACGGAGTGAAGTCTTAGTATAACTGGAACAGAGTGAGAGAATGAGGTCTGAATATAACTGAGACGGAGTGAGGTCTGAATATAACTGGGACGGAGTGAGGTCTCAGTATAACTGGGACGGAGTGAGGTCTCAGTATAACTGGGACGGAGTGAGGTCTCAATATAACCGGGACATAGTGAGGTCTGAATATAACTAAGACAGAGTGAAATCTTAGTATAACTGGAACAGAGTGAGAGAATGAGGTCTGAATGTAATTGAGACGGAGTGAGGTCTGAATATTACTGAGACGGAGTGAGGTCTCAATATAACTGGGACGGAGTGAGGTCTCAATATAACTGGGACGGAGTGAGGTCTGAATATAACTAAGATGGAGTGAGGTCTGAATATAACTGAGACGGAGCGCGGTCTGAATATAACTGAGACATAGTGAGGTCTGAATATAACTAAGACGGAGTGAAGTCTTAGTATAACTAGAAAAAAGTGAGAGAATGAGGTCTGAATATAACTGAGATGGAGTGAGGTCTCAATATAACAGGGACGGAGTGAGGTCTCAATATAACAGGGACGGAGTGAGGTCTCAATATAACAGGGACGGAGTGAGGTCTCAATATAACTGGGACGGAGTGAGGTCTCAATATAACTAAGATGGAGTGAAGTCTTAGTATAACTGGACAGAGTGAGAGAATGAGGTCTGAATATAACTGAGACAGAGTGCGGTCTGAATATAACTGAAAGGGAGTGCGGTCTGATATTACAGAGAAGGAGTGAAGTCTTAGTATAACTGGAACAGAGTGAGGGAATGAGATCCTTATATAACGAGGATGGAGTGATGTCTGAATATAACTGGGACGGAGTGAAGTCTTAGTATAACTGGAACAGAGTGAGGGAATGAGATCCTTATATAACTAGGATGGAGTGATGTCTGAATATAACTGGGACGGAGTGAAGTCTTAGTATAACTGGAACAGAGTGAGGGAATGAGATCCTTATAAAACTAGGATGGAGTGAGGTCTGAATATAACTGGGACGGAGTGAAGTCTTAGTATAACTGGAACAGAGTGAGGGAATGAGATCCTTATAAAACTAGGATGGAGTGAGGTCTGAATATAACTGGGACGGAGTGAAGTCTTAGTATAACTGGAACAGAGTGAGGGAATGAGATCCTTATATAACTAGGATGAAGTGATGTCTGAATATAACTGGGACGGAGTGAAGTCTTAGTATAACTTGAACAGAGTGAGGGAATGAGATCTGTATATAACGGGGACGGAGTGAGGTCTCAATATAACTTAGACTAAGAGCATGAGAAGTAAATATACCTGTAACAAAGTGAGATGTGAATATAATTGGGACGGAGTGAGCTCTGATTATAACTGGGACGGAGTGAGAGAGTGCGGTCTGAATATAACTGAGATGGAGTGAGATCTGAATATACCTGGGACTGAGTGAGCCTTGAGTGTAATATATGTGATGGCTGAGCCTCGAGTAATAACTGAGATTGAGTGAGAACTTAGTATAGTTGTAATGGAGTGAGACCTAGGTACAAATAAGAGGGAATGATACTGTGAATAATTGGAATGGAATGAGAACTGAGTGTAACTAACGTGGAGTAAGATATTAATAAAACAGGGGTCGAGTGAGACCTGAGCATTACGGGGATTGAGTGAGACCTTAATATAACTGGGATCGAGCAAAACCACAGTATAATGAGGATGGAATGAGGCATAGGGGAAGGAGTGATACTGGAGTATAACTGGGTTAGATTAAGAACTGAGTATAACTAGGGTGGAATGAGACGTGAGTATAACTAGGATGGAATGATGTATGGGTGATGGTGTGATACATGAGTATAACTGATATGGAGCAAGAGACCAAGGTATAACTGAGATAGAGTGAGACCTGAGTGTAACTGGAATGGAGTGAAACCAGACTATAACTAGGGTGGAATGAGACCAGAGTATAACTGGGATGGAGTGAGACCTGAGTATAACTGGGATGGAGTAAGACCTGAGTATAACTGGTATGGGGTGAGACCTGAGTATAACTGGAAAGGAGTGAGACCTGAGTATAACTAGGGTGGAATGAGACCTGAGTATGACTGGGATGGAGTGAGACCTTAATATAACTAGGATGGAGTGAGACCTGAATATAACCGGGATGGAGTGAGACCTGAATATAACTAGGGTGGAGTGGTACTTTAAATAACTGGTATGGAAAGAGGCCTGAGGATATCTGGGATGGAGTGAGACCTCAGTGTAAATGGGATGGGGTGAGACCAAAGAATAACCGTGGAGGAGTCACAAATGAACATAATGGAATGGAGTGAGACCTAAATGTAACTTTGACTGGGCGAGACCTGCGTATAACTGGGATAAGTAAGAGCTGGGTGTAGTTTTGATGGATTAAAACTCAGTTATATCAGGGCTGAGGTGGATAGAAGTTCTTTGGTGTGGAGTGACACTGGGTGTAACAGGGCTGCAGTGACAGGAGTATCATTCTAATGGTTTGAGATCTGCGCTGTACCTGTGTATAACTTGTAGAGCGTCAGATCGAAGTACAGATGAGACGGGGCGAGACATGGGCACAGAGGAGATGGGGAGATACCCAATTATAAGTGGAATTGAGTAAGACTGGGTATAATTGGGACAGAGTGAGACTGGGTATAATTGGGACGGAGTGAGACACTGAGATGGAGTGAGACAAGGGTATGACTGTGATGCACGGTGACCTCAGTGCCTCCAGGGCAGATTGAGACCTCGGTCTACCTGGGATAGACTGAGACCTTGGAACACGTAGCATGGAATCCTTAGCATATCTGAAATGAGACCTTGTATCCAGAAATGATTCTGCATGGTCTTGATGGAGCATAATATAACCTAAATACCCTGAAGCCCTCGTGAAACAAGAACTTAATATACGTGGGATGGGCATAGTAATAGAACAGAATAACCTTGAAGCCTTGGTGTATGTCGGATGGAGTGAGACCTTAGTAAACCTAGGACCCAATGAGATGTTGGAACAAGCAGGAGACACGAAGCCCCTTAGGACAGAGATCTTAGAATAGCCTGAGTAGATTGGAAACGCGGTGCACCCGAGATGGACTGGAAACCTCGGGTCTCCGGCAAAGATGGATGCGGGACCCTAATCAAACTACCGGCCTTGTTTCCGAGGGGACTCTCCGGTTCGCTGCACGGATGCGCACATTGGGGAAAGAGTAGTGCATTATGTTGTATTGTAGCATTTATATAGCGCTTCGAGGACTGCCTGCCATTTACATAGCGCTTCGGCGACTGCATGCGGCGCACAGCGCTTTCCGTGGTAGGTGGAGAGCGTGCAGTAAGACTTACTCGGGCTTCCTCCCAAGGATGGCTTTGCTGATGGTGCCCGGCTTGTGCTGGACCAAGGCAGTGCAGCAACCCTGGGGTTGACGCTCTTTCTCCTCCTTCTCCGGCTGGGCAGCCCGGTTGCTGGGGCCCGCTTGCTGCTGGGAAGGGAGCTGCTGCTGCGGAAGCCCCTTCTGCGGCTCCTGCTCAGGCTGGACAGCGGCCGGCGGGTGCTGGTGCGGCTGGGGGGGCGCCGCCGGGAGCTGTTGGTGGTGCTGAAGCTGCGCCGCCGGGAGCTGTTGGTGGTGCTGAATCTGCGCCGCCGGGAGCTGCTGTTGGAGGTGCTGAAGCTGCGCCGTCGGGAGCTGTTGGTGGTGCTGAAGCTGCACCGGGAACTGCTGGTGGTGCTGCAGCTGCACCAGGAGCTGCTGCTGGTGGTGCTGCAGCTGGCCCTGGATCTGCTGCTGGTGCTGGAGCTGCTTCTGCAGCTGCTCGTGCTCGGCGGCCGGCGGTGGAGGCGGCAGCAGCGCCGGGTGCCGCTGGTCGCGCAGGCTGCGGTTCTCGTCGCTCAGGTCGTCCAGCCGCCGCTCGAGCTCGTCGATGCGCTGCCGCTGCGTGTGGATCAGGCTCTGCTGGTTCTGCACGATGGCCGTCAGCTCCTTCAGGTAGAGCACGGCCCGCACCGGGTTCTCCAGCAGGCTCTCCATCCCCGGCCGGAGTTCAGCCTGTCCGGGCTCGGAATGAGGGGTGCTGCGGGGGACGGAGCCGCGCGAGCGCAGCCCGACGTCACGGCAAGGGGGTGGGGGACGAGGAGAGGAGGAGCCTCTCTACACATCACCTACAACCCACTGCTACTTGGAGAGGGGGTGCAGAGGAACGCAGCAGCACCCCGCACGCCCCAGCTAGCAATGTCACTAGCACCTTCAGTGCACTCTGGTGCCATCAGCCACAGGGAGCGGGGATGCAGAGGGGAGGAGTCAACACTCTACCAGCTTCTCCAGTGCACCCTGTTACCATCAAAGCATAGGCAGAGGGGTGCAGGGGCATGCCTCAGCGACCATTCCTACCAGCCCCTTCAGTGCACCCTGGTACCATCAGCCATAAGGAGCGGGGATGCAAGGGAGGGGCGCCCAACCCTCGGCTACTGGTACTACCCGCATCTCCAGTGCAGCCTGCTACCATCAAAGCATAGGCAGAGGGGTGCAGAGGGTCCTTAAACCTCAGCGACAAGCAACACTAGCACATTCAGTGCACTCTGCTACTGCGCAGCACACGGGGCGGGGGGGAGGAGAGAAGGGGGCTGATGCCATTAGTTACCAATACGGCCAGCACCTGAGACCCTCAACTACCACCAGTTTACCGGGATACAGGACTGTAGAGAAGATCAGGGGCACCCCTCAAAACTCAGTTACCAATCCGACCAGCACCTTGCTGTTTGCATTCTTCAACAATCAAGGCACAGGGAGAGGGTTTGAAGAGGGGGATCAGTGTCATGTCAGAAACCCTCAGCTACAAGCACCCTGCACCCACAGCTAACACTTGCACCTTAACGCTCAACTGTAAGCACCTGAGACCCACAGCTAACTCCTGCACCCTAAATCATCAACTACCAGCACTTTAGAACCAAAGCCAACATCTTCACCACAAAGCCTCAGCTACCAGCACCGTAGCCCCACAACTAACACCTGCACCTTAAACCCTCAGCTACCTGGACCTTAGATCAAGTGCTATTATCCGCACATTAAACACTCAACCACCAGCACCTTAGCCCACAGCTAGCACCTGCACCTTAAACCCTCAGCTACCAGCACCTCAGTCCCGCAGCTAGCACCTGCACCATAAATCCTCAACTATAAGCACCTTTGACCCACAGCTAACATCTGCACCTTAAATCTACAACTACCAGTACCTTAGCCCCACAGCTAGCACCTGCACCTTAAATCCTCAATTACAAGCACGTTAGAACTACAGCTAACATCTACACCTTAAACCCTCAGCTACCAGCACCTCAGTCCCGCAGCTAGCACCTGCACCTATAATCCTCAGCTACCAGCACCTTAGTCCCACAGCCTTAAACCCTCAGCTACAAGTACCCCAGTCCCGCAGCTAGCACCTGCACCTTAAATCCTCAATTGCCAGCACGTTAGAACCACAGCTAACATCTACACCTTAAACCCTCAGCTGCCAGCACCTTATATCAAGTTCTAATGTCTGTACATTACACACTCAACTACCAGCACCTTAGTCCCACAGCTAGCACCTGCACCTTAAATCCTCAATTACAAGCACGTTAGAACTACAGCTAACATCTACACCTTAAACCCTCAGCTACCAGCACCTTAGTCCCGCAGCTAACATCTACACCTTAAACCCTCAGCTACCAGCACCTTAGTCCCGCAGCTTGCACAGCTAGCATCTGCACCTTAAAACCCCCAACTAGCAGCACCTTAGACCCAGAGATAACATCTGAACCTTAAATCCTCAACTATCAGGACCTTAGAACCATAGCTAACACCTTCTCCGTAAATCTTCAGCTACCAGCATCTCAGACTCACAGCTAAAATCTGCACATTAATAATAATAATAAAACCATTTGTAAAGCGCCTGGTTACTCAAAAACAGTGTGTCCCCGCGCTGAAAACTGCAAAGAAGCTCAAAGGAAGGAACACAGGTAAGTCAAACAGGGGAAGGGAAGGGATATGGATTAAGTACGTGGGAAAAGAAAAGTTTTAAGTTTTCCCCGGAACCTGATAGCAGAGGGTTCCATACGGAGCTCAAGAGGGAGCTCGTTCCAACACTTGGCAGCCAGGTATCTGAACGAACAGCCACCCATCCTGGCTCTGGTAATTTTAGGGATTTTAAACACCATTGTTCGAGAAGATCTCAGATTCCTGGTAGGGCGATGTATTGTTAGAAGGCGTTGTAGATATCCTGGACCAGTGCCATGGGCGATTCGGTGGGCAAAGCATAAGGACTTGAATTTAATTCGTTCCTTATTGGGAAGCCAATGTAGTTTGGACAAAGCAGATTTCCCTGAAGCTCTGCGAGGAAGTTTGAGCACAAGGCGCGCAGTGGCATTCTGAGCACACTGGAGTTGGTGAAGTCCTTTTTTGCTCAAACCAAGTAGCAGGGCGTTCCCATAGTCCAGATGGGGAGTTACTAGGGCATGGACAATGGTCTTCCTGGAGTCCATAGGAAGGAGATCTAATACCTTCCGGAGAACTCTCAGTACGCTGAAGCACTTAGCCGTGACTTTGCTGACAAGAGGCATGTATGAAAGGTTTGCGTCAAGTGTAATGCCCAAGTTACGCACCGAAGCCACAGGACAGGGCAGACTGCCTAATTCCGCAGGCCACCACATGTGAGACCATGCAGAAGATGATTTTCCTACCACCAGCAGCTTGGTTTTGTCACCATTAAGGCGGAGACAGTTGTTGTTCATCCAAGCTGCCACGGAGGAAAGGCAGTTGGAGAAATTGGTGGCATCTTCTCTGTGGTCGGGCGTGAGCTTGAACATCAATTGGGTGTCATCAGCGTAGCTAACAATGCCCACCCCATAAGTCTCAACTATGCGAGCCAGGGGTTCCATATAGATATTAAATAAAGTAGGGCTCAGACTCGAGCCCTGAGGAACCCCGTGGCTCGTCTTCCTGAGAGATGATTTAAAGGGGGGGCAGTGCAACTGAAAGTTCCTGTTGACCAGAAAGGACTCCATCCATGCAAGGGCGTGCCCCTTTACTCCCATATCAGATAGCCGAGACAGCAGCGTTGAGTGCAGCACGGTGTCAAAGGCTGCACTTAGATCTAAAAGTACCAACGCTGCTGTCTCTCCCTCGTCCACTATGTGCCGTAGACTCTCAGTGGAAAAAAGTAGGGCTGACTCAGTAGAGTGTCCCGCTATGAAGCCTGATTGTGAGGGGTGCAGGAGAGAATGTTCTTTCAGATAACTCATGAGCTGCCTGTTCACTACTTTTTCCACGATCTTTGCACAAAAAGGGAGGAGGGAGATAGGGTGAAGATTTTGAAATTGGGAGATGTGAAAGTTGGCCTTTTTTTGAGGGGAATTACTTGAGCGGTTTTCCAAGCATCTAATACCTGGCATTCTTGAAAGGAGAGCAACACAATAGGACTAATATAGTCAATTATTGTGGTCTCCATGACTCCTTTGCAGCGAGTCGGCGGGCAAACATCGCTGGGAGAGCCAGATTGTATACTGTTTGCGATGCTGAGTAACTCTTGTTTCTCAGGAGGTGATAAAACACGTGAGACCAGGAGTCCCCGTGTTGCTGTTGTTGGCTACTACAAGTTTACTCAAACTGGCCTCATCCTTTATAAAAACTCTCAGCTACCAACACCTTAGACTAAGAGCTAAGATCTGCATCTTAAACCCTCAACTACCAGACCCTTAGACCCACAGCTAACATCTGCACAGTAAACCGCCATCTGCTGGTACTTTAGACCCAACGATAGGACCTGCATCTCAAACCCTCAAGAACCAGCACCATAGACCCACAGCTAACATCTGCACAGTAAGCCGCCAGCTGCTGGTACTTTAGACCCACTGATAGGACCTGCAACTTAAACCCTCAGGATCCAGCACCATAGACCCACAGCTAACATCTGCACAGTAAGCCGCCAGCTGCTGGTACTTTAGACCCACTGATAGGACCTGCATCTTAAACCCTCAGGAACCAGCACCATAGACCCACAGCTAACATCTGCACCTTAAACCCTCAGCTACGGGTACCTTAGACCCACAGCTAACATCTGCACAGTAAGCCGCCATCTGCTGGTACTTTAGACCCACTGATAGGACCTGCATCTTAAACCCTCAGGAACCAGCACCATAGACCCACAGCTAACATCTGCACCTTAAACCCTCAGCTACCAGCACCTTAGACCCACAACTGACATCTGCAGGTAAAACCATCAGCTACCAGCACATTAGTCACACTGATAGCAGTTGTATGACGGAACCCTGCAGGCATTTACTCTGCACACCTTTACAATGCAGTCGGTATCCCATGTGAGATGTTACCACATGTTACTTTAGCACGCAGGTCATTATAACAACTTGCTTTAGGGGGCGCTGGACTTTGGAATAGTATAAATTACTATTACAACTCCAGTCTCTGCAACAGTAGAGAAAGTGTTGGATTTAAAAATCCAACGCCAGCCCAACACCACACCCCCTACAGCAAATCATTGTAATGACTTGAGTACTAAAGTAACAAGTGGTAACGTCACATGGGGGACTAACATTGTAAAGGCGGGCCATTGCAAAGACTGGAGGCTAAATTATGTCTCCGACAGATAACATCAGCACCTTAAACACTCAACTACCATGACCCTAGACTCAGAGCTAACATCTGCACATTAAACTCTCAGCTACCAGCACCTTAGATGAACAGCTAACATCTGCACCTTAAAACCCTCAGCTACCAGCACCTTAGAACCACAGCCAGCTCCTGCACTGTAAACCCTCAACTACCGGGACCATAGACCCACAGCTAACACCTGTACCTCAAACCCTCAGCTACCAGCACCTTAGACCCGCAGCTAACACCTGCACCTTAAACCCTCAGCTACCAGCACCTTAGACCCACAGCTGGTAGCTACACCTCAAACCCTCAGTAACCACCACCTTAGACGCACAGCTAACATCTGCGCCTTAAACCCTCAGCTATCAGCACCTTAGACCCACAGCTGGTAGCTACACCTCAAACCCTCAGTAACCACCACCTTAGACGCACAGTTAACATCTGCACCTTAAACCCTCAGCAACCAGCACCTTAGAACCACAGCCAGCACCTGCACTTTAAAAACTCAACTACTGGGACCATAGACCCACAGCTAGCATCTGCACCTTAAACCCTCAGCTACCAGCACCTTAGAACCACAGCCAGCACCTGCACTTTAAACCCTCAACTACCGGGACCTTAGACCCACAGCTAGCATCTGCACCTTAAACCCTCAGCTACCAGCACCTTAGAACCACAGCCAGCACCTGCACTTTAAACCCTCAACTACCGGGACCTTAGACCCACAGCTAACATCTGCACCTTAAACTCTCAGCTAACAGCACCTTAGACCCACAGCTAACCTCTACACTTTAAACTAGGGGTGGGCGGAATTTGCGTAATCGCATTATGCAAATCTCCACAAAATGGTAAAAAATCTCAGTGAACACGCAGAAATTCCGGAAACATGCAGAATTGCTTGTTCGCGATGCTTTTTTCCTGTTCGCAATTGCTGTTTGCGTGTTCAGGCGAAATAACTCGCGAACATGCATTTTGAGAATGCAAACAAGCAAAAACTTTCGGGAAGTCGCGGAATGCAGAATTTTGGGCAATTTCGCATTCTCCGTGGAACGCGAAATTACCCAAATTCCGCATACTCCGCGAACGGAACAGAATTTACCGCTTAGGCCTACTTTAAACCCTCAGCTACCAACAACTTAGACCCACAGCTAACAAAAGCACATAGGGATTGTTGAGGTATAGAGATAAGCAGTGGCAGTGTGGAATACTCAGTTATCTACACTTTCGACCCCAGCTACCACCTGCACCTTAAAACCTCAGCTTCCAACACTTGAGATACACAGCAAGCAACTGCACTTTGGACCAACAGTTACCACCTGCACCGTAAACCCTCAGATACTGGTGACGCTCTGTCACTGTTTTTCGTTTAACTTAACACATAAAATAATCAGCATTTCATATACGAACACACATTGTGTGATTTTCATTTCATGTTATGATTCACCATAGTTAGTGATTTCCATGTTATGTTAGCCAAAGTTAATGTAGGCCTCAGTTTAAATGATTCATGCTAACTTTTAAAATTTATTTCTGGGTGCTGTGTTTTCTGTTACTCTGTTTCTCATTTCAGGATCCAAGCTACAGCAGTTGAGCTCATTCATTGTTGAAATAGTTTTGGTTTCTGATAGAAATGTTATAAGTATGTGTAATACATTTTCACACCTGTGCCTGGGAAAATCTGATCGCAATCTATCAACCCTGTGACAAGATATCTCTTAAAGGCCATGCAGCAGTGGGTTTCCTCTGTGCAATGTCTGGGTAGAACAGTGAAGCTACATTGACATTAATTGGGTTTCTGGTTGGCAGAGGTATGCAACCTGTGCAAGCAGGCACCACAATCCTCGACAAGGTAAGTCAGTAACACACTTTAAATTAACCTGTGCTCACCCTTTGGTAGCTTGGCACAGAGCAGTCATGCTTAACTTAAGAGGCACTGTGTAAAGTATTCATGCAACACTTCAAACAGGAACACAGTGAAAACAACACAAAAGACTCAACCCCAGGTTAGAAAAATAGCTTATATTTTTATGAATAAAACAAGACTAAAATGACAAAAATCCAAAAAGTAGAAGTCAAGATATACATTTTTAAAGAATAACCTTTTCTGTAGTACTTATAAACAAATAGAGCTATCTGGTCATGCTTGAATTTGTCAAATCCAAAAGATCAGGCCAACTGCAATGGAGCACGAATCAGATTCAGGGACCAGCCTTTTCCCGCTGAACAGTACCTTGGGTGCCTCGACGTCGAGGTCAATGAGGGGAGCAAAGGAGGCAATGTCGTCATCAGTCTCACAGATGAAAGCAATCTGTCAGTTCCGACCTGCTGACTGTCAAGGATGATCCAAGAATCAAGATGCAAAGAACACCCGAGCGATGCGTCATCGTTAAACCACGGGCTGTAGTCAATGCGAGCAGCACAATGCAGTGTGTCAGCGCCGAGTAGCACAAAGTTGGGGATGTGTCAGAAACGAGATGATGCGTTGCGCAGTCTGCGATGCAAAGTCCGAGGTATGTGTAGCAGCAGCGATGGGTTGGCATCAAGGGAAATGCACCGGTTCTGATTGGCACAACATCATCGATGCATGGGTTTTTAAAGATGCAGCACTTTACACTCATTTCCAAGGGCCCAGGACTGGATTGGCACCACTTGGCAGAGCAGGACTTACAGTAGACAGAGTACTTGTGCTGTTTACAGGTTGAAGAGAGAAGTCTTTGATTACCCAGAGACTTCAGAAAACAGGAGGTAAGCCAACAAGCCCTTGGAGATACTTAAGTTCTGGGATGTAGGGATGCAGGTCCAGCCCTTCTCATTCCCAGGCAAGAGGGCAGCATGCTAACCCAACAAGGCAGTTCAGAAAGTGACAGTCACACCCGCAGTGATAACCTTTCTTCGCTATCGGAATTTTGCATACTACTGGGGCCACCCCTTTCATGTAATGTTTACCTGGGAAGGGAAACACCATGAAATCCGCTCCATCAGGGCTGCCTGCGACTTGCTACAGATTGAGGTTCCGGGGGGCCCTCACTTGGAGCGATGGCGCCGGGCCCTGGGGCTGGAAGGTGGTCTCGATGATAGAAGAAACTTTGGAGCATGGGGCTCGTGAAACTCAACCCAGCCATGATTGCCCAAGAAGGGAAGGCAGTTCTGGAGAGTCTTGCAGAGGACTCAGTGACGCAATATTGCCACCTGAGGGGCTGAGGCAGCTCCCCCACCGTTGCTCATGAGCATTTTAGATGCTGGCCTGTGCCGATGAGGGGTGGACCCTCGCCTTGGTGATCGGCCAACCATGGACCCCACTTTTTGTCTTTTGCCTGGACTGGCGCTGCAATCGTCGGATGCCTTGCCCTTTCCAGATACTCTGTTTATGTCCCTTTTTCCATTTTTTGCCCTAGTTCTGTTTCTTGTCAGGGTTGCTGCGGGGGTACCAGAGTCCTCAACTCCAACGCTATACATTAGGATGCTTCCACACTCTGGAGGGTCCTCCCACACTAGCTCACAGTACTGGGTAGGACAGGCCTGGGTTGCGGAATTTAGGGTAGACACACATTCACACTCAGATGACCAGTGACCCCTTGAAGGTGATCTCCCTGAACCTGGGCCATCCTCTCGTACTTGGAGCGTACTGGGGCAGATATCTCTCGGAGACCCATCTGCTTGCCAAGAACTGGCAAAGGCTAAAATAGAGGGCATTCCCTCACCAATTTCTTCCCACGAGAGGCCAAAAAGCGGCTGATGTGGCCATTCTGGTTTCGTGAAACTTCCAGGGGACGGTTGGAAACAAACTGTTGGAGCTCAAGGGGTGTCTACTGGTTTATAGAGTGCTGCTGGGCACCCAGACACTCACCTTGGGCTCCCTTGATGCCCTTAACGAGGGACAGGAACACTTCCTACAGACGGCCATAGCGGATATCCTCACCTCACAGGACCAATTAGTCTTGATAGAGGGCCACTTTAATTTGATATTCGAAACTGATTTGGACCGCTCCGCCCATAGGGAGGCATTCACGGATGAGAGCATAGCCTGGGTGTGGAAGTTGGGTCTTTCAAACTTGTGGAGTGTACACCATCCCCATTCCTGCGATTACACTTTTTACTCACATGCACACAAATCTTACGCCCGCTTGTATTATTTTCTGGGTTCCAGGGAGCTTCAGCAACTGCTTAAGTCGATGGAGATTGAACCGAGATCTCTCTCTGACCACTCAGCGCTCCTTTTTGAGCTGTGCACCCCCTTAAAGGGGGACCCCCCGTCAATGGAGACTTAGGAACACACTTCTTCAGAGACCATAGGTGGTGGGACAGTTCAATAGGGCCATCACTGACTACCTTAACCTTAACAATAACCCCAACATGCCCATGTCCATACTCTGGGATTCCTCAAGGCTGTAATCAGGGGTGAATTTATGGCACGCTCAGTGGCAGAGAAAAAGCTGCGGAAGGCCAAGATGGCAGAACTTCAGAGGCAGGTGTGCAAGCTAGAACACATCCACCACCGCACAGGGGCTACAAGGATTTGACATAAACTAGAAGTGGCCAGGAAACAGTTGGCGGGGATGGACTTGGATAGGGCCGAGTACTCCCTCCTGTGACAAAAGCACTCGTTATACATGAGTGGACATAAGTGTAGGAGGCTCCTGGCTAACAATCTCAAAGCCCAGAGACAGTCCACAAACATTGACTCCTTGTTATCCACGGGAGGGCGCAAGTTGAGGGGAATGCTGTAATATCATCCCAGTTCAGAGAATTTTACAAAAGCTTGAATTCGGAGCAGTCACTTCCCCCTGAGAATCCAACCCGCCATCTCCGCACCACAACCACAACCCGGCTGACTGAAGCATAGGCAGCCTCTCTCAACAGTCCGATATGCATATCGGAGGTCATAGCTGTCATATCCAGACAGAAACCTCTTATGTTCCCAGGTCCCGATGACTTCTCAACAGGCTTTTATAAAAACCTTTTGCCCTGAGCTAGCATCTGTCCGCACGAGGCTCTTCAACTCCATCTCTGCCACCCTGGATGCAAGAGGTAACCATCATAGTAATTCCCAAGCCAGGAAAAGACGTTTGACTCTGTGAAAACTATTACCCCATTCCGCTCCTGAACATGGATGCGAAATTGTTTACGGGTATTTTAACAGCCTGTCTCACCCCCTTCATGCACGGCCTCATAGACCCTGATCAGGCAGGCTGTATTGCACAGAGACAGTGTGGCAATAATACAAAGCGAATACTCCACGTTATAGACAAAGCCAACTGCATTGAGAGCAAAACTATGCTGCTTTCGGTTGATGCCGAGAAAGCAATCAAACGTGTCCACTGGCCCTATCTAGAGGCAATGCTGACCCACTTTGGCATGGGGGAGCGATTCCGCTCATGGGTCCTAAGTAACTGCGGGACCCCGGAATTTTCAGTGCAGGTGAGTGGGCGTAACTCAGAGTGTTTTCCTATATGTCGGGGCACGCGGCAAGGTTGCCCCTTGTCATCCCTCCTCTTTGAGGTCTATATGGAGCCATTCGCGCAAAGAGTGCAGGACCACCCCAGAATCAAGGGGGTCCTCTTTGGTGGGGAGGAGCACCTGATCAGTTTATATGCAGAAGATGTCTTGGTGATGCTAGACGATCCCCGAGAGACTCTACCCCATTTCCTAGAGGAGCTGAGGGAGTTTGAGTAGGCGTCGGGGTTCCAAATGAACCTCCAAAAGTCGCAAGCCCTTAACCTCTCTGTCTCGCCTGCTGGATTAGACTCTTTAAAACAAGCCTACCTGCTACATTGGGCAAAAGACTCCATCCCTTATCTAGGAGTTCAGCTGCCTTCACACCGTAGAAAACGTAAATCCTTAACTATCGGGAATTAGTGAAGCGAGTGCGGACTGACCTGGATTGTTGGCGGAATTTTCTGTTGACTTTGTTGAGTTGCATTGCGGCCTTGAAGATGACCTTCCTCCCCAAGATACTCTTCCTCTTCCAGACCCTCCCTCGACTCCCCCTATGGGCATGATTCTGGCTCTACACTCAGTGCGACACCACTTTATCTTAGTGGGCACACGTCCTTGCATGTGTAAGGAACTGAGCTGGCTCCCGCCGGCTGAGGGAGGGCTTGGATAGCCGAGCCTACTTCATTACTATCAGGCAGCCCAGCTTGGGTACCCGGTTGAGTGATCTAGAGCAGAGTCAGAAAAACCATGCCTGTTCATGGATGGGGCCCTAGCTGGGACCTTGCTGGGGAAAGTCCTGTTTCTTCAGCCCATACATCGAGCACCCAGTCTCTACATATCCCCATTCACTTGCTTCCTGCTGAAAGTGTGGTATTCCCACACCCTGAGTGGGAACCTACCCACTCTCCCCCCCCCTGACACTGGTGGTGGACAATCCAGCCTCCGCACCTTGTTTGGGGGCTGCCTTTCGATTCTGGGATGAAGCTGGCTGTCGGGCAGTTTTTCGATCGGGACGGACCCGTTCCCTTCGACACTATTTCTATTTCTATTTCTATTTCTATACGGAATTTGTTAAGCGCACGGTCACCCAGGGGTCTCATGGCGCTGAAGAAAGCAGATGGTAGATGGTAAGTGAAGGGGCAGATGGTGTATTGCTCTAACCGTACGCTTGTTTGAATAGCCAGGTCTTCAGGGCTCGTCTGAACTCTGTCAGCTTGGTACAGCTCCGGATGGACAAGGGCAAGGAGTTCCAGGTCTTTGGGGCGAGATATGCAAAGCTGGATCCGCCGAGTCGTTTCTTTTTAAAAGTCGGCACAGTGAGGAGGGACAAATGGGTAGAGCGAAGCTCGCGGGTAGGTTCATATTTGTTAATGAGTTGGTTGATGAACCTGGGGCTCTTTCCGTGGAGAGCCTTGAAGGTTATGCAGCCTGTCTTAAAAGTGATCCGATGGGTGATGGGGAGCCAATGGAGGGAGGCCAACAGAGGTTTGGCTGACTTCCTGCGATTGCTCTTGAATATTAATCTGGCTGCTTGATTTTGAGCAATCTGCAGGCGTTTAGCGATGGTGAGGGGGAGGCCCAGGTAGGTGGAGTTGGAAAAATCTAACCGCGAGAGAACCAATGCGAGCACCACCTGGATGAGAGCAGAGTGGGTCAGCAGATGAGCGATTTTTTAAATCTTTCTCAACTGAAAGAAGCAGGAGGAGATCACAGTTTCCGACCTGGGTCTTCAGTGATAGATCGGCGCTAAGAGTGACCCCAAGACTTTTGGCTGACTGGGAGGGGGATGGAGGTGTACCCAGCGAGGATGGCCAAAAGTGGGGCCCCCAACTGAGTGCACTGTTGCTAGGGAGTACTAACTCAGTCTTTCCTGGGTTCAATTTAAGGTGGTTCCGATCCATCCAGCTCTGGATGTGCAGCATGGTTTTTTGAAATTCCTCGACAGAGTCCGGGGAGTTGAGGGGGAATACCAGCTGCAAATCGTCTGCGTAGTTGAATATAATGACCTTTCTATCTTTCAGGGAGTGCAGTAGGGGTTTGAGATAAAGATTAAAAAGGAGGGGGGACAGTGAGGAACCCTGTGGGACACCGCAAGTGGTAGGGAGTGTGGGGGCTGTGAAATTCTCCAACTTTACAGCCTGGGATCTGTCCGTCAGGAATGACTTAATCCAAGAGAGAGCCGCGCCGCTGAGGCCGGCTTGTTCGACACGGTGTAATAGTATGGTGTGGTCCTTAGGGTGTTCTGCACGGCGAGGATCACCGCCTCGGTGGAGTGTGCCTGGCGGAATCCCGCTTGGTTGGGTTCCAAGTAATCAGATGTTTCGATAAAATTGGATAAGCAGCTGGTTACGTGAGTTTCCAATAGCTTAGCACCATAAGGGAGAAGGGAGATGGGGCGGTAGTTAGAGAGGTTGGAGGGATCGGCACCTGGTTTCTTGATTAGAGGGACCAGGGTGGCATTTTTGAAGGAATCGGGTACTATTCCTCGTGATAGGGAGGTGTTCAGAATAGGGAGTATACCCTGGGGGAGTGCAGCATAGACTTCTTTTAGAATGTGCGGGGGGCAGGGATCGTTAGGTGAACCCGATTTTACTCGGTTCATTAGCTCCAGTAATTTGGGTGGTTCGATGGGGGGGATATCCTGAAGAGTGTTAGGGTTTCTACAGATATCCGAGTCGTCTGTTGCAGCATGGTTGGTTTGGATGCTGTTTTTTATGGTGTCAATTTTCTCCTTGAAGAAGTCGTTAAGCAGGTTACACATTGCCTGTGAGGCAGGTTGAGAGGGAGAGGTTCTGGCGTCATTGCATAGGTCGTTGACGACTCTGAAGATTTCTCGAGATTTGTTTTTGGCGTTAGAAATTTTATCAGAAAAGAAGGAGGCTTTGGCAGATAGGATAGAGTCATTGTAATTTTTGCGGGCTGTCTTGTATAGTGCTCTGTCTGTGGCGTGGTAGCCGTGTCTCCACTTCCTCTCCAGTTGACGGAGTTCTAATTTCTGCTTTTTTAGGTCGGCAGAAAACCATTTGTGGGCGTCCATACGACGGGCGCGGGAGAACTTGGTAAGGGGAGCATGTTCATTGCATGCAGAGGAGAGCCATTCGGTATGTGCCTTGTCCATCAGATTGATGTCTGGGCCCTGGGTAGGGATGGAGTTGGTCAGGGTGGAGAGGAAATCTTGGAGATTTAGGGATCTCCATTTCCTGACTAACCCTCCCAGGGGTGCTTGGTTGTTGAGGTGACCCTGAATGGTGACAGAGAATTGCAGTAAGTGGTGGTCAGACCATATGCATGGTGAGGCCGTAGGACAAGAGGTGGAAATATTGCGAGACCAGATGTGGTCTAAGATATGTCCTTTTTCATGGGTGGGGATCAAGACATGTTGGTGGAGGTTTAGATTGGAGAGGAGTTCGAAAAGTTCTGTGGCGTGAGGCCCAGCTTCCGGGTTGTTGTACCAATAATTGAAATCTCCTATGACCATGACCTTGTCATAGTCAACGACTAGACCTGCTATTTGCTCAGACAGGGAAGCCGGGAAGGAGGGCATAGATGTAGGTGGCCGGTATATCAATGCTAGCACCATGGTGCCAGTCTCAGTATCGGATTTGATGACTAGGTTATCCGTATCTGGTAGGTCTAGGGGAGGTAAGATGGTTAACCTGAGGTCTTTATGAATGATAGCGGCAACACCTCCTCCGACTTTTCCTGATTTTCTATTTGCAGACAGGATGTAATAATCTGATGGTATGGCCGAGAGTATATCTGGCAGAGAGTCAGTAGTGAGCCATGTCTCAGTGACAAAAAGTATGTCAGGGCTGTCCGTTTTCAGGAGCAGGAATATATCTAGTTGGTGTTTGACCAGGGATCTGGTGTTAAGATAGAGACAGCGGAGGGTCCGGGAATTAGGTTTAGGGGGGGGCTTACTGTTTTTAGGGTTTGAAGAAGAAATAGGGGCCGATTCCTGTAAGTGATGGTGTGAGAGAATGTTGCTTGCCTTGAGGCGGGCAAGGGTGGATGGGTCGAGGGATTGAAGAGCGGGGTTGTGGAGAGAGTGCAACTCTAGGGGGGAGTACCTAATAAATTCTTCATTATGCCTGGTCCCTGGGCCCGTCCAGGCGCGGACGGGCGCAGACGGGCTTGCCTTAGGCGCGCCTTCGGCGCGCAAACGGCGCTCCCGCTGCGCTCGTCCGCTGCGCTCGTCCGCTGCGCTTCCTGCCAAGGCACATGATGAGGCAAATGGAGGGGGCGTGGCCTCAAGGGGGCGTGGCTAGCGAGCACGCCTGCGATGGCGGCCGCTGGGTGAGAGCAAACAAACAATTACCGCATCAGCGCTCAATCGGCTGCGTGGTAGGAGGGCAGTGAAATGAAATAGGTAAGCTTTTAAAAAGTTCTCAAATCAACAAGTTAAAAAGCAGTTTATACAATTTTCAATTTTGACAATTTAAAAATAGCGTACCTCCAGAACCCGGCTTTCCGCCTCAGGTCTGGGAATCTGGTTTCTGTCAGGGTTTTGCGAGCGGCGCCTTATAACGAGGGTAGGGGGCGTGGCCTCAAGGGGGCGTGGCTATCGAGCACGCCTGCGATGGCGGCCGCTGGGTGAGAGCAAACAAACAATTACCGCATCAGCGCTCAATCGGCTGCGTGGTAGGAGGGCGGTGAAATGAAATAGGTAAGCTTTTAAAAAGTTCTCAAATCAACAAGTTAAAAAGCAGTTTATACAATTTTCAATTTTGACAATTTAAAAATAGCGTACCTCCAGAACCCGGCTTTCCGCCTCAGGTCTGGGAATCTGGTTTCTGTCAGGGTTTTGCGAGCGGCGCCTTATAATGAGGGTAGGGGGCGTGGCCTCAAGGGGGCGTGGCTAGCGAGCACGCCTGCGATGGCGGCCGCTGGGTGAGAGCAAACAAACAATTACCGCATCAGCGCTCAATCGGCTGCGTGGTAGGAGGGCGGTGAAATGAAATAGGTAAGCTTTTAAAAAGTTCTCAAATCAACAAGTTAAAAAGCAGTTTATACAATTTTCAATTTTGACAATTTAAAAATAGCGTACCTCCAGAACCCGGCTTTCCGCCTCAGGTCTGGGAATCTGGTTTCTGTCAGGGTTTTGCAAGCGGCGCCTTATAACGAGGGTAGTGGGCGTGGCCTCAAGGGGGCATGGCTAGCGAGCACGCCTGCGATGGCGGCCGCTGGGTGAGAGCAAACAAACAATTACCGCATCAGCGCTCAATCGGCTGCGTGGTAGGAGGGCGGTGAAATGAAATAGGTAAGCTTTTAAAAAGTTCTCAAATCAACAAGTTAAAAAGCAGTTTATACAATTTTCAATTTTGACAATTTAAAAATAGCGTACCTCCAGAACCCGGCTTTCCGCCTCAGGTCTGGGAATCTGGTTTCTGTCAGGGTTTTGCGAGCGGCGCCTTATAACGAGGGTAGGGGGCGTGGCCTCAAGGGGGCGTGGCTAGCGAGCACGCCTGCGATGGCGGCCGCTGGGTGAGAGCAAACAAACAATTACCGCATCAGCGCTCAATCGGCTGCGTGGTAGGAGGGCGGTGAAATGAAATAGGTAAGCTTTTAAAAAGTTCTCAAATCAACAAGTTAAAAAGCAGTTTACACAATTTTCAATTTTGACAATTTAAAAATAGCGTACCTCCAGAACCCGGCTTTCCGCCTCAGGTCTGGGAATCTGGTTTCTGTCAGGGTTTTGCGAGCGGCGCCTTATAACGAGGGTAGGGGGCGGGGGCGTGGCCTCAAGGGGGCGTGGCTAGCGAGCACGCCTGCGATGGCGGCCGCTGGGTGAGAGCAAACAAACAATTACCGCATCAGCGCTCAATCGGCTGCGTGGTAGGAGGGCGGTGAAATGAAATAGGTAAGCTTTTAAAAAGTTCTCAAATCAACAAGTTAAAAAGCAGTTTATACAATTTTCAATTTTGACAATTTAAAAATAGCGTACCTCCAGAACCCGGCTTTCCGCCTCAGGTCTGGGAATCTGTTTCTATCCCAGAGGATGAAAGGTTCAGTTATCTACAGAACAGACTTCGATTTCACACCCATCAGTCAGAGGGGGAGCCTGAAGGCCACTAACGCAACACAAAAAATGGCGTCTTGCCAAAAGGTTGGATAAGCGCCTTATCACAGAACTGTACACTTTGCTTCTGGCAGCGAGCGCCAAGAACATATCCCCCACCCAACTATGCTGGGAAGCGGAATTGGGAAGGCAGCTTACCCATAATGAGTGGCAAGACATATTTTATAGAGCGAGGCACACTGAATACAGTGCATCTAGCACTGAAACAGCTGTAAAGATCGCCACCTACTAGTATTTGACCCCATGAGGCTCCGCAGGGGTAACCTGACCCATAGCGAGTATTCCTAGTGACAATGCGGGGCTAAGGGCACCCTCACTCACATCCTTTGGGAATGCCTCCTGGGACTCTGTGCTGAATGACATTGACATCAACTTTCACACCTAGCTCCCCAGGTTCCTATCATACATCTTGCTGGGACTCCCCAACGCCCTTGCTTACCCACTCACAACATACAGGGGTGTCACATTAGTATAGCTTTGGGGCAGCCCATCAACCATCCTAGCGCTCTGGGGCACCGCCACTACACAGCCACACCGAGGGTGGCTTCACCGCCTCTGGTTCGTTCTGGCAATGGCGAAGCTCAGCCTTACTCTCTCTGCCCAGGGCGACACATATAGAACCCTTTGGCAATCATTCATAGCCCTTCTGTTTCAGGAATTCAGGGTACTGACCTGCCCCTGCCATTTACGGTTACTACGTCTCACAGATCCTGCTCCTGCAGAGGATAAAGAGGGCCCTCTCTGAGTGATACTTGCCTGGTCTATCTTTTCATATATATCCATATTACTTCTGGTACCCGGAGATGGAGGAGGTAGGGATGTTGGGTGGGAGTGGGGGTTATTTTTGGAAAGTTTAATTTTATTAATGTTATTTCATGAGAATTGACTGCAAGTTCACTGTTTGGACGAGCAGAAAGCTTTCACAATAAAGCAGATTAAACCTAAATATTAAAGCACATGAAGCTAGATGAAGTGAATTTGTCTCAAACATCAAATGTCAGTGGACAATAGTTGGAGACTATCCCAATTACGAGGGCAAGTAGGTGTTGCACCCCAGTGCGGTGGAGCAGCCTAGAATGAGGACTTACAAGCATTACAGGAGGTCGAGCAAGCCTGAATGAAATTGTGAGGTTGCTTCCTGATCAGTGGAGAAGTGTGGCTCACTGGTTAGAGGAGGCAGACCCTGAAGCAGAGGTCAGACCCGGGACCAGGGTTCAATTCCCGATGCGGCAGGGTCTTGAGCCCAAATTTCCACGGACTCGATAATTCTCGTTTCGGTGCCTACTCGAATCACGGGTTCACACTCTGCAGCTCTGGGCATTAGCCTGCTTAATCTCCACTACGGCCCCCCCGCGGCGGGATGCCTGGCTTTCACCTTGGGGATGCCCAGTACGGGTATCTCACAGGGAAAAAAGCCAGGACGGGTTCCCAAGGCAAGCGCCGAGATGCCTACGGGTAATCGAGCGCTATATAAGAATGCATAATAATAATAATAATAATAATCATTCTCCTGGATGAGGTGCCATGTGCCACTAAAAGGAAGGTCGGATCCTCTCAGTCATGCAGGCATATACATATGAACAAGATGGGACCCAGCAAGGATCCATTTAGGAAGTCCTTGTGAAAGTGATCTAAGAGTGCTTCTAAAAGCAGCGATGGAAGTCTCGTGCACACTGCCATCTAAAGAAGATCAGCTTCACACCCCAAGGGCTGAAAGATGCTGAAGAAAGGTGAGGAGGGAGACAACTGTGTTCCCGAGGATCGAGTTAGCCTCTGAAGATACATGAAGGTTTCTTAACCTAATCCATTCGTGTGAGGCTCTTGGTCTTTCCCAGCACATTTTACAAGCTACACACATAGGAGTTTATCGGCTGGATTTGATGTTTTCTGAGATCAACCTCCTCACTGTTGGGGAGGTGCTACCTATGGCTTGGACCGATCACTCTTTGATTAAGTTCTTTGTAAAGACAGACACGCTTATAGCAGGGTCATCTGGTCAAGTAAGGGCATATGTTAGTAGGGACTGGAAGGCCCTTACTCGGAAAAAAGATGTGTCACCTACGTTTATGGTTGAGGAGTGTTTCACCACCGCCTTACAGCCGGAGGTGAATTACGCTGCCCTCTGCGCGAAGATCACTTCAGTGCTGGATACCTCTGCTCCTTTTAAACTTCATACGAGCAGGGGTAGACCCTCTGCACCTTGGTTTACAGACAACCTCAAAAAATTGCGACTGGAATGTAAACAAGCAGAGAGAAAGTGGAGGTATGCGTATCTGGATAGGGATAGGCTGAATTGGAAAACCAAGCGAGGGGAATATAAGAAGGAGATTCATAGAGCCTAGGTGGGACACTTCTCGAGGGTGATTCTTGACGCCCCGAATAGTTCTCGCAGCATCTTTAATATCCTGAATAATCTTACCAGTCCAGAGTGTGTCAAGAATGATTTCCCCCTTCGCAGGAACTCTATGAGAACCTAGCTAGGTTCTTTCAGGATAAAATCAAACTGATCATTGATGATTTGGGGGTGAAGCAACAACAACCTCTGGTAATAACTGACTGTGGCAGCCTGTTAACTCCCGGTGCTCTGTCTGCATTGGGAGGAGCTGAGCCCCTTGCAGAATTTGCACTGCTGTCAGCGGAGGAGTTCAAGGAGGTGGCTTTTGGCATAACATCTGGGTCTCCGCTGGATCCGCTCCCCTTAAAAATCTGGCAGGAGTATGAGTTTGAGCTCTTCCCTACACTTAGGCGGGTGTGTAACCAGTCACTTGCTACGGGTAGGGTTCCACCTCAATGGAAACAAGCGATGGTGACCCCTTTATTGAAAAAGCCCTCCCTTGACCCGGACTGCCTTAAGAACTTTAGGCCTATCTCGCTCTTACCCTATCCAGCTAAAATTGTAGAGCGGGTGGTGGCAGGTACCCTCTCTAAATATCTTGAACAGCATAAGCTTCTGGACGATGTTCAATTTGGCTTCCGTCCAGCTCATGGCACCGAGACGGCCCTTGTGACCGTACTTGATAAGCTTCGTTGGCGGGCAGACAGGGGACAGGGGACAGGCAGGGGTTTTGATCCTGCTTGACCTGTCTGCCGCCATCGATACAGTGAACCATGACATTTTGCTGGACAGGCTGAGATGTAGGAGTTGTGGGGAGTGCCCTTGGGTGGTTTGAGTCCTTCCTTCAAGGTAGGGAACAAGCTGTGTCCCTTCCTCCCTTTCAATCTGCCTTCTCTACCATCTCGCATGGCGTTCCACAGGGCTCAGCAGTTAGCCCAGTTCTTTTCAACATCTATATGAAGCCCTTAATAGCTGTCATCAAACATTTTAAGATCGAAATCGTCAATTATGCTGATGACACGCAGCTGATTCTGTCCTTGTAGGGGAATGATTCTACCTCCTTGGAGGAATTCCACAGCTGCATGCGAGGTATGACATTACAACGCATGCTTTTACCACGCATGCCTTTACAACGCTGTTTTTACAACGCATGCCTTTACAACGCATAGTGCTTTGGGGCGCTGGATAGTGAATAGTTTAATTTACTATTCCAACTCCAGTCCCCGTGGATAGTAGGGAAGGTGTTGGATAGTAAATTAAACCTATTCCCTATCCTATAGCGCCCCCCAGCGCAATGCTTTGTAATGGTTTGCGTTGTAAAAGTTGCGTCGTAAAGGCACTGCGTGGTAAAAGTTGCGTTGTAAAGGATGTTTCCCGCAAGCGAGCCACTGCAGAATGGCTGGAAGCCAACTCGCTGCAATGTAACTCAGGGAAGACCGAGGTGCTATACTGCCCTCGGCCTAGGATAAGTCCTTCATTACCTTGTAACTTCTGGCCGGAGGACCTTTCCTCATTGGTCCTGCCGGTGAAGGTAGTCCGGAACCTGGGTGTTATGTTCAACAGTGACCTTTCCTTGGAGGCGCAGGTCTCTAAGGTGGCAGCTTGTTGCATGACCATTATCTGTCTCTTGAGAAAAATGTTGCCCCTGCTACCGCCTACTGCTCGGATAGAGGTGGTACGCTGCACCATGCTTAGTAGGTTAGACTACTGCAACCCTTTATTGCTGGAGTCCCCGAGCTACCTCATGTATAGGCTTCAGAGACTCCAGTCTGCAGCAGCTAAACTTGCCTTAGGCTGGCCAACGAGATCCTCTTCTGCAGCGGCTCTGGCTCAGTTGCACTGGCTCCCAGTGAGGGAGAGGGTGACCATTAAGTCCCTATGTCTGACCTTTAAAGCCCTTCACGGGCTGGGCCAGGCCCGTCTTCAAAAGATGTTTTCGTGGTATACACCGGCCCGTAACTTGCGTTCCTCCTCGGCCAGGGTGGTGGCTGTACCCAGGTATAAAGATCCAGAGCGGGAGGCAGATCATTTAGTGTGGCTGCGGCCAAGCTTTGGAATTCTCTGCCTACTGAACTCAGGCAGATTAACTGCCTTCTTGCCTTAAGAAGGCAGCTAAAAACTTGGCTTTTTCCCCGTTCTTTTTAAATTTTCAGCCTGCCTCCAGCCGCCCTTCTTTTCGCTTTTGATGCTGCCAGCGCCAGGATGCCTCTCGAGGTGATAGCGCGCTTTATAAGTGCAATAAATACAAAAATAAATGAGCAACAGGCTGGGTCGTTGCATGGTGTGGGGGAAATCAGGATGAGAACCAACCAGGTATAATCCACTATTTAAGGCAAATTGCCCTAAATTTACACATCGATGAGATGACCCTCAGGTAATCCAGAGGGTTGTAATTAAAACCCTCTGAAGGAAAACACTTCTGAATTGTGCGCATTCAACTTACGCTGACTCTGGATGTGGGACAGTTTGTGTTGATATAAAAAAAAAACTCCTTGATTTAAAATAGTTTGAGAAAGATGATGGAGAACACTTACTGATGTTGGACCAGCCCAGTAACCCCTGTCTGCCTCCCCCAATAGAACTGCAGAAGGTACATTCTATACGTTGATCCTGCCTGCTGTACCAACTCTTAAGTTCTGCCAAAAATGTGACTTTAAGTTTATATAACTCATATAGCCAGTTTATCTTAAACATGTTGCTTTTTGGTGCGAGGGTCCTTCCTGTTTCCCTCATTGGGCAGCAGTGTTGTAGCACTAAATCTTCATGAACATGCATTAAAAGTGTAATTCATCCTCATCAAGAAGAGAGGGAGTGCTGCATTAATCTTCGTAAACACTGCTTCCATGCAACTACAGGTCCAGAGTAAGGAAGAGAGCTTCCGCTAGGTGCTCAAATCCTCAGCTACATTCATCACATTAGGGATTGGGGTCAAGGCAGACATTCCATCAAATCACATCCTCTGCTATTGACTGGGGCTTTGCAGCATGTTTCTCAAGTGAGTGTCTACCAAGCGCCCTCTATGTAAGAGGGAAACTCACGAAAGGATAGAAAAACCAGAGATTACCAGGCACTAGACAGAGGGCGGCAGATTCCGTATGGAGCCACTAGATCCTCTGATGTATGCGATAGAAGATGGGAGGTATGGAGCTACTGACTCATGGTCTATACTGAAAAAGACAGAAGGTATGGAGGCTCTTACTCCTGTGATGTATACTGCAAAAGATGGGAGCAATGAAGGTGCTTACTCCTATGATGCATACGACACTCATGATATATACTAAAAAAGATGGGAGGTATAGAGTTTCTGACTCCTATGATGTATATTACAGAAAATTAGGGGTATGGAGGTCCTCATTCTTGTGATGTGAACTGCAGAAGATGGGAGGTATGGAGCCTTTGGCTTCTGAAATGTATACTTTAGAAGCCGACTCCTATGATATATAATGCAGAAGATGAGGGGTATTCAGCCTCTGAGTCCTGTGATGTTGTTCTGCTTGGCCCTTTCTGCAATATCATCCCCAAATCTTTTGCCTTTGTCCCACCACTTTTTGTTGAATTCCTTTTTGTTGGCCTTTTCTGCACTTTACCACTATTAAGCACTGCTAAAGTGCTTGTGCTCCCCCCTCTAAACCTGGCAAAATGGCATAAACCCAATTGGCATATTTAATTTACATATAAATCCCTAGTAAAGTGGCTCTCCCTATGTCCAGGGCGAGTAAATGAAATGCCACCAGTGGGCCTGCAACACTGATTATGCCACCCACTTGCATTGCTCTTTAAACATGTGTCAGGCCTGCCAATGCAGCCTGTGTGTGCAGTATTATGGTTTAGTTCTTTTTATGAAACACTGCAGAAAGCAAGTTTGCGTTAAACGGGCTACGCAGAGCCCACCATAGAGACTGATGAGAGCATTGTTACAGCAAAAATCAACAAATAACTGATGCAATCCCTCCCATCACCCCAAGAAAAGAGAAAAAAGGAAGAGGAGGAGACCCAAAGAGAACCATCCCCCACCCTCCCCATGTCCATTTCTTCTGAGCGGCGTCGCACCAAGCGGAGTTTCAGTTGTGAGGCCATGAGGCTAGGTCAGCCTGAGTGGAGGAATCTAGTGCAGTCAGGCGCAGGAGGCGTAAGTATCTCGGGCAGACCAGTTCCCGAAATTCCGGTGTAAGGAATGGCTGCCAGAGATCATTAAAGGAAAAGCCCTTCCCCAGCTAAGGTAAGAGAGATTTTTTTCCATACCCAGTATGTGCCACAATCGCTGGTGCCACCCAGTATGTGCAGGGATGCGAGGTGTCCTCCAATGAACCAATATGTTCTGAATGGCCGTGCCCAGTGCTAAGGGTATCTGTTTCCCTCACCTAGATTTCAAGGGGTAGGTAGGCAGATTAGGTACCCCTAATAGAACATATGCGGGGAATCTAGGAAGTTCGGTGTCAAGGTATTTGTCGACATCGTCAAGAATTTGCGTCCAGTAAGTCCGGAGGTGTTCGCAATCCCAGAGAAGGTAAACAAATGTACCCTTCTTCTCGCATCCTCTCCAACAGTCCGGGCTCAGTTTTGCATCAGCTTGGTGTAGCCTCTCTGGAGTGTAGTACCAGTAATAGACCAGCTTATTGAATGTTTCAGTGAGGCCTACATGTGTTGCTGTGTGGCCCATAACAAACCACCTTCCCATTCCTCAGGACTAAGACTGCTGTTAAGATCCCTCTCCCAAAGTGCACGACCTGCATGATGAGTGTGAGTATATCGAGACAAAAGCACCTTGTACAGGCCAGAGATCAGCCACCATTCATAGGGCGTGAGAAGCCAAGACGCCTGTGTGCAATTGCCAGGGTACATAGCCCAATGTCGTACTTGTAAGTAGTGCAAGCATTCAGATTCTGGGAGGCCATAAGCAGCGCTGAGCTGCGAGAAGGGAATAATTTCCCCTTCAGCAAATAAGAGGCCTAAAGCTCGGCATCCAGCATCTCTCCACAACAAACAGTACTGTGGATCTATCCCGGGTCCTAAAATCTGGGTTATCAAACAGTGATGTAAGTGGAAAAGGGAAGGTCATTAGGTCGTGGTCTGTGTTGGTCCAGTCCCAGACCGTGAGGGTTGTGCATGTCACCTGTGAAGCGTATAAGTTGGGGTGTGGTGGAGCTTCGGAAGAAAGGGAATTTACATGAGGGATGTGCCTGCGACCGCACGGTCTTGAAAGAGCCAATGTTTCTCTGATTCTGCCCGGCACCATTCAACCAAGTGTCAAAGCTGTGCAGCATTATAGTAGAGCGTGAGGTCAGGTACCCCAAGGCCTCCTTCGTGGGTGGGGGAAAAGCTGACTAACCATTTAATTCTCAGTTTGTGCCCTTGCCAAATAAATTGAGAGCATTCTGATTGCACTTTGTGTAGCCAACCAGTTGGAGGCGGTAAGGGGAGCGTCTGAAAGAGGTACAGGATTTTGTGGAGAATCGTCATTTTAATAGCCCCAATGCAGCCTAGCCATTAAATTTGATAGTGTTTCCATCTCCGCAGCTCGGTTCGTATGTGAGTGTGAAGGCAAGAATAGTTAGCCGTCCTCATGGCCGGTAGAGTCGGAGCCAATTGGATACCTAAGTAAGGGACGACATTGTCCGACCATTGTAGGGGGTTTCGTCCTTGAAGGTTTGCCCGCTCCTGGGGTGACAGAGAGAGGTTCAATGCGGTAGATTTCGTCAGGTTCACCCTAAACCCAGAGGAGTTCAATAAGACGTCCACTTCCTCAAAAAATGTCCCCAAGGCTATCCCTGGGTTCGCTAAGGTGACTAGTACATCATCGGCATAGAGACTTTTTGTGTGGATGTCCCCTCCGAAGAAAATGCCAAAGATCTGCGGAGGATCCCTGACTCTCTGTGCCATGGGCACCATGTATAGGGTGAAGAGCAAGGGTGACAAGGGGCGCTCCTGCCTCGTGCCCCTACTGATAGGGAATGGGGAGGATGTGTGGCCATTGATCCAGACGGTGGCTGTGGGAGATCGGTAGCAGTTCAAAATGTCCGTCCGCATCTTTCCCCCAGGCCGACACGAGACAATACCTGTTCGAGATAGGGCCAGTGGACACGATCAAAGGCCTTCTCTGCATCTATGGTGAGGAGCATATGATCCCCAGGGATGGGGGAGCCCTTCTCTATGAGATGTGTGACACGTTTGGTGTTGTCGATCGTTTGCCGCTGCAGAATAAATTTAGCCTGATCGGGGTCCACAAGGCCCGGCATATAGGGGGCAAGTCGGCCGGCCAAAATTCCAGTATAGTGCTTCAGATCGAAGTTCAGAATCGAAATGGGTCGGTATGACCTGAATTCTGTCTTGTCTTTCCCCGGCTTAGGGATAACGGCTATCGCTGCTTCCAACATGGAGGAGGAAATTGCCCCGGTAGATGCAAAAGAGTTAAAGAGCCGGGTGAGCAAGAGAGTAAGCGTTGAGCAGAACTGTTGATAGAAGGCCACAGTTTAGCCATTGGGGCCAGGTGATTTGCCCAGCTTCAAGCGAGCAATGGCTGCTATGACTCCAGTCTGATCTCCCTCTCTATGGGCTGCCTGTTCCGGTGTCAGGGTGGGAAGCCAAGCCTGTGCTAGGTATGCATCTATATCTGCCTTATCCAAACACTGTGCATTATAGAGTTGGGTATAAAAAGTGCGAAAAACCTCAGCGATAGTGTCGTCATCTGAGTAGGATAGGCCAGCGCAGTCTCGAATCTCCTGCACCCCTTCGGGTTGTTGCACCTCCCTGAACCTATTTGCGAGTAGTCTCCTACATTTGTCTACGCAAGTATAAAAGGAATGCCGCAAGCGCATCGCGGCATATTCCCCTTTGTTGTGGTCGAGGGCGGTCAATTGCGCCCGAGCTACTGTTAACTGTCTCCATATGCGGGGAGCCCCAGTGAGCTGGTGCATCTGCTCTAATTTTCTTACCCGCTGTGTCAGTTCCCCTCTCTTCGCTGTGTGTTCCGCGTTGTCTGCGGAAGAGATGGCAATGATTTCTCCCCAGATGACTGCCTTAAGGGCCTCCCAACAGGTGGAGAGAGCTGTGTCTGGGCTGTCGCTGTGTAGTAGATAGTCCTCTAGCGTGCTCTGTATCTGGGCAACTATGTCCGGTCGGTGTAGTAGGGTGTCTCAAAAGTGCCAATGCCTAGTCGGGTGCCGGATCTGAGGGAGAGCCAGTGTGACTACCACTGGGGTGTGATCAGACAAAGCCGCCACCAGTATATCGGTGGAGAGCGTGATACCCCGTAGAGCCTTCTAACCCAAAAAATAATCTAACCTAGCATATGTTTTGTGTGCATTAAAGTAATATGAGAATTCATGTGTTCTAGGGTGGTGTTGTCTCCGCAGGTCTGTAAGTCCTAAGTCATGTAGACTGGTGAGACCCGAGGGCGAAAAGTTGCCAACCTGGCTTGTGCGCTTTGCTGATCTATCTAAGTCCTTATCAAACACCAAGTTGAGGTCTCCCCCTATCAATATGTGACGTTCCTGAGTTGCCATAGCTGCGGCAAGAGCCTTGTGTAAGAATCGTTCCTGACCCTCATTAGGAGCGTAGATGGACCCCACTATGAGCGAGAGGCCTCCAATGGAGAAGTGGTAGGTGAGAAGCCTTCCTTTTATCTCAACCCCTTTCTGCACCATCTTCCCCTAAGATAGCTACCCCTGACATCTTGGTGGGTTTGGAAGAAAAGAATTGTGTCGGTTAGGTGCAGGACCTTAGTCGGTGGCAGTCCTTGGGAAGCAAGTGTGTCTCCTGGAGGAGGAAAATATCCGCCCATACTCTCCAGGTACGAAAGGAGTGCCCTACGTTTAATGGGGTTCTTGAGCCCTCTCACATTAGGACCCTAACTGAAGATGGTGGCATTTATTACCTTAGAGTGGGAGTAGCGCCGCTCAGCATTGTTAGAGGAGCAAGAATCCAGGTGGAGTCTGTACGGATGTCCCTCAATGCCAGCGCAGGGTCATGGAAGTGACAGCACCCCAAGGACCAGGGGCCCCCAAAGAAAAGACAACAGCAGAAATGTATAAGTAAAGAGAAGAATGAAACAAGAGCCCACACAAAATGGAACAAGAAAAACAAGACACAGAGAGTGCCAAAACAAGTCTCCAGTTCGATCATTAGTCCGTCATCCAAGGATGAACAGAAATGAAGTCTACGGTGGTTGTATGGCTGATGGTAGTCCAGGCCCCCTCTCCCCCCACCCGCCAAACATCATTATACGGATACACCATGATGGCCAGGCTCAGTCACATAGTTTATGTCTTGGGCAAGGCTTCTAGCAAAGCTGCAAGGGTGGATTGTTGCTCATTCTTGACCACCAGTGGGTTTGGTTGCTGGACACAACGTCGCTTTTGCTGTTGCCTCCATTTCGGTCGACCACCGTTGGACCCCTGGTCTGAGTGTTCCACTTCGCCTGTGTCCTCCAGGATAGTGATTCCCAGCACTTTGCTTGCTTCCGACAGAGATTGAAGCTGATATAACTTGCCGTCATGGCGGAATACCAGGCGAAACGGGTGCCCTCAGGAGTAGGAGATATTCCTTTGACGCAGGGCCTCTGTGATAGGCCGGAAGGTTTTACGTTTCTGGAGTGTAATGGCCACAAGGTCTTGCTAGAGGACAGGCGATTAATTGCGGAAAGTGATCTAGTGGAGCGGTCTAGCTTTGCCTAATATTTCTTCCTTGGTGTGGAAATCCTGCATGCATACTAAAATGTCCGCCGGAGGTGCCGTTGCTACCTTAAGAAGGCCCCACCTCAATGTGCTTGGCCCAATTTAAGGTCAGAGTCTAGTGGGTTGCCCAGGATGTGATTGAAGAGTTCACGCACATCTCATTAGAGATGCAAAGCGAGGCATTGAGAAAACGGGTGCTTACATGCGCTAATGCATGTTAGCACCCACTTGTAAATAGGGTGATAGTTTTATCTCTGCTTTTTTGGCTTTTAAAGCCAAAAAAGCGGAGATAAGGCCCTTGTTGATATGCCCCTTCATCAGGAATAAAATCAATAAATATATACAACAGGGGGAGTGGCCGGACTTGTGTAAGGCTACCGCAGTCCGGTGCTTTTATCCTGCCAAAGATCCTGATTACCTGAATTAAATCGCAAATAGAGAATAGCCATCTGTGTATCAGACTCCGAGGCACTGACAGTGCGACTTTGAAGGGCATCAGTGGCATAATTAACCCGAAAGCGACGCCTGAAGAGATTACCACTCAGAGGCTTGGCTCATAGCAGACCTGGCGTGCGGCATTGACAGCTACGCGAGCTCCGAGGTCCCCCAATTGGAGTGTGGGCCCTAGAACCCGCCCGGACAAGAGAGCGTCGTTGCGGTGAATGAAATACAATGGCAGCGCTGCATGAGGACCTTTATAACAGGCTCCACATAAGGGGACACGTCACTAACTGAATGCAACATGGATCTGACTGCACAGACCAGAGGCGATATAGCGGAGACCTGAGGCGAGGACACGCCGTGCCTTTGGCAAATCGGCCATGACGGCGGCACCATTAATTATCGTCTTGTAAAACAGGACTGGAGGCGTGTAATACAAGTAGGTGATAATTTGGGCATCACTGAACAGAATGCATTAGGGTCACACATTAACGGCGTTCTGACACCAATAAGGCCAAATTTGGAGGACAGTTGCGCCACAGGAGGTGTAATTGGAAGGCTGAGTAGCTGCACGGCACACACCATCTCCCACTGAATACGAGGTGCGAAAACATGCATAGAATCAAAGACGCTGCAAGGTGGCACCCCGATTGAAGTACATATAACACTGGGGTCTGAAATATCACTGTTACAGGACTGAGGCAAGGGGGCAGTACAGGGCACTGTTTACGTATGGGCCGGACAGCGCATAGAGTGCGCTTGCATAGAACTCCAATACCTCCTCACGGACGGGACACTGGCAGTCTACCCGGTTGTGAGGAGGACCTTAGAGGTCTAAGCTTATCTGTGCATAAATACGAAGAGGCGCGTCTACAAATCGTGTCCGCAAGAGAAGGCGGGTGTAAGTGGATGAACACAACCTGGGCCTGCAGAAAAGGACGCTGCCCCCTAACGAGATGACAGTCCAATTACTCGAGGATTGCTATACAGCTCATACGCACGGCGTAGGTGTACTGCTCCTGCTATATTCAGGTACAGCTCAGAACACGGCAAAAGGGATACCTCTCCAGAGAGTACACCCGGAAGATTGCCCATGCAACCCGCAACTTAAAAGAGGTCCAAATATAGTTGTGTACTCAAAGTGATGGGGAAACCAGATGCAAAACAACCGCACCTCCAATTCAAGATGAATAAAACTACTCGCTCGCATCAACCGGACATGGAAAATGGGGCTGAAGCAATGCAGTCGGAATCCGCTACTCCAATGGGTGACAACATGAAAACACTTATGCTGGAGGTGCAGCAGGGCTTGTCAACAATAGCAGACAAAATGGACGCTATGAACACTCTTATCGATAACATTGTCCATAAAATTGACATGCATGAAGAGAGAATAAAAGAAACGGAACAACACATCTCTGAGACAGCAGACACAACAAAACTGCAGAGCACGGTTACCCAAATGGACAAGCTCCTGAAAATCATAGCTGCAGAGAACGAGAACATTGAAGCTAGGAGCCGAAGAAATAACAGTAGAATCCTGGGAATACCGGAGAGTGCCAACACGGGCAAAATGGAGACCTACATAGAGAAGCTGCTGCTTGCTGTCATGGGGGCCGAAGCATTATCGCCTCACTTCATAGTAGAGCGAGCCCACTGCGCCTTAGGCCCGAAACTTACTCCTGGAAACACATTGCGTCCCATTGTACCTCAGCTCCTAAACTACAGGGATCGTGATGCTGCCCTGCGGGTAGCCCGTGAGAAGAACCAACTGCACTCCGAGAGTGTGCCCTTCACCATCTACCCTGATTTCACTGCTAATGTGCAAGAGGACAGACGCCGCTTCCTCCCTGTGAACCAGAAGCTGAGACAAGCTCAAATAGAATATGCATTGCTCTATCCGGCTCGCCTTCGCATTACACACCAAGGCAAACAATTGATATTTACCATACCCAAACAAGCAGAAGAATTCCTGAAACAGCTTAAGAAACAGAAAGTGACTCTGCAGGCTTCACACAGCTCACTGGAAATGGACTCACCGGACATAGGTTGAGAGAGGTGAGATCGCACCACCTTTAAGGGGTAAGTGGAGATACAACATGGGCAAACTGTGCGCCATATCTGGGTAACCATAACTTGCAATTCCTGCTGATAGCCGATGAACATGGTAAACGAACATTAATGTCTGATAAGTACCAATAGACAATAATCACCGGACACCCTCCGGCCCTAGTAGAGGCTGACTGTTCTACCTAGGTACTCTGGGGCAGGAGGGATACCGTTGTGTCACCTAAGCATGGCACCCATACGGGAGATCCCCTTGCAATCAAACAATTTGTTATAATTTGTGTTGGACTAAAGCCACTCCTTAATGGAGACTTACATGTTTGGGACATGGGCTGGGGGAGGGGAAGAATTCTCTGGCATGTTTGGGTTGCCTCAGTGGGTGTGGGGAGAGATTTGGGAGTTATGGTTGTTGTTCGATATATTAATCAGCAAATGGAACAGGCAATTGAGCACAATCGTGACATATATGAGACAGAAACATACATACGGACTGATAAATACATCTCGCAAGGGGGATACGGATGATCATACGCATACACAACAGGTGGGGATATTATCATGGAACGTTAGAGGATTAGGGGATCCTAGAAAACGTAGACAGATCTTAGCGTACCTTGATTGGCACCACATACATGTAGCTATGCTACAAGAAACACACATTAACCCGGTGCAACCCACCACATTTGCAAGCAAGTGGGCGGATCACAGGATCTTCTCATCGTACTCTACATATGCAAGCGGGACAGCGATTCTTATCAAAAAACACACCACGATCAACCCCGCGGGCTCACATACCGATCCCCAAGGTAGATATGTACCCCAAAGGGGGCGCCTGGGCACAGATTCGATCACACTGGCGTGTTGTTATGGCCCTAATATAGACACACCTGAATTCTTCGCTACCTTATGGGGAAAAATCTTAGAAATCAGTTCTACTCATATCATATGGGGGGAGATTTTAATGTAGCGCTCAACCCAGCTGTTGACAGATCGAATACAGCATCACTCCACTACACCATATCCCAGAATATATTACAGGAGATTATGGGGGAGGGAAATATAATAGACGCATGGCCCCGACATCACCCAAATACTCGCGAAGGAACACACTTTAATAACCAGGCCACAACTTGGGCTAGAATTGATTATTGCTTGCTCTCGAGGGGATTGGGACTTTCATTATAGACTTCACGCACTTGGCAAGGACGTACTCCGATCACTCACCAGTAAAGCTTCAGATTCAAGCGCCAGGTTACAATATGCCCAGGCGCAGTTGGAGACCACAGCCCACTGCACTACTGAATGAGATGTTTCATACTGAATTAGAAGAGGAAATCCGAGACTTCTTTCAGAGGAACAGGAACTCAGTAGACTCAGTAGAGGTCATATGGGAGGCCTTTAAGGTTATCATTAGAGGTTACTGTATTTCCAAAAGTTTTGGGGTTCTAAAAGATATACAAGGATCGATAAAGAAATTGGAGAGGGAGCTCAAGACGTTGGAAGCTGAACTGGCTAATGGGGGTGGAGAAAGGACACAGCTCCAATTTCGGGAGAAACTGTCAGAATATACAGAGGCCGCAGCAAGAGAGTCCAAATTCAAAGGAAAATATTGGCAAGCCCGTCAATATGGAGAGGCCCGGGAAGACATTAGCTGATATGATTAAGAAACCACTATGCTCACACTATGTCACAGAAATTATTGGGCTTGAGGGAGAGACACATAGAGACATGGCAAACATTTTATCAACCTTCATTATACACTATTCCAACGTATGTACATCACAACGTGAGGGAAACCTAGACTTAGGTGGTTTCCTTAATGATGTGGTGCTGGGATGGTTGGGCGATACCCAGAGAGAATTTCTCAGTGCCCCATTTGAAATTGATGAAATTTGAGAAGCCATAATGCAGCAAAAATCTAGCAAAACCCCAGGGTTAGACGGCCTTCCGGTCGAATTTTATAAAATATATATAGATATTATGGCCCCTGTGTTGAAAGAATTGTATGAGGAAGCCTTAGAATGTGGTAATCCTATTAATGGACAAACTTGTACTACTTGATCAATCAGGATTTATACCTGGACGTGCAACCACGCACAATCTCCGTACCTTATTCTCCATCCTTCAGAACGTTGCACCAGAGCTCCTCTGGCAGCTGTACTTTTAGATGCCAGTAAGGCATTCAATTCAGTAGAATGGGACTACCTCATAGGCATATTACCCTGTATGGGTTTTCCCGTTATGATTGTGTCCTGGATTCAATTATTGTACCAACACCCCACAGCTAGGGTACTTATAAATGGGCATATGTCCGCAACTGTCCCAGTCTCGAGAGGCACCAGGCAAGGGTGCCCACTATCGCCCTTGCTATTTGCCCTAGTGATTGAGCTGCTGGCATGCAAACTGCGACAACACCATCAGGAGCGGGTGTTGAGGTTTAACCTACGACAAATTCTGATATCCATCTAAGCGGATAATATGACGCTATATGTGAGAGACCCCCAAAACAATATTAATCCATTACTACGAGAATTTATAGTGTTCGGACGCCTCTCTGGTGTCCATATAAACTGGGCAAAGTAACAAGTATTTCCACTCGCGGCAGCGGTCACAGGTTTCGCCCTAGATTATCTGCTGGAATAGTGTGATACTGACCTGCGTTACCTAGGAGTTCAGGTTGGAGGAAGCATAGATGAAATTATCTGCATCAATTATGGGACGGCTATGGAGCGTCTATCTAGTAATGTCGCGCAATGGATCTCTCTGCCATTATCAATGGCCGGTAGGGCGTCCCTGATAAAAATGGTGATACTCCCTCAATTCTTATATCTTTTTATGAATATCCCATATAACCTGGGCGCCATTTTTTTAAAACACTCCATGTGGAACTGATAAAATTGTTTTGGGGGTAAACAGTCTCGAATAAAATGGTCAGTGCTCACGGGGACATATGGACATGGGGGTTTGATAGATGGATTTTGAGCTGTACCATGAATATACTCAGGCGCATTATGTGTATTATTGGATAAACCCACCCAAATACATGCCACAGATTGCGACAGAGCACTGGCTAGCCGACCCCATCCCCCTTGACGGGATGATAAACACACTGCCTCATACCCGTAATGCAGAGCCAACAACAGTCACTGGCACGGTGGACTCTTGGCATCGTTTAGGCAACCACCTCGGGCCACACTCTTATACTCACCACTACTGCCTCTTTCCTATCACCCCCAGATGCCTTTACTCCAAGGAAGAGGGTTCCATAAACTGTGCGAGCACGTGAAAATTACTAAATGGGGGGGATCTCTTTCGCAATGGTTTATTCTGCTCCACTGATCAACTGTTTCACGACTCACAGTGCACTCCATTAGATATTTTCTTCTATGTACAACTGCGACAGGGAATGAGGTCCGTTATTTCGGAATTTCCTCAGGAACCTGCACACTTTGCACCACTCCATAATATGTTGGGGGCTACCAGCCCAGGGCATATAGTCTCTACTCTTTATCATAATATTCGCATGCACCATTCTGCCCTCCCCGCACGCGGCACAATTGCACTGGAATGCAGACTTAGGTATTGAAATAACACCTGAACAATGGGAGTACTGCTGCCTACAAACTGCACACATATCTTCTAGTTGCAGGTTGCGCATTATTCACTATAAGTACATACAGCGAACATACTGCACACCGGTCAAGATGTTTCGATTTAAGCTAAGGGAGACAGATAAATAATTGTGACAGATGTGGTAGGCCAGGGGCGGGGTTTATGCATTTGGCTTGGGAATGCCCACAAGTGCAGGAATACTGGACGCAGGTATTTGAGGCTTTAAAACAGATGGCGACTGACACAGTAGAATGCAATCCACTACTAGTGTTGCTAGGGTACAATGAACAAATCCCTAGGTCGTACCGCCGATTCATCACACTATCGCTTTTACTGGTTGAACGCAGAGTAGCGTGTGAATGGGGCAGAGGCCGCGCCCCCAAGTTTAAAGAATGGCTTGACGACTTAATATATTGTCAAGAACAAGTTAATATACATGCTAAGACTGTACCACGTTCCTCGTGGCCCAAAGACATATGGGGTCCCCCTCAAACACTACCTTTTAATGCAAGTCGCTGGAAACGCTCCAGACGTGTCATCCAATGAAAACGAGTGGCACTTTGAACACCCTGCCGCATATGAAACAGAAGGATAAAATTTGAGGATACTGCGTTAGGAACAGAACAATGAGATTTGGGACACTCCTACAAGATGTTGGTAATACCCATAAAGCTATATAGACTGTCATTATAGATTTACTCTATGTTGGAGACGATGTGCTATGATTAACCCCCATGACTGAAACAAATCATATTAGTTACTGAGCAATGAAAGACTAATACAGGTGTGGACTATATATGTCAAGACAATTAACTAATTGTTTCTAATTGCCATTATAGCACTCTAGTGGATTAGTCACTTGATAGAAATGAATATGCTGTCTACCGAAACACATTGTCATCCTTGCCTTCTGATAAATGTAATGTATGTTATTCTTATGAAAAAAAACAATAAAAATAAATTTAAAAAAACAAATACCAATATATATACTACAAAGGAACCTATGCTTGTGAATGGTCCCAGGCCTCATAGTTCCTACATACAAGACAAAAACCTGTTCAAGCAGCCAAACCATGGAATCATACCATCCACAGACAACCATCTTCAATTCAGAAGATTAGTCAAAAGCTGCCTCTTGCCCACATGATGCCTATACTCACAACTCAAGAATGTACTACAACAGCATAGGCATGACAAACTATACTTCTCAATGTATGGAAAAGAGCTGGAGTATACAAGCACACATCATTGTACGTTGAACTATGCCTCCTGTTATAAGCAGATACATTTATATAAGGGAGATATTATATTTTACACCACATGTGTATATCTGATCATGTCAAAATTGTTGTTACCATATATGTGTATATATAGAAGGTTATGCCTGCTACTACTAACTACAACAAGTGCCATGGGTATATAAGTTAATCACAGTTATTTGAAACCCTAAAAGATGTACCATGTGATAAATGTGGACACCAAACCTTGTAAATATTGCTGCTTCAATGTACATGTGGGTATTTATATAGAGGTGTTTAATCAATCGAACACAACTGTATCAAGCATCATGTGTACATATATGTATTTATCAATTATTTACATTGCTATTATTAAAGAAACAAAAACTTCCATCCTTCCCATTCCTACTCCCTGTAACTCGTCCCAACTACTATGAACCCCCAAAGAACCTTCTTAATCTTTCACCCCTCCTTTTAGCCATGCCACCCATCTAACAAGCAGACACGACCATTACTTCCAAACAACTCAATACTTCCCCTTTCCAAACCCACTCTGTTATAATTAAAGATTCCTTCTTGGTGAGCAGGAGTCAGGTAGCCAGTTCACGTAAGTTAATAGGTGGTAGGTTTTTTGAAGAGAAAACAGGTTACTTAGTAGAACACCCCACCAGGAGCAGAATCCTCTCTGCTGAGCCCACTCTCTCTAACATCTCCTGCCCTTAGAAAAAAATAAAACTACAAAACAAACAGACCTGTAAGGGACTATAGCTTGGATAAGACATATACATTATTCACACATTTGTTGCATCCAACCCCATCCACCCAAAAATTAAAGCACACCCTTACACAAGTCAGAGAGAACCAATCCAAACAAAACCTCTACCATGTACAGTCCAAGGGGAACAATATTTTTACAGCAAGGAGACACATACACCCCACATACCCTCAGGATCTGATTGGGATAATTCCCCCAAAATATGGCACACATTCCCCGGAACGTCTATTTCATGGATCACTATCTGGTCAGTCTCATTAGACTACTTTTAAAAAGAAATATTTGCTAAATTAAATATTTTAAAGTTTCTAGAGGCGCACTGGTTCAGAAACCCCTTTCTATGGCTGCATTATATATTTTCTGTCTACCAGCGTAGGAGCCTCTGATAATTAGATCTACAAAGCTTGTCTTTTTGCTCTCGGTTCATAGGTGATATAGTACTCTGCTTAATTCAGCTTCACTCAGTTACCTCCAATCAGGGGCCCACCTGGTTTTGTTACATGAGTGCACTTACATTAGGCCTCTCTGACGTCTTCCTGCACTGTATTGTTCATTTACGTCTTGTTGTAAATGCCCATTACAGCACTGACATTGTTCCACTCAGTGCTTTCTGTACTTTTGTAGGCACAGATTTGTGCAGCGCTTCAGGATTGACCTTAATGCCATTTCCAATCTTTTAAGCCCCACACTCCCAACAAGGCCTAAAAGACATTGGGGCTGAGGTGACAACACCTGGCCTGTTTGTCTTACCCCCTCCCAGCCCACCATAGCTGAGGTGAAAATGACACAAAGCCAATAAATCCCCTCATCCCTCCGCCCCCATGGAGGCCCCTGCATATTCACACCCTCCCAGAGGGTCATGGCCCAGCAGGGGATGGCACTGCTTCTGGCCAGGCAGGCCCCATGAGCCAGGGGGCCGATGCGAGAATGCCCTAAAGGCCAAAGCAACAGCAGCCCCCCAACCAAAATGTACAGCAGGTCAAGAGAATGCACGTGATGCTGGCGCCACATTAAGGAGGCCTGGCGGGGAAGGGAAGACAGTAAGTCTATTGGGTCAGTTTACAGAGGCCAAACAAAACAAGCCACAGGTGCCCCTGAAGAATCGGCCCATCGGTCAATGCCCGACTACCCGCCTTCCCAATCTGACTCTGCATACCCTCTACTGTGTACTCTTGCAGGACCAGAAACACTTACTTCACATACCCCCTACTGCATACTCTTGCAGGACCAGGGACATAAACCCTACACTGTCTCTCCAATGCACGGTTGCACAAGACCAGGGACATAGGTACTGTGCACGTTCACAAGACTTGGGAAATATACTACATACTCACCCTCTACTGTACACCCTTGCAGGACCAGGGACGTAAACTACACACACTCTACTGCATATTTTTCCAGGACTAGGGAAAAACCCTACACTAACGCTTTACTGCATACTCTTGCAGGACTGAGGACATATATACCCTACTGTGTAGTCTTGCAGGACTAAGAACACCTGCAGAACACACCCCCTACTGTTGATGCAGCACTACTCCAGAAATATTTTCTAAACCGTATCACCTTTCCCTGAAGTACCAAATCATACATCTACTCATCAGTGGGGCCCATAACACTGCGAGTTACTCACAAACTACTTCCATCCCATTGATCAGTGAAATTCAAAGGAGAACTGCTGTATCATAGAGGAGTGTCTAAATTAAACTAAATATTTATACTATTTACACCTGCAGTTTAAATGAGTTTTACCATGGTTTTTATCAACAAGACATTTTTATTCAGACACCATTATGGTCGATGGATCTGTTAGTAAATAATTAGGTGTAGGAAAATACAAGACCAGCTTAACCCCTTCGATGCTTATGACGGAACGGTTCCGTCATGAGCGTCAGTTGAGCTGTGCTCATGACGGAACCGTTCCGTCATGACTCCGCCCGCGCAAGGCGGAGTCAGCATGGGCGGGGAATTCGCGCCGCACGCATGCGGTTAATTCTCCATTTATCTAATTTTTGTTAAAACAAAGTTTAGCATGTCTAACAGTTTATTCACTTTATTTATTTCTTTATTCAACAAATAACTTTAAAGGAGTAAAGTTTTATCTCAAACAGTTATATTCATTTATTTCAGAGATTCAGAAATAGACATTATTATTTAGATATCAGAACACAAATATTAGCAAAAGGCAGATAGTTCCCAAAATTCATTTTCTCCTAACTTCCCTAACTAATAACCTCATCTAAAGCTTAGTTCTCACTGAAAGAAAATAAAACATTTATTCAAGAATTCTTACATCTCAGGAAAATCGGCATACCAACAGCATCTCAGGAGGAAATCGGAAGAGAGTTCTTTCTTAAAGAAAATCAAGACTTTTTATACCTTTTTCACTAACTTTATCTATCTCCAAAGGAACTATCAGCCCAAACTCAAGTTCTGATTGGACAATTTGGGGGTGGATGAGCATCCCCTCATCATTCTAATATTCAATTTCCGTAGCATCAGCTGAATTTTAAAGAGTCCTTTGTTTGAGAAAGTCTTTCGCCTAGTCACATCCTCAACCAGTTACTACAGGATCCTTTCCCACGATCAGTAACTCAAATATTCATTCTTTTTGGCAGTCATCAGGACTTCCAGGGCAAGTCCTCCTTGAACTGCTTTCATTCAGGCACAGGCAGCTCACATTCAATCTCGGCTTTGGGCTGCGCATGCTCAGTTAATTTTCCATTCACAGTTAATGAAGCAGCCATCTTTTTACTAGGCCTCACGGGCCAGAACGGGAACTATCATAGAAACAAACACAATTAAATGTTAATTATTTGAAATATAGCCCTTATGTTTACCTCCCCCCATACTAGGGGTTTCCCTATTAGTTGTTACCTAGCAAATAAGCAACATATATGCACGATATACTCACTTATCTCCATGTCTTTGCCACAAAACACATGAACAGCAAGCACATTTATGCCGCTTTTGATTAAATTAAAGCTTTGCATTAATAAGCAACATGACGACATTACTAAATTGGTCAGCTATAGTTCTCCATGCAAGCAGTTTAGTATTCCCACGTGTATTTGTGTGTGCATTCTATACTACGTTGATTAGTTTTTCAAAACCACGCAATTAATAAAGGTTACAGTTATGAGGAAATGACTTAACGAGGGGTATACAAAATGTTGTTTTTTCATCTCGCTCCATCACTGTGCACTCTCGCAGGACCGGGACTTAAATGCCACACTACATCTATTGTATGGGTGCAAAACTTAGATTCAGATCCGGGGTAAAAAACTGCTTTCCACAATAAATAACTATTTGTAGCGCCTGCCATAACTGGTAACTCATCTCAGGTCCTTGAATGTACCACAAATATAAAAAATATAAAAGTACTTGTCTTGAACATTCCACTCAACCTAGGATTCTAATGAGCATTAATGTACATTACAACTGGCATCACATGTGAAAATGCAGCATAGCACTGAAAAATACTCTCCGGCAGCAAACCCAAATATACTCGTCCTCCCCTCTAGTGAGCGACATATCAACCGAACATTCACATAGTACCGTGCATGTAGATCCAAAGTCACAGCATACATTCAAAATGCTGTCCAAATGTCCCATTGAAACTGTCCACCAGTTCATAAACAAACAGTGGATCGTCCCCCCAACATGTCAGCAACCACACTCTTCTGTCAAAACAACCCCCTGTTGTACTCAGGAGCAGCTGTCCCTCTTTACTTTTGGTGCACAGGGACCAATTGAAAATGAGGTGTGAAACTCATGTGGAAGTCCTTTCTCTTTTTCTTTGATGTTATAACTTGAGGGTACCCAATTGTATTTGAGATAACAGTAGCCACGCGCTCCAGAAAAGGTAAGCACCACACATCTTTCTATGGCAACTACTAAGCGCTGAGGAATGTTCTAAAAGTAAATATTTTTTAACAGATCACAGCTCGTTGCCAAGGCCAAAGAAGAACAATATGTAAGTTGCACTTCTCCATTATTGAAAACACTTCATTTGTGACACTTGCCTTCTGTGCATTGCTACATACACAACACATCCCCATTTACAATATTGAATATGAATTCCTGAAGCAGCAGCTGACTCTTCTCTCTTTGCATTGCTCACATAAATCCACAGGGTTTGAACTTAATTTATAAACAGCTCCAACAAGGCACACTTTTTCAAGTTATTTCCTGCATAGATAATATGACTAATCATTAACCTCTGGCTGCCTTTCCCTGCCTCCAAATAAACCTGCATTTGGTATAGTTCCTACCAGGCACAGCAGGTCTGATCCAAATGCAGTGACTGCATCTCAGAGCTCCCCAGCATTTGATACCAATTTAATCCCATAAAACTCTATTGTTGGCATTGATTAGACGATCATCTTGTTCATCTGAGTATATTTAGAGCTCAGCAGGGCATACTCTTCAGGTGCCAGTCTTTTGCTCTGTTGTCTTTTGGCTGGCTGTTGGAAAAGACACTACTGGGGTGTTCAGAGCTTCTCTCTTTCTCTTCTTATGTCTTTAATCTACCTTTCTCTTTTGGGTTTTGATTAGTTCCTCATCACGTGTAGGTATGCATGCCATCCTGGTCCCCAGTATGATAATCAAAGATTCCTTCTTGGTAAGCAGGAGTCAGTTAGCCAGTTCGCGTAGGTTAGCAGGTTGTAGGTTTATTGAAGAGAAAACAGGTTAATTAGTAGCATGGGCATAGGGAGTGTGGGGGATTTATCCCCTCCAGATTTTGGAGTGAGGGGAACACGGGGAGAGGTGTGGGGAGACAAGGAGACAGAAGAATTTTCCCGCACATCTCCACCCTACGAACGGCCATTAGCAAGGGAAAGCTCTACCTATAAAGGCACTGCTCTTGACCTGCTGACCTGCAACCATCCACAGAGCACCTTCAAAGCATCCTATTCCAGCTGCTTGTAGCTTTCATGTGTGAGAACAAAGGGAGATTAGGAGAAACCTGCATTTGCTGTCTGCATCCTGCCCAAGCTATTGAGGAGGACCGAGATCTTATGCACCACCCACTATGCACCACTCGCTGGCTGGCTGGCCAAGGATCATCTAGCTCCCAGCCCTTTCTCAGCACTACCCTACCTGCAACTTGAATTTGAGCCTGCAGGGCAATGAGGAAGCTATAGCCCTGTTGGTGCTTGTCCCCAAAAGAAGATGGGGTACATGAGCTGAGACAACAGGTGAGTTGATGGAGAGAGCTTATGGAATAACTAAAACCTCACTTTATTTAAAAGGAGCTCTGCAAAAGGGGGCGAAGGACATCTGGCCGATTGTTTTAGGGAATCTGGCATCAACCACACATACGGACAAGATGGGACAGCAAGATAATTGCTTCCTGCTAGCATCTGTTGTGGACCTAAAATACATTGTTAGTTTCCATGTCAGCACGGCCAACTCCGTTGTTCTTTTTTTCTGTTTTGTTTTTTTTGTTTGGAGAGGGGGCGAACACCACCAAATCCCACCTTTTTTTTAAATTCCCTTACCCTTTGACCTCTTTTCAAACTGGAACCATAAAACCTCCATACCTCCTTTTACTTCTATCCACCCTGAACCTTAAAACCCCTTAGCCTGTTTACTTCTAGCCACACCTGAACCCTAAAACTCCCTTACCTCGAGTTCCCTCTTCCAACGGCTGAAGCCTAAAACCCTTTTACCTTCCTTTACCTCTACCAGCCCGAACCCTTAAAAATTATAACCGCTCTTTACCTCCACCTGCCCCTGAATCCTAAAAAATCCTTACTCTCTTAACCTCTACCTTCCCCCTGAATCCTAAAAAAACCCTTATCTCTCTTTACCTCTACAAACCCCTGAACCATAAAAGCCCCTTGGCACCCTTTACCTCTTCCCTCCCCTGAACCTTAAAGTTCCCTTACCTCTATTCACTTCTGCATGCCCCATAACTTTAAGAAGTGTTTACGTCTCTTTACCACTACCTCCCACTAAATCCTACATCTCTTTAGCTCCCTTTATCTCTACGTGCCCCTACAACAAAAGAAACCTCCTTACCTCCCTTTACCTCTACCCACCCTTAAACATTCAACACCCATTGGCATCCTTTACCTCTTCCCACAAACCTTAAAAAACCCTTGCCGCTCTTTACTCTACCCTCCACTGAGCCTTAAAAACCCTTTACCTATAACCACCTCTGAACCCTAAAAACCATTAACTCCCTTGATATCTAGTCGCCCTGTAACTCTAGAAACCCCTTATCTCCCTTTATCTTTACCCACCCCTGAACCCTAGAAACTGCTTACCTTCCTTTACCTCTTCCAGCCCCTGAACTGTAGAAACACCTTACCTCTGACTGCCCCAGAACCCTACACATCGCTGACCTCCAATTACTCTATCCAACCTAGAACCCTAAAATCCCCTTGAAGCCCTTTACCCATTTCCTCCCCTGAACCATACCCATACCTCTTTTTTTCCAATATCTACCCCTGAACCCTACAAAAACCCTTATACCCTTTTCCATTTTATCCCCCGTGAAGCCTAAAAATGTCTTAACTTCCTCTACATCTACTCACTTCTAAAGCCTAAAACCACCTTACCACCCTGTATCTCTACTCGCCCCCAATCTGTAAAACCCCTTTACCTCTCTTTTCCTCTTCTTGCCCCTAAATTCTAAAAAACAACTTTACCTTCCATTATTACCTACCTGCCTCTAATCCCTAAATCTAGCTTGTAAAAAATGGATTCATTATCTCATGGGGTAAGTACCCACCTCAATTAATAGAGCAGATAGGCTTAACTTGGAGGGAAAGTGTAAAGTATTTTTGCAGTACTAAAACAGTAATACATTTGAAATGGAAAACAATAAAATTCCTGACATAAATTAGAAAAATATAGTAAAATTTAATAATCAAAGTTACACCAATATGACAAAAATCCGGTAAGTGGGAACTAGAGATATGAATTTTTAAAGTTTTAAGTAAATATAGCACCAGGAAGCACAAAGTGGCAATAATAGTCATGGCCATGATAGCCTGGGATCTAGGCAACATTCTATGCTGACCTCAATGGAGCGCAGGTCGAATGCACCAACCAGGTTTGTTCTGTCAAAGATTTTACCTTCTGTTTTTAATCTTTCAAGCCCCAATCAACCACAAGATTACACTTCTATATCCCCTGGGCACCAAGGGAGGCACTTAGAGACTCAGAAGATGGCAAGCAGAGACTAGTGCAGGTCGAGATGCCACTGATCATCTGGGCAGTTGCAGTAACTGTCTCTTGGGGCTTGTTCTACCCCTGTAGTTTGAACAGAAGGTCAGCCTTACGACCCTTGGAGTCCACCTCTTCGTCTTGGCACAAGAGGGATTAGAGGCCAGATGTATGAAGCATGTTCTTGCTCACAAACAGCCCATCAAACTGATAAAATGCTTTTTGACAAGTACCAACCCAATTTTGCGAGTTGGTAACCTATTACCAGCTTGCAAAATAGGGTGTGTGAGTCACTATTAGGCAGGGGCGTGTCAACGACGTCCCTTCCTAATAGCGACCCGCACTAATATGTAGGAATGTTTTGCGACCAGGATGTGGTCCAAAACACTTGCAGTTACTGTGGTTACCCATTCGCAAACGGCAAAGGGTCCCTAAGGGACCCCTTCCCCTTGGTACATATGGGCTGAAACATTTTTTAAGAGCAGGGAGTGGTCTAACGGACCACTACCTACTCTTAAAAAATTTAAACGGTAGCTTTTTATTTTTATTTTTGAAATGCATCCCGTTTTCCTTTAAAGAAAATGGGCTACATTACAAAAAATATATATATTGCTTTATTTAAAAAGCAATCACAGACATGGTGATCTACTGACTCCAGCAGGCCACCATCCCTGTGATTGTAGACATTCACAATGGGTCGCAAATTGCAACCTGCCTCATGAATATTGATGAGGCAGGTCCATTTGCGAGCCACTGCAAATCCCTAACAGTGTGAAATACACTGTTGTATATCGCTGTTTGTGAATTCCTAATAACGAATTGCTAAAATTTGCCATTAGAAAATTGAAAACATGCGATTTCGTACATCTGGCGCTTGCTCCAGTCAGATAGGATGCTTCTCAGGTCCCAGACAGCTAGTACAGTCCTCCACTGAACTTCCACAGATCTAGGAGTGTTCTGAAGTAGGTTGCAGTACAAGTCACATTTAAGCCTAGCTCAGGCTTGTGGGTCAGAATTAGGGCTCCCGGTTTTATGGTATTTATTTTTTTGTCATTTCCGTCTGTATTTATCCACATTTATTGTTCCCACAAGCAAAAGACGAAGCTACAGCTAGTATTTTTCCACATTTATTTAAATTGACAATGCACACATCCGCTCACTTAAACTAGCGATTTGTTGTGGCTTTAGCAATGCCTTAAATGGTCCGGTACTGAGTAATTTGAAAAGGAGAGTACCTGTGCTCTCAGTTCTGTTATAAGACACATTAGGATAGAGTACAAGCACTTATCGGGAGGAAACATGTGCCAGCGCTTCTGTATTTCCATCTATAGCCCTCGTGTGGAGGTTGGTTGAGATGCGTGGAATCCAGGGCGCGTGCCGTGAGTTCAAGCTGCTGGGATCTGCAGGCTGTGGAATTACACGTCATGTCATGAAAATGCAGAGTGGTAACAGTCCAGGGTCGGATTGGTATCCCAATTCGGCCCGGGCACTGATGAAAAAAGTGGCCCACATTTAAGAGGCGTGGCCCATATTTAAGGGGCGTGGCCCACATTCAAGGGGCGTGCCCTTTCATGAAACACCATTTGCACAGACAAGGAATGAAAGTGGGAGGATACGGTTCTTGCACTAGACACAGGGCCAAGGTGACAATGACCTACATGCTGAGCAACTAAAAAAAATAGCAAGGCCCCTTTCTGTCACAAAATTATTCCAGCCCTCCAGCACAGGAGCTCCTGAAAAGCAGCAAAGCCCCTGCTATTACTAACCTACTTAGCCCTCACCAGACCTTCAGCTCAGGAGCACATGAACAGAGGTAAGGCCCCTGCAATTAGTAAATTAATCAGCCCTTCAGGCCTCGGGAAAATGTCCTGGCAGGGGAGCACAAAACACAGCTTTCTGGGTCATCCAAGGTAGCCAGGTAGCTAGGGGGGAGGCTGAGGTGAAGCTGGAGCATGGGAAGTGCCTTCCCAGTATGTTCTGGCAGTTTGAGTGTTTACCATTTACTGTAGTATTACCCTTGTACCTGTGTATGGTACCCTTTTGTAACTTGCACATGTCACTTTTCTCTGGTATCACACTGTATGCTACCTCTCACTTTTGTTTGCTTTAGATACTTGCACAAGTACCACCATTGCCTACGTAACGTTTTTCTTGTGCTGGAGTTTCTGCCATTTATTGCAGTATTATACCTCTACTTGTACTTTGTACGCTTTTGTAACCTGCACACATATCACTTTTTCCTCCTGTAATGTACCGATGTACCGATTGCTACCTCATGTATTTTGGTTGCTCACTATTGTCACTTTTGATTCATGTAACTTAACATTTGCTTTTGTAATTTGTCCACTTGTAATTGTATGTATTATTGCTGTTCCTAGTGTGAAGCGCTCTGACACCTTCGGGTAAAGTCCGCGCTATATAAAATCGCATAAATAAAATAAAAAAATTCCAAACATCACCTGGCCCCAACAGCAAGACCCATTCTTCCTCGCCCACTATGCCCTGAATGTGAAGGGCTGTGGGCGAGGAGTTAAGACTAACACCGTTTCTGGGCTGCATGGGCCCCAGGGGGGCCGAGGTGAAAATGGCTCAAAGGCCTGAGAAACACCTGGCCCCCAGGGAGGCCGATTCTTGCAAACAATCACCCCTCCCCAGCCCAGCCGCAGCGTGATTGCTTGGCAGGGCAGGGGGTGAAGGAGAGGCCACAGCTGACAATCGCTGTCCGGCCGCACAGCGAGGCTGCTTTCATTTTCTCTGTCGGTCTCCGTGCACTCTGTGGGCCGGTTTTTTTTCTCCCCTTTCCTAGTCCACTCTCTGTGGACTGGGACAGGGGAGAAAAAATGGCCCACAGAGAGCCCTTCGGCCCATGCCCGAATGCCCGCCTTGCCAATCCGCCCCTGGGTAACACAGAAAGGGGGGGGGTGAGCAATCAAGGGCGCCAGGTGGGAGTGGGCAATAGTGATGGATACTGAAGGCAGAGACAACATCTGTCTGGGGGGTGGGTGGGCTAAAGGCATCAGTGGGCAGAGCTGGGCAACTGTATGGGGCCTGGGACAGGAGGAGTCAGGGGCTTTGGGGGAGGCTACAGCATGATGTTGGTGCCCCTAGGTGGAGAAGGGGCAGGTGAGAGCACGGACAGCACGGATGTAGGAGTGTGAATTTTTGCGGACTAGTTAGGGTAGTACTGGAGAGGAAGTACCGGTCTACCGGGCCCGATGAGTGGGTGGTGGTGTGCCCTGGTTCTTTTGGAGTCTCAGATATTTACTTTTTACATAGGGGAAATACACGTACCTTTCGAGTTGAAATGGCGGAGGGCTGGCGCAGAGGTCACTTGAGAGGCAGAGCCTTGGAGATGGTGAATTCGCTGTAGGGCCGGGGCAGCAACAAATGCTCCTACCTGTACATAGATTCTAAATGTGTTTCAGAATATGTGGAGAACTTAAGCTGTCTTTGTTCAATAACGTCGTACTTACTGGAAATATGGTTCTCCTAAATGGAATGGGATGCCTTTATTTTCCAATCAATATGTACACGTAAGGCAATTCTTCAGGTTTAAAAAACAGGAGTGTTGGCCAAGATTGTATGAGAAGGCCCTATGTGTATATATGTACAGTATGATACGGGTACTTCATGCAGGAGTGCTAAAGGTATGACCATGACTTTGTGGCAGTTAACATGGGGAGTTATTTACAGTAACAATGTTTCTGCTCGCTTATTTTATTCCTCATTTTAGCATTCTCCTCTGCTTCTCTGCCACCAGCCTTGTGCTATCAGTTGCAAAGACTGGAATTAGCCATACGGTGTGTATGTAAAGATTCTGGATTGTGTATTGAAATATGGGAGTGTACATTTAAATGTTGTGAAGAATCGCTGTATTTTTTTCTAGGAGTTCCAGAGCCTAAATATTGTTCTCTTCATATAGAGAATAGAACAAGACAGTACTGGCTTCTGAGCAGCTGAAGCCCTTTGAGCCCAATGGGCTTTGAGCGCAAGGTATTAACCATTGTGCAACATACAGGTCCCATGTTCAATCTCTGTGCGGTCTCGGTTTTTAACCCTTCCAAAGCTCGGCACATTATCCCTTATGCAGAGCTATGAATCCGTAAGAATCTGGCAGCAAGCACTACACAAAAACTGTAGTTTGCGGTTTTAACTTCCTTTTATTGTTCTAATGTCCAGGTCGAAGGAGTTAGCTGAAAATCTGGTTGGTTCCCGAGTAATGCTATAGAGCATATGGGTGGAATCCATGCGCTATGTAATTATTTATTATTTGCACCATCAGATCTTCAGCAGAGGTGTGTAGCAGAGGTGTGTGTGAGTATGTGTGCGTCTGTGTGTGTCGCCACCAGGCTGCTCTTGTCCTGAAAGCTGGTGATTTCTGTTGCATTTCACACTCTAAATCCAAGACTAGAAAGCTTAGTAACAAGCATTGGCATAGCCAATAGGTCTCACCTTTGGGACTTTATAAGTTTTGTCACGCAGTACATTTTTTGCCAGCTTTCCCCGTGCTGGCAGTCAAATCAAACACTGACCTGATAAAAAGGAATTTACGGAACTGATGTACAAGAGCCGCAGGCAAATTAATGGAATAGTGAAATGAATGAATGAATAAAGTATTACTTAACTTTGCAAACTGCATCACCCCCAGAGGCATACATTCTTTGAAAATGAAAAATTAATGAATTATGTATTGTGTAACTCTGCAATCCGACTCACCTACATGCATGTGCTCTGTTAAAGAGTGAAATAATGAATTAATGGATGAATAACTTGTATTGTGGAATTACAGTCTGAATCGCGCGGAGGTGTACATTCTTTAAAAAGAGTAATATGAATGAATAAACCTGTATTGTGTAACTTTTCCCACTGAATTAAAGGCATGCCTTTTTCTTAAAGAATGGGTGCACAGACTGCTCTAAAAAGATACGTAGTGAGTGTTCTCTCCAGAGAAGAATCTTTGGTAGATGGCGCGCAATGAGCACAGCGGGATTCGTGCATGTTTTCAATGTGCCTGGAGAAGACATTTTGAACCATCTGTATTTTAGAAATAAATCGGCCTGGCACACAAAGGTGTATTTGGGTAGTAAATGACCTAAATAGGCCAAAAGGCGTGTTTACAAAAAGCAAGACTGCAGGGTAACGTGTTTGATTTGTAGGCCACCCTTCTCTTTTGTTTTAAAACAGTATGAAAGGCTCCGTGATCTGGGCTGCTATGCCCACCTTTACAGAGCCAAGAGGAGCTTACAGGCAGCTTTGTAAAATGGTTTTATTAGATTTGCTGCATGATGTGCAGTCTGCGTCCCCCTGGTGCGGGGCATCCAGGCCCTGCTCTGGAGTGGTGGGGGCTGACGCAGATGGATTTCAAAGTACACTGCATCAATGCAGCCATGGGCAGTCCATGCTGGGCAGTTTCAGGCTACTCTGTTGCGCTGCAACAGTAGGTAGTGAGAGTGCATCATGGTGCATGCAGCACCTTGGAGTTCCAGGTGTTCACCCTACTGTGCCAAGTGCGTCCGTGCTCCGGGCAATGATTAACCCCTGAGCCTCCACTTTTAATGCTCACATTAATGGAAACGGCAAGAATGGAGATTCCAGTTCATGAATGCCTGCCCTGAAGGAGCTTGGAAATATAGGGCAAAGGCAGCACATCTCTGCTGAAGCCTAAGTGTCACTGTTCTAGGTTCTAGGTGAAACAGCCTCATTAACATGAAAATGGTCTATTAAAGACCTGTGAAGTGCTCAGGTGCGGCTCACAGCCGCTGCATACCTCTCTCGCAACACACTTTGTTTTTTTTTTGGGCAGCAAAAGCTTGTCTTTGTCAACATTGCCCCAGACCAAGGAAAGGCGCTTTCTCAGCAGGACAGCACAGGCAGCATGCTGCGCTTCTTACTGAAGGGATAACAGATTGGAAAAAAAGTTTGCCAAGCCACGCCTTTATTTTATTCGGCGCCACTCGACAAACTCTTTTTGGGCATTATGCAAGCCCTGCCTAGCCCCACTCCAAGGAAAGTTGCGGTTCGCCAAACTAACATTTTCCAATATTTTATGCTTTTAATAAGCAGCGCAGCATAGGCAGCATGCTGCGCTGCTTACTAAAAGCATAAAATATTGTATACAAGTTTGGCTCCCCTATTCTTGTTTAATACTTTGTAGATTAACTGGCTTCCTATGTTTCTAGTGACAAAACCGTTGTAGAACCTCATACTGAGTGATAGCCTCTAGGCGGTTTACCGTCAGCTGCTCGTGGTCTCTGGTGTACTATTTTAAGGAAATTGGATTCTCTTTAGAAGGGGCTCTGGATTCGAGCACGGCAGCAATTTTCTAGTATTTTCCCATTTTTACATATAAATACAGACAAAGGAAAAATTGTTTTCCGTCTGTATTTATATGTAAAAATCCGTTTAAACGGAAAACCGGGAGCCCTAGTCAGAATGACCCCTGGAGATTTCCTAACCAATTGGGTAAGGTTACCAGGGCTAACCCTACCCACTTCAGGCATTTTCAAGAAGGGGTGAAGTCTTCATCCTCACTTAACTTAATCTCTGAGGTCTGGAGGTGTGCTAGAGAGTGTAGTATTGCAAACTCACTGTCCTCCTACGTCTAACACCAAAATCAAGCTTTAGGCATTTCCTGTACCTCTATCAAACACATAGACAGACGCTGGTGAAATCAAAGCTGATCATTTAGCAACCTGATAGTGGATACACACAACATGTTTTGGCATTCTGTTTTCCTTTTTTGAAATGCACCCCTAAAGGTATATGTTAAAACCCCACGGAACTGTCAAGCAGGACAAAGTTGCAATGGACTTAGGTTTCAACTGGACATTTATAGTACACATTTGAATTACATTATACACATGCTTTCATTTGTAATTTGTTGATAATTTCAAGTGGTGATTTCTACTGTTTATGTTCATTTTATGATGAATGCGGGGGGGAGAGGAGACAGCCAGCACTGGTTAGTTTGGGTGATTAAAGAGATTTTATGGGAAGGTGTACTTTAAGAAACACAGTGAGGCACAAGCACCACGTGTTGAAGATTTGAATACAGGTGTGTGGACTGGGCTTTAAACAGCTATGCTGGGAGTAGCATGATTCAGAACGTTGTCGAAGGGAGATTAGGAAAGTAAGGCGGTTGAAATGCAGAACGTTTTGTGGTAGGTATGCATAGTGATTGATTGGTAGTTCAGAGAAAGAGAAATGTTGAGTTGTGAGAGCACACCTGTTGGGGAATGGAGGTGCACTTTTATTTAGATCGACGTAGTTCGTATATTTGTTTATGGTTGACTTTTGTTCTTTTTTAAAGGAGTCTTGAGTACGAGGTTCACAGGGCGGGCACATGCAGAGTATGTGCAATGCAAACTGGGGTAGTTTTAGCGGGAAGCGCAAAGATTGCAGGATGGGGCAGTGAACAGCGTGTTTAGGAGTCAACATACATAATTCAGTTACACGTTTGATAAGGGATATTTGGGATTATTGTTTGTTGCAACATTATTGTGTAAAATGCAGTATTCATTGAAATATGCTTTTAATATTATAGATACCCCGAAGAAGGTCGAATGGACCGAAATGCATTGGGTAGAATGAATGTTCTGGAACCATGAAGTTTTAAGATATTGCCTGTGAATAAGCCTGGATGGGCATTCTCAGAGTATTTAGATGCAAAAAACATAAAAACTTTATGTCTTTGACGTGAATGAGAAAGAAGGAGTAACATTTTGGAATTAACTTGGAAATAAAACTTGGATGAACTTGGTCAAACTATGGAATGTGTGTGAATATTGTTTACACAAGTGTATACAGCTGTGCAACTCCTTCGTGGCACGGACATTCCACGCCATTTTACAGGCCTTATTATGTCATGTGCTTGTTTGGGACGTAGCATATCTGAGTTTTGCACGCTAAACGGGATAAAAAACACCAAAAGAAACATTAAGTCAGACAATGAAAAAGAAAAGGGTGTGCTTCAGGTCAATTTACATTGAAGTAGTATTGAATCTTGTTCCAAACACTGTTCGAGCACTCTGTTAACTAATGGATACAGATTAAAATCGTCACAATCAAATACTCGCGTCAGAGACTTGTTCACAGGATATGAAGGTGTATCATTCATGGACAACGTTGCAATGGACTTTGGTTTCAACGGGACATTTATAGTACACATTTGAATTATGTTATACACATGCTTTCATTTGTAATTTGTTGATAATTTCAAGTGGTGATTTCTACTGTTTATGTTCATTTTATGATGAATGCGGGGGGGAGAGGAGACAGCCATCACTGGTTAGTTTGGGTGATTAAAGAGATTTTATGGGAAGGTGCACTTTAGGAAACACGGTGAGGCACAAGCACCACGTGATGACGATTTGAATACAGGTGGGCGGACTGGGCTTTAAACAGCTATGCTGGGAGTAGCATGATTCAGAACGTTGTCGAAGGGAGATGAGGAAAGTAATGCGGTTGAAACTCAGGAGGTTTTGTGGCCGGTATGCCTAGTAATTGATTGGTAGTTCAGAGAAAGAGAAATGTTGAGTTGTGAGAGGACACCTGTTGGGGAATGGAGGCGCACTTTTATTTAGATCGCCGTAGTTCTTATATTTGTTTATGGTTCACTTTTGTTCTTTTTTAAAGGGGTCTTGAGCGTGAGGTTCACAGGGAGGGCACTTCCAGAGTGTGTGCAATGTGAACTGGGGTAGTTTTAGCAGGAAGAGCAAAGATTGCAGTACGGGGCAGTGAACAGCGTGTTTAGGAGTCAACATACATAATTCAGTTACACGTTTGATAAGGGATATTTGGGATTATTGTTTGTTGCAACATTATTGTGTAAAATGCAGTATTCATTGAAATATGCTTTTAATATTATAGATACCCCGAAGAAGGTCGAATGGACCGAAATGCATTGGGTAGAATGAATGTTCTGGAACCATGAAGTTTTAAGATATTGCCTGCGAATAAGCCTGGATGGGCATTCTCAGAGTATTTAGATGCAAAAAACATAAAAACTTTATGTCTTTGACGTGAATGAGAAAGAAGGAGTAACATTTTGGAATTAACTTGGAAATAAAACTTGGATGAACTTGGTCAAACTATGGAATGTGTGTGAATATTGTTTACACAAGTGTATACAGCTGTGCAACTCCTTCGTGGCACGGACATTCCACGCCATTTTACAGGCCTTATTATGTCATGTGCTTGTTTGGGACGTAGCATATCTGAGTTTTGCACGCTAAACGGGATAAAAAACACCAAAAGAAACATTAAGTCAGACAATGAAAAAGAAAAGGGTGTGCTTCAGGTCAATTTACATTGAAGTAGTATTGAATCTTGTTCCAAACACTGTTCGAGCACTCTGTTAACTAATGGATACAGATTAAAATCGTCACAATCAAATACTCGCGTCAGAGACTTGTTCACAGGATATGAAGGTGTAACATTCATGGACAACGTTGCAATGGACTTTGGTTTCAACGGGACATTTATAGTACACATTTGAATTACGTTATACACATGCTTTCATTTGTAATTTGTTGATAATTTCAAGTGGTGATTTCTACTGTTTATGTTCATTTTATGATGAATACGGGGGAGAGGAGACAGCCATCACTGGTTAGTTTGGGTGATTAAAGAGATTTTATGGGAAGGTGCACTTTAAGAAACACGGTGAGGCACAAGCACCACGTGATGATGATTTGAATACAGGTGGGCGGACTGGGCTTTAAACAGCTATGCTGGGAGTAGCATGATTCAGAACGTTGTCGAAGGGAGATGAGGAAAGTAATGCGGTTGAAACTCAGGAGGTTTTGTGGCAGGTATGCATAGTAATTGATTGGTAGTTCAGAGAAAGAGAAATGTTGAGTTGTGAGAGGACACCTGTTGGGGAATGGAGGCGCACTTTTATTTAGATCGCCGTAGTTCTTATATTTGTTTATGGTTCACTTTTGTTCTTTTTTAAAGGGGTCTTGAGCGTGAGGTTCACAGGGAGGGCACTTCCAGAGTGTGTGCAATGTGAACTGGGGTAGTTTTAGCAGGAAGAGCAAAGATTGCAGTACGGGGCAGTGAACAGCGTGTTTAGGAGTCAACATACATAATTCAGTTACACGTTTGATAAGGGATATTTGGGATTATTGTTTGTTGCAACATTATTGTGTAAAATGCAGTATTCATTGAAATATGCTTTTAATATTATAGATACCCCCGAAGAAAGTCGAATAGACCGAAATGTATTGGGTAGAATTAATGTTCCGGAACCATGAAGTTTTAAGACATTGCCTGCGACTAAGCCTGGAGGGGCATTCTCAGAGTATTAAGATGCAAAAAACATAAAAACGTTATGTCTTTGACGTGACGGAGAAAGAACGAGCAACATTTCGGAATTAAATTGGAAATAAAACTTGGATGAACTTGGTCAAACTATGGAATATGTGTGAATATTGTTCACACAAGTGTATACGGGAGTGCAAATCCTTTGTGGCACGGACATTCCGCGCCATTTTGCAGGGCTTATTATATCATGTGCTTGTTTGGGACAGAGCATATCGGAGATTTGCACGCTAAACGGGATAAAAAAACACCAAAAGAAACATTAAGTCAGACAATGAAAAAGAAAAGGGTGTGCTTCAAGTCAATTTACAGTGAATTAGTATCTATTCTTGTTCCAAATCCTGTTAGAGCACCCCGTTGAATAATGGATACAGATTAAAATCGTCACAATCAAATACTCGCGTCAGAGACTTGTTCACAGGATATGAAGGTTTAACATTCATGGACAACATTGCAATGGACTTTGGTTTCAACTGGACATTTATAGCACACATTTGAATTATGTTATACACATGCTTTCATTTGTAATTTGTTGATAATATCAAGTGGTGATTTCTACTGTTTATGTTCATTTTATGATGAATATGGGGGGAGAGAAGACAACCAACACTGGTTAGTTTGGATGATTAAAGAGATTTTATGGGAAGGTTCACTTTTAGAAACACGGTGAGGCACAAGCACCACGTGATGAAGATTTGAATACAGGTGTGTGGACTGGGCTTTAAACAGCTATGCTGGGAGTAGCATGATTCAGAACGTTGTCGAAGGGAGATGAGGAAAGTAAGGCGGTTGAAATGCAGAACGTTTTGTGGCCGGTATGCCTAGTGATTGATTGGTAGTTCAGAGAAAGAGAAATGTTGAGTTGTGAGAGGACACCTGTTGGGGAATGGAGGCGCACTTTTATTTAGATCGACATAGTTTGTATATTTGTATATGGTTCACTTTTGTTCTTTTTTAAAGGGGTCTTGAGCGCGAGGTTCACAGGAAGGGCACATCCAGAGTATGTGGAATGAGAACTGGGAGAAGCGCAAATATTGCAGGACGGGGCAGTGAACAGCGTGTTTAGGAGTCAACATACATAATTCAGTTACACGTTTGATAAGGGATATTTGGGCTTATTGTTCGTTGCAACATTATTGTGTAAAATGCAGTATGCACTGAAATATGCTTTTAATATTATAGATACCCCCGAAGAAGGTAGAGTGAACCGAAATGCATTGGTTAGAATGAATGTTCTGGAACCATGAAGTTTTAAGATATTGCCTGTGAATAAGCCTGGATGGGCATTCTCAGAGTATTAAGATGCAAAAAACATAAAAACGTTATGTCTTTGACGTGACGGAGAAATAACGAGTAATATTTTGGAATGAAATTGGAAATGAAACGTGGATGAACTTGGTCAAAATATGGAATATGTGTGAATATTGTTTACACAAGTGTATACGGCTGTGCAACTCCTTTGTGGCACGGACAAATATTAAATTTCTACATGTCCCACTTTTAAATACTGTTAGACCTGGGATCCCTGGTTGGCTGAGGTAGGTACCTTAGGCCAAATAGGGACCGGCGTTTCCACGTCAGGGAAAGGTAGGTAAACTTCTGAGATAGCCCCGGCTCACCCCCTTGGTAGCTTGGCACAAGCAGCCGAGCTTATCTTCAAGGCAAATCTGTGCAGTATTTTCAACCACACTCACAGCAACCCAATGATGACACCACAAATAGACTCCACACAAGTTTTAAAAAAACAAGTATAACTTTTATATAAAAAGATCACACATTATAAATCCAACATATGAGTATGTGTACTATTTCTCCTGGCCGATTGTTAGGCCAGCCAGCCCTTGTAAGTTCTGGCGATATTAATGAGCACTTCTAAACATTCCACTGTAATCCTAATACCATGATATGCAGTTCGTAATGCTAGAATCAGGCACTTTGGATGTAAAAATAATGCAATGCATAACACAACAATCAGGTACTTAGCAATGTAAAATAATGCAATGCATAACGCAACAATCAGGTACTTTGCAATGTAAAAATAATGCAACGCGTAATATAACCACCAGGGACGTTGTTATGCAGAAATAAGGCAATGAGTAATACCCTAATCAGGTATTTCGTTATGCAGGAATAATGCAATGCGTAATACGCTAATCAGGTAGTTCGTTATACAGAAACAATGCAATGCATCATACGACAATCAGGTAGTTTGTTATGCAGAAATAATGCCATGCGTCATACACTAATCAGGTAGTTCGTTATCCAGGAATAATGCAATGCAACATACACTAATCAGGTACTCCGTTATGCAGAAATGATGCAATGTGTAATACGACAATCAGGAACTCCGTTTTGCAGAAATAAGATAATGCGTAACACACTCCGGCACCAATTGCGGTGCCTTAGGCGGTCTCTCTGCCACTCCTTCTGACCCGCAGCTAGCCTCTGTCAACAGTTGCCCCCAACACGGGTATGGTGTAACAAAAAGTGCAGCTCCACACTTTGGCCCCGGAACTTGCACTCCCTTTGCAATAGGAGCCGGATACAAGCCTCAGCAGAGGTTCATGCTGCTGGAATGAGAGAGAAACTGAGAGCGTCTCCCTCCGAGCCCGCACCCCACCCCAGCAGTCGACACACATTACCTGGAGGGTGCGAACTTACTCTCCTCTCCTCATCAGCGACTTGGGCCTCCAATGCAATCTTTGTGAAATGGCAATGGTGGGCCCGGGCTGGCGGCTCAGCTCCTCCGGGGCTGCCGGTCCAGGCCGCGACTGCTACGAAGATCTCAGGCTGCCACAGGGCACAAGCACACAGCGTCGCTGAGACTCTCTTGAGCTTCTGGTGCACGATCACCAGGCATTCCACATGAAGGTCTCAGGCTGCATGAAGCACACGCGCACAGTCTCACTGAGACTCACTTTAACTCCGGGTGCACCTTAACAAGGCAATCCTCACAAAGGTCTCACCGTGCACAAAGCACACAGCGTCGATGAGACTCACTTGGACTCCGGGAGCACGATAACAAGGCAATCCTCACGAAGGTCTCACGCTGCACAAAGCACACACACACAGCGTCGATGAAACTCACTTGGATTCCGGTGCACACGATAACTGACTAATCCTCACAAAGGGTTCAGGCTGAAAAAAGCACACGCACACAGAGTCGCTGATCCTTGCTTGGACTCTAAGTGCCCACGATCTAAGGCAGAGGTCTTCAAACTTTTTTAGGTTGAGCCCCCCCAGATGAATTTTTTTAGATGTTCGGCCCCCCCACCACCTGACAGAAATTTCTGGAATCTGGTACGCTACATGATCGACTGCCACGCGCATATTACGGGCCATATCCGGCAAATAATGTTCACCACAATAAGAGTGTTTAGTAAACTGCAGGTTTGTGAATGGGTGTGGTGAAATGACAGAGGCGTATTACACAGCTCAAAGCATATTTTTCCAAGATAAAATGTGCGCAAATTCTTTTTACTAGGATGCTTTGTTTTACACAGGACATAGATTTATAAAAACACCACCAACATGAATGTGACGGGTGTGCCGGTGTTTAGCCACATTTAGACTATCAATCTGTGGGTGGATTTTTGCTACTGCCATCCTCAGGTTGTGCTCCACATCCAGTCTTAAACAGTACTTAGTCTTTAATACCGCAAGTGCTGAGAACCCAATCTCACAAACTCCTTAATAAATAAATAAATTGTAAGATGTAAAGCACCATGCATAAGTGAACTAAAGGGAGGATTGCTGTGATGAATCCACAATTGGGAACACATTATGGGTGTTTCATTAAGTGGAACTTAAAATATGGAACAAGACTTTGCTTATGGGGGCTTTGCATTCAATTAGCAGTTGGATGTCGCGCAAAATGTCATATGCATGATGTATAGATCCCACACATTAGCACAAATAGAATACAGAATAGTAACACATAGGCAAGGGAGTAGCCAGACAATTTAAATACCTCCCACTCTGAACTACAGCTCTTATGGCACCAAGAAAGCAAAGTAAGTCATTACAACCCTCCCCATTTATCATGTACATTCTGTCATCTATTAATTCTTTCATCCATCATTCAGTCTTTCACCATTCCGTCTGTCCTTCCATCTGTGTCCCATCCATATCCAAACCTTTTCAACCATTTGCCAACCTATCCATCATCTATCCTTCCATCCATCATTTCACTCATCCATCCCTCTATCCACCCTTTCACTCATCCATCCATCTTTTTTCTCTCATTATCCATCCACCCTATCACTCATTATCCATCCACCCTTTCACTCATCTATCCATCCTTTCACTCGTCCATCCACCCTTTTTTCCCATACATCCACCATTTCGCCCATACATCCACGATTCCACCCACCATTCCACCTATACATCCACCATTCCACCCATACATCTATTTATTTACCCTCTCTCATCCATCCTTCCACTCATTCACTCATCTATCCATCCTTTCTCTCATCCTTCCATTCACCCCTTCACTCATCCATTCATACTTTCACTAATCCATCCAGCCATTCACTCATTCCTTCACTTATTCACTCACCCCCCTTTTCACAATAATTATGAGCTAAGCCTTTGTCTGCAGAGTTGCAGACAGAAGAGGCCCATCAAGAACTTAGCCCCTGCTGTATTTCCTAAAGCAAGGGTTGGGGTGAGGTGGGGGGAGGGTTCACTATGCCCTGTACATAGGCAATCTGAAAACTTGGAAGTCATGAGTCATGCATGATGCACAGTGCCAGGGCCTCAGGTGACTGTGACATGGTGTTGTTTCCAAGGCTCTAAGTGGGATGAAAAAACTGGGGGCCTCTCCAAGGGGCCTGTCTGATGTAATTAAGGGCGTGTCTTAAAACACTGAAGCTAAAAATATGTACTGAGCATAATGTGCAGCGACTGGTATTTTGCTGTTTCTATCATTGCATCCAGTAACATTAGACCTACAATAATCCATGAAAATAGGCTTTGTCAATGGATGTTAGTTGCATAAAATGAAAAAAAGCATCAACTATGGCTTCCTTTTTTTTTTTTTTTTTTTTTTTTTTTTGAAGACCTTTATTTTAGTTGCAAAGGTAAAACACAGCTTTTGTGCCTACAACCCAGCGTGTCGGGCCAGCAGCTATGGTACGTAGATCGAGCAGGAGTCCAGACGTTGGGCACATTGCCAGTTACTTACACAGCATGTCGCCTACAACCCATTTGGGCCGGCCGCGATAACTGTTATATAAAGCTGTAGATTAAAGCATAGTACTTCAAGCAACCTGTCCGTCAATGTCGAGTCGCACTTTCGTGAGGTCTATATTTAACTTTTCGTTGCACTTTAAACATTAACAACAACTCGTAACAGTACCCAGGAGGTCAGTCCCATTTCCTAGTGAGTTCCCCGTCGGGGGTGTGTGGTAATGAGGTTCGCCGGATTCCAAGTCCGATGTGATGTGGCTCTGAGCGGTAGAGTGAGCGTGCGTGTGGTTGCATACCTTGGTGAACGGTTAGTCATGTGCTTCCCGCTGGGGGAGGGGGCGTGGAGGGGAGGCCATGTGTAAGGTCTGTGCCTGTTCCCTGCCCTGGGGGCGGTGTTTCCCCCTAAATGCCAAGACATGTGAATGCGCGGGGGAGGACAGGAGGGGAGGGGGGGGGGAAGGGAGGGGGGGGGAAATGGAGGGGGGGGGAGGGGGTAGAGTTGCCGGGCCAAATCACTCCGCTAGCGGTTCACAGCACCATCATTCGTGTACCCCAGGAATAGACTGAGGGCTACCCCATACATCCCTCCCGGTGGCCCCGGGAATCGCGCGTTGAGGAGCATTGTAGGCAACAAATCCCGGCTAGGCACCCTCCAGCAGGCGGGTGGCAGGAGCATCGTGTCTCGTCCTCACAATTGAGGTGAACCTTCGTGCAGTCCGCCAGACTGCCCAACGTTCCCCGTTTCCTCCCGGTCCTCAATACTCGCTTCAGCAGTAGACTGGGCGCGAAGTAGATAGGCGGCGAGCGGGCCCCATAGGTCCTTGGGTCGCGATTTGTGTGGCAGCATCTCAGCATAACTGTGTAGCTGGTCTTGCCAGGTTGACATTGTTGCCAGCCATAATTTGAATTTGGGGGCACGACCACGGCCCCATCTGCACGCCACGTGGCGTTTCGCAAGTAGAAATCCCATTGCGGTGAATTTCCGGAATCTGTTATTTGCAGCCGCGGGTAGCCCCAGTAGTGCAACCTTGGGACAGGTGTCTAGGTCTATCCCTATCATTGTGGACATGGCCTCGGTCACCTGCGTCCAGTACAGCGCGACCTCTGGGCATGACCACGCTAAGTGTATAAAGTCAGCCCCCGTCTGTCTACATCTGGCGCATCGATCATCTTCCCGAAGACCAAATCGGTATAGCTTGGCAGGGGTGTAATAGAGGCGGTGGAGAAATTTATAGTGGATCAATCTAAGGCGGGCATTTCCCGTCACCGACACTGTATGCGAGCAGCTGTCTTCCCATTGTTCGTCAGTAAGGGGAGGATCTAGGTCCGCGGCCCAGTCTTTTCTGGCACGCAGTTCGGGGGGAGCGGAGGAAGCGTATGCGTGCTTATAGAGCGTAGAAACAACATGTTTCGGGGCGTCCTGTTGTAGCAGTGCATGCAAGGGTGCAAAGGTTTCTGGCTCGTCCGGGAACTCCAGTGTGACAGATTTGATATTCTGTCGAAGTCTCGTGTATAGGAATGTGTCCATAATAGAGGGCGTTTGGTCCCCGAAAAATTGAGCCTGTGTACGGAACTGGCCGTTTACGTATAAATCTCCCCACGTGCAAAGGGCCCGTTTGGAGAGCAGTTTACGGCCTATTTCTTCTCGGGCAATACTCACTCTAGGGTCATGTGCCAGAATCATTCTGGGGGAATACATAAGGGTCACCCCCATACGCTCCGCAATCCTGCGCCATGCCCGCACTGTACAGTCTACCGTGGATGGGTCCCGATCTGTTACGTTAACCTCCGTATAAAGGTACCCCGACGGTTTTACTGGCCTCATATATCCGTCTTCCACAGCAAGGTGCGCCATGAATGGCGGGGGGTGTAGCCAGTAGGACGCGAAATGGCCCTGTGCACAGTCATAGTACAATCGGAAGTTCGGCACTTCAAAGCCGCCTTGGTGGTAAGGTAACATTAGCGTCGCCAGTTTTAGCCGGGCTTGTTTCCCCCCCCATATAAGTCTGGAGAGCTGGGACTCCAGCGCCTTAAAGAAATGCGGGCCCGGACTATAGGGAATATTGGTGAACAGGTAAAGCAGCTTAGGAAGAATGACCATTTTGATCATGGAAACTCGCCCTGCCATGGACAACGGCAAATGAATCCATTTCGTTATGCTGTCCGTTAATTTATCTAGGGCCGTACCGTAGTTCGCCCTGATCAGCGCATCCCGATTCCTAGTTACGGTGACCCCCAAGTATTTTATCTCATCTTGTGCCCATTCGAGCGGGAAGTCAAGGGGGAACTGGAGAGTGCTGTCAGTGAGGGGAAACAAGGCTGATTTGGACCAATTGATTTGTACCCCCGCTATCGCTCCAAACTTGGTGATTTCGCGCAGTAGGGGATTGAGGTTATCCCGCGGTTTATGTACGTATAAGGTCATATCATCCGCGTATAAGGAGATGAGTAGCTGGCGTTCCGGGTAAATCAGGGACCTATGGTTATGATGCTGGCGAAGTTTGGCCGCCAGGGGTTAAATTGCTATCGCAAACAATACTGGAGATAATGGGCAACCCTGTCGGGTTCCTCTGTGTATCTCAAATGGTGCGGAGCGGGACCCGTTTAGAAGTACCGAAGCTCGTGGTTTGGTGTACAGTAGTTTGATCCAATCCAAAAAGCTGAATGGAATACCCATCCTTTCCAGTAACTCCAAGAGGTAGTCCCACTCCAGGGAATCGAATGCTTTGGTAGCATCTAAAAATATTGCAGCCGCCTCACAGTTGGGATTTATATCTTGCATGACCGCCTGCAGGGTACGAAGATTGTGCGACGTCGCACGGTTCGGGACAAACCCCGCCTGATCTGGGAGGACCAGCCTTTCCATAAGAAGATTCAGGCGAGTCGCGAGTACTTTAGCCAGTATTTTAACGTCAGTATTTAAAAGCGACAGGGGTCTGTAGGAGTCGCAAAACTCCGGGGGTTTACCTGGCTTAAGTAACGACGCTATCAATGCTTCTCTCATACTGTCGGGCAGTGTTCCTTCCTCGAGAGCTGAGTAGTATATCTGCTTCAGTATGGGGGCAAGTATGTGGATGTAAGTTTTGTAGAAATCTATCGGCAGCCCATCTGATCCTGGGGATTTGCCAGATTTCATGGACATAATGGCGTCCTTTATTTCATCGAGCTCAAGCTCAAGGTGTAAGAATTTCTGTTGCGTCGGGCCCAACCATGCGATAGCCGTATCTGCAAGGTACGTATGAAGCACCAGAGGTTCTCGCCTTTGTGAGGAGTAAAGCGCCCTGTAGTGGTTCGTAAGCACACGGAGCTGTCCGGGTAAGTCCCTCTGAGGCACCTGGTGTTCGTCGCACAAGGAAGTTACATAACCACTATGTCTAGTAGGTTTTACAGCCGTGGCTAGGGCCTTTCCCGGCCTGTCCCCCTCCCCATATATTCGCGCCATGTAGGGTTTGCCTCTGAATTTACATTCTCTTTCCGCCGCTTCCGAATACTCACTGATCTTCTCCCTGAGCTGAGCCCGTTTCTCGTATTCCCCTGTGCCGCAAGCTACATCCCTCTCAATAGTGCGTATCTCGGCCTCCAATTTGCGTAGCTCTCCCCTCAGGGATTTGAGTACACCCCCTCCCTTGGAAATACACCAGCCCCTAACGGTGACTTTGAAAGCCTCCCAAACAGTAGTAAGGCTGCTAACAGAGTTAATATTGCGGTCAAAGAAGTCTTGTATGTCTAGCTCCAGTTCTGACTTGAAGGCCGAGTCTGCAAGGTGCGCAGGGTTGAGGCGCCAGCTTAAATAAGGGGAGACTTCATGGGGGACGCGCAGAGTAAGGAGGACAGGTGAGTGATCCGAAAAAGTACGGGCCAGGTGTATGGTGTTAATTATCCAGGGTATGAGGCCTGCCGTAAGGAAAATGTAGTCTATGCGTGCCCATGTAGAGTAGACTGCAGAGTAGTGGGTACCTTGGCGCGTGGCGGGGTGCGTGTGTCTCCAGGCGTCAACTAAACGGTGTTCTTCCAATATGCCCAGTAAAGAGCGTTGGGTGTTTGAGTAATGGGACGACTGCGGGTGTGATCTGTCGAGAATAGGCTTTACGGCTGTGTTGAAGTCCCCCCCAAGTATTACATGAGCTATGCCCAGAGTCTGAATCTTGCCCCACATCGTGAGCAGTGTAGACGGGTCATCCGTGTTCGGGCCGTAATAGCATGCAATAACTACTGTGTGAGAGTACATTTTCCCCCAGACCATACAGTACCTCCCCCCACTGTCCATGTCCGTGCCTGCTGGGGTAAAGCCCACCCCTCTGCGCACAAGGATCGTGACCCCTCTTGCATAATTGGAGAAAGATGAAAAGATTCTACACGAGGCCCACCTGGATGCGAATGGGGGGGTCCCATTCGGCATTAGGTGAGACTCCTGCAGAAGAGCTATAGCCACTCCATGTCTGTCCAGGTACCCCAAAATGTGCCTTTTCTTTCTAGGGTCATTTAGCCCTCGCACATTCCATGACAATACCCGGAGCTGTAGCCCAGGGGGCGCATCCGTTACGTCACCCATCCCCGCAATGACATATAAACTGAGCCAGTAGGTGTAGCAGCAAGCATCGTACAAGCAATAGCCGAATGACATCTCAGGGCATTACCCAGCCCTCCGCCCGGGGGCCTCCCCCTCCCAGGACTCACCTGCGATAGGTCTAAAACACTGTTAGGAACTAACCGACCTCCCAATCCCATCCTCCCTCCGGTAACCCCAACTGACCGGAACAACATCCACCCCTCCACATTAAAAGGACCGCCCCCCACTAGAGTATCACGTGGACTGGTAATCTTTGAGGCAGTGCTGACGTTCCACCCTCCCACTCCGGCTTCCCCAACTTGCCGGGCATTCAGAAACCCTCCCCCCCCCCCACATTCCAAATAGAGCCAAAATCAACTTCAGAACTACAGTAACCCTGACCCCAGAAGGGGGAAAGGTGTTATGGGGATTGCCCATTGGAGGCGTAGTCTAAGAGGCGCCAGACCTGCCCACCACCTCCTTACTTGCACCCACTGGCATCCGGGACCAGGCCCAGACTTCGGCCGTGGGACGGAGGTGGGTGATCCGGCACTTGTCAATGTTGTAGATCGGTAACAGATAAAACCTGCAGCTGTACCACACCAGAGAGTGATGCATCTAGTCCAGCAGAGGGTTGCTACCGGCTGTGATACTTCGATGAGTACATTGCTGACTTGATTAGTCTTGTTGGGATAATGGAGATTGTGACCTGGACCGGCGCTCCTCTCTCTCCACTCGGAGTCTTTCCTTCCTTTGCTGCTTTAGAAAGTCTTCCACCTGCTGCGGGTTAGTGAAGAAGTGGTGAGTGCCTCGTGAGTGATCTTTAGCTTCGCCGGATAAAGCATGGCATACGGGATTTCCTGGGTTTGTAGTTTCTTTTTAACTGCGGCGAATTTGCGTCTTGCATCTTGTACTGAGGGGGTAAAATCAGGAAAGAAGGACAGCGTCGCGTTGCCATAGGTTACTGTGCCCAGCTCCCTTGCGCGTCGAAGAACTGCATCTCTGTCCCTGTAATTCAGGAAGCGGGCAATGATAGGGCGCGGGGGCAGCCCAAGAGGAGGAGGCGCAGCAAGCGAACGATGTGCCCGTTCCACTATTAGGTGCGGGGAGAAGGAGTCTTTCCCGAACAGTTCCACCACCAGTTTTTCCATGAAGATCTCTAGCTTACCAGTGTTCGTTGTTTCTGCAAGGCCCAGGACGCGGATGTTGTTGCGCCTGGACCTCGCTTCTAAATCTTCATTTTTATCCGCAATTACCTTGAGCAGTTTATCCATTTGCGAAACTTGCTTGGTGGTCGACGTCGCCCCGTCCTCCAGCGTAGAGATCCTGTCCTCTGCCTCTTTGATACGGGTGTCATGCTGTTCCAGTCTCGTCACGACACTATCCATACGGGTGTTGATGGTGTCAATCTTGGCGTCAATGGTCGATAGGCTCTGCTTCATGCCAAGTAGGAGCGTCTTCCAATCGTCGTCTTGGGGGGTCGTCGCTGCGGGACTCCCCTCCGCCTCCGGCATCCCTTTAGCAGGTTTTTTAGATTCAAACGGAATCTTGGATTGCCTGGCATCGTTGCGTCCCATGTCGCGTCTCGGAGTCCGGGCCGCCGCCAGTGAAGAGGCCGCCAGTATTCCAGATAGCGGAGATTGGTATATGGCAGGTGCAGGCAGGTACTCGCTGGCAGCAGTCTGCTGGGGCTAGTTACGGGGGTGACCAGTGCGCTATGAAGCCCTTCTCCCGTCAATGTGCCTTCCAGAGGAGACCCCCCAGTACCTGTACAGAAGGCGGTAGGACTGTCCGGTCAGTGTTCACTGGACCTCCCTGGAGGGGGGGGGGGGTCCGTCGCATCCCAGACAGGGAACCGGTGCAGCGTGGTAGAATGTCCTCCGTCACCTCAGTGGCACCAGGCTTGCACACAGTTGGCGGCGACACTAGGGCCTGCGGGGGCTCTGGCCAGGCCAGAAAGTTTCGCGCCTTCAATGGGTTTGCAGATCAGGACCAGGCCAAACGTAGGAGCGTGTGACTGGGGGACTAGGGGTTAAGTTCAGTGAGCAATTCCCCTCCTCAGCTCCTGCCGAGCTAATGCAGGATCCGCTGTCTCAATGGGGGCGCTGCGGTGTCCCAGCAGGGTGTGGACGTGTGCTTCCCTATGCCGGGCCGCCCATTAGGAGTTAATGGAGCCTGAAGCGTGACTTTTCTCTCCCCTTCCGAGTCTACACTCGCCGCTGCAGCGCCTCTCTCCCCAGCTGTCCGGAGCTTCCACCGCGAGAGAAGCAGCCCGCAGCTCGCAGTCCGCCCCCCCTCACCTCCTGACAGCTCCGCTGCTCCAGGCGCTAGAAACGGACAGCGCGACCCTCAGACAGAAGGAAAGTCGCTGTTCGAGCCCGCCACCAGCGCCACACACCGGGCTCACCTCCGCAGAATATTCCAGGGTCTGTCACTGGGGGGGAGGGGAGGGGAGGATCAGGGCGCAGACCGCAGGCCAGTGTCCAACGTCGCTGTCAGAAAGGCCTCGGATCCCCGGTCTGTCCCCGTCCGCAGATCCGGCCGGAAGCCTCCCCCGCAGCTTCACCACCTCCCGCCCTCAGATCGCCGGCGTCTCTCCAGGCAGGCAACACGGGCGAAGTTTACACCGCTGAGTTCAGGACACTGCACCGGAGCAAGTTTAGCCGGTTTCGGTCCAAAATTACCGATCTGGATGCTATAGGATTATTAATAGTGCCAGTTCGGGCGGGAGCCTCACTCCAGTGCGGCCATCTTGGTGTGGCGCCACCTAGCGCCCCCCCAACTATGGCTTCCTTGTATAACATATTTTGTCTGCAAAATGTCTGTAATAGACTCTTACACATTAAATATGAATGATAGAAAAACACTATTTACAACATTGTGTTTAAAAATTACTCAAGGTCATGAGGGCAAGACTCTGTAGAACAGAGCTGGCTCTTTCACCCCTCCTACTCCCCGCCGTCCATCACTCCCACCCCCTTTGAAAGGCTGGGGCCCTGGGCTGCCTTAAAACTTCTCTGGAAACTTTTCCTTTCTGGGAAGAGCTAACTCTCCCAGGAGGGGGTTAATTCATAGAGCTGAAATGCTTCAGCTGCAGTGGGAGGCAAGGGGTCTCCTCTGTTAAAACCGAAAGCGTGTCTGTTTGTTTGCTTTCGTTTTAAGCAGAGGAGACTCCTTGCCTGCACTGCAACTGAAGCTGTGAGCTCCTTGAATTAACCCCCTCCTGGGAGAGTTACCCAGACAAAAGAACGGGCACGTCGTGCCCCATCGATTTCCCCTCGCACCCCCTCCAGCCATACCAGAGTTCTCCAAACAAAGGTAGGATTGGAGTGGAGTGCGCGCCCCCCTGGGATGGTGTTGCGCCCCCCCACCGGGGGGGCGTGCCCCACAGATTGAAGAACTCTGATCTAAGGGCACTGCTTACGAGGTTCTCAGTTTGCAACAAGAACATGCACATAGCGCCCCTGACACTCTCCTGGAAACGTTTGTGTTCCTGAGTTTCCGCAACAGGGAGCCAGCTCACCTCGGGCCCTTGGGAATAAGTTACTTCAGGACACAGCACAGCAAAATCCTTTCAAGCAGGGGGACACAGAACATAGCAAAGTCCCTTTAACCTTTCCTTGGTAAAAACAACAAACTGCAGGCCAGCCCCAGATCACACAGCAAGGGTCAGTTCTTTCCTTCAGTCTATTCAGTTGTTTCTTCCTTGGCAAAGGTTCCTCTTGACCACGAAGTAGCTCCAGTCTTGTTCAATCTTGATCAAGCCATTCTCCAAAGTTCAGGGGCTTCAGCTCTCATATTTATACCCCTTAATGGCTTTGAAGTCTTTGTGTTCAGGGGGGCACTGATCCCTGTTCAAACCAGTACTGGGTGCCTCCCTGCCAGTGATACCTTCTTCCTTTGATTGGTGGGGGTCTGGATTCTCAATCACTTAGCAGGAGATGGGACAATTGTTTTATAGCAGCAAGCCAGGCCTCTTCACATCTAGGGGCTACTCCTCCTCCTACACTCCAGAAGCAGGTCAGCCTGTTGCTGTCTCACCTCCTCCCCTGGGTCAAGACATTCCCCAGATCCTATCACTTTCAAATCCAGATAGTCAATCCACAACCAGGCAGAGACACACATTAGAGCACAAAAACCCAGCCACTTCTAAAAGAGTGGCTTTTAAACACTCAATGCAAAAACCACCTTCATAGAAAGATGTTTTATTACATTGTGAGTTCAGGAATTCTAAACTTCACCTACCATCTTAAGCCTTTGGGAAGATAGGCTGGAAAACATATTACACAGCCTCCCCATTCTATCCTATGGGCAAGAGGGCCTTTCAAGAGTGAAAAACGAAATGGAAATTATATCACTGTCAGGACATGGTACACACCTGCGCCAGGACGCTCCTTCGCTGGAGCATCTGTGCGCATTAAAAATGTGAATAACATAACATAACAACAACACCTTAGTACACATACTACCTTTCACATGCACTGCACCCTGCTCAGGGGGTACCCTGGACCTACCATAGGGGTGTCTGATGTGCATAGAAAGGAAGGGTAAGGTCTGGCAACTGTGTGCACTTGTCAGAACAACATGGCAGTTTAACAAACTGCTCGCAGGCACTGCAATGGCAGGCCTGAGTTCCCTTTTTAAAGCTACTTGTTTGGGTGGCACATGAAAATTGCCTCAACCACTCTTACTTGAATGAAAAAACGTTTTCAGGTTAGAAAAATATTTATTACATCCCAACCAGGCATGCTTATTCAATGCCAATTATTTTTACATTTTAGAAATATATTTTAACATCAATAGACGGAAATACGGACTGTACATTCAATTTATATACAAATGGTTTGATACACATAGAAACAAAACAGTATCAAAATGATATTTAAACATCCAACATCCTACAAAAAAATTAATACATAACAGAAAACAAATATCACATACATATAGAATCAATGAATGAAAAAGTCAAAAGAATGGGGAATAGAGAACAACTGAATGACTCAAAATTGATAATATCTGAACTGGCCAAGCCTAATATTGTTTATTGACAGTGCTCTATTCCACCAAAGCTGCCGACGCGTTTCGAGACCAGGACAAGTGTCCCTGGGC